>NC_069387.1:134284250-134939875 GCF_027475565.1 Acinonyx jubatus
GGGGGAGTGCAGGGGAGATAGCACTCCGTGGTTCCCAGCTGGCTCGTCTCGGCTGTTCCTCAGGAGCGCGGTGTGTTCCAGGGGGAGGCCGAGGGCGGTGGAGGAGCCAGGTCTGGGCTTTGCACCCTTGCCGCGTGCGTCTGCTGCTTCACCCCTGCGCCTCTGTCCTGACCACACGGGCCACGCGGAGCCTGGTGGCACTGGCCCTTGGGCCATGCGTGGGAGGATAACAGGCTGGCGGAGGTGAAGTCTTAATGAGCGCCTGGGGGCGTGCCCAGGCCGTGGTCCTTGAGGACGATGTTGGCAAGTGAGGGCACTGACACGGACACCAGAGCCGCTTAGGGGCCGGGCAGGGGCGGCGTGACGGCTGCCTCTTGAGGGCGGACGCCGCTGCTTTTCTAACGACTGCTTGCTCCTGGGTTCAGGAGGGTTCTGAGGCAGCGTCTGGGCTCAGGGGGAAAGCGTGCTGGGATTGATCAGTCAAGCCTGCACTGTACTCGGGAGGCTCACTTCCTTAGTGACGTCATCCCCCGGACAGAAGCCCCTTCCCTCTTCTCCTCCGGGTCCCGTGTCGTTTCAACAGCTCTGGCTTCTCCTTTCTCACTGCGTTTGTTCCGTGGAGCAGCTAGTTAGCTCTTGGTAACAAAGGCACGTGAATCCTTTAAAAAATACGCGTTGAGGGGTGCTGGTCCTCGACCTTGTCTCCTGGCCCGCCGTGACCAGGAAGCGCAGCGCACGCGCCCTTGAAGGGTATGACCACGGAGAAGTGGCAACTTCCTCGCTTTACTGAGCAGCTGGTGAAGGGGGGTCAGCTGGGACCCTGGGAAGGGCGGTCAGCTCAGGTGCGCGTCGTCCGCCTGGGTCTCCGATGGGGCTTCCTTGCCAGCTTAGAGAACTGGACAGTAGGCAGACTCTACGTGGTTTTATGCTTCGTGTTCGTAGTCGAAAGTAAACGGGTTCGAGCTTAGGCATTTTGAAAGGACGCTCTTGGTTGGGGGTCTTCGAGCCTTTGCTCGTTAGCCAGAATCCGTCACGAATGTGGGTTGCCCCAAGTAAGGCTGTCTTAATCTGCCTGTTTTTTTTTAATTTAAACAAGTTTTTAAATTTTTTAAAAATTTTTTTGAGAGAGAGAGAGAGAGAGAGAGAGAGAGAGGGAAGAAGCAGGGGAGAGGCAGAGGCAGAATCCCAAGCAGGCTCCACGCTGTCCGCGCAGAGCCCGACGCGGGGCTCAAACCCACGAACCGTGAGATCGTGACCCGAGCCGAAGTCAAGAGTTGGACGCTTAACCGCCCGAGCCACCCAGGCGCTCCACACCTGTTGTTCTAAAAACTTACACACTTTTGTACTTTCATTCGAAAAACCGTAATTCCAAAGGATCTAGGCTTTGCTCTAATAGTAAGTTATTAAGGAGGGAACAGACGTTGCCTGACTCCTGGGGCTCGCTCAGCGCTTGCTTGAACCCAGCAGTCCAGGAAGCAGCTGCCGGTTCCATGGAACCGTGGCTGCTCTCAGTGTTTGCTCCCCTCTCCCCCCCCCCCCCCCCCCCCCACCACGGAGCCTGCCAGAACCATGCAGGTGCTTCTTTGTGGACAGAGCATCCTCGCAGCAGGCTGGGGAGAGGGGGACGCTGTGCTGGTGCAGATGGAATTTAAGGGAGCTCCTTCCCAAAGCCTCATTTGAAGCATCTTTATCCCTCTCTTTTTTTTTTCTTATTTTGAAAATGAATGCTGCCTTTCAAAGTAAGACCTGAACGCATGCATACCTGATATACAGAAGCTCGATAGAAGATCATCAGGGAAGACGTGAGGGAAAACGATTAAAAGAAGAATTAAACAGGAAGAAAAGCCAGAGTGGGGTCTCCCGCAGCCGCAGCCGCAGCCACGGCCACGGCCACGGCCACGGCTAAGCCTTGTTGGGCCCTTGTAACGTTCCGGGCATCACCCCGACTGTGGCTCACACAAAGCGGGGAAGCGGGGGCTATGTGCTTATTCTCATTCTGCAGATGAGCGGACGGGGGGCTGGGGGAAGCGAGGTCCCTTGCAGAGGTCATGCCCCCAGCCGGGGAGATTAAAACCCCAGCAGCCTGGCTTATAAGTGGGCCAGCCTTGCAACCTGGAGAAGTGATCCAAATGTGAATAATTTTCCCAGCTGGCTCACAGTAAAGCCGCTTTCTTCTCTGGCATTTGAGATGCACTCAGCCACGGTGGCAGGAAGGTGCTCCGGAGGAGACAAATGACATCCATTCTGTGCCGAATGGACTCACTGGCATTTGCAGAAGGAAGACAGACCCCCGGCGGCTACAGTCCAGAGACTTGCTGACTCTGTGTTTTCTGCCCTGCAATCGGCCAGCCCCCGCCCCGCCCTCCCCCTGCTCCCCGCCATTCTTCCCTGGCTGGGGGCCCCTTACAAACGCTGTCCGTCTGCCCCTTCGTGTCACTGGTGCCTCCAGCAGGTTGGGGCCCCTCTCTGCCCCCTTGAATGTTCCTGCCGGAGTTGCTGGCCCAGCGCCCACCTCCCTCCCCCCTGGCCTGAATCCTAGGCCTCCTGTGTCCTCTCGGAAGATAATGATAAGAAGTGACCTTCTGTCACTCACCCTGGGGTCTTTGTATATTTGCCCGGTAAGCAGGAAGCAATCAATCCACGTGGCGGTTTAGGGCCACGCATCTGGGAGCCCAGCTTCCAGGGTTTGAACCGAATCCCGCGGCACTCTGGGGCCTCGACCTGGGGAAGGGTACTTCCCAGCCCTGAGCCTCGGGTTCCTCTTCTGCAGGGCGTACTTACCTCTAGGGTCGCCGGGCAATTAAGTGGGTTATTAAATGATGTAATTTGAACTGGGCCCAGTCAAGCCACAGAGTGGGAGAAAATACTCCTAGGGTTCTGGTGCCGGTTTCCCTCCCATCACCCACTGTGGTGCCGACAGAAATTCTGATGTGGGGGTTCCTTTCCCCGGCACTGCTAAGCAGTTGTCTGACACCAGCCGGGTGTCCCCTAATTCAGCCCGATTCTGACACTCTCTCCAAGGACAGGGCTCAGCCCCACACGTCTGCCCCAGCCCTCCAGATGCCGGGCACAAGTCTGGGCCCTCACCCGTGCTTCTGACCCGTGGTGACAAATCAGAGGTTCCCACGACCCCTCCTTGGGTGCCCTTGATCTCCTACCACGGCTCGCAGAGCTCAGAGAAACGGTCTACTCGCCAGATCGCTCGCTGGCTTGCATGCAAGGGTCACTCAGAAGTGACATCCTCGCACGGAGGAGATGCACGGGACGCCGTGGGGGTGGGTGGGTGCCAGTCTCATGCACTCGCACGCGCTCACCAGCCCGGGAGCTTTCCCAGCCCAGTCCTCTTTCTTGGGTTTCTATGGAGGCTTCATCACATAGGCACGATGGATGAAATCATTGGCCATCGGTGACGGAAGTCCCATCTGTAGCCCCAGAGGGCCGTGTCGGGGCGGGGGAGGCTGAAAGAGCCAGCTCTCTAATCTCCTGGTTGGTTCCCCCTGGCAACCAGCCCTTTCCTTGGGTGACTGTCTCTGTCATCACGTAGGAAGTTGCTAGGGTTTTAGAAGCCCTGGGCCAGGGAAGACCTTGCCGGAGGACCAAACAGATCTGTTTCTGTTTGGGAATTAACACAATTCCCCAAGCACCTAGCTGATAAAGGACTGCTGTCCATGATCTGTAAAGAACTCCTACGACTTGATAATAAAGAAAAACGCAATAAAAGGGTAGATAAAAGGTCTGGACAGACACTCCACCAAAGATGTACAGATGGCCAATGTGCATCTGGAAAAGCATCATTAGACATCCAGGAAGTGAACCAGATACGGTCCACACCCACCGGAACAGCTGAAATGGTCAGCCGAGACTTGGTGGGGATGAGGGACAAACTCTTACTTTGTGCCCTGTGGGGGGCAGGGGGCGGTAGGGTGGTGTAGTCACCTAGGAAGTTAGTTGGGTAGTTTCTAAATTAAAAAAAAAAAAATTTTTTTTTTTTTACATTTATTTATTTTTGAGAGACGAAGTGAGACAGGGTGTGAGCGGGGAGGGGCAGAGAGAGAAGGAGACACAGAATGCGAAGCGGGCTCCAGGCTCTGAGCCGTCAGCACAGAGCCCCACGCGGGGCTCGAACCCGCGAACCACGAGATCATGACCTGAGCCAAAGTCGGACGCTTAACTGACTGAGCCACCCAGGCGCCTCTTGAAAACGTTACTAATCCAATATTGGGGGGAGCTGCCTGGGCCAGGCGTGTAGCGAGCCCTCCACAGGTGATAGCTGTCACTGTGACCACTGCCTCCAGACCCTACTTTGCCCATCACATAGAGAAGACGGGTGAAGAGAAGACCAGGGGACCCGCAGTGGCAAATGGGCGGAAATAATAAAACAGAATGAGATCATCATGACGTGTTTGGATGGTTGCTTCCGTTTAAGAACACTTAGGAGACAGAATGTCGGCGAAGGGCCGGGAGCTCGTCAGTTGTCGTTTCTGCCTGTCGCCTGATCAGGTGCGGGCTGCAGGCGTTTGCAGCGACGGGGCGGGAGGCGCAGTGCCCCGAGAGCTGTCATCTTCAAACATCCCGCACTGCTGCTGCTTCTGAGAATGTCTGCACTTTGTTAGGGGAAGAGAGTGTTTTAGTTAAGTCTGACTAGAAAACATATTATTAGTATAATGAGATTTTAATGATTTGAAATTTTGTTGGAGCAGCACGTGGAATTTCAACCTTATCGTGTGCAGCTGGGCTCTGCTTTTGTTTCATTTTTTGCTTGGGCCTCCTTGCAAGGACACGTTTCTACAATTATTATTTAGTTTTTCTTTCTTAGAGCCCTGCTTGTAGGCTGATCCTAATTTTCTTGCTTAGAAGATCTCTTGGGGGGGGGGGGAGAAAAAAATACTCTTTTTGTACACATTTAGCTGGCTTGATCACTTCCACGGTGTGAGTGTTGTCACTGAAGGAGATGTAGGTTTGTTTGAGATTTATGTGGAGGCTCTGCTGATTGTTCAGAATGGCCACGAAGCGGAAACAGCCCCGGATGCCCTTCAGCAGATGGGTGGATGAACACGATATGGTCTAGCCAGACAAGGCAATACTATTCGGCAGTAAAAGGGAATGAAGTACCAATGCGTTCCGCAACTTGGGGACAGGATACTCAGCGACAGAAGCCAGACCAAAGGCCACAGGTTGTGTGGGGCCGTAGTTACGAAATGTACGGAACAGGCAAATCCACAGGATGGAGTAGGAGATTCGTGTTTGCGACAGGCTTGGGAGGACGGGGAGTTCCTGGCAGTGCGGGTACAGGGTTTCTTTCTGGGGTGATGAGAACGTTCCTGACCCGACTGTGGTGACGGCCGCAGAAGGGGTGAATATCCTCAAACCCACTGAATCGCGCACTTGACACGGGTGAATTGCACGGACTGTGAATTCTTTGTCAGCAAAGCAGTTAGGAAAACAGCGCTTGGGCTGAGAGCTGAAGCCTGAGCTTGTCGGTTTCTCTCCCGCCGTAAGTCAGTGTCTTTGCGTTTCCAAGGTGGGCTCTTTAACCTTGGGGTGAGGATGGGCGGTCCGGTCGGCCGTGGGTTGGTGGAGTCTTCCTCCTCATTGTCCTGTCTCCGGTCCCTGCCTGTTTTGGTGGCAGCTGCCCCCCACTGAGGGGCTGCTGCTTGCTCAGATGGTCTCATCCGATCACCACTGCGATGTGTTGAGGCAGGTCTGATGCTGTCCTCGTTGGGGAAGAGAGAATGGGGACCCCCAGCATTTGTGTGTGCGGTTTTGCTGACCTTGTGTGCTTCGGGAGGGAGACTTTGATGAGGTTCCTGTGGGGCTGACAAATGGTCAGAAGGTCTGAGCTGGGACAGGTGTCTGTGAAACTTTAATTTGACCTTGCCCCCGTGGTAAGAAAGGCATTTTACGCAGAAGCACCAGTTCAAACCTACATTTATTCATAGCCACGGACTCCTGTCTTCCTGTAAGTGAAACACGTTGGCCTTTTCTATTTGATTCTGTTTCATTTCATTAGAGAAACGTGCTGGTCACACTGAGCTGATTGACGACCCACTGGGTCAAGATGATGGTTTCAGTATGTTGCTCTGAGAGATGTAAGGAGGGAAATGAGTCAGTGGATGTTATGGGGCCCAAGGAATTTAATCTTTATTTATTTTTGACAGAGAGAGAGAGAGAGAGAGAGAGAGCGCGAGAGAGAGAGAGCGCAACAGCAGGGGAGGGGCAGAGAGAGAGGGAGACACAGGATCCAGAGCAGGCTCCAGGCTCCGAGCTGTCGGCACAGAGCCCGACGCAGGACTTGAACTCATGAACCGTGAGATCATGACCTGAACCAAAGTCAGATGCTCAACCGACTGAGCCCCTCAGGCAGCCCAAGGGGCCCAAGGCATTTGAGGACTATTATTGTTGGGCCTGGTGTCGGATGCTCAGGCCTGGCTTCTCAAACTTTCAATTGTTCCCTGTCATTCGTTATCCTTTGGCCTCACAGGCAGGTGGTCACTCCTCTATGCATTTGAGCCCCCCTGAGACCAGGGGCGGGCTGGGGGTGCAGTGGCCCTGCCCTGATGCTGGCCCAGCACTCACGGTGCTGATGGGCTGGCAAGACCCTGTCTGGGGGCCCCCCTCGCTCTTGCTGTCCACTCTTTATTCCCCACGATCTCGGCCCCCTTGCTCCAAGTCAGTTGACCATCCGTGTGTGGGTTTATTCCTGGGCCGTCCCTGCCGTTTCATTGGCCAGTACGTCTGTCCTATGCCAGTCCCACACTGACCTGGTTACTGCGGCGTCGCGGTAAATTTCTTCCACTCTGTCCTTCGTTTTCGACACTGTCTTGGCGAGCTGCAGTCCCTGAAGATTCCCCATGAATTTGGGGGCGGGTTTTCCTATCTCTGTAGAAGCCGCCACGGGGATTTTGTAGGCATTGCATAGAAGTTGAAGATCGCTTGGGGTAGTATCATCGTCGTAACAACGTTAAGCCTTCTCATCCCCGAACGCGGATGTCTATCCATTTATTTAGGTTTCTTTAAGCTGCCTTAGCAGGTGTTTTGCGGTTCTTGCTGTACAGGGCTTTTTGCCTCCTTGGTTAGGCTTATCCCCGGGAGGTTTATCCCTTTGGATGCCGTGTACGTGGAAGATTTCCATGCCCGGGATTAACCGGGTGTCTAGGCTTCAGCCCTGTTTCCTGGCCGGCAGGGACCCTCTGAGTGGCCCACGTGCTGGTTCTGGCCCCGTCTTGCTGGTGTCTCACTCTGAACCCAGAGGGGAGGTCGAGGCCCTGCCGATGGGGGTGGGAGCGGGCTGGCTGCAGGGGGGATGAGCTCCTGGCCCCGGAGGCGGAATAAGCCGGCGGCTCCCAGGTGTCCACCTGGCAGGTCTGATAGAGGCCAGGCCCGGGCACAGGGGCCGGTGCATTTGACCGTCATTGAGCTGCATCGCAGCCTGTCTTGGTCACATGTTATCTCCCTGTGCAGCCCCCCTTGGACTCACCCGATTAACGGAGGTGCAGAGGGGCGTTCGTTGCTCTGATAGCGTGAGCCGGGGTGTCGTGTTAACCACAGAAGGTGCTGCAGAAGCCTCGGTGAGATCACGGGGGTTTGTCCCGGTTCGTTGTGGGCAGTGTGGAGGGTGCGGCGGGGGCTTGGAGGATGAGGTCAGAGTCTGCCGACTGGAGCCTCAGGGCCCTTATCAGTGAGGCTGGGAACGGCAGCCTGATGATCTCTGATGGCTTTCACGATTAAGCGAAGTCACGCACGCGGAGGTTGAGCACAGAGCCCGGCTGCAGGGAGGCCCGGGGCCCCAGTGTCCTGTCTTCCTCCTCAGCTGGGAGCACACCCGCAGCGCTGCATGCTTTTCGCGCCTCCGTCCTCACAGCAGGGGGCTGTTGGGACCCATTTCGCAGATGAGGAACATCGAGGAGGGAGACGAGAGTTTGAACGCTCTGGCCTGGGGCCCGGCGCCTTGGACTCGGGGAGCTGGGAGCCACACCGAGCCTGTGTCCCCGGCCACCGGGCTGTACCCCGCCTTGTTGCCCTGCTTGCATCGCCGTCACCCTCCGCCTCGGTTTCCTCGTCTGTAAAATGGGCACGAGGAAGGCCTTCCTAAAAGATTCGTGGGGAGGTTTCCCTCCAGACGATGCCTGGGACCCACGGCGGAAGTGCAGGGACGTATTCAGGGGCCCTCACAGCCACCCCAGGACACGGGGATAAAGACATTTGCGGGAGTAGAGCCTTGAGACCCGTGTTCCTCCAGCTGCCTTCATTCACTCGCTCACTGGCTTCTTTGTTCCTTCAGAAGGCGTCGCTGGGGTGGGCATTGGGGGTAGAGCCTGGCCCGTGGCCAGCGAAAAGGCATGCCTTTCTGCAGAACAGGCGGGAGCAGATGAGACTCTCCAGGCCTGCCCTGGGGAGGAGGGACCTTAAGGCATGTGGTGGGGGCCAGCCCTGCCCGGGGGCCGGGAGGGCTCCCCTTAGAGGTGGCTTTTGAGCTCATGCTGGAGGGTGAGCAGGTTTAGCACGTGGGGTGTGTACAGCCATAGGGAACAGCCTTCGGGAAGCTGAGGGGCTGAGTCGCATCCCCCGCCGTTCCTGTGTTGTGAACCCAGCCCCCCAGCCCCCAGTACCTCCGAGAGCGACCTTATCTAGAGGGAGGGTCGTTGGGGCGGTCCCTGATCCAATGTGCATAGTGTCCTTATAAAAAGGGGGAGATCAGGACATAGGCACAATACCTTGATCCTGGGCATCCAGCCTCCAGAGTGGGGACAGAGTAGGGAGAGCGTAAGGGCCTCTGTCTATAGCCCCGGGGCTGTGGCCCTTAGTGACTGCAGCCCCAGGACACAAATACAGCCTGTGTGGCTGGAATGCAGGGGACAGCGGGCAGGACTGTGTAAGGTGAGGCGGGGGGCCATGCAGAGGCTGGCTCAGGCCCCTGTCTGGTCGTGACCACCAGTGACACAGGTGACACTGTCCTTTCAGGTGAAGGATCAACGTCAGGGCTGGCCACAGCCACAGGGAGGCCTGGCTCCTTTGTCCGCTGCCTCTTTCAAGGTGTGTTTATTTAAAACAATTTTTTTGTTTGTTTAATGCTTATTTATTTTTGAGAGAGAAACAGCACGAGCAGGGAAGGGGCAGAGAGAGAGGGAGACCCAGAATCCGAAGCAGGCTCCAGGCTCTGAGCTGTCGGCACAGAGCCCGACACGGGGCTCGAACTCATGGAGTGTGAGATCATGACCTGATCCGAAGTCGGACGCTTAACCCACTGAGCCACCCAGGCGCCCCAAGTGTGCTTATTTTTAAAGAGGGGCCCTGGCAGAGGAGACCCACTATCCAGCTGGGCAGGAGGGAGACAGAGCTGTTAATTTGGGGGAGGGGGCATTCAGTCCTGGGGGGGGGGTCACAGTTTGGGGCAGAGTGTGGCCCTGGTCAGGGACATCTGTCTCTCAGTGGGCACTCGGATCCCTTCCTGCCCCAGAGACGTTGCCAAAAACCCATCAACAATAAACGACAATCCCTCCCCTCCCCCAGGATAAAGACCAGGGCTCCAGGGGGACTTGCACTTGAATGAGGTGAGCTTAAACAGAATCCTCATCACTGCTTCCGTGTGGAGAGAAGGTCCCCCCTCGCTCGCGGAGCCGCAGGATTGTTCAGGTGGTCGGTGACAGAGATTGCAGTATTTCGGGCAGGAAGGTTTGTCTTACGTACGCAAGCCTAGAAAGGCAGAGGAGCGGCCTCAAAGAGCCTGACTCAGGGATGGGGGCCCCGCTGTGACCCTGCCCTGCATGCGTGGCTCACGTGCCTACAGCATCACAGGGGTGGGGGGTGGAGGGCCCTGCCTCCCCTCCCCCTCCCCCTGGCCACCAGGTTGGCCCCTGGTGTCCTATCCCGAGGCCGGGTCACCCGTGCACCCTCCTGTGTCGAGCTGTGCTGACATCGGCCCCACCACCGAGATCTGGTGGCCACGTGGCCCTGGGAGCTGGCTGCAGGCCTGGGTCCCTGGCCTCCCGGCTGTGCTCAGAGCTGGGCCACCTTCCCAGAGAAATGAAATGTAAGCAGAGTCTCCTTGTCAGGAAACGGAGGCCCCGAGAGGGGGTGGGAAGCCGGGTCTCTTGCCGAGCGGCCTTCTCCCCGAAGCCGGCAGGCTTCTGTGTGTCGCTGTCAGAACGGACGACCCCGTCCACGAGCCAGGGCACTCTTTTCCTCCCCCCTTTGCCCATTGAGCCACCGGACGAGGACCTTAGCTCGCCTCCTCCGGGTGAGCTGCAGCCTGATGAATCTGGGGGTGGTTCCGCACCTCCCCGCCGGTGCGCGAACTGGTGGCCTCCAGGTGACAGCGGGAGCAGGGGACTCACGTGGTGCCGCTGGCGCTCCGAGCTCCGTTAGGTTTCTCCGAGGCATCGTCCCCACGGCTGCCCAGGCCCCACTGATTGGTTTCGATTTTCCTCTGTGTTGGAGCGATCCAGTTTGAAGCGCGCCTTCTGAGCGCCTTGCGAGAGCTCTAGGGGCTGCGGTAGCCCTGGAGGTGCCAGCCGGAGATCCAGCTTGAATTGGGACCTCGTTGCTCTGAAAGGCGGGGGCCCCCTGTCTGCCCGGGACGTGGGCTCAGCCACCCGGAACGTGACGCGAGCGCATTTTGGGGCACCGGCCGCGCAGGCCTCGGCCTCTGCGCGTCCCTGGCAGGGGTGGGCTCGCTGCGCCCACCGTGAGCGAGCCCTGCACCTGCTCCGTACTGTGGGCAGGCAGCGCCTGGGGTGCCTGTGCGGGGCTCACCCAGGTCCCTCCCTCCACCGCTCGGCCCCGCCCAGCAGGGTCTGCAAACATCCGCTTGCAGAGAGACAGATGGGAGGTTCTCCAGCCTTCATGGCGGCTACTCCGCTCTGCCCTTGCAGCCAGAGAAGATCGTAAACGGGTGGGCGTGGCCGGGTTCCAATAAAGCTTTATTTACAAAAAGCAGACCAGAGGCCAGATTTGGCCCCCCAGGGGTTCACTGCCCCCCAGTCTGTGGCATAGACTCCATGCTCTAGATCCGAGGTATGTATCCTTTCTGTCTTCTTAAACTGTTATTGGAAAAGAAATGCCAATGGCCCAATCCCCCCGGGGACCTTCCGCACCTGTCAAGACTCTATATGCTACAGACTGGTAGGAAGGCACAGGACCTAGGTCACTTGTCCCCTCTTAGCTCGGTGACCTTGACATGGGCCCAGCCTCGTCCCGTTGTCTGAACAAGGGCTTTGATGGCAACAGCTCTCTTACCAACGCCAGGATTGTTCCAAGAATTAAATGAATTACGGGGCGCCTGGGTGGCTCAGTCGGTTGAGCGTCCGACTTCGGCTCAGGTCATGATCTCACAGTGCGTGGGTTCGAGCCCTGCGTCGGGCTCTGTGCGGACAGTTCAGAGCCTGGAACCTGCTTCGGGTTCTGTGTCTGTCTCCCTCTCTCTCTGCCCCTCCCCCCTCCCCCGCTCCTGCTCTGTCTCTCTCTCTCTGTCCAAAAATGAACACAAGTTGAAAAATCACAAAGAATTAAATGTGTCGACACGTGGGAGAAGGCCCCGTAAGCTGTGACGTGTCACCTGAGTGTGCCCGCATTTGTCACTGGGTGCAGAGAAGAGAAAATTGGGCAGAGAACTTGCCGCTGGGAACAGGCTGGGGGTTTATTGTTGCCTGTGCCATGCAAACGCCCCTTTTAGGTGCTGGGGTCTGCTTTTTGCCATCTGCTCTGTGGAACGAAGTGCCCGGTGCCCTGTGGCTCTCTCCCTCTCGGTGCTGCCGGCTCCTGAGCCCTGTCTGTGCTGAGTAACAGCCACGAGAGGAGAAACACAGATCTTCCGTGACACTTTACCCAGGCAGCCATGAAAGTCTTCCTGCCAGTTGGTGGAGAGGGTCCCCTTTGACAGGTGCCATGTAATCGAAGACAGGTGCTTTGTGGCTGCAGATTCTCTGCTGCAAAACACACATGTAACCCTGACGAAGTGAGAGGGAGAGCCAGGAAGGGGGGTTACATCACCCGGGCTGTTCGTAGGCGCTGGTGGGGGGGGGGGGGGAGGAATTAGAAATAAAATTCAGCGGAGACCGTTCTGCTGGCGAGGCTGTGGCCGTCTGCAGCCTGTGACTCCATCCCTGGGCGTCTGGCCGTTAAGGAGGGCCCTCGAGGCCCAGCCTGGACGCGAGCCAGGCGAGGGGCTCTGTGTCTCCGTGGGCTGGTTTCAGACTTGGCCACGGCCGCCAAAGGGAGAGGAGGAGTTGCCCGCACTCCCTCTTGGTGGAAGGAGCACTTTCTCTGGTTGGCGTGCGTTTGGTAAGTGACGCCCACAGCAGGCAGCACTTGGCTTAGGTTCACGTCAGTGCAGCAGACCAAGAGGTCTCCGCGATGGGTTGAATTGTATTAACCGCCCCCTCCCCACCCCACAAAAGATGTCCTGACCCCCAGGGCTTGTGAATGTGACCTTATTTGGAAGTAGGGTCTTTGCGGATGTGATTTAGATGTAGGTTAGGATGAGGCCCTGGAGTGGGGCGGGTCCCTGATCCGATCGGGTTGGAGAAGAGAGACGTCACACAGGGGCAGACAGAGGTGAGGCAGCCACGAGCCGCGGAGCCCTGGGGACTGACAGTCACCAACAGGCACCAGGGACAGGCAGGAAGGACCCTCCCCGGAGCCATCAGAGGGGGCACGGCCCTCCACCTTGCTCTCAGTCTTGGGGCCTCCAGAGCCGTGGGTCTGTGTTAAGCGCCCCCGGTTTGTGGTCCTTGGTTATAGGTGCCGTCTTAGTCTCTGGCCTCGGACCTGCTGACTGCCTCAGTGGGTCTCCAGCCAGGGTGGCCGTGAGTGAATTTGAAGGTCCCACGTGGACGTCGGGGTAAGGCGCTGACCCGGAAGCGCTCCAGGCCTGGCCGCCCCCCAAGAGGCGGTGTGAACGCCGACCAGGCAGGGGTCCAGGTGGGTCTAGGATCCAGGAGAGGCCGAAGGACGTCAGACTCCCCCTCCTCCCCCCAGTCCCAGGTCCCCCGCCCCTTGGAAGTATGGAATACGTGTGTTACGAAAAGCCGGGAATCTTTTCTTGCAGGGGTCCAGAGAGTAAATATTTCAGGCTCTGCGAGCCATCTGGTCGCTGTAGAAGCCGTCAATGCTGCCGCTGTCGCGCGAAAGCAGCTGTAGGCGATGCCTAAATGTATAGGTGTGGCCGTGTGCCAGTAAAGCCCGTTGCAAAAGTAGGTGTCGGGCCAGATTTGGCCCACTGGCTGTTCTTTGCCAATCCCGGGTTTTTTTTTTTTATTATTATTATTTTTTAACTTTTATTTATTTTTGAGAGATACAGAGACAGAATGCAAGTGGGTTAGGGGCAGAGAGAGAGGGAGACACAGAATCCGAAGCAGGCTCCAGGCTCTGAGCCGTCAGCACAGAGCCCGACGCGGGGCTCGAACTCACGAGCTGTGAGATCATGACCTGAGCCGAAGTTGGGCACCCGACAGACTGAGCCACCCAGGCACCCCAAGAATTTCCTTTCTTTCTGAAGCTGAATCATATTCCGCTGTATGGATGGACCACATTTAGCTTATCCGTCCGTCCATGGACGCTTGGTTAATCATGCCGCTGCGTCGCAACGTATCAGTTAAGCGTCTGACTCTTGGTTTCGGCTCAGGTCATGATCTCGCGGTGCGTGAGAGCGAGCCTCCCATCAGGCTCTGTGCTGACAGCATGCAGCCCACTCCAGATCCGCTGTCCCCGCCTCTCTCTGTCCCCCCCCCCCCCGATCTGTCCCTCCCCTGTTCACTCTCAAAATAAAAAAATAGACTTTAAAAAAAAAAAGAAAGAAGGAGGGAAAACCTGCCACCACATCACATGGATGAACCTTGAGGACATTATGCCAAGTGAACGAGTCGCAAACGGACAGACACTGTATAATTCCGCTTCTGCGAGGTCCCTGCGGGAGCCAGATTCCTAGAGACGGAAAGTAGGTGGGGGCGACAGGGGCTGGGGAAGGGGGGGATGGGGAGCTGTTTCATGGGGACCAAGTGAAGGTGAAAACGTGGAGGTGGACGGGGTCCTGTTGTGTCACCATGGGAATGTACTTAATGCATCGGACTGTCCACTCAACGGTGGTGAAAGTGGTAATTTTTCTGTGAAGTGTATCTTACAATTTAAGAAACCAAGGGAAAAATTTATTCCCACGCCGTGCGTGTCCCCGGGACTCTTGGGATCGCCCATCTGCACGGCTCAGCTCTGGGATGTGGCCACCCCGCCTCTTTGCACCAGTGTGTTGGGTCCCGTGCCAGGAGCACGGTGACTCGGGGCTGAGGAGCACCTGGGCTGAGTTTTGACTTAGATGGAGAGCAGGTGGCCAGGGGTGCGGATGGCGATCTTCCCCTTCTGCCCGTAGCGTCCCCTACCTTCTCATTGGACAGATTGCCCTCTGAGCCCTGGTTTTCCCATCAACGGATGGGCATAGCCTCGGGGTGTCAGGCTGATTTCTAGAACACAACCAGAGACATCACCTGGGAAGCGCTCTGAAAGGCAGGTCGGCCGAGAGCCAGCACTGGGGTCCTTGCGGGGCCATTGGTGGGAGAAGTCAACACATTTAAGAGTAAATTAAATTAGGGGATTTGTGATCATTGGCGGCGTAAAGGATTTTCTGAGACGCGCCATGTACCGAACAAGACCTAGCACGTGGTGGCAGGCTCCCTAAATATTTGTGAGAAGGCAGGATAATTTTATGAGCCAGTTGAGCCATATATAATGGGATTATTTGGGTCTCAAACTAATGAAGTGACTGTAGGGCAGGAGCAGCTGCTAAAAATAATCTGCGCTGGTGGAAAATCCAAAGACCGAGAAGAGGCTGGTGCTCAGCCAGGAACGAGGCCCAGAGGGAGCTGGCACACCGTGTCCCGGGAGCCGTCCGTGGGCCCGTGTGGGACCACGGTTCAGAGCCTGGACTTACCCGCACTCTGAGCAGACCTGTCTCAGGGGTGCACCTGCCTTGGCCGAGCTCAGGAAGTCAGCGGGTAGAACCGAACGCACACCCACTTTGTGGCTTTAACAGCGAGAAGCGCGGCCGGGGCCCCGAGTCTTGGTCCTCGGCCCCCGGCGCCTGGGGTGTGATGGAGCGGGGGGAATCCGTCCCTCCTTGCCTTTTCCTCGTGTCTGGTGGTTCCCACGGTCCTTGGTGACAGTCGGCTTGTAGACATGTCGCTCCAATCCCCACCTCTGTCGCCGCACGGCCACCTGCCCTCTGTGTCTGGTTTCCAGACTTCCCTCTTCCTCTCAGCACACCAGTAGTGACCTCTTCCTTTTTGTTTTGTGAATTTTTTTTAATGTTTACTTGTTTTTCAGAGAGAGAGAGAGAGCATGAGCAGGGGAGGGGCGGAGAGAGGGGGAGACACAGAATCCCAAGCAGGCTCCAGGCTCCCAGCTGTCAGCACAGAACCCGAGGCGGGTCTCAAACTCACGAACCGTGAGATCACGACCTGAGCCGAAGTCGGACGCTCAACCGCCTGAGCCACCCAGGCGCCCCTGACCTCTTCTTAGTAGCACCTGCAAAGGCCCCCTCTCCAAGTGGGGTCACGTTCGGGGGTTCCAGGTGGGTACGAATTCTGGGGGGACGCCATGCCTCCCACAGTACCCCGCACTTAGTACATGCCTCAAAGCCGTTAGTTATCATTACTGTGATTATTTTCATGGACGAGGGTGTGATGACGATAAGCCGTAAGCCCATGGTTGATCATGTTTTATCTTGGTGCTGCACATTTGGAGGTTGGTCTTGAAGTCTGTTCTTGGTTCTGAAGGGAGAAGGAGGGTCGGTCTTTGTCTTTTCATTTGAAAAAGATCGTGGTGCTGTGTCTGCCCGGTGCCCCCAGCTTACAAATCGAGAAGCCTATTTATGTATTTACTTATTCTTATTTTTAAGTTTTATTTTGAGAGAGAGAGAGAGAGAGAGAGAGAGAGAGAGACAGAGCGGAAGAGGGGCAGAGAGGGAGACACAGAATCCGAAGCAGGCTCCAGGCTCCGAGCTGTCAGCCCAGAGCTCGACGGGGGGCTCGAACTCACGGACCGTGAGATTGTGACCCAGGCCAAAGTCAGATGCTTAACCGACTGACCCACCCAGGCGCCCCTCGATAAGCCCTTGTAGATTCACTTCTGCTTTATAATTTCATTCTCTACAGTTTTTTTTGAGGCATAAGGTTAACAGCAGTTTCTCCTGACATCTGCTCCTTTAAAACAAACACAGCTCATTGGTGGCCTTGGGGGGATTTGATGAGCGGGTATAGTGTCTCTTTCCTGTTTTTTATTTCTTTTAATTTTTATTTATTTTGAGAGAGAGAGAGAAAGAGAGAGAGCAAGCAGGGGAGGGACAGAGAGAGAGGGAGAGAGAATCCCAAGCAGGCTCCGCACTGGCAGCACAGAGCCCGACGTGGGGCTCGAACCCTCAAACCGCGGGATCGTGACCTGAGCCGAAATTGGGACTTGGACCGTTAACCACCTGAGCCCCCCAGGCGCCCCTCTTTCTTGTTCTTCCGGGAGCAGGGCTGGCCGTGGGTGTTGGGCGTAAGTTCAGAATGCCATGTACTTGGTGTTGATGGTGTTGTGGCTGAAAGAGAGGCTGTCACACGCCGTCTTCCTCACAAAAGTCTCACTTGGCTTGTTTGACAGCTAAGGAGGTGTCTTATTAAACAGGTACAAAGACTGCTGTTGTTTGATTTCAAACAGCACTTGTCATCGTCGGGGTGCATTCACCTAGCACGCCGGAGGGGCGGATGTGACAGTCCTGGGTCGCGTGTTTCCCACGGCAGCGCTCTCTCTCCTGCTTGTCACCAAAGGAAACCGTTTTCTCCTGTTCTGAGAAGGTGGGAAGGATTCAGAAACGAAGGGTGGCTTCTTGCCCGGGAGTTTGCTGGCTGCTTGTCACGGGGTATCTCTTGCTTCCATGGCTGGGGAGTGAGGAACTGCTTTTAAACGGAGACTTTGAAACCGTCGAGCAGGACGGGGGCGGCTGGGTGGCTCGGTCGGTTAAGTGTCTGACTCTTGGTCTAGGCTCGGGTCACGGTCTCACGGTTTCGTGGGTTCGAGCCCCATGTCGGGCTCTGCGCTGACAGCTTGGGGTTCTCTGTGTCTCCCTCCCTCTGCCCCTCCGCCACCCACACTGTCTCTGTCTCTCTCAAAATAAGTAAACTTAAAAAAATTGTTTTTAAATAAAAGTCGAGCAGGACAGACTTCGGCTGAGCTGGCAGTGAGAGAAATGGGTGGTGAGAAGGGTGGCTGGAGCTGGGCGGTTTGGGGTTCAAGTCCTGGTGTTTCTGGCCCGGGCGTGAGGACACCGGACTCTGCGTGAGTTGCCCCCCATGGGCCGGTGTCATCTGGGGACACAGTGCCTGGACAGAAGTCGGGATGAACCCGGCTCCCTCGGGCCTGGACCACAAAGGTAGAGTTTGGTGTCACTCGGGAAGAGGAGTTGAGGAAGAGCATGACAAGGGGGAAAGAGGGCGCCGTTCCTTTCTGGAATACAGTCAGTTCACGGTTCTTACGTCCTCCCACAAACACTCGTCAGCAGATACGGAACCGCTCTTGGCGGGGGGGGACACAGGGCTAGGTTCCTTGGGGCATCTGGTCACAGTGTTTTCGTGAACTGATGAACGTATAGCCTTGTTTTACGTGTGCTCCTGTTTAAAGAAACCTTATTTTATATTTTTGATTCATTAAACATTTTTTTGAATGTTTATTTTTGAGAGAGAGAGAGAGAGAGCAGGGGAGGGGCAGAGAGAGAGGGAGACACAGAATCAGAAGCAGGCTCCAGGCTCCGAGCTGTCGGCACAGAGCCCGATGCGGGGCTCGAACTCACGGACCGCAAGATCATGACCTGGGCCGAAGTCGGACGCTCAACCGACTGAGCCACCCAGGCGCCCCCTTAATCTCCTCTTTAAAGGCTCTGTCTCCCACCACGGTCACGTTCTGATGTCCTGGGGGTGAGGACTCTGACATTTGAATTCTGGGGGGATACAGTTTAGCCCATAGACCCCCAAACACGAGAACCAGCCTCGGGACTGCACTGGCTTCGGGTCGCTCATAGTTGCTGTCCCAGTTCCCTGGTGTCACCTCTGCGTGAACCTCAGTTTTGTACCGTGTCTAGTGGGGGGGGGGGGCTGGGCGGCCCTGGAGGCTGGGATCCCAATGCCTGTGACTGCTCGTGGCCCTTGCCAGCCGGAGGCCCAGCTCCGGACGCCCGTGTCCCCGCTGGGCTCACGCACTTCTGTCTGAGCAAACCTGGGAACTGGAGAACGTACTGAGCGGCACCTGCAAGGAAAATGTGTTTCCGGGAGTTGGGGGTTGCTTCATCATCGTCGCAAAGAAGAGCTAGTAGCTAATAGTGCTTCCCGGTGCCAGGTGCCGTGTGAACTCGCCTATCTCAGTGACATCCCCACTCTCTAGATGTGGAAACGCAGACACGGGGCCTGTCCAGGTCCCCCAGCTCAGGAGGGGGCGGGGGGGGGACAGGCGGGCCCAGCCTTGAAACCAGATGGCGTGTCCCGTGGCCAAAGCGGGGAGAAGGCCGGTTTCTGTTTCTGCTTCGCGTCTCCCCATTGCGGGCTGTCCCCTGGTCCTTCCGTCCCGGGAAGCCAGGAGGCACCACCCAGGGCACATCGACCAGCCTCCACAGTCTGGCCGCGGCTCTGGCTTCGGCTGGCTGTTTCTGGTGTCTGATTTCTGTTGTCGTGGAGACAGGGTGACAAACGTCGTTGGCGGCCAGGATGCAGCCTGGGGTGCCGTGGGCCTGCCCCGTAGCCAGGCCTCCGGCGTCGGGCCGAGATCGGAGGCTTATCGGAGGCTTATCGGAGGCCCCAGCCCGCCGTGGTTTTTCCCAGAGCCAAATAAACACGAGCTGGGTCACACCGCGGGAGTGGACTCTGTCTTCCTTCCTTCTCTGTGCCCCGTGGGTTGGTTTTCCCGGAGCAGTTTCCTTGCCCACGAGGCCGTTGGCAGTGAGGATAGAAATAGCTCTTTGCGGTCGGCAGAGTTCTATCGTCGGAGAGCAGCCCCATCCTCTGGGCACCCCGATCCCTCACGGGCCTTCCTCAAAGCCCTAAAGAGGCCCCTTCCTCAAATTGCAAGTCATGCCGTCCCCGCCCGTGTCCGTATATGAACGTGACGCGTGCCCCCCGGCTCCCCGCCGGGTGCCCGCTGGCCTCCCGCTCCCCTGCATTTCTGACGCCTCCTCCAGCTGCACCCCTGCCTGGCCAGTGAGTGCCCCCCGTTTTCTGACCGTTTTCGGCAGGAGTTAAACCCAGGCTGGCCCTTACCCCGTCCCTGCTTCCTGGGGCGAGGCTGTTCAGACAAGGGAGGGCCCCGGGCTGGAGGGACTTTTGACTTTTCCTGGGAAGGCGTGAGGACGGCGGGGTAGGAGAGTCCTCGGGAACCTCACCTCGGCCCAGATGGACGGGCACCAGCTCTGGGCATTGAGGCGTGTGGGATGCTTCCATCCCTGGGTTTTTGGGCCCGGAAGAGTGGCGCTTGGAACGTCTCGAGGGATGGACGGATTGCCACCAGGCTTCTTTTATGGGCTCCCCGATGTGACGGGTTTTCCTGCAACGACCTTCTGGTTCTGTCTTCCCCCCGTAACTGGCTCTTCCCGTTGCCCCCAGATGAGAGATTCATCCTGTGCTTTCTTCGGCCACGGCAGATGGCGGAGGAGTTTGTGTCGAGGGCGTGGGGGTGCGCCCAGCTCTGCCCTCATCAGCACGATCATGGCAGCTGGTAGCGGTCACTCTGATGCTGTGTGTTCCCACCTGAGAAACGGAGAGAGGGGGACAGGCGAGGTGTCTCGTGCCAACCCCGTAACCTCGCGGTTGAGGGCACCGAAGCCCGGAGGGGCCGAGTGCCCCACCCGAGGTCACACGGCAGTTGAGACCTGGAGTCGGGTTCGTCTGGAGCTCTTCTCGCCGGCCACCTCCCTGGGGCCTGGAGGGGGGCGGTGAGATGCCGGCTGTTCAGATGCTCCTGTGCCTCTGACAGCGAAAGACAGCTCCTTCCCACCCACCTGGTGGAGGAGAAGCCACGTTTCTTTTGGACTCTGCCCGCCGTATCCTTACAGAAAAGGAGCTGATGCTCAGGTGGGCAAGGGAGGTCCCAGGCTGGGGCGCCTGGGGGGGCTCAGGCGGCGAAGCGTCTGACTCTGGGTTTCGGCTCAGGTCATGATCTCACGGTTCATGAGTTCGAGCCCCGCATCGGGCTCTGTGCTGAAAGAATGGAGCCTGCTGAGGGTTCTCTCTCTCTCTCTCTCTCTCTCTCTCTCTCCTTTCTCTCTGCACTTCCCTGCTTGCTCTCGCTAAATCAGTCAATCAATAAATGAACAAACTTGGGGGGAAAAAAAAAGAGGTCACAGGCTGATTTTTGCCCATGCCTTGATCACGGGCTTTTTGTGGGCGTGTGGGGCCATTTCTGGAGGGGAAGCCAGCAGTTGAGGGAGGAGCTTAAGGAGACTGAATGCAGGGGGCTCTCTGCTTGCTCCTCTGCCGCCCTTCAGAGACCCAAGGCCTTACCGTGAGGAGCAGAAAGCATCTGAACCGGGCCTCTGGCTCTTCCCGTGCAGGGGTGGGCCGGGGAGGGGTGGGGGGAATGGGTGGCTGGTGGAGGGGCACACCCAGCCACCCTCCCCTCAGGCTGTCAGGGGACCTTCTTGCCCCTTCTCCCAAAGTGCCGGGTAGCTGCCTTCCCTGTCTGTTCCATGGGAGAGGCACGAGGCACAGGAGCACAGTCAAGGCTCTGAGAAGTCCTGCAGAAAAAGTCCCTTGTTTAGCTCCACTTCCCCCACTCCTTCCTCTGCTTCCTCGACCCTGGCTTAATTCCCGCCAGACCTGGGAGCGCCCAGGTCCGTGGAGCCCACGTGGGGACCAGAAATGACGGGGATGAACGGGCAGGCATCTTGCTCACCGGGGCCCCACGGTATTCCCATTTTCTCGGGGTCTGCCGGGCGTCCCAAAGCTAGTTCAAAGCTGTGCTGAATGTACTCTCTGCCGGGAGCATACGGTGGCCGAAGGAGGTGGAGGTCCATTAAACTCTCGGTTAGGAAAGGGGCCCCGGGCTCCCAAAGCTTGGGGACTGATGGGCGAGTACCCGCCTCCGCGGCCGCCTGCCCGCACGCCCCGCAGCCTGCTCTGCTTTGCACCCGGAGGCCTTTTCTGGAACGGCGCCCGACACCAGCGTGTCTGTCCCCTCCTGAGGCTGGTGGCCTGCTGCGCATGCGGGCAGGGTAGGCGTGACGGGGCTCAGGGTAGCAGGTGCGCATTTATTCTGGACGGCCAACTCGTGGGACGGCGGCATGCAAATCCCGGCCCCTCTCTTCCTGGTCCTGGGGCCTCGGCCAGTCCTCTCTCTTCCTCGTCTGTAAAGTGGGGATAAGGGAGGTGGCCTGCGTCACAGCACTTAGACCCCCCACGGCCGTCCACGGGCACCCGGAAGGCACCGCTCTCCCCGTGTCGCTGCCTGTTGTCGGCTCGTGTTCTGCCTCCCCTGTCCCTCCTCCCTACCTCCCCCCACCCGTGGGGATCCAGGACCGGGAGAGGTTTCTAAGGTTTCTTAACTGCCCGTGACTCCCCCCTGACTGCTGCGTCGTGGGCAGCACTTTGTCGCTAGGGAGACTTGGTTCCAGTAGGAATGTCAGACTTGGCTGCCTCTCCTCGGGCAGGTCGGCTGTGTGCAGAGCCTCCGGTCCCCGGTCTGCAGCGGCAGGGGGAGCCCGAGTGAGCTCGTGGAGGAGGATGTTGGGGGGCGGGGGGGGGCTCCCCACAGACAGACTTCCTTCCTCCGTGGCGCCAGGTCCAGCCATCTCTGTCCCCACCCCGAAGGCCGTCGCTCGCTGCCCTTGCGGGTGGGGGATTTCGAGGTGGGGGTGGAATGGGGCAAGGCAATGGGACCTTGAGAACGGAGAGGTGGCAGTTTGTTGAGCGGGACTTCAGAGACATCCTCTCTGCCCGGCTTATTAGCCGGCCTCCTGCTACAGGAGGTCCCAGAACAAAAGGACACACGTTTCCCACCTGCTGGGAACGTGGGGCCGGGGACTGGCACCATCTCCCCGCCAGCCTTGTGGGCCAGGGTCCTTCAAGACTCAGTCCCAAGGTTACCTCCTCCAGGAAGCCTGCCTGGACTGCCGCCCGTTCCCTCTCTCCGGTCCCTCCACTATTTGTGTCCTGGACGCTGAGGCCTCAGGGCAGGGCCTGTGTCTGCGTCCTTGCCCTGCCAGGCCTGGTTGCTGCTGGATGTCGCTAGGGGTCGCCGGGTGAGTAGATGAGCAGAAGTAAACGGAGCCCAGTCCCCTCGCGGCTCAGCTGCAAATGTGCATCGAGAGCCAGCCTTCTTCTGTGAAGTGGAGGAAATATCGACTGAAAGTGGACGAACACAGGCGTGCCTGCCCTCCCCACCCCCTGACCGTTAACTCCTGTCTGCAAACAAAGGGGGGCCAGGGACTGAACCGCGTCCCTCAGTTTCTCCAAACGCAGATGTTCTGTGCAGCTGGGGAAGCAGGTGCGCTTTGAATTGGGGTCTGCTGGGCGGAAGTGGGGTCACCCCACTCCCACCCGCGGAGGCCCGGGAGGGAGCCCCCCTTGGAAGGGGGGCCGCAGGCCGTGGGGTGACCTTCCCCACCCCTTCCCCTCTGACCCGACCTGCTCACCAGCCCACACTCAGCGGCCCCTCAGAACTTTGTGCTTAAGCCGTGCGGTCCTGTCGCCTGTGCGGCCGACCGCGTGAGCAAAGCGGACAGAGGGCGGTCGTGGGACCGTGACCCTGGGCTGGGTCAGGGGAGCATTCGACAGCAGCTGTCCCGGCCGCACACTTGGCTGGCGGGTCCAGCCGTCCCTGCCTAGCCCCTGCTGTCACGATTGTGCAGAGCCTCACCCTGCGGGAGCCGTGGCTTCCTTGGGGACGCAGGGGGCCTGGTTGCCGGGACAACCAGAGGTGAGGGGGTGGGAGGCCAGGCCTCCGGCAAATGGCTGAGCCTCCCGCAGCCCCAGAGAGCGAGCGAGTGAGCGGGCGCCCCAGCGGGGCGGGCTGATCCTGGACTGCAGGGCACAGTATCAGAGGATCCCTGTCAGCACCTCCCCCCTAGGAAGGGGGTACGGGATGGGGGGCAGTAGGCGTTAGTCGCTGCCTCCTCCCGTGTCCCCACCACCCCCCAGCTGCCTGGCGGGGCCGGGGAGGGTGTGTGGGCACAAGCGTGTGGCCAAGGGCCCAGCGCGCAGCAGGGTAATGAAGAGAGATGCGCACAGCTGCTGAGCTCGGCCCTGCCCTCGGGCCCCCACCCCGTGTCCACACTGGACTCGTCATCCAGCAGAGGGACAGAAGAGCGGGCTGTCCCTCTGTGCCAAGGACACCCACCCCGCGTGTTCCCCGGAGGCCGGAGGTGGGGCCTGGGTGGACCTTTGTCCCGAGGGTCTAGGGTCAGGGACCCTGCCCCACCCCGGCCACGTGGGCTGAGGGATGCCCACGCCCTACGCGTAGTTCCGCTCTGTTATCGTGCGAGATCGTCACGCTGTTACTATTTTCATACTGCATCGTCTCCAACAGGAAGAGGTGCTCCCTGAGTGCAGGGCCCTCTGTCCCCTCGGAGCCCAGGGTGCGGTCTGCAGAGCCCAGGACGGCCGGGCGGGGTCCCTGACGGCCCCGTGAGATTCCGACCTGAGCGAGGGCCCCAGGGAGTCCCCGCCTGGCCAGCTTCTGGGGGTCCCGAGGCGGCTGCAGGAGGGCTTTTCCCCCTCGGCACTGTTCGTGCTTTGCACCGGATGATTCTCGGTGGCGGGACCGGCCGCGGGCGCAGTCGGGTGTGGAGCGGCTTCGCGCACTAGATGCCAGTAACACCTCCTTCCTCCAGGTGGACGGCCATAACCGCGTCCGGACGCTGCCAGGCCCCTGGGGGACAGAACTGTCCCCGGAGGCTGGGGGAGGGGCGCCGGCGAGATGCAGGGGACAGTGTCCCGGCGCTCAGGGCCACGCGCGGCTGTGCACGGACGTCTTTTGAAGGACGGCAGGACAAATCCCCGTTTTCCCGGCTCCGTGCAGGAGTGGGAAGGGTATCCTGTGCCTGCCAGAGACCAGGTCACGGCCGGTCCGGGCCCGCGGGGCGCACGTCGGTAGATCCCTCTGGCCCCTAAGCTGAGGCGCCTCTACCCCACGTGCAGGTGAGAACACGGAGGGTCCCGGGTGTCCACAAATGCGGAGGGTGCCTGGGCCCCACTCTGCCGCAAGAGCCCCGCCGACGGGTGGCTTGGCAGAAACTCATTCTGTCACCGCGGGGAGGCCGGAAGTCCAAAGTCAGGATGTCAGCTGCGTCGTGCTCCCTCCGGGGGCTCGAGGGGAGGATCGGCCTTACCTTCTCCAGCCTCTGGTGGCTTCAGGCACTCCTGGGCTTATTGCTGCTTGATTCTGGTCTTTGTCTCTGTCTTCACGTGGCTGTCTTCTCTCTCTCTTTTAAAAAAAATTTTAAAATATTTATTTTTGAGAAAGAACAGGGAAGGGGCAGAGAGAGAGAGGGAGAGGGAGACACAGAATCCGAAGCGGGCTCCGGGCACCGAGCTGTCGGCACAGAGCCCGACACGGGGCTCGAACCCATGGACCTCGAGATCATAACCCGAGCCGAAGTCGGACGCTCAACCGACAGAGCCCCCCCGGGCGCCCCATGTCTTCGTCTTCGGGGCACCAGTGGTCAGGGTGGCCTTGTCTCAGAAATATCCGCAGAGACACTGTATCCAGATAAAGCCACATTCGGGGCACAGGGGTGAGGGCTGCACCATGTACTCGGGGGGCTGAACTTCAACCCTTCGTAGCACGTGATGGGTTCTTGCACATCTTCCGGATCTGGCTGCCTCCCAAAGGGCCGGTACAACCCAGAGGAGGGAGGCCTCCCTGAAGAAAGCGTGCGGGGCTCCGAGGAGGGAGGCGTGCCCGGCGGGCCTCTGGGAGGCAGGCACCCGTGTCGGCGTTTGGGGAACCGCGTGGGCTCATTGTTCGTTCTGATAGAATGTCGTCCGCACGTGGCTCTAGAACTCAGAGATACGACCTGCAGGTCTTTAAACTTTACAACGAAGGAAGCAGCCGTTCGAGGAGCCATAAAGAGTCACACGGGCGGCGTGTTAGTCAGGCTTGGGGACGTAAGTGCAAAGGCCCGTCTCCTTGAAAGCCAGGGGAGGCTTACAGAACGTGGCGGGGAGCCCTGGATCGGCGTCCCAGCCCCCGGTCCTGCCCCGCTCCCCGCCAGCCCTGCTTGCCTCCTCATGTCGGAGCAGAGACCGTGGCGAGCACTGGGAGAAGCTGCCTTGCCCGAGATCACAGCCGGGTGGGTAGTCAGACCGGACCTGCTTCACCTGAGTCCTCCTCCTGCCCACCCCCCCCCCACCCCTGCCTGCACCTGGAGAGCATGCTCGGTCCCGGCACACGTGGGCGAAGCCGCAACGAGGTACCTTTTCTTCGTCGGCTTGCTGATGAGTTCCCGGTACTGGGTGTCTCCCGAGGCCGGGCGCCGACTCTGGCATCTGAGCCTGTGTTTCCTGTTGGTAGCGACTTGAGCGATGACCTCGAGAAAGAATGGGTTGACAGCGGCTGGGGCTGCTGCCCGGGATGCCGGGGGGGCCGAGATCTAGAGCAGCGGAGGCGGGACTGAGAAGACGCATAGGGCAGGTGCTCCTGGGGCCTAGAGCCAGACGCAAAGGGTCAGGCCCAGAGAGGTGGTCGGAAGGGGCAGGCGCCTAGCACGTCCCCGGCTGTTCCCCGTGACCCGTTCAGTAGCCAGGCGCAGGAGGAGGTGAGGAGCACGGTGGCCCCGTGGGCCGCTGTGGTGGCCGGTCCTGAGCAGCTGCGGGGACGGGAGCCACCTCGGGTCTCACGAGGACACGAGCGCATCCTGTTGCTTCTGCAGCTAAGGTAACAAGGTGACTCGTGTTAGTGGGTTTGCCACCACGAAGCCGACCTGCTCCGGCCCCATTGTCACACGAGCGTGACCTGGGGCGCTCGGGGACACTTGCGTTTTTATCCACGGCGTTGGCTGGACGCATCCTCTGTGCTCGTGTGTGTCTGTTCCGCTCGCGTGACCCAGGCTGTGCCTGTTTCAATAACGGTTGTGTCCCCGGGGCTTATTAGCCTGGGGTCTGGCACACGGTAGGTGCTCAGTAAAACGGGCGCAGCCAGAGAATGTTCTGGGCCTTTTGAAATGACGTGGCGTAGCTGGGGCCGTCTCGAGGCCGTGCGAGTTTCCTGTGGTTGCAATCACAAATCACCACGGTCAGTGGTCCAGAACAACACAGACGTACCGTTCTGGAGGTCTTACGTCCTCAAATCCAGGTGTAGGCAGGGCTGCCCGCCTTCTGGAGGCTCCGGGGAGATTCCGTTTCCTTGACTTCTCAGCTCCCAGAGGCTCCCGTGTTCCTTGTCGTGGGGCCCGTCCTGCATCTGCAAAGCCAACAGCGCGGTGTCTTTGGATCTCTCCCTGTCTCTGCCGTCTCTTTGCTCACGGTTCACTTGTGTCCTTTTTTAAAGGACCCTTGCAGTGTCTTTGGGCCCCCCTGGATGAGCCAGGATAATTCCCCGTGTCACGATCCGTAACTTAATCACACCTACAAAGGCGTTTTGCCGTGCAAAGTCACGGGTTCCAGGGATGGGATGGAAATATTTTTGGGGGGAAGCGGGGCGTTATTCAGCCGGGCACGGGGGCCCTAAAAGAAAATTGCCCTTAGGAGCTCCAAAGAGGAGCACCGGAGGGGGATGTCAGAGTCCTGAAACGTTCACTCGCTTGTTCGTCGACAATTTCACCATTGACTCGCCGTGTGTGTCCTCTGGGCCGGGCCCCGTGCGCCTGCCCTTCCAGCAGCAGGTGCACACAGATGCCTGAGACGTGGTCATACTCGAAAGGGCGACAACAGCACGGGGCCCACGGGATTGTGTGGGGTGCCGTGGGGAGCCTCACTTTGGCTGGCGGGGAGGGGTTCTCCCCATTGGCTTCTAGCTGCTCCTTTGGGGCTTTCCCTCCGAAGGCTGGTCACCGGGAAACCCTCGTGGGTCGTGACGGTCCTTCCCCTTTGTTGCCTGGAGTGTTGCATCCATTCGGGGTGGGTGTGGTCCCGTTTGCCCAGGCGGGCCACCTGAAATGCCACGTCGGCCCCTGGAGTATCTCAGGTGGGGGCGTAGCCGCCAGCCCCAGGGCTGCCCCAAAGCCACCTGCTTTGGGAAGGTGCCCCTCTGCCCAGCGGACCAGATTCTCTAGTTTGGATGGAACCTTTAGCAGATGGTATGGGGTCTAACTTGCACTGGCGGAGATGGGCCACTAGAGGGCGCCATCCTTCAGGCGGTTTCCGCACGCGCTTCGCTAGTTTTTTCTCTAGTTGAGGTTTCTTGTGGCAGGTGCTCATGAAATTTTGTGTGTGTGTGTGTTTAACGACTTAATGATTTAATCTTATTTTCTCAGCAGAGCACGCTTTGGATGTCCCCGAATACAACGGGACATTACTGATCAGGTTAATTAATACGAGTTCGCCGAGCAGGGACCAGGCGAACTTGCTTCACTGGGCTTTGTTTTTCCCTGCCATTTCCATTTCTCTTTATTAAGCAGACTTCTCTCCTGGTGTGTTAACCTTGTTGGGCTTGTCCGCTCCTGGAAATGACCAGATTTCCTTACCCGCCCCCCCCCCCTTTGGTCGGGGCACCCTGCCCCACTTGGCCCCAAGGGGCCGTGGCCGATAAGCATAAGGGGAGACGTCGGACGTCGATGTGGCTTTTTTGAGAATTCTGAGTTTCATTTGGGGGTGGTTTCCCTCCTCTGCCCCCCACCTAATGCTTATTCTAGATCCTTCCTCCCTCTTTGTTGACTCATGGCAGATTTTCATGACCAGTGATTGAAATTGCTTCCACGTCCTCACCGAAACCCGGCACGATTGATTGGTAGAAATGCGATAAACTCACCATCCGCAAATCAAGGGAACAGAGCACACACATCTCATCCAGATTAGCACGGATGCAGCCAGGATGTGGTGATTACCAGGCGTTTGTGCGAAGGGCGGGGGGAGGGGGGAGGGGGACCGAGAAAGCAGGAGGCAAAACCGGACGGCCCTTTCGGGGGTCAGGGGAGGCTGGCCGCGGGGACGTGGGTCCAGCTGTTCGTCAGCTCACGGACATGTGCCAAAGGGCACCCCCTACATGATGTTGGCCCTTGAGGTTTTCAGGAAGCCAGGATTCTTCCTCACCCTCAGAAAAGCAGGTTTGCCTGGCGGGGGGGGCTCTCCCCCATCCTTTGTTCCTGGCATGTATATGCATTTTAATTTCACCGTGAGTCACTTGAGACATGCTTCTGAGCCTCCCGTGGGCTCTGACTTCCTTGTCCTGGTCGCCGGTCACCATTCGCGGTGGCTGGCCTTGGCTCCCTGCTGGCAAACTTTGGGCGGCACCTTGGACTTCAGAATTGGCGTGGCGGCGGCGGGGGGCGGGGGTCACAGCGTGTTGCTGGCACCGTCCAGCCGCCATCGTGGTGTTTTATGTAGAGTCGAGGTTCTGTTACAATTCAGCCTGATTAGCGTCTGTTTTAAATGCTCGGCCACCATATAAAGATGTTCACGGTGATGCCTGTGCAGTAAATTAAGGATCTTTGAGATCCGATCATGCCTGGTTTGCATTGAAGTGGATGTTTCCACGTCTGGATTCTTTGGGAGTGGGTGACGTGGGGGTTCGTGGCCTCTTGTCATCTGAACATGCAGTTAATGAGGCCGTCTCACCCCTCGATACTCACAGATGCCTGAGGCTGTCGGGATTCTGTTCGACTCGGTCCCATCAGGTGAGCGCACCTTCGTGGGGTCGTCTCCACGCGGGGCCGACCCCTGGGGACGCAGGGGTGAGGGAGGCCGGCCTCTGCCTCCGGGACTCTGTCATCCGGCGGTGAGACGTGCACACATCCCCTAGGTCGTAGCCTCCGGGAGCACCGGGGCTGTGAGTGAGCTCACGGCCAGACCCTGCAGACTTTCATGGTGCCTGGCCCCCCGGTGAACCTGTCAGGTGGGTGACTCTCCATGACGCTGGGCCCTCCCTGTCACCCGGCACAGATGCTGATGGCGGGACCGAAGGGGAGAGCCAACACTTCCCGCTCTGCTGTTTCTTGTTAAATTAGTTGTCACGACAACCTCACGGTCGTGTCTGGTTATTATCCCTCTGCGGGGGAAAGACAGTAAAAGACGGAAGGAGATGAAGCTTGTGCCCAAGGTCATTCTGTGATGCACCTGCAGAGCCTCTGTGCTCTCTGTTCTGCCCGTCCCAGCACCCGCCCTGGGCCCGGGGGGCTTTGGAGGAGGGCGCAGGGCCCTGGAAGAATGGAGGTTGGCAGCGAACTGTAAGAGCGCACGGCGTGTTGGGCTGGTTCAGCTGCAGGCTGTGGTGCTGCTGGAGGAGGCACAGCCTGTGCAAAGGTCCTGGGGCGCCCGTGCCCGGCCCCGAGCTCTTCAGTGGCGGCTGGGGGTAGGGTGCCACGGGGAGGGATTTGGTCTTTGTGCAGGGAGGCAGTGGAGGACGGGGACGGTCTGTGGGCACAGGAGTGACCTGATGGGCTGTGTTCACGGGACACAGTCTTGAGAACGTGTGGGAGCTGGACCGGAAGGGAGGGACCAGGAACCCGAGACCCGCAGAGACTAGAGCGGACGCCCCGGACTTGCGCTCGTCCCGCCACAGTGTCCGGCCCCCGAAGAGTCTCCCTGGGGCATCCGGGAGGTGGCTTGAATGAGCTGACCCACTTGCTCCCCGCCTGAGCAGCCGGCACGTCGACTCGCCCCTAAAGGATCAGTCGTCCTTCGTGAGCCAGCAGCCCAGACCCCTCCCGTGTCCCGGTTTCTGCTCGCCAGGTGGCTTATGTGGTGAAGCTGACATTTCACGTTCACCGGGAAGTCCTTCTTCCCGCCTCCTTCCCACCGACGATTGGTTTTTCTGTGGTCCTGGCGTTTTTCTGATCAGCCAGGGCGAAGGGGAAGAAAAGGCCTGATCTGGGTCGGGAAGGTCTCTGTTTGACATCAGCCTCTGAGCGCCAGGCTTTTTTTTTTTTTTTTTAATATTTACACTGAAGCAACTTTTGGTATTCAGAAGGCCTGCTTTCCTGGAGACGGGCAGACAGCTTTGTTCTTGCCGGTCTCTGCTCCGGGTGCCTGCAGCAGGTGGCTGGCCGGCGTGCACCCGCTGGCGGCCGAGGTCTGCTCCAGAGGCGGCTTGTCCCAATGTGTCCCTAATTGCAGAGCAGAATCCTCCCTCCCGGGTCCTCGCCCTCCGCACGGCCACGTCACAGTAATTGGGTCCTTGGTGACCCACGAGTGCCAGGCTAATGTAAGCCTTAGTGGAGACTCTCCTTTTCCACCCAATTAAGTGGCTGGAGGTGGAATGTTTTGCAAGAACACTCTGTTCCCTGCTCTTCTGACTTTGTGCCTCTCACCTACATTCTCCGCTCCGCTCCATTTTGTCTGCGTAAACGCGTAGTCGTTCGTTCCTTCCCTAAATATTTATCGCGCGCTTCGTGTCAGGCTTTGTGCAAGATACGAGGTCGTGGTCCGGACCAGCACCTGGCGCCTCTACAGCCCGGGGGGGGGGGGGCAGGGTGCAGGGAGGCGGACACACCCCACAGCCACGTGACAGGGGGTAAAAGATTGTAGTTGTCGCGTGCAAGGGGCTTGGGAACCGGAGGAGCCCTGACTCCGTCTAGGGCATGAGCACAAACGGAACGCTGTCCTGACAGATCCGGGGGCTGTAGTTGGAGTTAGCCGGGTGGAAACAGGTTGGGTTCGCTCATCACGTGTTTGGGGGGTTTGGGTTTTACCCCGGAGCCGGTGGGAGCCGTGGTGTGGATTACACCATGCTGGGAGGACTTATGCTTCAGACGGGACTCAGTTTGCAAATGGCAGGAAACTCAACCCAAAGTGGAACAGGAACAAAACGGAATCCCCCGTCGCGTTTGACAGAAAGAGCGGCCTGTGGCTGGCCTCAGGTAAGGCTTGATCCAGCACACGGATGGTGTTGCTGAACTGTTCCCTCCGTTCCGTTGACCCTGTCTTCATTTCCAGGGTCGGCTGGGGGGGGGGGGGTAGGATGATGGTGCCGTTCCCACGTGCATCCTTGCTGGATCGAGGCCGTTGGGAGAAAGCGCCGGTCTCGTTCTGCATTCCCAGCATGGTCTCCCTGGGGCCGCTGACCCTGATCAGGCCAAGCACGTTCCTGCCTTGATAACTGTGTTTTGGGGAGAATAGTGTACCCATTGGCTCCACCTGGGGTTGGAGGCAGATTCCCACCTGGATTGTAAGTCCCGAGAACGGTGGGTAGATGCTGGGCTCTGTTTGACCAGAAGAAGGGCGACCGGGCGCTGGGGAGGAGAAACAGCAGAGTCCAGGATGGTCACCTGCAGAAGCGGAGAGGCTGAGGCGGGACCCGCGGGAGGTTGAGTGGCCCTCCTGGTGACGGGTTCCTCCCCTCTCCCCACCGGCTGCCCCTAGGACCGGACACAGGATGCAGGGTCTGAGGAGGGTCCCGTCTAGCGTCTCGGTTCCTCTCTGTGCCCTTTGCGTGTATATGTGTGTCGGGAACTTTCCACCTTCAGTCACCCACGGCTCCAGGTTGAGGTTATCATTTGCGGTGGCTTCTTGTGGTCAGGGCTGTGCTGTGGGGTTCCCTCTTCTGATTTCTCTGTCCCTCCAGATTGCGTGCTGTGTCCCCCGAGGCTGGGGCAGTGCTGCTGGGGGAACCCCAGCCCAATGGTGCGGGCGCCAGCCCTTTGGAAAAGAGGGTCTCGGGAGAAGCCAGGGTGGCAAGATGATCGCCGTGGGGACAGGCAGTCCTGCATCTGGCTCAAAATCGAGAACAGGGATTTGGAGAAGGAATGAAATTCTGGATTCCCCCTCCTGCAGGCAGGAAACGGTCTGTGCTTCCCTCCGACCCCGCTAGAAGCTGGGAGATGTTGTGGTTTGGGGCCTTGCAGGCCTCGGGTGCTCGGATTCATCCCTAACCAGCTGCGCCAGCTCGGAGGTGGCTCGCTCTTTTAGAGACCTCGTCCCCGGTGGGAGCCTGGCATGATAGCTCGGGGAAGATGTGCTCAGTAAATCTCCTTCCTTCCTGGGGAGGCAGTCACCTGGGGCAGGCGCTGGCCAGGTAGAAAGTTGCTGAAACGTGGCCCCTGTCTTCATCTCTGAAAGGGACACAGAAGTCGCTCACCAGTTTGGATTTCGGGGGGCTGGTGGGGTGTGCTCGTGTCTTCTAAGTTCTTGCTGCTCTCGGCCCGACATCGGCAGCGTCACCCTGGGGTGATGGTTACTGACGCTGAGCCTCGGACCCCGCCCAGACCTGCCGGATCAGCCTGTGAGCCCAGGGGGATCCCAAGTTTAGTGCTTCGGGGGTGAGTGGTTAGCCAAGGCCCCAGGGCAGGCTCTGGCTGATGCCGGGGCGGGGGGGGGGGGGGGGGACGATTGGCATCCCAGCGGTGACAACAGGGGTATCCACGGTGATGTCCTCCTGGGGCTGGTCTCCCTCTGCAGGTGCCCCCTGCTGGGTTCCTCAGGATGTGGCCCCTGAGCCCCCCTCCCACGCCCTTCCCAGGCTGATCCAGGCGGCGTGCATTTCCCCGGTATCACTGGAGACAGAAGGCATGGAATGATCTTTTCTGTCGAAGCACAGAGGAGCAGCACAGGGTCTTAAAACGGCGCCGAGGACAGGGGATTCCAAGGTTCTGAGCCGTGTAGATGCCTCTTGCATCCAGCAGAAGATATGCCTCTGAGCCTGTCTGTGGGTGATGACAGCGACCTATTTCTTCGCCCCCAAACTTACGGCTTCTCTCTTGCCCACACGTGAAGGCACAGGCGTGTGGCCCTCTGTGACTTTCTCGGGGTGGGGGTGGGGGGTCTGATGCAGACAGAGCTCTCTTCCTGCAGGGCCGCCTGGCAAGGCGAGTTCTGCGCCTCGGCCCTTCCTGGCCTCAGAGGTGAGCACCCCGGGACAGGCTTGGCTGCGGCAGGGCCCCCTCCCCTGCGGCATTGGCTGTCGTGAGCTTTGGGGCCGGGGGCACGCCCTCCTACCACAATGTCCTAATAACTTTACTTCACAAGAACGTAGGAATACGGCCATGGCCAAGCCTTCCCCGTCTCCTCCTTTCTTCTGCCCTCCCCGCTCCCAGAGGTTTAACGCTGTCCTTGTCACTGGGGACCGGGGCCTTTCCTTCTCTATGAGTTTAGCTGCATACACCTAGGAATATATCGCTTTGAGTTTCTGATTGTGCTGTTGGCATAAATATCACGCAGGATTGTCTTGAAACCTGTTTTTTATGTATTTTTTAATGTGTATTTATTTTTGAGAGAGAGAGCGAGAGAGAGAGAGCATGAGCAGGGGAGGGGCAGAGAGGGGGAGACCCAGAATCCGCAGCAGGCTCCAGGCTCCGAGCTGTCAGCACAGAGCCCGACGCGGGGCTCGAACGCACGGACCGTGAGATCATGACCTGAGCCGAAGTCGGACGCTGAATGGACTGAGCCACCCGGACGCCCCTGACACCTGCTTTTTATAATTCAACACCATGATGCATATTGAGCTTAATTAATTATACATTGGGCACCTGGGTGGCTCAGTTGGTTAAGCGTCCCGACTCTTGATCTCAGCTCAGGTCTTGATCTCAGGGTTGTGAGTTTGAGCCCTGCGTGGGGCATGGAGCCTACTTAAAAAAAAAAAAAAAATATATATATATATATATATATACACACACGTATATATGTATACCTACATTCATCCCATTAGTGCTTTCTCTGCTAGGTGCTGGGCCAGGCCGTTGGATGCCAGGGGCCAGGACACATCCTTCCCCTCCGTCTCCTGCCGGCTCGCGACGATCGGCACAGTGAGGACAGGCTCCGTCTCGTTCTCCCCTTAGTGCCCGGCCGAGCGGCGACAACGTAGGTGACCCTCGATGGGTGTTGGCTAGATCAGTAGGCTGTAGGACCCGGCCCGAGGCTTGCTTGCTGCCGCCCCAACGGGACAGATCTTTAGCCGCGAGCTCTTGATGTGACGTCAGTAACGCCTGCTGACCTCCTGTGGATTTCGCTTTATTGAAATGCTCGCACATTGATTTTCGCCTGTAAACGTCGGGAGCCGGGGTAGAAGCGTGTGCCCCGGCAGAGCGAAACCCCATAAATCAGATGTCAGACTGAGCGACCCGTGTGGTTTGGGTAACGGTCACGGCACTTTTTTGTTGCTGGGGTGTTGTCTGTGCGGTTCAGGCACTCATCCTCCGCCGAGAAACGACCGCGGGTTAAACACACACAAATATACGGAGCTCGTGACGGTGGGCCGGCGTGCCCGCGACGAGGCCAGATGTCATTCCTCAGGAAGAACAAGCCGGATCTGCCACTTTAAAGGTTGAGAGGCTCAGGGGCGCCTGGGTGGCTCAGTCGGTGGAGCGTCCGACTTCGGCTCAGGTCACGATCTCGCGGTCCGTGGGTTTGAGCCCCGCGTGGGGCTCTGGGCTGACGGCTCGGAGCCTGGAGCCTGCTTCGGATTCTGTGTCTCCCTCTCTCTCTGCTCCTCCCCCACTTGCACTCTGTCTCTCTCTGTCTCCACAATAAATAAAACATTAAAAAAATTTTTAAAAAAAGGTTGAGAGGCTGTTTTACGTTGCACTACTGGATCGGGTCGCTGGAAGTAATTTCACTCCCGTCCCACATCCGGGTCAGGAAAGACAGCTGCCCCCGGGGGACTGTCCGCTCCCACAGACTCTGACCCTGGGCCGAACACTGCCCTCCATCTGCTGTTAATTCCGGGGATGGTGGAGATTCAGCCCGGACCCCCTAACCTCCTGGGAAAGACTGGGCCTCCCGTTTCAAGGCCTTTGCGAGCGTGATACACCGGGAGTAACTCACCCCTTGGAGTTGTGATCCATAGCTCGCTCTGAACACGGAATCCAGAGGTGTCATGGAGGGCTGTTCATAGCTTCCCCTCCCCCAGCCGTGGAGCGTGTTCTTGCTTAGATCTTCCTTGGGCCCTGTTTTTATGTATGTATGTATGTATTTATTTATGAATGTTTACTTTTGAGAGATAGAAACAGAGTGTGAGCAGGGGAGGAGCAGAGAGAGAGGGAGACACAGAATCCGAAGCAGGCTCCAGGCTCCGAGCTGCCCGCCCAGAGCCCGACACGGGGCTTGAACTCGGGAACCGTGAGATGATGACGTAGCCGAAGTCGGATGCTTAACCTGCTGCGTTGGGCCCTGTTTTACCTGAGCTGTGAGATCTTCACACGAAATACAATTTGATTTATTGTCTGGAAGAACCACTGTGTTAAGGTCTCTTCAAGGCTGATGCATTTAGTTATTCTCTTAAAAAAAAATTTTTTTTTAAGTTTATTTATTTTGAGAGGGAGGGAGAGGGAGAGAACGTGTGCACATGCATGCGAGTAAGGGAGGGGCAGAGAGAACGGGAGAGACCCGACTCCTGACTCACGGGGCTCGAACTCACAAACCGTGAGATCGTGACCTGAGCCTTGGACGCTTCAGTGACTCAGCCACCCAGGCGCCCATAATTATTCTGATAAAGTATAACTTCTGCAGAGAAACGACCCCCTGAGCGAGGACGGAAGCCGGAAAACTCCCAGGAAGCCCTCACTATTTGGCAGGGGCCTGGAAAGCCTCATTGTTGGGTCTCCTAAAGCACAGGGAGGTTACCGTCCCCCCCCCGACTGTCCTTGCCCCGGCCGTGGAGGGGGAGGGGGGGGGCACGTCCCTACCCTCCCTCACTTTTGCTGGCAACTCCGAGGACGCTCAGTTCCTTTGAGGACCGGCTGTGACTGCAAGTGGGTGTGTCTGGACCCGGGCCGTTAAGCTTTCCTCCCGGTTTCAAGTTCCTCCTGTAGACGGGGATCGGGTGGCCCGCACGCTGTTTTTGTTGGAGTTTTCTCTTTGAGCTGGTCCACACGGGGCTGCTGAAAATTCTCCCCCTGATCTGTTCGGCACCAAAATCAGGACGTGTACATATGGCGTAAAAAGTCTCCCTAGGAGGCAAAGCATCGTGGAAATGACACCCTTAGAAAAATGGCAGAAAATGCAGTTGTCACTCTTGAGCTCCACAGGCCGAGGCTCACCCCCCTCCCCCCCCCACCGTGAGGCCTCTGGATCCTCCGCGAAGCAGGTGAGCCCCCAGTGGGCTCCCTGCACCCCGTCGCGGCAGGCCTTGTGCTGTGGTCCCCCTTCCTGCCCCCGCGCCCCTCACGGAGCGAGAAGCCGAGAAGCCTCTATGCATTCAGACCTCTGCCTCCCTGACCGTGACCTTCCTCCGTGAGCCAGCAGCTCTCAGAGTTGGGCTTTTGCAGTCATGTCAAAGGGGAAAAAAACAAGGTGCCTAAAAGCATTTTTTTTTTTTTTCGGGGAAAGAGCCTGGGTATAAATAAATAAATGAAACCCATACGAAGGAAAAGATTTAAAAAAAAAATCAAAGATGAAGCCTTTGCATTTGGCCTGGGGTGTGAGTGGCAGGCTTTTTATGAGATAGCTTTCAAGTGTTGAGGTTGTGGTTTTCAATTGTTGTTCCTCCGTTTTATGTGCTCCTAATTCCAGGCAGGAGAGGTGGAGTTTTTTTTGTCTTTTTGTTTTTTTTTTAAGCCTTGCCCAGTCCTCGGGTGGGGTGATGGAAAGGGAACGGGGCTTTGGAATCATGCCTTCGTGCATCGATTCAACAGATGCTAAAAGGCGAGCGTTTATGGAGTACTTCCTGCATGCCTGCCCAGGATCAGCTCGGCGGCGGCCGAGCCGGGATCCGAAAGCGACAGGAGGCTTCTGTTGTGTTGTTACCCAAATGCGAAGGCCTGTTGTGTGCACGGGCTGAGTTAGCACTGGTGTGGATGGGGGCGTATGGTCCAGGAAAGAGAGGGTTCTAGGGCCGTGTGATGTGAGCCAGGCAGAGGGGAGCCCGGGGTGGGAAGGGAACACCCAGGAGGGCTTCCTGGAGGAGGTTGCCAATAAGCTGAGGCTTGAAGGTGGGGAGGACTTAGCTGGGCGTAGGGAGGTGCAAGACCAGGTTTGGTCCTGACCCTGGGGCTCACGGCGGGGGGGGAGGGCGGGGGGTGTATGTCAGGTGCATTCACAACGAGGAGACTGGGGCTCAGCCAGGACCCGGCCACTCCCTCCCGCACTTGTTAGGAGATGAGATGAATGGGTGGCATGGAAGGTGCCTGGCCCATAGTAGGTGCTCAGGAAATGTTAGCGGCCCACAGTCCACATCCCACGGACAGTAAGAACATGGATAATCCGTTCACTGAGGTCGCAAACCGGTGACCCTTCGTTGGCCGACAGAACTGGAATGATTTGCACACGTTTATAAATTGGGAGATTCCACACTAAACCCTGAATTTCGAGCCTTTTTGAAAGCTCGTGACGCTGGTGACTGCTCTCGGCCTGCCCCCCACCCCAGGCCGAGCGACGGGCAGCCGCTTGGCTCTGTCTCCTGACCCGGGCTTCATCCTGTCCCCCAGGCTCCCGGCATCTCCCCAGCCCTGTGTCCCCTGTCCCACAGCCACGCGGTCACCCCCGCAAGCTGAACTTGGGTGCCGTGCGAACCTTGGCCATCGATTTCCTCCTGGTTGGCTGTCAGGCTTGGTGTGGACAAGGGCGTTCACTTCAAAACAGTGATGCACACTCAGGAAATCAGTGAGTCCCCAGCCTCGTGACACGGAGCCCCCATCCCTTTGAATGTCCACACCCGTTATACACCCCAGACGCTGGCCCTCCCAGGCCAGCGGAGCTTTCTCCGTGACTCAGGGCAGCTGGCAGTTTGCATCTTTGAAGCGTTCCACTTTCTGGCACATGGACCAGTACTTTAGAAACCAGAACATTCCAGGGATCAATGGAAAGCCACTAAGCTGGCAGAGTAGGGTCCTTGGGGAAAAGCCACCGAGGTTCAAGCAGAGCCCCTCCTTCCAAATGTCAGACTGACCGTCGGAGGACGGTAACACATTCAGACAGAAAGGTCCTCCGTGACGGGGCCGTGTCCCTTGGGGAACCCCGTCTGTGAGGAGCAGCGGAGTCCTGAAGAGGCGTCTGTGGATCCCTGCCGTGGCTCATGTCCACGTGGCTGCCACGTTGGGCTTCCAGAATCCCGGCTCTGATGTGTCACCCGTATGCTTTGCAGAATCAAGATCCAGATTCTTGATTGTTCAAGGCTGCACCCAATTGCTTCCTCCTACAAGAAGCCCTCCCTGGTTCTTCCTGGGACGCCTCCCCTCTTCCCTCAGTGCCTCAGAGCTTGTGCTGTGAACCCGGAGCCGAGCATTCATGATCTCGCTTATTCCTCAGAACCCCTGCGAGGCGGGTACTGCCACCGCTCCCACATTACAGACGGGAAAACTGAGGCTTAGCAAGGCAAAGGGACCCACTCCAGACCACGGGCCCGAGCGTGTGGTAAAGGGAGATTCCAACGCCGAGCTCTGTGGGCACAGCCCCGGGCTCATAACCGCCGGCCCTGTCCTGTCCCCCCCGGGCTCTGAGCACAAACTCCTTTGGAATGTGAGTCCTCGAGCCAGACAGAGCCTGGGTCGTTCTGCGAGAGCGTTTCTCGTTTATTAAGGTCGAGAAATCTCGGGTCCTGTTTAGTGTTATCTTTGATGTTCAAGGGCGGGGTGGAAACTTCTCTGTGTTCATGTGACCCAGTTTCTGTGCTTTGAAAATGTGGTTCCTTTCTCTTGCCCTGCTCCCTGTGTCTTTGAGACCAGGCGGCAGGGCCCTCTGGAATCATCTCTGTGTCCACGTGCTCTGGCTCACACCCTGTGTCCCGGTGGGCGGACGACCCGTGTGGCGTCTTTCTTAGAGGTTCCACGGGCTCGTTGTCGTGACTCACCTGTGTGGCGCACCTGTGTCCCAAAGCCCACCTGGGCCACCCCCCACTGACATGAATCCAAAGCCTTTTGTTCTCCTGGGCTGTGAGCATAACCACGTCTCGGGCGGCCTGGACCCCAGCGGACCTCCTTGGCCTCTCGGTCCTTCTGTGATGTCGGCCTGGGAAATGGGATTTAGGAGCTCAGGGTCTCTGCATACACCCACAAGTATGCGCCTCGTGTATACGTGAGGACTTCCTCTGAAAGAGCTCTTTTCCTCTTTCCTTTTTCTGCCTCTGAACCCGACGGGCTGGTTAAAATGGCTTTTGTAACTCGTTACATAGTAAAAAAACAATTGCTGAAACTGGGCGGCTGTTTTCTCGGCTGGCCTGGGCGACCGGTGGGCGTCATCTTCAGAGTATTGCTGGCAGAGTGGGGGTGGGGACTTCTCAGAAACCCACCTGAGCACCCTTTACGCGTCAAGGTGGTAACATTTGTCTGGATCTTGCACGGAGTCAGGCTAAGGGCTTGCGGGTGAAAAGACGGCTGTGCGTGGGGCCAATTCCTAGGATGCGCCCTGTGGGGGTCGGATTAGGTCGTGTGCATGCGAGGGGCCGACCGCGGGCAGACCTCTGACCGCGGGCAGACCTCCAATGTTGTTGGCAAAGCATTCACTTTTGCTTTCCTCTTTTTTCTTTTCTTTTCTTTTCTTTTTCTTTTCTCTTTCTTTTCTTTTCTCTTTCTTTCCTTTTCTTTTCTTTTCTCTTTCTTTTCTCTACTTTTTCTTTGTGGTAAAACATACATAACATCAAATTGATCATTTTAACCCTTTTTAAGTGTGCTTTTTCAGTGGCGTTCATTCCATTCACAGTGTTGTTGTGCAATCACCACCCTCCCATCTCCTGAAGCTGCTTTTTCATCGGGAACTGAAACTCGGTCCCTGTTAGGGGAACTCCCCCTCCCCCCACCATTCCACTTCATGTCTCTGGATGTGACGACTCCTCCGGGTCCCTCACTGTGTGAGTAGAATCATACAGTGTTTGTCCTGTTGTGAGTGTTTCAAGGAGCTGATGCCTTCCAGGTTCACCCATGTGGTAGCTGGTGTTAGAATTTCCGTCCTTTTTTTAAAACTTTTTAAAAATGTTTTGTTTTAATTTATTTTTGAGAGAGAGAGAGAGAGAGACAGAGTGTGAGCGGGTGAGGGGCAGAGAGAGAGAGGGAGACACAGAATCCGAAGCAGGCTCCAGGCTCTGAGCGGTCAGCACAGAGCCCAACACGGGGCTTGAGCCCATGAATTGTGAAGTCGTGAGCCGAAGTCCACTGCTCAACTGACTGAGCTACCCAGACGCCCCCTTCCTTTTTTTTTTTTTTTTAAGTTTATTTATTTGCGAGAGATGTGAGCAGGGGAGGGGCAGAGAGAGAGAATCCCAAGCAGGCTCTGTATTGTCAGCACACAGCCTGACGTGGGGCTCGAACTCTCCAAACTGTGAGATCATGACTTGAGCTGAAACCGAGAGTCCGACCCTTAACCGGCCGAGCCCCCCAGGCACCCCAGAATCTCCTCCCTTTTTCCGGGTGCACAGCATTCCATCATGTGGGTACATCACATTCTGCTTCATTCTGTCACCCCTTGCCGGGCACCTGTGTTGTTGGCCACCTTTTGTGAATCGTGCTGCCGTGGAACATGCGAATGTGAAAGTTGACCGCGTAAAAAGCCTCGCCTCAGGCTCTTCACCGGTGTTAGAAGCCGGCGACCTGGGGCCCCACTGCTCTTGCCCTTGTGCGGGGCGGAGGGTCGGCTGTCCGCGGAGCCCGCTGTGTGCCCGGCTCTGGGCTGGAGACCTGGTGTTCATCATTTCACCCTTCCAGGGGCCCTGACATTTTGGGGAAACAGGCTCAGAGGGGTCACTGGGTCTTGCCTGGGTCACAACACTAGCAAAGTTGGGGGGATCCCCCCCCACCTGCCTGCCCCAAAGCCGTCAGGCCCTGTCCCCATGCTACTTACTCTTCACATGCCCGGGATCGGACGTGTGGTTGGTTCACAGCGACTGGGGTATTGAGAGAGAATGCGTGAGAACGTTTCGCAGAAGAGAAGACCTGGGCAAACCGGTGACCGATGGAGAGGCCGGTCTGTGGCATGTGATGGGGACGGTTGCCCAGTGTCCTTAAGCAGGGCTGTCAAAGCGGCAGGTGCCCAGGCCCCACCCATTGAATCGGATCTTGCGTCTGGAGGCTGGAGTCCCAGGAGCAGCCGGGCGCCAGAGGAAACATAGTGTGACAAGGGCAGGGGTGTTAGTCCTGGGGGTCCCCCATGGCGGATGTGACTCCAGGCATTCTCCTGGAGGGCCTCTAGTGTGGGGAGCGAAGGATCCTCTAGGATCCGAGCCCTGTGACTGTAAAGTGCGCCCTCTACCCAGCACGTGCACGCGCGCGCACACACACGCGCACACACACACACACTCACACACTCACACACACAGACACAGGCTGGTGCTATCTAGACCCGAGGTCATGGTGCCTCCAGCTCCAAGCCTGTGGTCTGGTTTGTTGGATCCTATTGTGTGCTCTAACACCACAACCCTGGCCATTACCTGCTTGTCAGCTTTCTGTCCCCTTGAACCTGGCCGTCGACAACAGCGTTGCTTTAAATTCCGGACTTGCGTGTGCACGTGCTGGGAGGGGCCTGCACCCCCAGATTCCGCGGCTGAGGACACAGCTCTGCCGGGAGCAGAGGGGCGCCCGCCTTTGTAGGCCCCGTCGCTGTGATATTCCAGCTTTGTCCATCTCAGCAGCCGTGGGAGGGTCTGGAAGCATCCAGAAGCTTCCGTGTCTTACTCATGTGTTCCAAAGAGCAGCGAAAACAAGACTGGCAGGGCTTGGTGGGCCCGAGAAGTCCTTGGCGAGAGGGAAGAGCCGGGGGATGTATTCTCGGTTCGGAGCATTTTCCCTCGGACTCTTTCTGGGCAGCAGGCCATTTAGGAATGTTTGTTAAAGGCTCGGAAAACAGGAGTTGATTCCTCCCTGTTTCTGCTGCCGACGTGCGAGGCCACGGAATTCTGTTCTCACCAACCCTTGTTTTCCTCTCTCTTCCTGCTCCACAGTGAGTGACCTACAGGAAGAAGGCAGACATGCCATCGACTCGCCGATGTCCCCTGCCTCGGTGGACGTCCACCCGGAAGACACTGTGCTAGGTAAGGCGGGTCCCGCCGGCCCCCTGTCGTGAGCGAGCTGGCCTTCCGCGGCGTGTGCCCGGGGTTGGTGAGGCTGACAAAGGGCACCGTCGGTCGGTGTGGTCTGCAGAGATCTCACATCATCCCAGCTGGCGTTTGAGAGACGGGGCTCCTGGCTCAAGGTCACGTTTAGAAAAGGCCGTAGGAAAAACTACATCTTCCTCTGAAAGTTTCCGCCTCTCTGATCTCAGGTGTGGGCTTTGTTAGTATTTAAGTACGACGAGGCCCACAGATCAGGGGCTGACCACCCCCAAAACGATGGCCTGTTACACGCACAGTTCCCGGGGTGGGGGGGTTCCTGCCAGGGGTGGCTGGGAGGCAGGAGGGGAGAGCGGGGCGTTTCTCTCCTTGCGGGAAGGGCTGGGTGGGGCAGGGTAGGCAGGTTTGGCTCGGCGAGTTGATCATCCGTGGGCTCCAGAGGCTCTCTGGAGAGGTCTGTAGCCGCCCCCGGGTGATTAGGGACCTGTGGGCAGGGGGTGTGAGAACCCAGTCGAAGAGGTGGCTGGGGATGGGCTCCGGGCTGGTTGGTTTGCCCAGAAAAGGCAGTCACGGGGGACTTGTTTGCCATCTTAGGAACTGGCCAGCCCGGGTAGGGGCAGTAGTACCTCTAGGTCCACAGGCCCCGAGGTGTCACAGCATTAGCGAATACACAAAGGAAGAAACGTAATTAGTACACCCCCATCTGTGCGCGAGCCCGAGCTATCCCAAAGCCACGGGCTTGCTAGGGAGGACCCAGCGAGTGGCAAGGCCCCTGCACCCACCTCCTTGGGGCCACGTCACAGCCGGCACTTGAGGAGGCGACAGGCGACGTGTTTTTCTCAACGCGCGTTTTGGGATCTGATCAATCTGAGAGGCCGTTGTGGAACATTCCGTGTATTTCCAAACCCTGCTTCAAAGGGAAGTCCTGGTCGGTCCCTCCCTCGTGGGTTCCACGACAGGGGCAGGCCAGCGGGAGCTTGTGGAGAAATGCAGACACAGGTCCAGCCTGGCAGGCCTGAAGCCCAGTGCTGGACGAGCCCCCTGAGATCCTGCTGGGGTCCACTGTGGCCCCTCTCTCTTCTTGGAGGAGTGTCACCCCTCACTGTCCTGCTGTTGGCTGTCTTCAGCCAGGCTGAAGTTGCTGTCCAGGCAGATGCTCCCGGGTGGCCCTTTCCAAGGGGGACGCGGGGACTAGCTCGTGGGTCCGGAAATGAGCCTGACGCAGAACAGGGTTCTTCACCTCGGCACTGTGGACATTTGGCACTGGGTCATTCTTCACTGTGGGGGCCCGTCCTGTGCGTTGTGGGTTTGAGCATCCCTGACCTCTGCCCACTAGATGCCACCAGCTGGGACGACCAAAAACGTCTGCAGACATTGCTATAGCCCCCCTGGGGTGGTAGAGGGACAGGAGGGCTAGAAGGTTAATCGGAAACATCTGTCAGGCTGTTGTTTTGTTGATAATGCCTTGAGCTTGCCTTTGCCTGGGCCCTACCCCTCCTGTTTTGCCATCTTTATAAATAGCTGCTCTTGGGCAAAGGAGTTGGTACCCTTCGGTTTGCTTCGTAACATTCTACTGGTCCCTGAAGCATGGGTGACCTCGATGAGGACTGACCTTGTTAGCACCTGGAACCGAGGTCTGAAGGCCAGAGGGGTTGTGGAGTGGGGGGAGAGGGTGTCAGATGGACAGCGGCATGTACCGAGGCCCGGCGGCAGGCAGTGGTGAGGCTTGCTGAGGGGCAGGGGCAAGCTGGGAGGGCTGGGGTGGAGAGTGCCTGGGACAGCTGGGGAAGCCAGGCTGCAGAGGGCCTTGGAGGCCACGGGGAAGGGCCTGGCCTTGGTCCCAGGAGTACCAGGAGGCTGCTGAGGGCCCTAGCAGGGACATCACGAGGGACCCCTGTGTGGTCCCCCGTATGTCACCTGGAACATCCCTCTCAAGCATCAGATCTGCACGACTCCAAAAATAGTTCTCCACTTTGTCACGTTTTAAAATTTCCTGCTGTGAAGCCAGTTCCACTCAAAGCCGTTTCGTTCCCTCCGGCACGGACTGGGCCCCAGGAGCCTGGTCATTGTCACCTGTGTGTCCTGCGGGCCCACCCCTGCCCGGGCCCCGAGGCCTCCCTCCCCGCTTCCCCCGCACGCACGCAGTCAGCCGTGCCTCCCACACCCCCTCTCCTTCCGGGCCCTGGTCGGTTTCGTTCTGGTTTGTGTCTGGCCCCCGTGGATCTTCCTTATTGTCACATGAGTCCCTCAGGGGCAGCTTGCTGGGCCCCAGCGTCCTTCGATCAAGGCCTGAACATGGAGCGAAAACAAGTGACAAGGAAACAGAACAGGGATGAACACGTTTTATTGTGAAACCTCACCCACCGTCACCCACACTTATTTTTGCTATTTTTTCCTAATTTTTTGGTCCGTACTGTTTCACGTAGTGGTGAGCTTTCTCAGTATACGTATTTATTAACAGTGGCTGCGGGGAGCTCTTCCCACAGATCCGATCCGGGCCGTGTGCGTGCCGTCCTCTCCCTTCGTCCCCAGCCAGGGGCGGCTTCCTGCTTCCCGTTCAGGAAGGGGCCGGGCCCATCCACCTCCCAGAAGTCGGCTGCCCGCTCCGGCTCGTGTGACTTGATGTGGCACGTGCGGGGCCAGTGGCTCTCTGCTCTCAGTCCGTCTGCCCCGCTCTGTGCGAGGGGAGCCGGCCGTCCCCGTGCCCCCGCACGCCCACTAGTGCTGACCGTGACTCTTTTCCCCGGCAGAGGAGAATGAGGAACGCACAATGATCGACCCCACGTCCAAGGATGACCCCAAATTCAAGGAGCTGGTCAAGGTAAGGAGCGTCTCGGTTAGCACGTTCCATTCGCGCTGCTGGGCTGCATCGGGGGGCGGAGGGTGAGGGGCTGAGCCCAAAAGATGGTCCCCGGGGTCAGGGAGGCAGTGATGGCAGGGTGGGGGGGGGGGGGGGGGGTGGCGGGCCCGGGACTACTTCTGAGCCACGGCGGTGCCTTCTGCGTCCTCCGCCTGATTTTCTGAGCTCCGGCTCAGCGGTGAGGCTGTATTTGTGGCATTTGTGTGTGTCCTTGTGTGGACTGTGGTTTTGACTGCTCTGATCTAAACCACAACAGGGCTTCAAAAGGCAATCCTTCTGACTTTGAGCAAAGGCTCGGGGCGCTGACAGCCTGCTCCCCGCCCCGGGAGACCCGGCTCCGGGCTGCCTGGGCAGCCGTGGAAAAGGTTTCTCTTCTGCAGCTCGAGGTCGGCTCGGGTGACCCCCCCGAGGCGCTGAAAACACCGTGCACGGCCAGGCCACAGACATAGTCTATTAAAAGCGCCCCTCAAACACGTTTCTCCACCTCAGCCTCCGCCGTCGGACCCGAGGTGCCTGCTACACGGCCGTGTTCTCACAGGGGCTGGCGCAGAATAAAGAAAACCTTGGCAAATTGTGTCCTTTTAAAAACTGACCTTGAAGATGTCCGTTTTAGGACCCACCCCCAAGTGTGGATTCTTAACAACTTAAATGGCCTAGTTTATTTTTTTGAAGAATTTTTTTCTCCCATCCCACACAAGAGAATTGGTGAGAAAAGTGACCCTCTCTTTCAGCCCCCCAAGACGTTATTACAGGGGATGTCGAGGTAGTGGAAAGGGTTCGGCTTCTCCGGAGAAACGGAACCAACAGAATAGATCCATCCGTCTCTCTGTCTGCCTGCCTGCCTGTGTATCTCTGGGACGTTTATTGTGACAAATCGGCTCACACGATTAAAGTCCCACACTCTGCCGTCTGCAGCCGGAGACCCAGGAAAGTGGGTGCTGTCGTTCCAAGGCCAGCGAGCCAGGAGAACTCAGGACAGGGGTTGATGTGCAGAAGAGGATGATTCCAGCCTTCCTCCACCTTTTCGCGCCATTCGGGCCCTCCTGTGGATTGCGGGAGGTCCCCTCTGCAATGGGGAGGCTCCTATGCTTTGCTGGGTCCTCCAATTCAAATGCTAATCTCTTCTGTTAACACCCTCCAGGAAGGACGGAAGGAATGTTGAATCAGACCTTCGGCTGCCCAAGGCTCAGTCCTGCTGACGCTTAGTATTAACCACCACTGGGCTTTCTCCTTCTCTGACATGTGAGCAAAGCTTGAGAGTTCACAGCTTGAAACACCCCCAGGGGAGCCGGTGCCCTCCTCCCTTTCACACGGGGACAGAGAGGAGAGGCACCCCGCCCCCCCCCCCCCCACCAGCTTACCGTGTGTGTTAGTGAGGTGCGCCTTCACTAACTGTGAATTAAGCTCCGAATCTCCACAGGAGATCGAGCAGCGACTGGGTGTTGTTCCAAAGCCGTGGCCAGCTCTGTGGTGCCCCTGCCTCGCCCCCCTTCTGGTCACTCTTGCTGGTCTGGGGTTGCGTCCCCCGGCAAGGGAGCAGCAGCGAGCTTGGCCCCGGGCGCTCTTTCTGGGCAAAAGGGGCTCGAGTGCAGACGTAACGCAGGGGTCTTGGTTTGAGAGAGGATCCTGGGATGCCCGGGTGGGCCCAGTCCCGGCACAAGGGTCCTTAGAAGACGGGGAGATTCGACCACGGGTGCAGATACAACCTGATGATAGGAAAGCAGGTGCTGCATTGCGGGCTTGGAAGGTGCAGGAAGGAGCCGTGTGCCAAGGAGTGCAGGCGTCGTCTGGGAGCCGGTGAAGGCGAGGAGACGGATTCTCCCCTGGAGCCTCCAGAAGGAGCTGGCCCTCCCACCACCTTGACCTTAGCCCCGTGGAGCTGATTCTGGACTTCTGACCTCTAGGGCTGGAAGGGGATAATACGCGGGTACCGTGGAGGTCATTTGTTAGAGCAGCCATAGGAAACCTCGTCACCAGACTACGTCACCTCCCTTCCCCAAGGTGCCTCCTCCTGGCTACGGCTGCCGGTTCGTCCCCCAGTCCCCCTGGGTCACTCTGTCACTTCCTGGAAGGGCCAGCCGCGAGACGCTTCGATGTGGCCGTCCCGCCAGCTTGGAGCACACGTGCCAAGAGATGGGCCATTTCCGGAAGGTTCCGCCTGCTTTCAGGCTGCAGGCAGCATCTCGAGGCAGGCTTGGGGGCGTACTTTTTACTTCCTCAAGCGTTTTCCAAATAAGCGTTAACACGGCAAGCGGGACGGTGGCACTGGGTGGGCATCGGCGAAACATTAGCTGCCGTGGTGGAGTGTGGAGGGGCCGGCGCAAAGTGTTCGTTCTCACTAACTGCGGCCCCCCCTTTTTTTTTTTAAAGTCTATTTATTTTGAGAGAGTCAGAGAGCAGGTGGGGTAGGGGCAGAGAGAGGGGGACACAGGATCTGAAGCAGGCTCCGTGCCGCCCGCACGGAGCCTGACTTGGGGCTCGAACTCGCAAACCTGAGCCGAAGTCGGATGCCCAACGGACGGAGCCCCCCCAGGCGCCCCGGTAACCACAGCCTTTTTGACCAGAGTCGCGTGTGGGTGGCGGCGTGGGAGATGCCTGTGCTGAGCTCCGGGCGTGTGGGGTGCTGCGTGTGGGGCCCGCGCGTGTCCCTGAGTCGGGGTTCGCTTGCGTCAGCACCCGCTTCTCCTGGGAGCAGCGTGCGAGTCCGGTGAGGGGTGAGCCGGGAGGGTCACCTGCCGTCCTCTCCTGGGGCTGGAGGCCGGGACCGTGGCCTGCCCTCGAGGGCCAGCAGCCTGGGCCGCGTCGCCTCCCAGCTCCCCTCTTTGCTCCCCGTGCTCGAGCCCCCGGCCTCTTTGCTGCCGAGCACGTGCCCACCCGGGTGTGAGGTTAGAGCCGCCGGTCCCCCGAGCCCACCCTCGCTTCTGACGCCAGTTATAAGTTTGGGGTCCCCAAGGCGACATGGAGGTTTGACCCCAGAAAGACTCGCACAGCTCACGGAGCGCTGCCGTGCTCTCAGCCGTGCTTCGTCACGGTGGAAGGACACAGGTTAAAACCCGCCGAGGGGGGAGGAGCTCAGGGCAGGCCCAGGAGGGCACCGTCCACTTGCCTTCTGGCGGCATCGAGGACAGCGTCACTTACTGGCGACGATATGACCGCGTTCTTCGAGCACTGCCCGCCAGGGAAGCTCCCACGCCTCGTGGTCTGGAGTGTTTAGGGGAGCACCACCCCGTGGGCAGAACCGACTGCCCTTGCGGCCGGCTGCCCCCAGCCCTTCTGCCCCGATGGACAGAGGGTGACCCAGAGCCCCCATCCTGGGCCACGTGGGTCCCTTCTGGCAGCCCAGGCTCCCGCCCCAGGTACCCCGTCTGGCAGGATGCCCCGGGGACCTGAGGCGCGGGCCAGCCTGCGCTCTGGGCAGGGTTAGCGTCTGCACCTGTCTGGGTGTTCCTGGCCCCCAGGAGCGCTTCCCCCCCGGGCGCTTCGCACCTCCTTGCCCTGCCTGGTCTCCTCCCCTCCGCTTCCTATGGCCTGGCACCTGGCTTTTGGTCTGGCCTGTCTTCCGCTGGGTCCCCAGGGCCTGGGCGTGTGCCCGCACACAGCGATGCTGATCCGCACTTGCGGGACGAGGAGTGAACCGACGGGGGCCGGTGGGGGGGGGGGGGCACCAACGTGTGGTTTTGCATCAGAACCACTGCCGAGGGCGTGCGGCTTCGGGACGACCCACGTCTCCTTGCCCCGTCCCAGCCCTGCAGGGTCGGAATCTCGGGAAGGGGGCTCTGGGAGCACGGGGCGGGGGGCGGGGGCGCTTGTGGATTGGACGCTGACACGGGGGGTCCCCGGAGTACGTCCTGGGAACCGGGAGTGTAGACGGCCGGTCTTGGTGGTTCCGCGGAACGCCTCCATGCCCTTGACCTTCGTGATTCTTGCTGCTTTCCAGACCCTCTTTCTGCACCGGGGACTCGCCTGGTCCAAGCCTCTGGTCGATCATGTCTGAGGAGGCCTCGGCAAAGGGCACCTGCCCGTGGTTCTTTGCAGGGATTTGGCTCAGAACCGGGGTTTTTGGTGGGGAGTGTGGACCACGCGCAGGCCTGAGCGGGTCTGGGGTGAGGTCCGCTGGCCACGTCCCAGTCTGGGCACCCGAGGGACCCTTCAGCGGAAGTACGGTCAGCCCCCTCCTTTCCTTTCTCCGTTCTCCGCCATCTGGTCTTTTTCACCTCTTGTCTTGACCCCTGTCCTGTCTCCCTCTGTGGAGTTGGCCCCGCCAACCTGCTGCCGTGGAAGTGTCACCGTTTAAGATACTGTGAGCTGCCCTCTGCTTCCTTATAAAAGACAAGCCTGGCTCGGGCTAAGCCAGCGCATAAGGACGAGGCTGTTCGTTCAGAAATTCTCTTTGAGCATCTGTTGTGCATAACGCAGTGTTAAGGGGCAAAGGTGGGCTTGGAGTCTGGCCTCCTCCATTCACATCCCGGCCCGGATTAAAGCGGGAAACGTGGCGTCGTGACCGTGACGGAGGCTCCGTTATCGCCGTGTGGCAGGTGCTGGAACGTGAGCGCGTCCCGGGCGGTGCGGGCATGGGAGCAGAATGGGTGGGCCTGCGGTGGGAATCGGGGAGTGGGCAGGAGCCTTCCGTGGGTTCAGGAGCCCGACAGACCTCCCGCAGCTCTCTGCTGGTGCTTTGTGCCGCAGTAATTTTCTCTAGCACCTTCCGGAAGCTCCCCGAACTGCTTAACGGGGCGAACGGCTTGCGTGGCCCGGGAAGATTGCAGCTTATATAGATGAGACGCTTTGTGTTTTGAATGATCCTCGAAAGAGAGAGCACGGCAGCTGTCATGCTCTCCCGGAACAGACAGCCAGGGAAAGGCCTGCCCCCCGGGAAGCCACGCTGGTCCGAGGCAAGCTGGCTGTTTTCCCCCCGTGAGCAGACTTCACATCTCATTTCCCGGCTTCTCGGACGAGACTCTTGCTGCTTGTTGAGTTCTGTTTCCTTCCTCCCTTTGTCCCTGTGAAGAAAACAACTTCATATCAACGGTCTGGGCGGAAGGCAGTGCCATGAGAGCCAGAGCCGCTCGGAGACGCCCCCTGTGATGCGTCCTGGCCCTGCACCCAGCCCCGGGTGGCCTCCCCGCCCGTGGCAGGAAAGCCCGCCTCAGTGGATTAAGCAGCGATGAGCCGGTTTGGAAGTGATTAAAACGTAACTGTCATAGCTTTGGGAGAGACGGGCCTCAGATCCTGATTATCATTCAGGAGGAACTAGAGAAACGGTCATTTTTTATTCTGGTTAAGGCAAGCTCGTAAAGCGGACGTGCACAGAGCGCTCTGCCACGGGCATCATTAATTTGTGTCCTAGACATTTGCCTGCAGGATTTGGGGCTTGCAGATGAGTACGTCCGAAAAATAATAACGGGCGTTCTCTGTAAAAAGCCTTTTGTGAAGCAGAGGACTGAGAGAGGGACCAGCCGGGAAGTAGGACGGGGTACTTTGTGGTTGGCGTCCAGGCAGAGGTTGAGTCTTCCCGGGGCCGGTGATGAACTTGGGTGCTGGACTGCTTTCGCTCCCCAGAGTCGACCCCCGTTGGCCTGTTGTGGAGAATATGCTTTTCATCCCTTTCTGTCTTGTTCTGTACTTGAGCTTTGATCAGGTCAGCGACCAGATGGCATTTTTAAGTTCTCGTTTCTTGGTAGCAGAAACGTTGTCTCGTGTTTAACGGCAGGACTGTGCTCCGGGCCAGGCGGCCTCTGGAGCCAGATGTCCGGGTGCCCAGGAGACCGGCCCTGTTCTGTAGGCAGTGCTGCACTTGATCGGAGCGCCTTGCATGGGTCTGTTCCAGGTTTAGCCACTGGGGATGTGTCGTCGGGCAAAACAGAGGCCCCACCCTTGCGGAACGGACAGGCCAGCTGGAGAGATGGATCTGCCGAACTGTGGTCAGATGGCCGTGAGCGCTTTGCAGGAAGCCAAAACAAGCAGCAGGGTGGCTTCCTGTCCCTCTGTGGGAGGTGTGGTGGTCAGGGAGGTGGCATTTGAACCGAGAGCTGCTCGTTGGTACCTAGGGGAAGAACATCCCCGCAGGGGCAAGAGCAGATGCAAAGGTCCTGTGGTATGCGTGTGCCTGGCATGTATAAGGACCAGCGAGGAGGGCAGTGGTCAGAGATAAGATCAGAGAGGCGGCAGGGACGCCCATGGTGTTAGACTACCAGCAGGACGGGGACCAGTTCTTTCTAGTTGCCATGGGAGCATTAGGGGGCCCGGCTCCCGTGTCCCCCCCGTGTGTATGCTCCCTGCACATGCCCTTCCCAGCAAGCAGCTGTGACACCTTAACCGCCCCGTGTGGGGCAGAGATGAGGTCATGTTTATATCTCCAGTGCCTAGGGGGGCCTCTGGTATATACTAGGTGCTGCTGGCTATGCTGAGTGAATCAGAAAGGGGCTTTTGACGTGCGGAGAGCTCCGGGGATGGTCACATGCGAAGAGTTCCGGGGGTGGCCACGCTCACGTCTGCGGGGACCATCATAACCGCTTAGGACTGCCAGCCACATCACCTCCCCAGATCCTCAGAATAACCCCGCGGAAGCAGATGTTACCCTCTGCCTTCCTGAGAGTCATTCAGTCACCGCTTTATCGAGATGGAGTTCACATCCCGAACGGTTTGGCGGGAGCTCGGCTGCGCCTACAGTCACGCAGCCACTGCCTCGTCAATTTAGGAACGCTGTCATTGTCCTCACTCCCAAAAGACCCCCCCCGACCCCCGCCACCACCAACAGTCAGTCCCTACTCCTTCCCCTCCCCGCCGCCGGCAGCCACTGTCCCTTTTGAATTATTCTGTCTCCATAAACCTGCCCGTTCTGGGTATTTTGCATAAGGGGAATCATACGACGTGTGGCCTTTTGTGACTGGCTTCTTTCACTTGGCGTAATATTGGAAAGATTCACCTGTGGGGTGAAGTCAGTTTGAGCGTCCGACTTCGGCTCAGGTCATGATCTCGCGGTCTGTGAGTTCGAGCCCCGCGTCGGGCTCTGTGCTGACGGCTCGGAGCCTGGAGCCTGCTTCGGGTTCTGTGTCTCCCTCTCTCTCTGCCCCTCCCCCGCTCATGCTCGCTCTCTCTCTCTCTGTCTCTGTCAAAAATAAATAAACATTAAAAAAAAATTAAAAAAAAAAAGCATCCGACTCTTGGTTTCCGCTCAGGTCATGATCTCCCAGTTTGTGAGTTCAAGCCCCGCGTCGGGCTCTGAGCCGGCAGTGTGAAGGAAGCCTGCTTGGGATTCTCTCTCTCCCGCTCTCTGCCCCTCTCCCTCTTGCTCTCTCTGTCTCTCAGAATAAATAAATACACTAAAAAAAAAAAAAGATATATCTGTGTTGTAGCAGCTGTTCCTTTTTTATGGCTGGATAACATTCCATGGTGTGCTGGATGGACCATATACCCCCCTTCATCTGTTGATGGACCTTGGGTTGTTTCCACCTTTTGGCTGTTTGAAACAGGGAAGGTATTGAACATCTGTGTGCGAGATTTTGCGGGGACACGTGTGTTCAGTTCTCTGGCATTGCTGGGTCAGCTGATAATTTTATGTCTCACCTTCTGAGAAATAGCCAGACTGTTTTGCAGAGCGGTTCAACTGTTTTACGTTCCCTTCAGCAACGTATGAAAGGTCCTGGTTTCTCCATATCCTTGCCAGCACTGTTTATTATACGTCTTTTTTTTTTTTTAAGTTTTCTTAGTGTTTATTTATTTTTGAGAGAGAGAGAGAGAGAGAGAGAGACGAAGAGACAGAGCATGAACAGGGGAGGGGCAGAGAGAGGGAGACACAGAATCGGAAACAGGCTCCAGGCTCCGAGCCGTCAGCACAGAGCCCGACGCGGGGCTCGGACTCACGGACCGCGAGATCGTGACCTGAGCCGAAGTCGGACGCTCGACAGACTGAGCCCCCCAAGCGCCCCTATTATACATCTTTTTGATCACAGCTACCCTAGGCGATATGTCCCCATCGCTCTGACTTGCATTCGCCTCATCGCACGTGGCGCTGACCATCTTTTCGTGCACACGCGTCCTCGGAGAAACGTCTCTTCAGATCTCTTGCCCATCTTAAAACCGGTTGTCTTTTTATTGCTGAGTTCTGAGAGCACTTTAGGTATTCTGGAGAGAAATCCTCTCTCGAGATTTGCAAAATCTTCTCCCATTCTGTGGGCTGTCCTTTTACTTCCTTGCCGGGTATCTGTGGAGGGACAAAAGTGTTTAGTTTTGTTTCAGTCCGGTGTTGCTTGCTTTTTACTTTGGTGGTTTGGGAGATTTCTTCGCGGCTCTCAGTGGCGTCTGCTGGTCTCTGTGTCCGTCCTTAGGCCCGTGCCACGTGCTTTTATTCCCGCGGCTTTGTAGTTACGTTTGAAGTCGGGAATCGGGAGTTCTCCAACGTTTTTTTCCCTCTTCTTCAAGATTGTTTTGGCTCAAGGGGACCCCTTGAGTTTCCATATGCGTTTCAGGACCTGCTTGTCCGCTCCTGCAAAGAAGCCGTCTGGATGGTGATTTTTTTTTTTTAATGGTATTTATTATTATGTTTTCCCTATCTACCACAGCAATATATATAGACACGCTGTGGAAACCTGGAAGACAAAAATCAAACAGACGGCAGTGGTAATTTTCTTTTATTGGTGTCCCTTCAGGCTTCGTGCTTTGCGTATATGGCTTTTGCTGCGCAGAATTTAGAATCGTTGCAGCGTCAGGCAGTGTCTCGGGCACGTTTGGATGAGTATCTTGGCGGAAGCTTCTGGAGCTGGAATCACCGGGTCCCACAGCACGCACGGGGATAGGAATTGATTTGTCGTCTTTTTCATGGAGACTCTGAGGACCGCAGGGGCTAGGTGACAGGCCCCAGGTCAGACGGCTAAAACCCGGGGAGAGCCGGGCGTCCGGCGCGGACCCCGGGTCCCGCGGCGCGGCGCGTTTCGTAGGTGGTGGCGGCGGGGGCGTTTGCATGGGACGCGGATGCTTGAAATGTGTGGCAGAATATGGCGCTTTAGTTTTCTCTCCACCTGCAGCCAAGTACCCGTTCAGCCGCTTAAAGCCACATGCGTTTATCCGCGCACAGTTCTGTAGGCCAGAGGTCCGCGTGGTGTGGCCGGGCTCGCTGCTCAGGGTGTCACCGGTTGAGTTCCTTTCTGGAGGCTCCGGGGACGCATCAGCTCTCTGCCCCGAGAGGCCTGTCCTCTCCGGGGGGGAGGGGGGGGCGCCGTCCTCAGAGCCAGAAAAGGAGAATCCCCCCCACGTGTTGCCCCTCTCTCTCGGACTGTGGTCTCTGACCTCTTGGTCACGTTCAAAGGGCTCACGTGATTAGGTCAGGCCCTCCTGGATAGTCTCTCTTTCTTGAGGTCAACTGGGTCCAAACGAGCCTAATCATGGGGCGTATACCATCATCTTCACGACCCTGGGAGGTTCACAGCAGGCCGGGCTCTTAGGGGGCATTTTTAAACTCTGCCCACAGGGGCGCCTGGGTGGCTCAGTCGGTTAAGCGACCGACTTAGGCTCAGGTCATGATCTCACGGTCCGTGGGTTCGAGCCCCACGTCGGGCTCTGTGCTGACAGCTCGGAGCCTGGAGCCTGCTTCCGATTCTGCGTCTCCCCCTCTCTCTCTGTCCCTCCCCTGCTTGTGCTCTGTCTCTGTCCCAGAAATAAACATTAAACAATTAAAAAAAACAAAAACGCTCCGCCTACAAAATTGTTTGAAAGCCATTAGCCAAAAAATTATAAACGACATTAGGGACGTGATTAGTAGTCACTTATCTGGTATTTATTTAGTTATTTTTTAAAGTTTATTTACTTATTTTGAGAGTGAGCGAGCGCGTGCGTGTGAGCGAGGCCTGGATTCTGCCGTTCCCTCCACTCTTGCTCATAATTCATCTTCTCCGCCCGTCTGCCAGGGGAGCGCCGACTCCCGGAGGTCGGGGACACCTTTGCCCCCCACAGCCTGGCACGGGGAAGGTGCCCAGTGCCAGCTGTTGTGTTAAATGCGAGACTGTCACTTGGCTCCAATAATCGCTGTAAAATTGTCGATGGAAGGACCGTGGTGGAGCTTTGTGGGATTAAGGGATCGAGGGTGAGGGGTTCCCGCCGGGAGTCGGGTGGCTGGTGGCCAGGGGGAGGCGAAGGCATGGCCGTGGGTCTCTGGGGTCCCTGACTCCGCCCCCGCAGCTATGTAACTGGGGCCCTGAGACGGCGGGCGACGGGGTCCAGATGCCTTGCTGGGTCTCTGCCTCACCCCATGGACGTCGGGGCAGGAGGGGGACAGATGTCCTCCCGTCTGCAGATGCTCCCGGCTGCTTCCAGATCTTTCCCTGCCTCCGTGGACTGGCAGCTGTCTCTTCCCTCATGGTGCCTCCAGCCTGTGGTGCAGGTGCAGGTGTCCTCCCTTCCCACGTCATTCCCGAGGCCTCAGCACCGTGGACGTGCCCCACGCACCTGCCCAGCCCGTCCCCCTCCCTCCCTCCCTCCCACTCCTGGTCCTCCGCCCTGTTCGCCTGCCCGTTCCCAGGGGCATCTCCGACCCCTATTCCCGCCCTACCTGTGTCCTCTGTCATGTCGGGGTCCAGCCTCTGCCCCCCGTAGTGTCTGCGACCACTCTGCTCACCACTGCCCTGAACGGCTGCCCGGCCGCTGTCCTCGAGGCCAGGTGGACATCCAGGGCTGGCTCTGTGTCTCCCTCCCCGGTCCTCTCACCCCAGCGTCCTGGCCTGGCACGTCCCCTGCCCTTCCAGGCGGCCACGTGGTTCATGCCCTCCTCCTTCCTATCTCTGCTCAGATGCCTCCCCCCCCCCCACCCGATCTCCTGGTCCCTGATACCCTCTCTACCCCCCAAACTCTGTCCTGTTCTTTCCAACAGACTTTTTTTTTTTTAAGTTTATTTGTATTTATTTTGAGAGAGATAGAGTCCGAGCAGTGGAGGGGCAGAGAGAGAGAGAGAGAATGAATGAACGAATCCCAAGCAGGTTCTATGCTGTGAGCACAGAGCCCGACGCGGGGCTTGAACCTACAAACTGTAAGATCATGACCTGAGCCGAAATCAAGAGTCGGACTCTCAACCGACTGAGCCACCAGGAGCCCAGGCGATAGACTTGGTTATATTTCAACAGTTTGAAATTTACAGAAAAACAGCAAACATCCTACAGAGGGTTCCCATATGCCCACACCCAGTTTTCTCCATTATGAGCCTCTCCTATCACCGGGGTGCACTTGTTCAGGGTTAATGCATTCTTATTACCCAAAGTCCACCTTTTATCCACATTTCCTTATTTTTCCGTCCGTTTTCTGGCCAGGACCCCCTCCGGGATCCCACGTTACAGTGGCATTGCGTCTCCTTAGCGCCTCGGGGCTGTGGCGATTCCTTGCTTATGATCACCTTGCCCGTTTTGAGGAGGGTGGATCAGGAATTCTGTAGAATTCCTCTCGGTGGGAACTTGCCTGACATGCTTCTCAGGGTCAGACTGGGGCGATGGGTTTTAGGAGGAGCCCCAGATGAGTGAAGTGCCCACGTGACTGATCCCATGGGCGTCGGCCTCCATCACGTGGCTGACGTGGCTGACAGGCTTCTCCGCTGTGTCCTGCCTTGTTTTCTTTATAATATCGAGCACAGTCCAAAGCGTGTCTGTTGTGTTTCCTCTAATGTCCGATTAGAACGTTAAGACCAGAGGCCCCTTTTGTCTTATTTATTCCCAGAGCCTGGCGCGTGGCGGAGGCTCAGCAAATTAATTAATCGGCTCGGTACCTGCTTCTAGAGCACCAGTGCCGGGCAGGGGTCCCCGCGTGCTGGGGACAGAGCCCCTTAGTGCCATAGTTCCCGCCCTCAGAGAGCTTCAAGTCCACTGGGGGAGATCATTACAGACAAAGGTGTGTTCCCAGTGTAGATGTGAACAGGGAAACAACGCTTGGGTGTGGTGAGGGGAGGGCGGCCTGTGGCCTGGGGGGGGGGGGGCAGGGTGATCAGAGAATGATACAGAAGCTTGAGACCCGAAGGATGAGTGAGAGCCAGCAGCCAGCTGGTGGGGAGGGAGATGTGTTCAGGGTGGCAGGAACGGCATGTGCAAAGGTCCTGAGGCAGAGAGGACTTGGGAGTATTTAAAGAACACCAGCAAGGAGGCAGGATGCTCCACTGGAACCAGCCTTGCTTCGGGGAGGTGGCTTTGTCAAGGGGAGTGAAGAGGAGGGTGTGAAAAAGTGGACCCAGTTATGAGGTGGGCAGAAGTGGGGTGAGGGGGAAGTCCAGGCTCTTGAAAGTGGTGGATGCTGTTCTGCTTCTTTCCTAGAAAAAGGGGCAGGTTTGGAGGGAGATGGATTCTTTCAGAGATGCTTTTAAGAACACCTGAGCTGAAGGATCATGGAGGTGGGGCTGTATCTTGAGGGATTTCTGATTTGGGGACAGCGTCGGAAGGTGTGGGAGGGCATGAGCTGGCCTTGGAAGAGAGTCATCCAGGGAGAGACCTTGGAGACCTGCCTTGTAAAGGTCAAGGAGGACCCTGTCCTCAAGCGAACTGGAAGGCGGGGGGGTCAGAGAGGAGGGCACACGCCGGGCAAGCATGGGGTCCGTGGAAGAGAGTTCTGGAAAGCAGGAGGGGAGGCAGCTCAGCCGGGGGCTGATGGTGCGGTCAAGTCACGGGCAGGGGAGTGGGGTCCAGCTGCTGTGTTGGGATCCGGTCCGTCCAGGCGTCCATTTCGTTGCGTGACGTGCCTTCGGCAGGCTCGGCCAAGGAATCCTATTTCTCCGTGGATCTTTTCCCCGCTGAAAGCTGTCTTCTCTTACAACACGTCACCGGTGAGGAGAATGGGAGCCTCGTCGAGAAAAGTCTCCAGCGGAAGGCTGGCCTGGAGAAAAGAGCGCGGGTCCCCGTGGAGACTGGTGCGCCCACATCACAGCCATCACTCGGCAAAGCCAAAAATGTGGCGCCAGCCCGGACGCCCATCACCCGATGAGTGGATCAGTGAGACGTAATAGATCCGTGCGCGGGGATATTATTCAGCCACAGGAAGGAAAAAAGTACTGACACGTCATGCGTCGCCGCGGATGAGCTTTGGAAACAGCCTGCCCAGAGAGAGGAGCCAGACACAAAAGATCACATATTATACTGGCATGTAATTTATATGAAATCCGTTTGTGCGAAATATCCAGAATAGGCAAACCCGTAGAGAAAACAGCTGAGTGGTTGGAAGGGGCGGGTAGGGGGTGCCTGCTCCTGGGCGCGGGGTTTCTTTGGGGCGAGGAAGCTGGTCTCCAGATAACAGTGGTGATGGTTGCATGATCCTGCGAGCAGATTAGAAACCGCCGAATTGCACACTTTCGAAGGGTGAACTGTGTGGCGTGTGAATTCGGCCTCAGGAAAGCCGTTGAGAAGGACGGGAGTTGCTCAGAGCCTGTCAGTAACGGGCCATAGGGGACCCCCTTCTCTCCACGGCCTTAGGCTCAGGGTGACACGAGCTGCAGATCCTTTGGGAGAGGAGGGATGGACATTTTATGGCCGCGGGCCACGCGGGACAGAGCCGCTAATGTTCCTCGTGTAATCCCTCCTCCTCCAAGCCATGGTGAACAAGTTCATCCTTTCCTTTTGCTGAGAGTTTCCCCATGTACCCAAGTTCCTGCCAGGAGGACGTCCATGGTGTCCCCCGTGGTGGCTGCCCCCTGCCCGTCCTCTCACGAAGTCCCACGGGAAGTCTGGCAGCCCAGGAGGTGTTGGGGGGGGCGGGAAATGGGCCTTTCCCATCCTGCCCCCCCAGCCGCTGTGCCGGGGCGTGTCCGTCTCGGTGTCCAGCCGCCTTCAGTTGTGGGCTTGCCCAGTCATCGCCCTGGTCCACGTGGCATGGCGGGTGAGGCCATAACACTGCCTGCCCCCAGGTTCTCATCGACTGGGTCAACGACGTGCTGGTGGAGGAGAGGATCATCGTGAAGCAGCTAGAGGAGGACCTTTACGACGGCCAGGTGCTGCAGAAGCTCTTGGGTGAGTCCTCGGGCATGCCCAGCACAGGGCCACAGCAGGGCGGTCCCGGGGCCGGGACCGGGGCTCGATTCCCACAGGGCGGCACGGGTCACACGTGCTGAGAGCCTTAGAGGCGCAGCCCTGAGCCCACGCTCCTCGGCGGTGGCTCCCGGGCTGCCTGCTCTCTGATCATGTCCACAGTGGGCATTCCGCCAGAGCCCCCGGCCTCGGGGCTGCAGCAGGCCACACAAGGCTTCCAGAACAGTCCTGTGGGTTGGGGAGGGGCAAGGAAATGGGGCAAGAGCATCACCCCTTCCTGTGCGGGTCAGCCCTCCTGGCGGCCTCGTGTGCTCCCACGTCCCAACGGTGAGGCCTGTGCCGGCTCGTTCCGCGTGGGTGGGTAGCCGACGGTCCCCAGCAGATACTCTGTGAGTGGGCTGTGCCCCGGGGGGCAGACGGGTGTGGGGTGCGGGTGGTGACGGCTGTCGCTGGGGCCAGCGGAAGTCCCGCACCGAAGCGAGGGATGCAGGGCGCCTGGCACGCCGTCTCCCGCCAGCGAGTGGTGGTTAAAACAAAGACAAAGCGCCGAAAGCAAGCGCGGGGGCTGTCGAGTCCCCCAGCTCCTGTGAGCGGCAGGGCCACGGTTTCTAGGTGTGGACGCTGCCCTTTCGTCACCACAGGGGCTGTGGGCTCCTTTTGCCGCAAGTGAAAGGACTGTGTGTCTGGGTCCTCCCCTCCCCCGCCCCCCAAGACGCCGGAAGGGTCCCTCGGCTTCAGGGCGCTCTGATGTGTTTTGGGGGTCCCCGAACACCCTGCGAGGTGGCCTCAAGGACGCAGTGTCCCCTTGTATGTGGATAACACGCTTCCTAGAGGTCAAGAGCAGATCCTGAGCCCCCAGCATCCGGGGTGGGGACTGCCGTCCTGCTGCCCGGGCTTCCAGCTGCCCTGGGACCGCATTTCTCCCCGTTGTCGTAGCAGAGACTTGACAGCTGCAAGGCCTAGGGGCCGCCGCTCAGGGGAGCCCAGGGAGGGAGGACCCTTCCTCGGGCGGGGCGTTCCTGGGCGGGGCGTTCCTGGGCGGGGCTTGCGCCCTCTGTGCGTGGCCGCTCTTGGGGGACCCTCTGATTGGAGGGAACCCTGCGGGGGGCTGGGAGGAGGGAAACCGCCCAGTAACCCGCGCGGAGGACGCAGGATCGATGGCCCACGTGTCGTGTCCTTATCCACCTTGCCCTCAGAAAGTACCTTTGTCATGTTTGTTTTGGTCATTCCTCTGTTGGGCAACGTTTCATCGTGTGGCAGGTGTGGATCTAGGCTCTGGGGACGCAGTGGTAGCAAGAGGGAGGGGGTCCCCCTCGCCCAGCTGTCCCCCTACATTCTGGCAGAGGGAAGAAAGAGAAATATCATGGGTCGTAAACAGACGCTTTAAGAGAGTGGCCAACGGCAAGGAAAGGAAGCCAGAGGGTCACGGGGCAGAGAGGGGCTGGGCGGTGGGGGCAGCCCCTCTGGAGATTGGACATCTGAGCAGGCGTCTGCACAGCCAGCCTCAGAAGAACATTCCAGGCCAAGACTTTGAGGTGAGGAAGAGGCTGTAGCATTTAAAGCCCAGTGACAGGAGGCTGCGAGACGTGGGGGGAGGGGGTGGGGGCCTGGATAAAACCAGATCACATGCAGCTCTGGTGGACAAAGGCTTTTATTGCAAGTGACAGGGAGCCACTGGAGGTTTTGAGCAGGGCTGTAACATGATCTGAGTTAAGGGTTTTAAAAAGTCACCTGGGCTTCTGGGTACAGAATGGAGGGGGCGGGGGGGCGGGAGTAGGAGCTGAGATAGTCAGAACGCTGTTAGGACAGCCTGGGCCTCAGATAAAGAGGCTCAGACTGAGGTGGAGGTGTAGACCCCGGGAGGGTGTGTTGGAGGTGGAGGCTGCCGGAGGAGTCAAGGCCGACAGCCAGGTTTGTGTTCTGAGCACCCGGTGAACGAGGAGCCCCTTGGGAACAGCGAGGTGGGTGGGGGACGAGGAGGTGGCTTTACCTCGGTGGGGGCCCGTCCTCCCTGAGTCGGCGGCCGGTGGGGGTGGAGCTCGGCGGTGCAGAGATGATGTTTAACACCGTGGGATCCGATGGCCTCTCCTGGAGAGGGTGTTCAGATTCGTGATTTGGCTGGATGCCGTGCGGCCGAGAGTTCATAGGTATTTGGCTGAGCCAAGGATCCCCATCTTAGAATGACTTCTGCGGTCCAAGAATAAATCTGAAATGTTATCGGGATTGTTAATAATGATCACAAGTTTATTATTAAAGATGTTGGGGGTGGGAGTTGCCTGGCTGGCTCAGCTGGTTAATTAAGCATCCGCCTCTTGATCTCAGCTCAGGTCACCGTCTCACAGTGGTTTGTGAGTTCAAGCCCTGCGTTGGGCTCTGTGCTGACAGGGCAGAGCCTGCTTGATGCTCTGTCTCTCTCTCTGCCCCTCCCTTGTGCGCACACTCTCCCTATTTATGAAAGAATAAGTAAACGTTTAAGAAATGTTTAAACATTGAATGGTCAGGTTGAGCCATTGTATTTTACACCTGAAACTAATATAACGCTGTATGCAAATTGTACGTGAATAGGAAACAATGTCAGGATTTTGATGTTTTATTTATTTTCATTTATTTAAAAAATGTTTGTTTTTGAGAGAGAGAGAGAGAGGAGTGCGCCTACATGTGTGCATGAGTGGGTGAGAAGCAGAGAGAGAGAGAGAGCAGGCTTCCACACAGAGCCCCACGTGGGGCTCGAACCCGTGAACCACGAGATCATGACCTGAGCAGTAGCCAAGAGTTGGATGCTTAACTGCCTGAAACACCCAGGTGCCCCAGAATTTTAATGTTTTGGATCGTCGTGTTGATAGGGTCACCCTCAGCACTGTCCGGGACTGCATTGTCCTCGGGGTCACTAAACTAGAAATATGTGATGGCAGACTCTCCTTTTCAATAGAGAAGGGGCGGGAGCCCACGGACCTTAGGCTGACACCGGGTGCGAGCAGCCTTCCGACGTGTCACCAGCTGCCCTCCTCATCCGTGGCAAAGACCTAGCTCCCCTTTGTCTCTCGGACCCAAAGAATTGGCTGTGGGTGATGCTGTTATTGAAACAGTGCCCTGACCTGGGGGAGATGCCTCCTAGCGTTTTCAGAAGCAGACTCAAGAGTATTATACTCCCTTAGATTTTTTCTTTCTGGTTCTTTTGCACGTATCTATGGCTTCATTCTCCCAATTGCTCAAAAAACGTCGTGTCCTAAGCCTTCGTGTTAGCAGGGTGGCCGTGGTACCCTGTGTCCGGATCCCAGGACAGGCTGTGAATTTGCATCCACATTTCAGCCTTGGCTGCTCACAAAGGATGCTGGTGCCTCCCTGGTGGTGAGTGACAGGGCGTCTGCAGAGCAGGTGTCTGGTAAGGGTTCTCGCCCCGCAAGGCATGTCCTTTGGGTCCCCGTCTTCCGGTGGCCCCAGCAGGTGCAGCCCTGGGTCTGGAGCCGTTGTGGGACCGCCTGCTACATCGGTGACCGCCTACAGACCGCCTGCTACGTAGGTGACCGCCTACAGACTGACGTGAGGCTCACTCTGGCTCCGGCAGCCTTTTTTATCACGGAGCAGACGCCCTCCCTTCCCATTGGAAGATCTTCTCTCCCGCGTGTCAAGCAGACGGTTTGACACGCTCCTCTGAGGAAAAGAACAAAGGGAGAGAATATTCAGATATTAACAGGAAATCAGTGTGTCTCGCCCGGTTGTATCGCTGATGACGTCACCCGTGGGATCACGTGGCCCCTGAGCCCGGGACACCAGGAGTCCTATCGGGAGTGTAGACGAGACATTCGGCTCCCTGTCCAAGGGCAGAAGCCAAAGCCAGGAGGAGTTTGTGGCTGAGTGCCAAGGCCAAAGCTGACTTCTGTGCGTCTAGAGAGAGGAGAGGTCAGAGGCCTGGGCCCTGGGCGGTCGGGAAGGGGAGGGGCCCGGAGAGGGGTCTGAAGGGTCCAGCCATGAGGGCGGAGGCACCAGGCAGGCGCTGTGTTCGGGAGGGAGGGGTAGAGGAGAAGGTGATTCGAGGAGGCGGGAGTGGCTGTGAGGACACAGACTGGGTGGGGCCTCGTGAGATCACCAAGTGCAAGTCATTGGCAGGACCCCAGACGTGTCCCTCTTCTTGGGAGCAGACTCTGAGGCAGCTGCTGACCCTGCCAGGTGGCAGGTTTTGGTGGATGTGACTCTTCTGCGGGTGGACCTTCTGTGGGCAGAGGAAGGGTGCCCACGCTGGGGACCCGGGGGCTCCCCGGCTGGCTCCTGTCCTGCTTCTAACTCCGGGCACTCCCTTCTCCTTGCAAGAGGCAGGCCCTTCCGGCGTAAGGAGTGTCCACGGCCCCGCATTCAGCATCACCCCCGTTTGCCTGTCGCATCCGAGAATCCGCCCTCCCCTTCCTCCATCCCTTTCTGTGCTCTGAAGGCAGGTCCTGGCCGCCACACAGCCCTGAGCCGCCCCCGCAGCCCGTCCGTAGGCAGAGTGATGCCTGGAAATGCCGGCAGCCAGATGTTTTATTCTCTCCCACGGGGCAGAGCCCTCCAGGACAGCCGCAGACAGCACCCAGGCGTAGCCAGCCTCCTCGGGTCCTGTCTTGGGCTGAATTGTGTCCCCCAGAATCCATAAGTTGAAGTCCTAACCCCCAGGTCCTCGAATGGAGACTGGGTCTTTCTAGAGGTCGTTAAGTTAAAATGAGGTCCTTGGGGGTAGACCCTAAACCCGTATGGCTGGTGTCCCTTTAAGGAGATCGGGACAAGGACACATGGTGGGGGCGGGAGGGGGGAAACCCATGTGAGGACACAGCGAGAAGCGGCCCGTCTGCAGGCCAAGGAGAGAGGCCTCAGGAGAAGCCAGCTCTGTCCACCCCCTGATCTCAGACTTTCATCCTCCAGGATCGCGAGCACGGACACTTTCACTGCTTAAGTCCCGGGTCCGTGGTGTTCTGGAACTGCAGCCCTAACGAGTGAGCTAGCACAGGTCCCTTCCCGTCTCCATCACCCCCACCCACCCCCCCGCCCGGGTACCACGGCCGCGTTCAGTCTGCAGGGTCGGCTGGCGGAGCTGACCGCAGAGGTGTGCTGGGCGCCCCTTCTGGTGGGTGAGGCTCTCAGACCACACAGCTCTGTAACCCTCCTTCCTTCCCCAGGATCCTCTGCTCCACCCTGTAACACCATGGGGGGGGGGGGGCTGCTGTGCTGTGTATTTTCAGGGTGATCATGCAGACAGACAGCTGTGGGTTATTCAGCCAGGACCTACTCGATGCGGAGGGACATCAAAATATATAAATGGGGACCGTTCCCATCCCCTGCAGCAAAGTTTTGTTTTGTTTTTAGTACTCACCGCTGCCAACCTGATGTTACTTAGATGTGGTGCCTCCCCACTAGAGAGCTCTCTGGTCTGTGCTGTATCTAGCCCCAGGACAGTGCCTGGCGCACAGGAGGTGCTCATATTGTGAGCTGATGAAGGGAGGGAGGTGGGTAGGTGGGCAGGAGGGAAGAGAGGGAGGGAGGAAGGGAGGGAGACAGGGAGGGAGGAAGGAAGGGAGGGACGATGGGAGGAAGCAGGGAGGGAGGGAAGAAAGGAATGAAGGAAGGAAAGCAGGAAGGAGGGAGGGAGGAGGGGAGGAAGCAGGGAGGGAGGGAAGGAAGGGAGGGAAGAAAGGAATGAAGGAAGGAAAGCAGAAAGGAAGGGGGGAAGGAGGAAGGGAGGGAGGAAGGAAGGAAGCAGGGAGGGAGGGAGGAAGCAAGGAAGGAAGCAAGGAAGGAAAGCAGAAAGGAAGGAGGGAGGCAGGAAGCAGGGAGGGAGGAAGGAAGGAAGGAGGAAGGGAGGGAGGAAGCAAGGAAAGCAGGAAGGAAGGAGGGAGGAAGGAAGGAGGAAGGGAGGGAGGGAGGAAGGAAGGACAGCAGGAAGGAAGGAGGGAGGGAGGGAGGAGGAAGGAGGGAGGGAGGGAGGAGGAAGGAGGGAGGGAGGGAGGAGGAAGGAAGGAGGAAGGGAGGGAGGGAGGAAGGAAGGAAGAAGAAGGGAGGGAGGAAGGAAGGAGGAAGGGAGGGAGGGAGGAGGAGGGAGGGCGTGTCCCAAGCCCCGCAGGCATTGCTGTGTAACATCATCCTGGAGGGAGCGTCCCAAGTGCTTGCGTTTGTTCGTTCTCTTCGAGGGAGGAGAGGACCTGGGGAGAGGACGTTGAAACAGCGGGGCCTCCAGAGCAAATGCTGAGCCCAGGGCTCTGGGGGGACCACTGAGACCAGCCTGGACTGCGCTGCTTTTACGCTGCCCCTCCCGTCGGTGCCACGGCCAGCAGCCGCCCCCCCGGCCCGCAGGTGCCTCTGCCTCTGCGGTGCCGCTGCTGTTGCTTCCCGGAGGAGACCCGTCCGGAGACACCCACGCCTTAGCAGGCGGGGACGTGGAGGGGCCCCGTGGCTGAGGCCGGGCTCGGGGTCAGTCCCCCACCTCCAGGTGGCCGGTCTTGTGTGGCTCCGCCAGGTTGCTCCCCCCTCCCCGTGGGTGACGAGGTAGCGGCGGTACCTGGGAGCGTCTCGTGGTCCTTACGCGGCGTCCGGGTGTCAGAGAAACAAGAAGGGCACCGTGAGCGCGGGGAGGCGGAAGGCCACATCCGAGACCCTCTGTGTTCTTCCTCGGAGCCCCCTTCCCGCCGTGAGGCCACCACACGGCCTCCTGGGCTCCAGCTCCCTCCCTGCACGCCAGCCCCCTGCTTCCGAGGGCACCTCGAGTTGCTTTTTCCACTTTGTGTGCACAGAGCGTTCCCAGGTTGTACCCTCGAACCCCACACCCCCTTTCCTTCCCGGCGTCCTTCCCGAAGGAAGGACTAGGAAGCTCGGAGCTGCGGGGCTCCACGTCCTGACGGCTCCCCGCTGCTCAGGGAAGACGTGTTCCCCCTGGCACAGGAGGGTCCCCGCTGCGGCCAGGCGAGCGGGTGGCCCTGACGCCCTGCCTCCTGCTCTTGCCCCTTCCTGTTGCAGAAAAGCTGGCCGGCTGCAAGCTGAACGTGGCGGAGGTGACACAGTCCGAGGTAGGGCAGAGGCAGAAGCTGCAGACGGTGCTGGAAGCTGTGCACGGCCTCCTGCGGCCCCACGGCTGGGTGCTCCAGTGGACCGTCGACTGTGAGTAGCCCTGGGGGACACAGAGCCTGTCCCCTCGGCTCTCCACGGTGTCATTCGCTGGGGCTTCTGGGCCTGCGCTTTCCAAACCCGTTCAGGCTGCTGCCCCGTGGGAGGCGGCTGGGACAGGACGGCGTCCCCATGCTTGGGAGCCAGCTCCTAGGTGAGAGAGGAGGTCTCCCGTCTTATCTTCTTGTCCCCCGTGCTTCAGAGGAGAGAGGAGTTGTTTCTGGTCTGGGGCGTCAGGGGCGGCTTGCAGAGGAAGGAGGGGAAAGACGGAGGAGCTCCGTGGGGCTCGTGGAAGGGACCCAACCCCAGGTCCCCGTGGCGGCAGCACCAAAAGGGCTGTTTCACCCGTGACCCACTGTGGCAGGTCCTCGGGAAAGGAATCACACCGGCCCCCGGGGTATGTCACGGAGCGTGCTGGCACTACAGGCAGGTGACCTCACGGTATTTCCAGCCTAGAGGCGGAGTCTGAAAGGTGAAGGGTTAAATGAAGCAAGGGAAGCCCCGGGGCGCCCGGGGGGCTCAGTGGGTTAAGCGTCCAGCTTCGGCTCAGGTCATGATCTCGCAGCTCACGAGTTTGAGCCCCGCGTCCTGCTTCGGATTCTGTGCCTCCCTCTCTCTCTCTGCCCCTCTCCCACTGGTGCGCTCTCTCTCTCTCTCTCTCTCAAAAATAAATAAACTTAAAAAAGACGTTAAAGAAAAGAGAGAGAAGCCAGAAGGTGCCGTCCCCCAAGCAGGGCAGTCAGGGCCCGGCTCAGAGGCCCCCCCCCCGCCCCCGGCAGCCACCAGGGGCCCCTTTGCTTCGGAGGGATGAGCTCTAGGCTGTGGTGAGGAGATTGGCACCCGGTTTCTTGGCATCGAGACCTGCCACAGACCCCAGCCTACCTCCTGGGTTGTGGGGGCCATCGGTGGGGGGGGAGCAAGCTGTGAAGTCCTGCTCAGGACTCATTGTGACCACGGCTGGGCCCGAGGGCTGGAGCAAAGCTGTATCTTTCCCCTTCCCTTGTGCTAATTTCGCTCTCCTGCCCATTCTGTCTCCTTCTCACACTACCTGGTTGACGCCTTTTAAAAATACCTTGCTTTGGGGGCGCCTGGGTGCCTCCGTCAGTTAAGCATCCAGCCCTTGATTTCAGCTCAGGTCATGATCCCAGAGTTGTGGGATCGAGCCTCGTGTCAGGCTTTGCATCGAGTGGAGCCTGCTTGGGATCCTCTCTCTGTCTGCCCCTTTCCTACTTGCTCTCTGTCTCTCTCTCTCTCTCTCCGCCCCTCTTCTGCTTGTGTTCACTCTCAAAAAAACCCCAAAAGCCCCCAGACCCGTGCCCTTGAAAGTGGTTAGACATGTTACCTGAAGCCGACAGGAAAGAAAACAGAAGCACAGGGTGCTCGTCACCACCGTGTTTCCGCGGCCCACGCTGTTTTCTCCATGGTTGTTCTCTGCGGTCTCATTTGGACGCGACGTCTCTTCGTTGCCTTGTGGGCCGGGGCTCCGGGCTCCTGCCTCACCTGGTCTATAGCTGCTCCCTCTTCCCTCCCCCGGCCAGCCATTCACGGGAAGAACCTGGTGGCCACCCTTCACCTCCTCGTGGCCCTGGCCATGCACTTCCGGGCCCCGATCCGCCTTCCGGAGCACGTGTCCGTGCAGGTGGTGGTGGTGCGGGTGAGTATGGGATGGGGCGGTGGGCTTGCCCGTGGCGTCGCGGGAGGGGCGCCGGGCCAGCTGCCTCCCGTAGGTCTCCTGCTGCCTTTTCTTTTTCCCCTAAGAGGCCACCTTCTGTCCTCCCCGCCTGACCCGGTGTGTGTCTCACCCTGGCTTTGGTCCAAATGACTGGAGCGGGAGCAGCGGCCCTGATTTGGAGAGGGAGGCGGATTCGGAGGCACGAGCGTGTTGAATTTTCCAGACTTTTTTAAAAAGAACATTCACCTGTCTCCAAAGCCAAGTAGCTGGAATTCAGTTCTCTTGAACGAGCTTGCTCCTCACCGGAGAGGGCCGAGTCCAGCGGCATGAACAGATGCCCCGGTTAGAGCTCCTCCGGGTCTGTTCCCCGTTATCCCCCTTGTTCCCCGGCTCTCTCTCTTGGAGTTCATTCTCTTGCTTCACTTGGAGACGTGGAAGCAGGAGCCAGGGCCCTCCTGACCGAGGAGGGGCCTTTCCTGCCGTGTCCCCTGCATTTGAGGGGAGACACCCCTCGAGTGGCTTTGTGTTCGGCGCTTGTCCTATGAAATGTGCATGAAGCACCTACTGTGCGCACAGGCTGTTGGGGACGCTGAACGCGGAAAACACTCGGGTTCCGAACACGAGACCCGTGAGGTTAACGCCCGGGGCCTGGATGTCTGCGTGCTTATGCACTTGTGATGCCCAGCTCCGCACTGGCCCTCCTCTGCTCTCTGTGGGCAGCAAGGCTCTGGCCGGCCCCACTTTCCCAAAGCCGTCTGACCCCGCCGTTACCCCCGGAGCTCGGCCTTGACCCGGCCGGCAGTAACGCCCCTTTCTGGCATCAGACGAGGGTCACCCACTGCCACTTGGCCCCGCTTGCTTCCCGAGGAGGGATGTTTGTGGTCAGTGGTGGTGATGGAGACAGAGACCATCCCTGCCACCCTTCTCCTGGACGTTTACTCGCGGCAGCCAGCCGGGAAAGGCTTCCCAAGGACACGCGGGCGCGTCCGTCAGACTCGGGGCCCCATGAGTGCCGTGTAGCTCGGTAATCAAGGTATTTCCTTTCAGGCCCGCACTTTGGTCCAAGAACTCTTGGGTTTTTAGAAAGTTTTACTGACCCGGGCAAGCCCTTGCTGGTGCCTCCTGCCTGACCAGGGTTACGGAAGGATTCTTAGGGCCACGTCCAAAGGGGTGTGAATCAAGAGGAGGTCCCGGGAACTGACTGGCCTCAGGCCTCAGAAGCCTGCCTCCCAGGCCCTGGGGCCTGTCCCTCCACGTCCGGTTATCCGGTCTGAGATGGGAGATGCAAGGAGTGTGGGGTCCATGGAGGGAAGGGATGAGGACAGGGGTCTCATTCACTACATAGCAGCATGGCCTTGGGAGACCATTTGATTTCTCTGAGTTGCAGCGAGTTCCTCAGAGAACTGAGCGGATGCTATAAACCTTTGAAATAGTCAGCTTCACGTGTCCGGTACTCAGCCCTGGGCCTGGCACCTAGGAAGTGCCTAATACACATGGGACGCGTGAGCGAGAGAAGTGTCTCCAATCTCCCGTGGTGGACTGAGTCTCCTGGGAATCAGGCCGAGGCCCTGAGGCCGCTGATGGCCGCCCATGCTGGTTGCTTGAGAGTTCCCTGGAGGCCGAGCTGGAAAGGGGTGGGGAGCTCAGCTCTCAAGAGGTGTCCATGGTGGGTTGGCCAGCAGGAAGGGAGTTCCCCGTGTCTCGAGGGGTCCAAGTAGGGGCTCGCAGTGGTTGGGTGGGCTGGCCGCCCGAGCTCCACCTTGCGGCCCCGTGACATGCAGGCCGCCCCCCATTCCCACCACCACCCCCTTCAGTCCCACCATTGGTGCCTCTTCACACCCGTGGGGCTTTCGGAGAAGTCTGTCACGCACAGGGTGACATCCCAGGGCCTGCTGTATGTAACAAAATACCGCGACCTGGCTGTTTGAAACAACAGACCCTCGCCTGATGCCAGGAAGGAGCATTTCCACCTGCCGGGTCAAGGCCGAGCTCCCCAGGGTAACGGAGGGGTCAGATGCCTTCGGAAAACCATGACCAGCCTGAGCCTTGCAGCCCGCGTTAGTAACGGAGGCCAGAAGTCCTACTAATCAAGGGGTTGGCAGGGCCCCAGTCTCTCTGAAGCCTCCAGGGGAGGATCCTTCCTTCCCTCTTCCGGCTTCTGGTGGCTTCCGGCAGCCCTCGGCATTCCTGGCCTTGTAGATGTGTCCCCCCAGGCTCTGCCTGTGTCGTCACATGACCTCTTCCCTCTGTGCCTGTGTGTGTGTGTGTGTGTGTGTGTGTGTGTGTGTGTGTGTGTGTGTTTTCTCTCATAAGGACTCCAGTCATGCTGTACTTAGGACCTGCCTAGTCCATCATGGCCTCATCCTAACTAACTGTATCTGCAAAGACCCAGTTTCCAAACAAGGTCACGTTCTGAGGTTCCGAATGGACATGACTTCTGGGCGGGGGGGGCCCCTGCCTCAGTCGAGTGCACCTCCCTGTGTTGTGTTCCTCGTGCCCCTTACTTACTCTCCCAGCGGCACGGCACGGGGGAATCCCTTCGGGAGCCAGGGTTTCCCCTGAGACCCCCATAGCTGCCAGCTCTCAGGGCAAGGTGGAGAGCCTGGGGGGAGGGGAGGGGGCAGTTTCCAGCCACTGAAAGGGTCACCCGCTGTGGCCACCTGCAGTCCACCCGCCACGGGCGTGGCTCGGATGCTGTCCTCAGGCGGACTCCCGGCCCCAGGGCCATCTGCACATGGCTCGCTTACCCTGCCAGTGATGCCCTCCCTCCCATCCCCTCTGCCTGCCCACGTATTTGTATATTTATCTGTTCGTTTTGGGCTTTGCAGAAGCGGGAAGGCATGCTGCATTCCAGCCACATCACGGAAGAGCTGACCACAACCACCGAGTAAGTGGGCCTGTGGGAGCCGGGGACCCGCACGTACGCGGGGGGCTGATTTCCGTGCAACACCCCCCCCCCCCACCAGCCTTAGGATGAGATTTTCATGCAAGTCCTGCCCTAGCTTTATGTCCTGCGTGTGCTTTCTTCAAAGATTTTTTTTTTCTCATGAGGAAGGGCAAGATAGCAGTTTGGTTTGGCATTTATTTAAAAATTTTTAATGTTTGTTTATTTTTGAGAGAGAGAGCGCGAGTGGGGCAGGGGCAGAGAGAGAGGGAGACACAGAATCTGAAGCAGGCTCCAGGCTCCGAACTGTCAGCACAGGGCCCCACGTGGGGCTCGAACCCACGAACCGCGAGACCACGACCTGAGCCAAAGTCTGATGCTTAACCGACTGAGCCACCCAGGCGCCCCTGGTTTGGTATTTAAATGAGGAATTCTCCCAGATAGAAAAATACATAATGTGCAGCGCAGGAATTAGAACGTACTTCGGCTGCCCCAGATCATTTCTGGAAAGACACAGAGAATAATAAACAAGTAAAAATGTAACTGATCACATTCAAGATCTCTTTACGGGGAAGAAAAAGAAAAGGGGAAGTTAAAACTGGGCTTTTGTCGGGTGGGTATGCCAAGGTCTTCAAACTTTTCTGTGTGAGAACAGAGTTACTCTCCAAAGCCTTTGGACTTTTATTCCTTATTTTAGAAGGTGATCTTAAAGAATGTAGAGAGGGGGCGGGAGGGAGGAGGTGTTCAGAATGGTTAGGGACCCCTTGTCCCTGCATCCGCTCTGTCGGAGAGGGAGCCACCCGTCTGAATTAGAACTTGCCTCTGAGAGAGTGCCGAGCCGTCTCTCGCCTCTTAGAGAAAGCCAGAGGGCAATTTTTAAGAAGTCTAAAAGGCTTCAAGATCTATCGAAAATAGCAAATCAAATGGTAAATTTTGCGTGTGGCTTCTAGGAGCCCCCACGACACCCTGTGAAGGAGCTTTAAAATTCACTTGGCGTTTGTGCCTCTCGACCAAACCTGTTTCAGATGAAACAGAACATTCGAGATTGATCTCGGTGAACCCTCCTCCCGCTCTGTTCACGGAGTGATTAATCACTGTGTCACGAATTCACGGACGGTCTCTCAAAACGTGAGGCTGACCCAGGAAACCACTCCCGGCATGGGAGCTGGCGAACTGGGGAGTCGCTGCCGGGAGGCCTGATGTGTGGCCTGATGCGCGGCGTGTCTGTTCCAAGCCCGTGGCAGCAGGGGGGAGGGGGAGAGGGGAGACCCCGGCCAAGGGCCGTGGTGCCCAGCCTGGCACCTCTAGTGGGCCTATGGCAAGCAGCCCGGCCTGTTTGGGAGCCGCAGGAAGGCAGCTTGAGGGGAATGAGGGGGGGGGGGGGGTGGCATGTTAGTTATCCACAATTGTGTAGCAAGCCACCCCCAAACCAAGTGGCTTAAAACAACAGACACCGTATTTGCTGACAGTGCTGGATCAGACTGGGCAGGTCCTCATCTAGTCGGGGGGTTGGGGCTGCCTGGGTGGCAGGCCTCTGGCCTTCCATCTGTCCCTCGTCCTCACGGGGCTGGGCTTCCTGCCTTCCTTCCCATTTCTTTTTCTAGAGGCCACGCTGAGCTCACCTCCTCCGGGAAGCCCTCCGCGGTTGCCCAGCAGGAGTGGCTGGCTTCCTTTTAGTGCCCACGGGTACCCATGGGCCGTGTTGAAATGGGGGTTTATGAGGGCAGGGCCGTGGCATTTATTGGTATGGGGTGTTTGTTTCTTTATTTCCATGGCTTGCACCTAGTAACTGCTCAAGAGAATGTTTGTTAAGTAAGACAGAGCCAAAGGACTTGAGCGTGGAGGGACTTGGGGACGAAATAAGGACCTCCGTGCCTCTCCGGAAGGTCGATGCAGGGGGAGGGCCTGCGTGCTGGAGGGACCAGCCTCTGTGCCTTGTGGTTTCAGCGTCTGCAGGCAGGAATCAGGGCCCAGCCTGTGCTTCTTCAGGATTCTTCCGTGACTCCCTGAATGAGAGGTGTGCTTGCACCCTTGCACAGGGTGACCCTTGCGCGTTAAAGCTTACGGTTCAGCGGCTCCAGGAGACCCGTTTTCTGCTGAACCGTTCTCTCCATTAACCGCTGCCATGATGTAACTCCCCACCAGTGGCAAATGGCATCGAAGGGATGTTTTGAAGAAAGGTGGCCGTTTGCTGCCGATCTTGGGCCGACATTTAGAAATCCACACGAGCACCTGCCCTTTGTAATTAGAGGGGCAGAGACTCTATCGAAACGGGATTTACCTCTTTATAAAAAGCCCCTCAAGGGGCAGCGGGGGGGGCCGCGACTTCTGCGTTCCCTCCATCGTGGCCTCCTCACGCCGCGTTCTGAGCGACCCCTCTGACGGCTCCCTCTCTGTTCTGTTTGCAGGATGATGATGGGTCGCTTTGGTAAGTAAGCGTGGGGGTGGGGAGGCCCCGGGTCGCGGGCACTTTGGGGCGGTGACGGGAAGCTCACGCAGGGGGCAGGGCCGGCAGGACCCCGTGGGGTTTGCTACCGTCGGCAGCGCTGCGTCTCCGAGGAAGAGTGTGTGGATCCCCCTGGGGTCTGTCTGCTTCTCCGAGATGCCACCGGCCTGTGGGATAAGAAGAGCGTGGTGGGGGTGGCGTGTGAAACGGGGCTGGCTGGGGGGGGGGGGGTGTCTGGGATGTGGCAGGTGCTCTCTGGGACGGGGGGCGTTTCCAGTGGCCGTTCCGGAGAGCTGTCCCCTCCCCTCCGGAAGCATGGCACGACCCTGTCTTCATCTCAGCAAGAGGTGTCAGATACAAGGACAGCTTGGGGCGGCGTTCGAACCCTCAGGGGTGGGAGGCCCCCAGCTTCTTCTCAGCCGCAGCCAGAGGCCGACTGAGTGAAGCTCCTTGCTTTGGGGAAGATTTCAAAACAGAAAGCCCTCCACCCCCAAATCGCACGTTCTCCAGTGAGCACAGCTGTTAGAAGGAAAAGTGGAGGGGCGCCTGGGGGCCTTTGCGGGTTAAGCGTCCGACTTCGGCCCGGGACATGATCTCACGGCTCGAGAGTTCGAGCCCCGGGTCGGGCTCTGTGCTGACAGCTCGGAGCCTGGAGCTGTTAGGTCCTCAAGCTTTCTTAAGTAGGCCTTAAGCTGCCCTGGGGAAAATCCCAGTCTTTGCTGTTTTTTTTTTTTTTTTTTTTTGAAGTAAGCAGTTCAGTCCTTTTTAAATGTCTTTATTATTTTTTAAAGGAAGGGAGAGAAAAGGAAACCCTCCGGTGCTGAGGGCAATAGGGCGACAGTGAGAGGAGCTCAGCCCGCGGGGCCAGCGAGGGCACCTGGGGCGGACACGTGTCATGGCAGCTTGGCCCCCGCTGCCTGGGCGGGGGACACAGTGTACCCTTGTGTCACCTCCCCGTCACTCCCGTGTGGGCTCAGACCTCCGTGGAACTGGGGAGGTATAGAGGTGATCGGAGCGGGCCCTTCAGACCGTTGTTAAGTGTCTTTGATTTTCTGCACGTTGTCACGTCCCTGTTTGGGGGGGGGGCCAGTTGGAGGTTTGGGGGCCCTGGGGAGAGTCTGCTCGGCCGGGGGCAGAGGGGGTGGGAGCCCGGCCGAGAAGCCCCCGCGACCCTGCAAATGGCGCAAATGGGGTGCAGGACCGTGATGCCTTGGGAAAGGGCCAGGTGTCACAGTATGAGAACGGACCCAGCTGCTGTGCCGGTGGACACGGGGGACGTGTGAGCCTTCAGGGGCCGCGGAACCAGGAGAAGCTGGTGGAGTTGTTGCTACCTTATAGGCTCGCCCTGCTTAGGAAGTGCAAGCAGGCTATTAGCTGGGGACAGGCTGTTAGTTCCGCCCCCAGCTCCGGCTTCTGCTGGCGCAAGCTCCGAGGTCCCCTGGGTACCCAGATGGCAACCTCGGCCGCAGCTGGGCCTCCGCTGGCTCTTCTCCCGTGGGACCCTCGGGGTCCCCGACAGCCCTTGGCCCACCGAGGTCTGACTCTCCTTCCCCCCCCCGGGTCCTGGTCCCTGGCTCACCCCTCGAGCTGGAGTCATACTTCCTAAAGCGCCCCCCAACCCCTCACTCTCCTTCTTACCCCCCACCTTGGCTTAAGCTAAAGCCGCAGCCCTCGAAGTGGCCCCCAGACCCTCTCAGACCACCCCTTCGCACACCCCTCGCCTCCTCCCTGGCCGCCTCCCTCCCCCGGCCTGTCTGCCTCCTGTCACGCCCCCCCACCCCCACCCTCCAGCTCTTGCTCTTGGAATGCTCTCCCCCTGGATTCCCCCACGGCTCACTCCCCATCTCCTACCCAGGAGGCCCTCCCTGACTGCCCTGCCCCCACCCAGCCTGTCTCTTCGCTCCCTTCGCAGGTGCTCCCAGGGAGCTGCCACTACCTGGCAGGCTCGGGGAGCCCTCGGCGCCCTCCTTCTGTGCCTTCACACGAGGCCTCTTGAACTATAAGCATCCTTTGGGCTGGAGCTGTGTCGTCCTCAGCGTGCATCCCCCTGCAGCCTCCAGCCCTGGGCTGCAGACCTGCCGGGAGCTTCCAGAATACCAGGTGGACCCTCCTTGGCTAATGTCTGCCCGCTGGGCTTTGGGGGGGGGGGGGGGGTCCTGTTCAGCACCTGTTTTTCACCTGGGCGCTCTGAGCTCGGGAGGGAAGGGGGTCGCCCTACACCCCCCCCCCCGCCAGGCCCCCCTTCCGTGAGTCACCACTGTCCTGGCTGAGGTGGGCTGGGAGGCCCTTCTCCCCAGAGGAGCTGGGAGCTGCTGCTTGGTCTCCATGGCAACAGGCTTGCGGGCTGCCTCTCCTCCGCGGCGGCCCCTCCCCTGCCCTGGGCTTCGGGGCAGGGGAGCAGCTCTCCTCTACCCCCATCTCCTCCTCACCTCCCTCCCTTCCTGCCGACAGAGCCTCCCCTTCCCCCCCACTGCAGCCCGACCGAGCCACCTGTGCCCCTCCCGGTCACCACCCTCTGGGGCTCCTCGCCCTGCCGGACCCAGCCCCTCTGACCCTCCTTCCCAGGCCACGCTGTCTGCACCCCGCCCTGGCTTTCTTGTGCTTCTTTGTGCTTTCTATTCCCTCTGTCTGGAATGCCCTTCCCCCTCCTCTTGTCCCAGCAAACCCCCGCGCGACCTCAAGGCTCCTGTGTGAGGCCTCCCTCAGGCCCCTGGCCCTCTGTCCCTGGGGGCCTCCAGGGGCCAGGTCGATAACACCGAGGGGTGAGCAACGAGAGCATCAGGTGATGCTGTGACCCTCAGCCTGTGTGCCGGGTCGCGGGGTGGGGAGGGCAGACTGGGGAGCCCACACCCCCGCTTCAGTGGGCGGCTCGTTGATGCCAGGTGGGAATGCTGTTTGATGCAGTTTCCCCTTCTTTTAGACAAGCCAGAAATGCCCACTTACGTTTTAAAACTGTTAAACAGACAACAAATCGGGATGAAAGTCAGTCTCCGCGGGGTGGGGGTGGACCTTGGACAGACAGGGGCATGTCCTGGTTGACTTGGCCTCTCTCTGTGTCCTTTCTGGCTCCTTGTGGGTTCCCGCTCTCTTTGTGCTGTACCTCAGTTTCCCCGTCTGCCTCCACCCAGCCTGTGCCCCTCCCAGGGCTTTACCTCTGTGACTGTCCCCAGAGGCTGCGGTGGGGCAGAGAGGGCAGCTGGGGCCCTGAGGCAGTGGGCTCGTCCCTCTGTCCTCTGTTTCATTCCTACTCCAGCCGTGAGGTGAGGTAGGGACTATCGTCACTCACACTTTACGGAGGAGGAAACGGTAGGGAAGGAAGCAACTTGCCCAACGTCCGGGGACTTTGAAGTCGGGCGTCCGGGATTTGAAACGGGATCTATTTTTGTTCCCAAGGCCAGGCTTCCCAGTCAGGGGTGCGGCGGAGGCTGGCCCGGCCGTGCTGTGTGGTGTCGCCCCTGTGCCCCCGGTGCAGGTAGGGGTGGCTCAGGGGCGGCAGGCCTCCGCACCCTCCCGTGGCGCCCCTGCACGCCTTCGCTCCGTGAGCCCGGCGGTGGCCCAGCTAAATATACGCCGCTGACGTCAGGCTCCGCTCCGCTCCCAGGGTTTTTCTCAAGCTGCATTTAAAGTTTGTGTTTTGCTTTGTAAAGATGTAGCTTTTCTCTTTCCCTCCTTAGCAGGCTGTGGTATTGAGCCTGATCTGATTTAAGGGATTAGAAAAATAACGTCCAGCCGCCTTCACAGCAGAGCTGGAGGAGGGGCCTCTGCAAGGCCGGGGCCTCTGGTTGCTGGTGGCTTTTAGGCAGGCGAAACCGGGTGGCCCTCTCCCCAAGCACACGCGCCCCGCCATGCGTGTGTTGTATACGTGCCATGCACACACACACACACGCGCGCGCGCACACACACACACACACGTACACGCACCCCATGCATGCGTGTTTATATGCTACACACATACATGACCACGACCCCCCCACGGGTGCTCATGTACACAACATACTCTCACGTGCACACACAAGCCCTTCCATCTCTCCCTTCCTCCTTGCCTCTCCCCTTCCCTCTCCCCACCCCCGAGGCCGAGGGGTCGCTACCTGGGCTGGGCTGCGAGTTGCCTCCCGGCACCCTCGGCCTTGGACTTGGAGCCCTTTCCTCTTCGGGCCAGACCGGTGGGGGGGGGGGGGGGGGAAGGACTGGGCCGCCTCCCCCAGGAGACCTGGTTCTCTGGCCGGCTTGGGTGTCGGCCTGCCTTCTGATTTCTCCCTCTCTCCCCCTCCGTGGGTCAGGCCGGGCAGTCCTGAAGCTGGCCCTGGGTCAGCTCTGGTTCTGGGCTCCCGGCCATCTCCAGACAGTCAGTGGAGACTTCCTGCTCCCACCCCACCTGATCCGGCTGGGCTCCACAGCCCCCAGAACGCCACGCTGGGGTTTGCCCCCAAGCCCGTGCTAGTAATAGAGGGCCTCTCTGCTGGCTGGGGTCCTCTGAACATATGTTGCCCCAGGCACCTTCGGGGAACAGCTGGTTCCTGGAAGACAGAAGTCGGGGCCCCAGGGCCTTCCAGATGCCCTCCTCCCTTTCCCTCTCTACCCTGCCAGGGAACCCCCACAGCCCCGCATCCACTGTGAGGCCTCAGTCTCCCTGCCTGGGCTCCAGGGTGCAGCGGGCTCTGTCCTGCCTCCATGAGGCCCCTGCCATGGCAGCAGCAGGCTAGAACCAGGCACGTGGCCCCCAGCCCGCCCTGCTCCCTCTTATCCATTGGGAGCCATGGTGACCTGGCCTCCAGTGGCCTCACGTCAGATGGGTTCTGTGTTGACTTGGAGGGCATGGCTGGGCTCTTGAGTAGCAGAGCGGGTTAGGGCTCTCCTGGAAGAAGGCAAATGGGTGGGACGTGATAGAACAGGCCGCCCCAGGCCCTGCAGAGGTCCCCGCGGAGGGGGACACCCCCCAAAGAATTGCTGGGGAGGGATTCTGGAGCCGGGTCTCCTGGTTGGTTCATTTGCTCTGAGGCAGTGCAGGGAACCAGCGAGAAAGGTGTTTCAGCCAGCAAGGAGTTGAGAGGCCAGCAGATAATATCCAGCAGACACGTAAACATTAGGTGTCCTTTCAAGTAGTGATCGAGTATTACAGGCAGCCTACGAGGGTCAGAGGACAGAGAGCGGGTGTGGGGCCCTCTTCTAGATGTGGATGGTCGTGGAAGGCTCTCCGGGGGAGTGATATCTGAGAGCAACCTGAAGGAAGTATGGCAGGTGGACAGCAGGTGCAAAGGCCCTGTGGTGGGCCTATGATGGAGGAGTGGCCTGGAAGCCAGGGAGGGTGCGTGTGTTGGGTGGGGAGGGGTGACTGTGCCTGCTGGATCCCGTGGGGCACGGGAGAGGGAGCGAGCGACAAGAAGCTGTTGGAGAGTTTCGGTCAGGGCAGGGAACGGGAGGGGCAAGAAATGACCCAGTCTACCCTTTAAAGGGCTCGTTGCACCTGCTAGGAGCAGGGATCGGAGGGCTGGGAGTAGAGGAGGGAGGCCAGGTAAGGAGGAGGCCGCCGCCACGTGAGGGCAGTGGGGCAGGCGTGGGGCTGGTAGCCGGGCTGGTGGGGAGACGCGCTCAGAGGCTCCAGCGACATTTACTGGTACGCGTGGCGAGTGGGGGGAGAGAGAGGCAGACGAGGATTCCTGGAGTCTGAGGATGTGATGGGGGCGGGTGTTCAAGTGCCGCCCGTGAGTTCCACGTTGCAAGACAGAAACTGACTTAGAGGAAGCATCTTTTCCTTGATTTTGTCCCTTATCTGCCCCTGCCCTCGGGCTCTGGTGGGAATGAGGGGGATTCTAGGCGGGTGAGAGAGTCGGGGGGGGCGGAACATCCCCGGGAGGCGGGCTCCGAAGCTGCCCGGTCCCCGGGGGTGGGCGGCCCGTGCGTTTCCATAAACCCCACCCCGTGTCTCTTCCCCTTCGCCTGTCCACGCAGAGCGGGACGCCTTCGACACCCTGTTCGACCACGCCCCGGACAAGCTCAGCGTGGTGAAGAAGGTAGGCTCTGGGCTGGGCTCTCTGCCTCTGTCTCCAGGCTTTTTTACAGCGTGAACTCGGTGCTGGGAAGAAGGTGGGAACACGTTTGCAATCTCTGAAATGTTTGCCACATGGATTGAAGTGTAATTATAGGCAAAAACGTAACTACAGTGCATAAAATTAGCACCTTTTAACTCAACATCTCCGCTCCCCGGGCGTCTTCCTGCCCGCCCCGCCCGCTCCTGTTGGGTGAATTATCCCGCGAGTGCCAGTGTGGCGCCTCGTTCCGACTCGGGGCTCTTTCTCAACGTGGGAATGTTTTCAAGCATGTCCACCTGCTGGCTCTTGCAGGCCTCGTGGCCATGAAGCTGTATTCACAACCTGCCCGGTAAGCAGGCAGGCCTTTGAGCTGCTCTGTGCGTGCACTTGGCCCATTTCCCCCACCCCACGCAGGAGTGCAAGGACAGGCCCCCTCCCCGCCCCGCCCCCAGCCCAGGCAGCCTGCGCGTAAGACCCTGGATATGGAACAAACCGGGCCAACCGAGACTGGAGTCAGGGGCTGGGGGATGACGAGCTTCCAGGGGCATCCGCCAGGAGGGATTGTTCTCGCCCAGAAGGAATCGAGACCCAGCCCACTGGAGTTCTCTGAGCGCCTGCAAACGCCTCCCTCGAGGAGGCAGCGGGAGGGTGGATGCGCTTTCTGCCTTCCTGTGAGATCCAAGGAGCAATGGTTTCTGCCCTTGACCTGGGGGAGAGAGCGCTTTCTCTGGGACAGTTTCCCAGAACAGGTTTCTTAATGCAGGACTTCTCAGGGCCTTTAATATGCTGACGTGCATTGGAATTCTCCAAGAGGGGGCTGGGTAGGGAGCATTTTCCAAACTTGTTTGTCGATAGTGACATCTGTTGATCCATTTATTTTGTTAAATACATTAAATTAAATTCCTATGGAGCCCACTTTTGGAAAATGCCGGTCCAGCCTGGGACCATGAGATTATGAGTTCTTGGAAGCACTTTGCAAAAGGCTGGCACAACCATCCCAGTGGTCCTTCTGGGGCGGAGCCTTCTTAGCATCCTTGGGTCACGAGTGGCCCGCCTTGGGGCCTCAGAGCAGTGCCCCTCCCCCCTCCCCCTGCCACATCTGGCCCCCAGCAACCCTGACAGAACCGTCTGGATGCACAGGGAGATTCAAATCTGGCTGCCCCATCTATCAACTGCGTGACCTGAGGCAGACGATAACCCGTACCTCAGTTTCCCCATCTGTCAGGGCCAAGGCAGGACTCCCCTCTCCGGAGCTCTGTGAGAGCAGCATGTAATCAGGTCCAGCAGAGGCCTAGCACGAAGTGTATCAGCTATCGCTGAGTACGATGTGGTTAAGGTTCAACTTTCAGTAGATAGGCTATTAATTCGTTCTTCGAAAAGACATAGTTTGGGGCCCTGGGCACCCCAGTGGTGACCAAGACCAAATCCTTTTATCTTCCTGACACCTGACAGCTTCCTGCTTCCAGCCCGGCCCTTCCCCACCCCCACATCGAGAGTGGCCGTGTTAGTGGCTGCCCGTACCCCAGAATAAAAGCCGGGAGTACCCTGCCCCCCTCTCCGGGGTCACCCCTCCTGCTCTCTTCCATCCCGTCACATCCAGCTGCAGCCTGAAGACCCCAGCGTGTTCGCGGCCTGGGTGCCCGCTCTGCCCACCCCCTACTCCCATCTCCCATCCGGCCTGCCCCCTCCCCCCGCCCACTCAAAGGCGTCCTCCTCTGGCATCCTCGGGGGGGGGGGGCCGGGGGAGGGGGGGTGGTCCACACGCCTGCCTCTGTGCCCAGCAAACCTTCCCGTCTTTCACATGCTCCGCTCTGGCTCTGGATTTCTCTTGTCGCCTCCACCAGCACGGATGAGGACACGGCATCGTGTCTGGGGTGGGGCTGGTGTTGAGTCCCCATCGGCGTTGGGATTTGCTGGCTGAGAAAAGTGACAGGTGACAAGTTGTCAACGTTTGCTGGCAAGAAGTCGGTGGCCCTGCCTCCCTGTGATCAAGCTTACTGAAGTGTCCTGAAACTGACGAGTGTGAACCCTCTCAGCCTTTGGTCGTTCGAGGTCACATCTAGGATACATTTAAAAACGTACTCATCTTCCCCTGACGGTGTTATCCTTCTGAAGGGCACTGAGGATTCTTCTCGAGGATTGTTAACTACGTGTGTGTGTTGGGGGGGGGGGGCTGGGGGGGGTTGGTGGATAGAGATGTGAGTTTTCTCCTCCAGCTGGGATTGATTTAGGCTTTATTCCATTAAAACTGAGGGTCGCTATAAGAACGTATCATTTCCCACATGAGCCTTTTATTTTAGCAAACAGATTAGGGAAGCGTCTTACAAAGCCAGTGACGGCCAGTGTCACGGCCGTCCCGTTGGACAGGAGGTACATCTCGTGCTCACGGTTCCTGTCTCTCTCTCTGCCTTGACAGTCTCTCATCACATTTGTGAACAAGCACTTGAACAAGCTGAATTTGGAGGTGACGGAACTAGAGACCCAGGTGAGCAGTGTTTGGGTTGAAGCATGTGTCCCCGTTTTCGGCCAGTTTTCGGATCCCGGGTGGGCCATGTGAGCAAGGCTGGTGCCACCTTGTTCGTCTGCAAGGAATGCCCACCCCACAGCCGGAAGAGCTGGCCCCCACCACTCTGGCCTTCTCTCGGGGCCCCTGTCCTAACTTCCTGGGGCTACTGGAAGAAAGAGCCCCAGACTGAGTGGCTTCTACCTGAGACATTTACGTCCTCACGGTCCTGGAGGCTGGACGCCCCAGATCAACGTTGGGAGGGTTGCTTCCTCCTGAGGCTGTGAGGGGGGCTCTGTGCCAGGCCTCTCCCCAGCTGCCCGGCGGGGCTGCTGGTGATTCTTGGCTTCCGTCGGGTGATAGATGCCTCACCCCGTCGGGTTATAGATCTCTGCCTTCATTGTCACATGGCATTCCCCCCGTGTGCGCGTCTGTGTGTCCAGATTTCCCCTTTTAGTAAGGACATGGGTTATGTTGGATTAGGGCCCGTTCTAGTGACCTCATCTTTAACTCAAGTTACTTTAGTAGTGACTATTTCCAAATAAGGTCATGTTCACGGGTTCTACGGGTTAGGACTCCCAGCACATCATTTAGGGACGCACAATTCAACCCCTAACACCCTCTGAGTTGCCACCCCCCCCCTCTCCCCCCCCCCCCCCGCCGAAGGGCATTTGCACGTGCAGGTTTTTCAGTTTAGAACATTCCATCCCCCACCCCCCGCTTCTGTTCTCCATCACCATCCTTATTGAGCAAGTGCTCACTGAATACCTGTCCAGTGAGTGTGCACAAAATATGGCTTCTGCAGGAAGTATATAAAATATACTCCCCCACCCCGTCGGAGCTAATCACATAGTGAAAATATGTTTCGAGGACTCAGTGGGCATTAAGCACAAAATATAATTTTCCCAGGATTAGCTGGGTGCTTGAATTTGTGGAGTCTTTATAAAGTTCTCGGTACAGAGTCCTCCCACCCACCGCTGATCCTCTTAAACCCCTGGGTGATTGCCTCCCTCCGTTCCTGTCTGTTTCTTTACCTTTTCTCATTTGCTTTCCCAATTAAAAAAGTAATTCAGGTTCATTGTGGAATGTCTGAAAACGCAGATAAGCAAAGCAAATAAAAATCACTCCTAATCCCGACACCCAGAGATGGCTGTGCTGAGGGTTTCGTTCCGGACCTTTTCTCTGCACGGCTGGCTAATCGTGGACAGTGCGGGTCCGTATGGGAAAGCCAAAACGGTCCGTTTCTAATGAGTGTGTTTATTTGCGCACTGTTTGCAGAGACATTCATTGTTGTTGCAGTTTACGAACATTGTACCCCTCGCCTCTCAGTATTTGCTGTTCGGTCCATCAGCAGTCCCGAAGTGTCCTAACACGTCATCCTTTGTCCCTCCCCGTCTGCCCCCTTCATCGTCTCCAGACCTCACTAACACAGCTCTCTTGTGATGTGGTTTTTGTTACTTAATTTACTGCCGGCATCTTTTTGTTGGAGCCCATGTGTGTGTGTGAGCCTGCCTAATCGTCCTCCCGTTGCCTGGTCTGTCTGTCCACACGCATCGCCTCTGGGGACTGCCTTCTGTTCTGTCCTGGGGCTGCAGTGTGCTTCATTGAGGCAGCTCCTCGTTGCCGCCTTGCGCTGGGCCGTGGGGAGCTGTCTGCACACAGCTCTTGGTCTCCTTCTCTGGGACGCGCTCCTGGAAATGGGGCCGTTGGAGCAAAGGCGGTGACGCTTTGAGGGCCCAGGAAGGTTTGTGCACCTGAACATCACGGGCCGTGCTAGCCATTCCCGGCTGTTACTTCCCTGATGGCCCACACACCAGTATCGGTCACCGGACATCCGGACTGAGACAGTCTCTTCAATTTGCATTGATCTTTATTTACTCAGTATCCCCCCACCCCCCTTTTCTTCCTATCACCACACTTAGCGTAGTATGTGAAAAGTATTTTTAACCACTCACTGGTCCAGCAGAAAAGATCACTTGCCATAGAAGGGCAGGGAACTGTTTTCTTTTGTTGCAATGGAATCCGGGTATTTGTTTTAATGTTTTATTTATTTTTGAGAGAGAGAGAGCAGGGGAGGAGCAGAGAGAAGGAGAGAGAGGATGCAAAGTAGGCTCTGTGCCGACAGCTCGGAGCCTGGAGCCTGCTTCCGATTCTGTGTCTCCCTCTCTCTCCGCCCCTCCCCCACTCGTGCTGCCTCTGTCTCTCTGAAAATGAATAAATAAACTTAAAAACTGTTAGAATTTAGGAACTTCCGTCTTCCACGATGACGTGAGTTCCGGGAACAGACAGCAGTGATGGTCGCACGCGGTGCGAATGGACTCTGTGCCGCTGAGAAGCGGTCAAAATGGCAGATTTCACGTTACGTGTATTTTCCTGCCATGAAAGAGGACGAGTCCACAACATCCAAACAAAGAAGTGTCTCGTTCCAATAGGTGCCGCGGCCTGTTGGGACAGCACAGGCTCAGACACCCAGAGGCTGGGGTCCTCACAGGGCTGGCCCCGCAGGGGACCCAGCAGGTCTCGACCCTTCAGAGACGCCATGTCTGTCCTCTGTGGCGATGGCCAAGACCCCCCTCCCCCTCCCCACCCCCCTGGGGCCTCCTGTGCCTCTCTTGTCCCCTCGCCCTCACTGGTCTCCACTGCTTTCTCTTTCAAAGCTGGAGCTGCTCCCTGGCTTATTGGGGTGGGGGAGGGCTGTCTGCCAAAGAGGGGGGTCTTTTGTTCTAGATGCCCGGTCCCCCTGCTGTGGGGGCAGGTGCTGCTGGGCCGGGTGGCAGGGAGACGGGCTGGCTGGGAGTCTTGAGTGAGGGCCGCAGCCCGACCCAGTGCCACCGGCCTTCAGGGCCCGGCTAGGTGCCCACGTAGATGGACACACAGGAGCTCTTCGTCACCGGGGCTCGAGCGTGGGAAAGCCTTGTCTGGCGCCGTGAGCACAGCTAGAAGTTGTTCCATCAGCTGCCAAGGTGAGCGGGCGGAACGGGGCAGCAAACCCCACGCCAAAGCGTAGGGCCACCCGCCCCTCACGGGTGGGTCACGGCGGCGGCTGACTCACCCCTGCCGGGGCCGCCCGGCCCGCCCTCTCGTCCGCATGCCAACCCTGAGAGATGGGGGGCAGTGTTCCCCCAGGGGCAGCGGTGGGGGGCGGGGTCTAGCAGCCGGGCCGTCCGTTTCTAGCGCCGTGGCCCTGACCGCGTGGGCATGCTGCAGCCCCAGACACCTGCACGGCCCCGTCAGTCCCGAGCCAGACGCTCTGCGCCCGGGGCCTTCCCCTGATGGCGGGTTCCGGCCCCAACGAGGGACGGAGCTCTTCCCTTAAGACGTCTTCCTTCTCTTGAACGCGTGTGGAAGGTTCACCCACCCCGTGTACAGCCCCGAAACCTCACCGAGTGCTTCTCTGCAGTTCGCAGATGGGGTCTACCTGGTGCTGCTCATGGGCCTCCTGGAGGACTACTTTGTCCCCCTGTACAACTTCCACCTGACCCCAGACAGCTTCGACCAGAAGGTACGTGTGTGCTCCCCATCCTCGGAGTGGCCAGGGAATGTGCTCATTACCAGGGCACCTCTGGCCCCAGCTGCTTCCCGGGTGCCGTTTTCAGTGGGGGCACAAGGTCCCACAGGGTGGCTCGGGCACCGCTGTCCCCCGGCTCCCTGTTCGGAGGCAGTTAACTTGCTTCTGCTTTTTTCCCATTAAAATAATAGGGAGGGGCATCTCGAACGTGTGTGAGTGTGTGTCTGTCCTTGTGGATTGTTTTCTAGGAGAATTCCCCAAATAGGATCGTTTTGGCCCAGGGGCCTAACCTTTGGGGCACCTGGGGTGGCTCGGTCAGTTGAGCATCTGACCCTTGATTCCGGCTCAGGTCACGATCCCAGGGTCGTGGGATTGAGCCCCGCGTTAGAGTCCGTGCGAGCGTGGAGGCTGCTTGGGATTCGCCCCTCTCCCCGCCTTGCGCTTTCTTTCTCTAAGATAACAGAAAAAAGGGGCCCAACCCGTGAACGTGGGCCGCCGCGTCCCCTGTGTCACTGCTGTTTGCGGCCAGGCGTTTTTGCCTCCTGCTCAGGGCTTCCTGAAGTTCAGCCCCTCCAGACAGCGGCTCGTGCGTTGCCTTGCGAAACTTGGCTTGCAGGGCCGTTCAGATTGCTTTGGACTCCCAGGCATCTGTCATCTTATTTTCCCAAAGCGCTAGACCCGTGAGTCAGAGAGGCGGACAGCGCCAGCGGGTGACGGCAGCCAGGGAAACATCCGACGGTGGGGCCGGGGCTCATCAGTCCGCGTGCTTCTGGCCACCTTGCAGGCCGTTCGCTCGCGGCCGAATGTTGTTCCTGCCTTGCTGCCGAGACGGACTCAGAGCAGAGCAGAGAGGTCCTGGAACGTTTGAGCCGCGCTGAACAGAGACAGCACGAGCAAGAGGGAGCGAGCAGAGCTCCCAGCAGGAAACAAGGGTGTCTGTGCTGTTGTTCCGGAAACGAGCGCGCAGATCACTTGCTGAAGAGGCTCCTGCGTTCCCAGGCCCGACGTGGCTGGTCGCAGACGCGTTGCTTTCTTTGTTCAGGTTCATGACGATGCTGGCACACGTGGTTAATTGAGCCAAGTGGCTGGAACCGGGCTTCTTTCCGAGCTGAGGCTGTGCAAATGGCCGGGGCACCATCTCCCCGGCCCTGGTCTTATTCCCTTTGAAACAGAGAGGAGAGTTTTTGTTGGTTGCTGGCCTGGCCTGGGAGGCGTGAGAGGCCCAAGTGGCTGACCGCCTTCGCCCCTGCGTGAGAGCCGTGAGGGGAAGGCTGTGTCAGGCGACGGCGTCCGGCACGCCGGGAGCCCCTTCCCCCTCAAGGAGGGGGGGGGGTGCCCTGGACACAGCTCTGTGGGCAGGTGGAGCCCACCTTGGGGAGGATGCTGGAATTCTGGTGGATTCTTCTCTGGCACCCCTGCCCCCTCCCCCAGATCCTCTCCCTGCTCCTCCTGGGGAGTGATGGTCACCACGGCAGCCACTGGCAAGTTCTTTGTGCGCTCGCCGTCTTTATTAGCCTCCTGGTCATCAGGACCAGCTCACAGGCAGTGGTGTCTCCTACTGCATAGACCTGAACTTGCTCTAGGCTGGTCCATGCACCCAAGCTCTCGAGCACTGCGTGTAGATGGGCAGGTGGGCCGGGGCTGCTGGGGGACCACCCACAAAGTATCCTCTGGGGGCCAGACTCTGTGGGGCGCGTTTGCTCCAACCCTGAGAATGTAGCAACTCTGTATTTCCAGGACGAGGGCGGGTGCTATGGTTCAGTGAGCAAAATGAGAGATGTATCAAGGGCTGCTCTCCCCAAGCAGAGTGAGGACCTGTGTTTTTGAACAGTCGTACTGGATTTTAAAACATGAGACCAGACGGCTCAGACGCCCTAGGCTTCTGCACACAAACAGTACCCTTTGAACTGAGCCGTCGGTGCGACCAGTGGCTTTTTGTTGTTGTTGTTTTTTAATTGTTTTAATGTTTATTTTTTAGAGAGAGAGACAGAGACAGAGTGTGAGCCGCGGGAGGGGCAGAGAGAGAGGGAGACACAGAATCCGAAGCAGTCCCCAGGCTCTGAGGTGTCAGCACAGAGCCTGACGTGGGGCTCGAACTCACGGACTGTGAGATCGTGACCTGAGCCAGAGTCAGATGCTTAACTGAGCCACCCAGGCTCCCCTTTTTGTTCTATGATCTTCCTCTGTGGTAGCCACTTTGCTGAGTACCCTGTGCCCATCAGTTACCTTTCTGGAAGACTCCACAGCATCCCTTTCTGTGGGGACTGCAGTGCATCCTGGAGATTCAGCGGTGGTTCTTAACAGGCGTTCTCAGAGTGCTCCTTTCCTTCTGTCCCCCCATCTGATTCTCTCCCTCTGGACAAGGAAACAGAATCTCAAAAGGGCTGAGACACAGCCCAGGCTCACACGGTCAGCAGGGCAGAGCTGGAAGAGCCCACTCCTATTCTGGAACCTTCTATTCCTCCGTCACTTGGCCAGGTTTTCAAAAATCCTTTGAATTGCAGCGAGAAAGGATTGCGGGGCGTCCTGGCCGTGCGGAGGGCTCCCAGGGGCAGCGTGGGGCTTTGGGGCACGGCTGTTAGCTTTTCTGTCTGCCCCATTCCGGGGGGCCCGGGCTCAGGGGGGGCTTCTCTGCGGGTAGGAAAGGTCAGTGGCGGCGACGGCGTGGCTGAGACGAGAGTAGGGTGGTGGTGACTTCCTGTCTGGCAGTTTCCTCAGACTGAGAAGGAAGTGGGAGGAAACTTGCCCTGCTGAGCCCAGTAGCTGCAGGGAAGGGGCTCTAGGCAGGAACTGCTCTCTGCAGGAGCACTTTCGAGGAGCCGTCTCTCTCTCTCTCTCTCTCTCTCTCTCTCTCTCTCTCTCTCTCTCTCGGAGTCTCGGGTCAGGTCCCGCTGTGTGGCGAACGGGGACACTCGTCCTGTTCGTTCCCGGCCTCTGCTCGGGAAGGACCCTCGGGCCTGGAAGAGGCCGTGAGAAGATGTCCCGAGTCGGGCCGCTCAAGGAGCCTTCCAGACCCAAGTCTTCTTCCTGTCTCTCCCTCTCTGCCACCCTGTCTCCGTCGCGACTCCAAGCCTCTTGTGCCCGTGTGGAGTAGGTGGGCTGGACGGTGCCGGCCAGCGTGGGAAGGGGCACGGATCTGAATCCTGCCTCCGACTCGTCCAGCCCCGACCCTCGCTTGGCACAGGCCTCTTAACCCATCTCAGCCCCGGGGCCTCCTTCGCAAAGTGGCTGGGACATAGCCCACAGCCCTCCTCCGGGCCGGCTCCGTGCACCTCGGGCTGGGCGTCCGACATCCTGCCTAGCCTTCCCGTTTGGCCTTTTCCGAAGGCCTCGGGAATGGCCCGGGACCCTCCAGCCCCCTCCATCTGGCCATTTGCAGCCCCGCCCAGCCCTGGGTGTGAACGGCCTGGGCTGTCCCCTCATTGGACCCCTCCCTGCACTGGATGCCTCCCCACACTGGCCCGTCCCCGACCTGGGCCCCTCCGCCTGCCAGTGCTGCTGGGGGGCCCTAGAGGCCCCTCCACGGTACCCCCAGGCTGCTGTGGGTTTGCCAGCAGAGGGTTAATTTGTCACACATCTTTTTCCTGGTTAATTATTAAAACTAAGTAAAATGCTCATGTTTCTGGTTCACTTACACTGAAATCCTGAAGGTGTTACTGTGGAAAGGATGTTTGATTACTCAGAGCCCCGGGGTCCTTTCCAGCTCTGACTCTGCTCTGTGTTTTATTTTTGGTGCCCCCTCGTCCGATCTCTAACAGCCTTTGCGCTCGGGAGACGGCTGGCTGTGCTTTGGTCACCCTGCGTCTCTGTGATCCAGGTGGAGAAACACAGCAGACAGGGTGTTATTTTCAATCTCTTCACGACGTGTTAGCAGAACACAAGCTTTCAGCGTCCTTGCGGGCCGAGTGGGGCCTTTTCATTTCGGGAAGATTCCACATGGGGGTGGGGGTGGGGGCGGGGTCCGCCTTCCTGTGGCATCCAGCAGGTGGAGGCCAGCACCAGGGGGCCCCGCGGCCTGTCACCTGCAGCCACCATTGTGCTGACGTCAGTCCCAGCAGCGTCCCCAGTGCCTGCCCAGTGCCTGGGCCACCGCTGCCCCCGAGGCCCGTGTCCTGCCCGGCTACGCACACAGGCTCCGTGTGTGAGGCCCTCCCAGCACATGGTGGGTGGCCGCTCGGTGTGCAGGGCTGAGGGCCTCTGGGACGTGACTTGTCCTCTCTGAGCCTCATTTCTAAAACAGGGTCACTGCCACTTCTCATCGTGTGGCCCTCAGCGGAGCCGGCCCTTGGGGACGCCCGAGCCCTTGAGGGCGGGTTTTGTGCCTTCCCCCCCCTGCACCTCTGAGCTGCCTCTGATCACTGGTGAGGGCAGTGAGAACCATCTAGTAAACATCTCCACCCTTCCCTGCTCCCCCGCCCACCCCATGCCCTGCCCCTGCCCGCCCGTGCCCTGCCCTGGGCCACTTGGGTCCCAGGGGATGTGCCGACTCCAGGGCTCCCTCTGGCCGTGTTTGTTCCCACCTCGTCCTTTCAGAAGAGAAGCAGCGGGCAGCGGGCGGGCCTGGGAGCGGCTGCAGAGCCTGACCCCTTCTCTTGCTTCCTGGGCAGGTCCACAACGTGGCATTTGCCTTTGAGCTGATGCTGGACGGAGGCCTCAAGACCCCCAAGGCTCGCCCTGAAGGTAATGCCCTGCCCCGGCCCTGCCTACCCCAGCCCCGGTGCCCCCCGTGCTCGTAGCTTCGGGGACCAGGGCCCGGGGGACTGTGCTGGTTTTTAGCAGCCCCTTGACTTGGAGGGCGTGGCCTCCGCCCACGAGCCTCAGGACCTTTGTCCCCCTGCGGGTGCCAGCGCTCAAGCTGAAGATGCTCTTTGCCGCAGTCAGATGACCGTTGGGTTGATGTCCCTGACGGCCGGCAAAGGGCAGGGCTTGTGAGCAGGGACGAGGCGCGATCATGCCGTGTGGGGGTCTGAATAGCCGCAGGGAGGCCCGGGGAGCCGGTGGTGTGGCCACCCGAGCAGGGAGCCTGGGGGACCAGGAGCGGGCCTGGTGCCTTCCTCGGACCTGCCCATTCACAGAGGGCATCGGGCCTGTTGGCCGCCTCCGGCTCGGTGGCCCCTGACCTCCCGTCGCTGCAGCCGTGGCCGGCGGCGGGAGGGTGCCGGGGCCGAGGCCTCAGGACCGGGGAGACCCTGGGAGCCCCGGGTGTCGGTGGGAGCCCCTGAGTTCATTCTGAGGGTGAACCGGCGGGCAGGCCGTTTCTCCTCTGCGAGTCTCCGTCTCCTGTGCCAAACGGGAAGGCGGGGGGCGGGGGGAGGGTTATGCCAGCGCCCTGCGCTTGCCTCCTGCGCTGACAAGCTGGGCTTGGAAACGCTCTGGGACTCCGTGTAAGGACAGCTGTTGGCTCACGGCAGCCCCTCAGCCTGCCTTCCGTAAGAGATGCTATTTTTGCTTCTGGGGTTGAGTCCCTGCAGGGGGAAAGCAAGGTAATCGTGCTCTGGCCCGACAAGGGGCTTTTGCATCCCCTGCCAGTTCTACAGGGGAACGGGACTGGGGCCCAGAGCAGGGATGTCACTTGTCTGAGGTCACAGGGCAAGTGAGAACACCCAGGTGCCCAACATCCAGGAGGACCGGTCCCTTTCCCACCAAAGAAGGCAGCCTAGACTTAGTAGGCTGTCGGATCCTCCGAGGGTCCTGCCGTGGGCTGCCCCCGGCCCCGTCGCCTGACCTCGAGGGGGCAGGATGGAGTAGCAGCCCCCACCCCGCCCTGCCCCAGAATGCCCACCGTCGGTCCTAGCACCGGATGGCCCGTGGGAGTTGGACCCAGCAAGCATCCTTGGCTGTTGGAGACCCCGCACCACGTGGACACCAGACCGGCCTCGCTGCAGACTCTGTCCCGGCCATCCCAGGTGCTCCCTGAGCGGGCAGGTGGCCTGGGGGCCCCTGTGGCAGTCTGTGTCTCGGGACGGCGCTGCCCAGGGCGTCCCGGGTGTGATGGCTGTCGGTCTTTAAGCCAAAGTGCTCCGCTGTGGATGCGACAGCTGCCCCGTGTGCTCCTGTGTGCTGGCACTCGGGCTCAGGTGTCCTCACCCCGCCCACGGTTTCTGTTTCCTTCCGCAGATGTGGTAAACCTGGATCTCAAGTCCACACTGAGGGTCCTTTACAACCTGTTCACCAAGTATAAGAACCTAGAGTGACCTCGGAGAGCAGCGGAAACCCCTGTGCAGGGCGGGGAGGCCCGCTGGCTTCCCCTCCGAGCCAGGGTTATCCCCGCCCCCACCCCCACTCCACCCGGCCTTTTCGGGTCGTTGCTCTCAAACTCCCTTGTGCAACTCCTGTAACTCTGCAGCGGGCAGGACCCTTGCGAGTCCGGGGTTCTGCGCCCCTGTCTCGTTTGTGGCTCCTCCAGTGCCCCGGTCGCACCCACACCTCCCAGCCCGTGGGAGGGGCACCCTGCGATCCTCTGGACCCAGCGATGAACCGCCCCGGGCGATGAGAACAGCATCAGTAGCTCTACCCGAGCCGAGACTCCGCTGGACCGTTCTGGGGGAATCTCCATGGAAGCCAGACCTTTTCCGTAAAAAGCATTTTACGGTTTTAAAAACTGCTTTTAAAGTCCCTGAAGCTTTCGATGGAACAGGAGGGCCCGGGCCGTGTTCTGCTTCTTGACCAGTGTTCTTTCATTCACTTTTTGCATGAACATCTAAGACCCAGATGACCCGCTGCCGTGGTGTGGGAGGAAGATTTGCTGAGGCTATTTCTGCATTTCTTTTCTTTTTCTTCTTCTTCTTTTTTTTTTTTTTTGTGACAGCCAAATGGGTTGTGTTAGGAGCTACACCTAAAATGTTGCTCCATCCATCTCAGAGGCCCTGTTTGGGAATAGATGCGTTTTTCAAACTTCTAGAAAGGGGAGTCTATCAGCTTGCCAGGGGCTTCTAGAACAAAGTGCCACAGGCAGGGGACTTAGGCAGCAGAAATGGGTGGTCTCCCAGCTCTGGAGGCCAGAAGTCCCAACATCACGGTGTTGGCTTATAGATGGCCGTCCTCCCCCGTGTCCTCGTGTCATCGTCCCTATGAGTGTCTGCGTCCTGATCTCTTATAAGGACACCAGTCATAATGGATTAGGGCCCCCCCATGTGACCTCATGTTAACATACGGACCTCTGTAGAGACCCTGTCTCCAAATACAGTGGCATTTTGAGGTACTCGGGGTGAGAGCTTCAACGTACGGATTCCAGGGGACACTGTTCAGCCCTTAATGGGGGGATATGAAGTGCTCCTCCCCCTCCTCCCGAGTGTGGCTTTCTAGAACCCTGCTGGCCTCTCCCGCTGGTCGCTTGGTGCCACCCGCCCTCCTCCCCTGTCCACCTTGGCTCAGGAGAGAAATAGGGCTGTCCTGCTGTCTGTAGGCACCGTCGAGCTGGTGTGTCCTACTAAATCGAATGCCAGTGCTCACGGCTCACAAAACGGCTTAATATTCTGGCTCAGCCCCACTGCTTCCAGGCTGGGGCTAGTCTCAGAATCGCCATTTTGATGGAGGTGGTTTCCCAACGGGGGAAAGAAATAATTAAAACAGCATTACCGTGGTTCCTACGGATGCAGTGACATTAAAGATCCACGTTGACAAAACAGCCAAGGCTGGAAGGTTCCGTGCTGACTTCATCACACGCCTAGAATGCCAGCATCCTGAAAGCCGTGGAGACCAGTCGTCTGGCCCCGTTCACAGGCAGGCTTGGCGAGGGTGATCCCTGGGGGCCCAGGGGGCTGAAAGGGGGTAGGATTGGGGACACGGGATTTGGAAAGCACACGACCTTGGGGTTTTCAGCCCAGACAGGCTCCGCACCGCGAAAGGAAATTGCCCTGGAAGGCAGGGGGGCTCCGCGTTCCCAGGCGACGAGCCCTCTTCAAGCCCTGTGTGTTTCTGGTCGGAGGGTAAGAGGGATACTAAGATCCGGGTCAACTATGAACAGGCACCTTGGCCTCACAGTGCTGACTGCTGAAGGTCGTGGGTCCGGCAAAAGATGTCATCTCTCCAAACCGGTTTTATTCGAGTTGGATCAGAGGGGTGGATGTGCCTTCCGCACACCTGTAAGGGGCCCTGGAGCTGTATGCACCTCATTTCCCTCCCTTCCCCATCCAGTGAGAATCGGAGTTGAAAACATGGCCTGGACATTTGCACGGTGGGGGGGGGGGAGGGGTGCAGATGTGAGGCGGAGGGCAGGGCCACCTCTGGGGACGGTCCCCCCTCCTCTGATCAGCCCCATTGGCCACACTGGGGCATCTTCTTGGGGTGACTTGGGCAGCAGAAGCAACTTTCCTTAATCCCGGAAAGTTCTAGAACCCTTCCTCAAGTGACCCACATTTTCAGTGAATTGTGTTTCCATGAAGGAGGCCCCTCCACAGGAACTAAGGAAAAGCCAGCTCGTTTGCGCCTGAGCGGCAATGGCTCGGGGGTCTCCGGGGCCCGAGTGCGGGGTTGGGCGGGGGTGGTGAGCTGGTCACCTTTGATCCTTCTCCGAGTGGCTTTTGTTCGCGCCCTCCGCCGGCCACGGGGAAGCCGCCTGCAGCTTCGTTTCCCTTGTGACAACTGCGGGGTATCCTGTAGGCCGAGCCCCGTGTGCCCCAGTGTCCTAACTGCATGTGACAGAGAGCTGTGTTTTAAAGGAACCAGATGCTTTTTTCAGCCCCTTCGTGTGCCAGTGTTTCACAGTCTTTTTAATTGTTTGAAGCCGTGTCTGTTTTGGGTTTCTGGATAGTCAAGAAAAGCCGCTAAAACCCTGGCTGTGCTGTTATGCTGCCCGCCTGGCTGGCCGCGGGAAACTGAGGCTTTTCCTGAGTGCCGCTGGCCAGCACCCTCTATGCAAACCTGATCTGTCCTAAGCCGGAGACTCGGTCAGGAGGGTGCCAGGAAGTGCCAACAGTGTGCTGTTATTTATTCCAATAAAGAACTCGAGAGCGTGGGGCCGTCCGCTGCTTGTGTCTGGTTTTTCTCTCCTGCGCTTAGGGGTCATCGGTTCGCGCCAGCCCGGTGCTGGGGGCTGGGACACACAGAAGCTCCAGGAGCTTCCGATCGGACCGGGCCTGCTGGACAGCGGCGCTGTCTCAGGGGGTGGTGGCCTTACGCTGCAGGGCGAGGGACCCGAGTGGCCCTCGACGGTGGCCAAGGGCTCGTGCTCCACGCTGGCCCTGCTGTGAGCCTTCCCTGCAGAAGTCACGGGGTGATTCGGGCGCCTCGGAAAGAATCCCCGATTGCCGCCCCAAAGAACCCAGGCTTCAGAGAATTGCCTGGTCCAAGCCCGCTTTGTTCCCATGTGACTGCTGGCTGGTTAGTTCTCCCTCGCTTTCCACGGTGGGAACGTCCCTCCAGTTTCCCTCCCTAAAGAGCCACCTTCCTTCATCCAGGTTCGGTTGCCTGTAACTGGGGCCGCTGTAGTTGCTCGAGGCAGAAAGGAATCGAACGCAGGAAATGAGGTGACCCCAGAGCCACGGGAAGGCTGGCGCGGCAGGCTGGGGACAGACCCCCACGGAGGATGCTTCGAACTGCACCGTGGTGCCGGCCGTCCCCGCCGTGACCAGGAGGCTGCTGAGTGGCTGCTGCCCCGCGGTTTCAATTTCGAGCCGGATACTTTCCGTCCGCCTCTCCAGATGCCTCTCCAGCGTTTTCCGCGCTGGCCTCGCGGACTGCGTCCGTGCGCTGCCTTGCCTCTGGCTTCTGTTTGGACTTGGCCAGTGGGAGGCCCCGGCAGGAGGGAGCGTGGGGGAGAGTGAGCGAGGTTGGGGGGTTTGTACTCCAGGGCCGCCCCTCTGCGGGGCCACCGGGGTCGGAGGGCCCCTCTACCACACCCCTGGCTGGCGGATCTCTCTCTCTGGGCTATGGTGTCCACTCTGGCCTCTGCCCCGTCGGGCCCTGGGGTCGTGATAACTTGCTTATGTCGCTAGTCTTGGGCTGTGGCACTGTCTCTTCTGTGTTCCCTTAACCCGGCCCCGGCAGGCGCTTTGTCCAACACGCTTCAGTTTCCCTGCGTGGATGGGCCATCTCTGCCGGGACGTGGCAGTGCACCTGGCCCGGGAAGCAGGGGACGCAGGGCCACGCCGTGCCCGCCACACCTGCCCCAGCAAAGCGTGCAGCTGCCCGTCCCCACCATGCTGCAAACTGCCTCTGCCTCTTAGGCTGGGACCTCTGTGAGCAGCGACAATAGTACCTGCCTCGGAGGCGGGTTCCAGTAAACTTAAAGCCCTTAAGGGGCGCCTGGGTGGCTCAGTCCACTGAGCGTCGGACTTCAGCTCAGGTCGTGATCTCACGGCTCATGAGTTCGCCAGCTCCCTGTGGCGGGGAGGTGGGGGTCCCTGGCCTCAGTGGCTGGCTTGGCTGGTGCTGCCACTTGGAGATGGGGAGACCATGAGGGACTGCTGGGGTTGTGAGGCGGGGAGGGGAGAGGGAGAGAGGGAAGAAATGGCAGCGTTGCGTCTCCTGCGAGGCATCTGAGGGCCCGGAGGTGTGGCTGGGTGGTTGGCGCTCAGGGGGCAGAGCTTTCCGTCGGGGCCGTGGAGGCACCAGGCCCTGAGGCCCAGCGAGGAGGAAGCTCCCTGCAGACGCAGCCCAGCAGGCCCTGCGGAAGCCGCAGGCCCGGAGGAAGTGAGCAGCGTGGGGGGTGGGGGGTGGGGGGACCCTGCCCTCCCCCGGCCCCTCCAGCCCCCAGGGTAGGAACTTACTTTTCTCTGGAAGCCGGTGATCACGATTTGAGCTCCACGGCCTTCATTTCATGGCAGCCAGGTGAGTCTCAGCTCCCGGGAGCCCTGGGCTCGGGGCTCTCTGCCCGTCTGTAATGTTCAGGAGCGAGAGGGCACAGAGGGAGGGCTCCGGGGGTGGGGGCTTGTGGCGGCCGACCCCAGAGAACACACCCTTAGCTGAGGGAGGGACTCGGACCAAGCAAAGCCCTGAGCCCCTGTGCACCACCCCCCCCCCCCCCAGCCACCCACGCGTAGAGAGGTGCATTTCCTCCCTCCAGGGGCTGGACAGGCAGAAGGCACGATCCCACCTCCCGGTAGCCAGGTGGACAGTCTCCCTTTCTCCACGCCATCTCCCCTGAGCGTCATCCGGCGTGGGGGGGGGGGGGGGCGGGGAGAAAGGCCACCCCGTTTCAGATGAAGAAACTGAGGCCCAGGGCGGGGAGGGGCTGCCGGGGGAGGGGAGATACCCTGAACAGATGAACAGAGCTGGGGCAGACACCCCCCGTGTCCGCTCCACTGCCTTCAGTGAGCTCTGAGTCCAGCCCTGTCTTGTAAAGACCTTTAGGACCAGGAAGGGAGGGGATTCGCCCAAAGTCATGTAGGGTGAGGAAGAGCAAGCCTGGAACCCGGGCCTCCTCCTAACCGCCAGGCAGGGCTCTTTCCTCTTCTCCGGCCACGTCCCTCGAGCCGAATCCTGTCCAGAAGGAGGCTTGGGAATTCAGGGGGCAGGACCGGTCCCACAGCTGTGGTCTCCCCCATCCTCTGTTCGGGATGGGGCCTCAGAGGTTCCCCGCGGGCCGGCTGCTAGGGCGATGGGGTGGCCCCTGCCAGTGTCCCCATCTTGCCACAGCTCTGGGTCCCGCTGCTGTAGCCAGGTTTCCCCGGTGGGGGGGGGGGGAGGGGGAGGGCTGGAGCTGCCCCCCATTCTGCGGCCCCCCTGTCTTTTTGGGGCCCGAAACGCTGAGGAAACGTGGGGGGCCGAAGAGGAGGGCAAAGCTGCTGGCTGAGCAGGAGAGGAAGTGAGCCCTGGGGCAACAGGAAGGAGGCTGGGCTGGCTTCTCCAGGGGCCCCGTCCCGCATGGGGTGAGCCCGGCCCCTGCCCAGAAGGAGCACACGAAGGGGGCCGCACACACCCCTCACATGCCGGCCTCTCCCATGCCGACGTGCGCAGTGAGGCCCCCAAAGCGCAGAGAGGCTGAGCCCGCCGAGCCCCACCGTGGACAGCCTCATTCCGCGTCGGGCCAGGCGGGGCCAGGCCGCCCCCCGAGAGCCAGGCCCCCGTGGAGTGGCAGCCGAGCCTGGGGGATGCCGCCATGCCAGCGTGGTCCCCGCGTCGGAAGGCTGGTGGTGCCACTCCGTGCCCACCTGTCTCGGCCTCAGGGACCTGGAAGGGACAGATCCGGTGCCCCCCTCGCCCTGCCCCCGCGGGAACTCAGGCACCGTAGATGTCACCCGTCAGTGGATTCGCCTCAGCCAGCCCTGCCATACGCCCACCCCGGGCATCCCTCTGGAGCTTAACCCCAGGGTTTCCCGGATCTTGACAAGCCCTCAGCCACTGGCCTCCCTCCACCCCTGCGTCCCGCCAGAATGGGCCCCACGGCCTACTTCTCATCAGGGAGGCCCGTCTCCTTGCCTAGGCAGCCCCCGCCCACTCCCCGTGCCTCATGGTCGGGAAGGAACGACGGCCCAGAGCCAGCGTGGGGCTCCTCGGATGGTGATGCCCCCTGTCCCCTGCATCCCCCAGGGCCGGCAAGGCAGAAATGGAGCCGGAATCCTTGTACAACCTGCTGCAGCTCCCGAAGGCAGTGGGCCGGCCGGCGGAGGAGGAGCTCCCACAAGGTGCCGGGCCCAAGTGGGGCTGGGGGTCCGGGCAGGGCGGAGGGGCGGGTCTGCGGGCAGGTCCAGGCCCTGCCTTGCTTCCCAGGTTGTTAACTGAACACCCAATTTGTGCAGCCCCTGCCTATGCCTTCTGCTTTATCCTTGACAACTCCCACCCCCGCTTCTGGAAGCTTTGGCAGGTACCCCCATACCGCTCATAACCACACATCTCGCGTTTGAGGATGACACTGGTAACGCGATATTAACTGCTCCTACGTGCTGTGCACGTCCTACAAGCTGCACCTCGTTTATTGCTCTGAGGGTAGGCGTTCCTGCCTCCCTTGTATGCGCGAGGCAACTGAGGCCCAGTGAATAGCAGTGGCAGGTGACTCCGTTCACGCGGTGGAGCTGGGGTTGGGAACCCAAGGAGGGGAGCCCCAGCATTCAGGTTCCCCTCCCGCCATGCCCTACTGGCAGATATCTGCAGAGATCCGACTTGGCGGGGGATGGGGGTTATCGATCTGCTTCCTTCACTCGTGTGGGTCCCTTTAAATAGTGGGTGGGCACAAGGGCGCCTGGGTGACTCGGACTTTGGCTCAGGTCACGATGTCCGTGCGTTCAAGCCCCGTGTTGGGCTCTGTGCTGATAGCTCAGAGCCTAAAGCCTGCTTTGGATTCCGTGTCCCCCTCTCTCTGCCCCCCCTCTCAAATATAAATAAACATGAAAAAAATTTTTTTCATGTTTATTTATATTTGAGAGAGACAGAGACAGAATGCGAGTGGGTTGGGGCAGAGAGAGAGGGAGGCACGGAATCCGAAGCAGGCTCCTCCAGGCTCTGAGCTGTCAGCCCAGAGCCCGATGCGGGGCTCAAATTCACGAACCGCGAGATCATGACCTGAGCCGAAGTCAGAGGCTCAACTGACTGAGCCACCCAGGCGCCCCCCAAAATTTTTTTAAAAAGTGGGTGGGCATAGGATGGGGCAATTCAATGGGTGTGGGTCCCCCTTTTAGCAAGTCCGTTTTCTGAGCTCGGGGAGTTTGTGGCCACTGCCCCTGAAACCTCCCTTCCCAAGGAGATGTTTGGAAAGGACAACGCAGGTACCCAAAGCTGTCAATCCCCCTGTTACAGAAAAGAGGCGAATCAGGAAGCCAGCCAAATGTCCCGCTCAGCAAGGGCGTTAAGTGAACTCAGTAGAATTTATGGAACCTTTAAGACATAAATATGATGACGGAGGAAAAGTGTGATGTAGTTGAAATGTAAGAGCAGAATGCAACTTGAGCTAGACCCTGTGAATACAGCCTGAATTTTAAGATGGGCGATGTGGCCGAGAGACCCCGGAGCAGCGAGCGAGACCCGGGGGGCCGGGCGGGCATTGCCCAGAGTCGAGAAGCTGACTTCCTTCACTGCCTGGTGCTCTCTGTTTATAGATGGTTTAACGCTGGAAAGCATCGCGAGCAAAACTGCTGTTAGCGGTGGGGCTTGGTTATTTGAAAAAATATTTATTTTTTGTTTTGCAGTGGATTTAGAAATACTCAAAGTACTGGCAGGCGCAGCTGGAACATGGGATGATTCAGAGCGGCAGGAAACCTGCTCCAGGAAGGAGCTGGCGGGGGGTGGGGGTGGGGTATCGCCGGAGGCTTTCACCCACCCACCCACCCACCCACTCCCCACACATCGGTCCAGAGACTTCCCCGGGCCCAGCATGTTAGATATCCCCGCCTCTTGTCAGGAGATACGGGGCCGGGGAGAACTTGAAGGTTTTCAGATCATCTAGGAAAAGTCTCCAGCCGCGTCGTGGGAAGACAGAGGCATTGCATTTTGTGAACCTGGGCAAGGCAGTGCCCCCCGTGCTGACTCAGTTTCCCCCATGTTCATCGAGACTAGATCCTCTCGGCCTTGCCATTTGTGGGTGCTGCGAGTCTAAGGCATCGGGAAGCTGCTGACAAGAGGGTCAGCCAGGGTGGTCTCGGCATCCTGCCCGTGCCAGGGAGCCAGACAGACTGGGGTGAAATCCGCCGTGGCCCCCTGGTGCCCGGCCCCTGGGCTCGTGCGAGCCCCTCTGCTTAAGTACGTGGGTAGAATTGCCAGATAAAACACAGGACACCCAGTTAACATTTGAATTTGAGGCAGGAAACAGTTTTCCAGGCAAACTGTGTCCCCAAAATATATTGGTGTGCCTGAGGATGAGCTGGTGCTCATGAGGGGAACCAGAGGGAAGGGCATTTGGGGGGTGGCTGGAACAGCACGGGCAAAGAAAGAGGTGTGGAGGACGAGGCGTGTCTGGGAGGACCAAGTCTCTTTAGATGTTTGATGCTCAGGGTGTGTGTGCGTGTGTGTGTGTGTGCACACGTGTGTATCAGTGACCGTGTCTGTGGATCTGTGTGGGCGCGCGTGTGATGCAGCGGGACCCAATTCCCCGGGTGTCGAGGTGCCAGGCTGCCCAGCCCCCCCGCAGGGATCCCACACGCATGTCATGCTCGCCTCTGCTTCCAGGAGAAAAGAAGAAGTACCTGCCACCCACCTCGCGGGGGGACCCCAAATTTGGAGAGCTGCAGAAGGTACAGCTCCTTCCGCGGTCTCCCCCCCCCCCCCCCCCCCCGCTTTCTCTGGGGGCAGTCTTTCCGTCCCCTTGGGGCGGGGTCTGTCCCGCTCCTCCCCTCTCTGACCTCCGCCTGGCGGGTGGTGACCCTGCAGGTCCCCGGGAGACCTGTTGAATGGCTACGTGAGGGAACATTTATTGAGCACCGACTGCGTGCCTTTACGTAGATGATCCCCACAAGCCTCACGACGGTTGAGAGGGATCGGGCGTCCTGAATCCCATGGAGTGAGTAGGAGGCTCAGAGGGGTGATCTGGCCTGTGGGGGACACAAGGCCGGCCAGCAGAGTTTGACCCAGGCCCCAAAGCTTGTGCACTTGCCCCTGCTTGGCTGCCCACTGCAGTGGAGAGCTGGCAAAAGGGGCAGAACGGGGGGGAGGGGGTGAGTCACCCGGGCCCCCCGCGTCTCTCCTTGGCTGGGAGGCTGCCGCTGCACCTGCTGGACCAGCTCGGTATAGGCAGGTTCAGGCCTCCGTTTTCGTCTGCCTCATTGCTCCAGTCTCCACGTGGCCTTTCTGGTGCCTCCTCCAGGGAGGCCTCCTGGCCTGCACCACCTTCCATCCCCCCAGACTGTGGCCGTTTTCCCGTCCCTTCCTCTCTCCCTCCCGTTCCCTGGCTCCCTCCATCCCACCTTCCCCACCGTCAGGCACTGGGACCCGAGTAGAACCAGCGAGGCCCTTCCTGGAAACCTGACGGGGTGCCGACACGTCCTAGTTGGGGCTCCTCCTGGAGCTTACCCTGAGAAGGATTTGGGTGCAGGGAGTGAGCCAGGAGAAAGGAAAGCAAGTGGGCGGGCCCCTCCGGGAGCAGGTGCAGAGACGGAGTAGCTGAGAGGTTGGCTCCCAAGTCCGGAGTAGCCGGTGCTGCTCCCTTAAAGGCACGGGGCTCTGCTTCCTGTGCTCCCGGCCTGTTGAACCCAGGCGGGGACGGACGCCCTGGCAGAGGTGCAGAGGGGAGCAGGGGTGTGCTCCTCAGTCGTTGAGTCTGGGGGATCAGGCGGGACCCCAGCAGCCCCTGTGTGGGTGTCCTGGGGCTGGTGCCACCGAGTACCATGAGCAAGGTGGCTTAAAGCAAGGGGAGTTGAAGGTCTCCCAGCCCGTAGGCCGGAAGTCCTCAGTCGAGGTGTGGGCAGCGTGGGTCCCTCCCGGAGGTTCCGAGAGGGAACCCATCCCAGCCTCTTGCCCGGCGTCAGGCGGCTCCGGTGACCCTTGGCGCCCCTTGGCGCCTAGACTCGCCACTCGGGTCTCTGCCTCCCTTGTCACGGGGCCTCCTCTGTGTTTCCAAAGTCACGTCCCTCCTCTCCTTCTGGGCTCTCCCCAGAAGTGCCTACTTAGATCCAGATTTCTCCCAACAGCCTCTTCAGGGCAATTCAGGCCTTTCCTGTCGAGGGCCTTCAAAACTCTTCCCATTATCCAGTTCCACGGCCACCTCCCCACTCTCAGGTACTTGTTGTGGTGGCCTTCTGGGACCAGCACCTTGCACAGGACAAACAGCACCCCCGCCTCCCCCCACCCCGGGCCCAGATTCCTGCTGAAGAGAAGCAGAGGGTCTTTGGGAAGTCACACTGACAGGGCAGGGAGGGCTTCCCAGAGGAGGTGACGTTTGACCTGGCCTTGAAGGTTGGTATAGGAGCTGGCAGGTGGGAGGAGGGCCTTGCAGGTCAGAGCTGAGCCAGGTGGGGGACCCGGTGAGGAGTGGTCCCGGGTCAGCCATCCCCTTGGGGTCTTCAGGTGCTGATGGAGTGGATCAATGCCAAGCTCCTCCCGGAGCACATCGTGGTCCGCAGCCTGGAGGAGGACATATTTGATGGGCTCATCTTGCACCACCTTTTCCGTAAGCGGCTGCTCCCAGAGTACATGGGCCTGGGCCCCAGCACCTCCGCCCCCCCCCCCCAGCCTGGCCCCTTCAGGCCCCAGGGGTGGACTCCTCAACAGCCCCCCCTCCCCGTCACCGTTGTGATGTCGGGTTTGGTCTGCGCACCTGCCTTCTGCCCACAAAGCTGTGAGGTCCCAGAGGGCAGGGGTATGCCCAATTCTGGTCCTCGGCAGACCTGGGGCCTGGCTCAATAGCGCCCTTTGTGGGACCCTTGGTAGTTGGACAGAACGATCTTGCCAGCCCCTTCCGGAGCACCTGCCAAGGAGCAGGTGTGGTTAATCCTCAGAAAAACCCTATCCTCTTACTATCCCCATTCTATGGATGAGGAAAATGAGGCTCGGAGGGGCCTCGTCACTTGTCCAGCATCTTGCAGTGGGGAAGGCGGGGGGGGGGGGGTCAGGGTCTGAGCTTAGGAGTCTAGGCCACCCTGCCTTGCGAAAAGGAAGTGCACGTAGCTGAGCAGAAGGCTAAGGTCAAGGTGAGGTGGGCCAGTGGAGGGCGGCTCGGAGGGCCGGGGCTCGCTCGGGTCACAGGGCTTTTGGCGGTGGAGGGGAGCCTGGGGGGGGCACGGTCCTCACCCCTCCCTCCCTGTCCTGCCTCTCCCCCCGACTCCCTCCTGGGCCCTCTCCCGCTCTCCTGCCCTCAGAGATGCTGACCGGGCTCCGGCTGGACGTGGAGGAGATGGCTCTCACGGTCCCCAACCAGAGGCGCAAGCTGGAGGCCGTCCTGGAGGCAGTTAACCGCAGCCTGCGGGCAGAAGATCAGCCGCTCAAGTGGAGCGTGGACGGTATGTGGGGCCCCGGCTGGGGCGGGGTCCCCGGGAGGGCGGGGGAGCCTGGGTCCCTGTGCAGCACCGGCCTCTTGTTTCCTCTGCCCCTGGGGTGGGGGCACCCTGGGGGCTTCCGGGGAGCCTCCCGTGCAAAGTCGTGCACCCCGTCGAAGGCCAAGAGCCCTACACGCTTCTGCGCCCCGGAGGTGTCACCGCAGCAAAGCCCGCGGCCGTGTAACGGCATAAACGCGGTCAATGAGGCCCCTAGTGTTTGAGTTCCAAGCACCACGAGCTCCCACGTATCTCGTCAGATGGGTGCTACCGGTCTCGTTTCGTTAATTGATTTAAGCTCTACCCGCGGTGCTTGCTTGGAGCGAATGGGAGGGAGCAAAGCCCCCACTCTGATCTCCACCCCCTCCCCCATCTTCCAGATGAGAAAACTGAGGCTGAAGGGGTTGAGTGCCTTCTCCGAGATTGGGAGGTGGTGATGTAACAGTTTTCAAGCCGAGTTTTTGTTGGGTTGCGTGCCTTCACCGCTGCATTTAACGTCCCGCTTTCAACAACTGATGGGCGTAACGTTGGCCCTGAATTAAGCCACACTCATCTGAAGCCAACAGTTTCTTGCACTGGGGCCCCCACTGTAGGGCCTCGAGCGGCTCAAAATTGTAAAGGGTGGCTGTCTCTGTGTCGAAAGCCCCGTCTACTTGGGGAATTGTGCCCGTGGGCTGTATTCGCAGAGCAGGGTGATGAGAGCACAGGGTGGCTATTTTGGGTTCCGAATAAGTATCTCCAGCCCTCTGCCTTCCAGGAGGCTGGAGGCAGATCTCCTTGGTCTTCAGAGGGTTGTTGGCACAATATGGAGCCCTCCGTGTGGCCCCAGGTATCGGTGGCCCCTTCCGCTCTGACCTGTGCCCCCTCCCCTCCCAGCCATCTTCAACAAGGACCTGCTGGCCACCTTGCATCTCCTCGTGGCCCTGGCCAAGCGCTTCCAGCCCGACCTGCCCCTCCCGACCAATGTCCAGGTGGAGGTGATCACCATGGAGGTACGGGGCTGGGTGCTGGGAGGACCCCTGTGTACAGGCTGAGCATCTTGGGTCCATGTCACCGTACCCTGGATTAGGGGGTGCTGCGTGGGGAGGGGCTGAGCCAGGATGTTTTCTTAGGAGCCTCAAGATATATCACATCCCTCCAGGACTGCAGAGGGGCCTGGGCTGGAGCTGTGGGTGGAGATATTGAGAGTCCGTGGTGGCAGGGGGCCTAGGGTCACATGGTCACATGGTCACATGGGCCATTAGTGGTCATCTATCTGTTCATGGCCTTTCAGAAGCCTTCATAGTTTTGGCCCCCAGGCCACTGCGGTGTTGTCCCTCATTCACCAACGATGGCTGTGACCGTGCAAGGGAGCCTTCTCATTTCTCCACCTGCAGGGTCCCCTTGCTCTAGCATACGCACAACTGGTGCTGAAGTTCATGTCCCCGGAGCCCATGGCTTCTCCCTCAGGCAGAGTCTGAGCATCACAAACGGGGCCCCCACCTTCTCCTGCTCCCCGTTACTCCCTCCCCCAACTTCTGAGTGCCTGATGAGCCAGGGGGCTTCCCGTCTTGGAGCTTACGTTTCACTCAGATGAAATCATTCTTACTTCTTTCAAAACCGTTGATTAAAATTCTCCACTAAGCAGTGTCATGACTTTGTTCATACTTCTTATATAAATCAGAGGTGACTTCATTCCTTCATTCCTTCACTCATTCACTTATTCATTAATCCATCCACCTACCTATCCACTCATCCATTTACCCATCCATCCATCCATCCATCCATCCAACCATCCATCCAACCATCCATCCACACACTCATCCATCCATCCATCCATCCACCCAACCATCCATCCATCCATCCAACCATCCATCCATCCATCCAACCATCCATCCATCCATCCAACCATCCATCCATCCAACCATCCAACATCCATCCATCCATCCAACATCCATCCATCCATCCATCCAACCATCCATCCATCCAACCATCCAACATCCTTCCATCCATCCATCCAACCATCCATCCATCCAACCATCCAACATCCATCCATCCATCCAACCATCCATCCATCCAACCATCCATCCATCCATCCATCCATCCAACCATCCATCCATCCACCCATCCATCCATCCAACCATCCATCCATCCATTCATCCACCTGTCCATCCATCCAACCGTCCATCCATCCAACCGTCCATCCATCCATCCGTCCATCCATCCATCCACCCATCCAACCATCCATCCATCCATCCATCCATCCATCCATCCATCCACCCATCCATCCATCCAACCATCCATCCATCCAACCATCCATCCATCCACCCATCCACCCATCCACCCATCCACCCACCCATCCATCCAACCATCCATCCATCCATCCATCCATTCATCCACCTGTCCATCCATCCAACCGTCCATCCATCCAACCGTCCATCCAACCATCCATCCAACCATCCATCCAACCATCCATCCACCCATCCATCCATCCACCCATCCATCCACCCATCCATCCATCCATCCACCCATCCATCCAACCATCCATCCATCCACCCATCCATCCATCCATCCAACCATCCATCCATCCATCCATCCAACCATCCAACCATCTATGCATCCAGTCATTATTCATTTGTCATTCAGATCAACACATGTTTATTGACTCCCTGTGAGCCAGGGACTGAGTGAGACTCTGGGGATATCTGGGGAACAAGACAGACATTGTCCCCATCCTCATGGGGCCCAAGGCTCATGAGCAAGAAAGACAATTGAGCCAGGCCACAGTGATGAGCACCGTCCAGGAGCTGCCCCGAGGAGGGAAAGAGGTAGAGTGAGCTGGGTTCTGGGGCTGCGCTGGCCACTACAGTCTTTTAGTGGCTGCTGGCGTGGGTCCCTGAGTTTTCTGGGATTACTCAATTTCTTCCCTGTTTTTCTTTCTTAGAGCACCAAAAGTGGTCTGAAGTCGGAGAAGTCGATGGAACAGCTCACTGAATGCAGGTGAGGGAAGAGTCAGGGCTTGCAGCACAGGCCGAGCTATAATTATTTGGGGAATGGGTAACAGGGCCTGAAGCTGGGGACAGAGCTGCCCGCCCTTTGTGGGAGGGACCCTCACATCTCGCCAGCTTCCTCTCAGCCCCCAGAGGGCCTCGCTGACCCCTCAGCCCTGCCGGGCGCCTTTCCATCTTGCTGTGCCTCGCAGGGCATGGCCCTGGCTGTTAGGCATGACCCCCCCCCCCCCGCCCCCTGCCAGCTCGTTTGTCCTCTGCACAAAAGCAAGCAGAGTTGGGGACAGAAGGGGCTGTGGCTCCCAGTCATGAGGTCACACTATAGCCATTGTGGGCCAGGAGGAATCTAGACCTGGGGTCACAGGACCCTGATGCCATGTCGCTTCCCAGAGCCTGGTGGCCGAGGGCTGGAGCCAAGGGCACCAAACACCAGCATTTATAGAGCACCTAGTGTGTGCGGGGCGGGAGGCTCTGTCCTTGGGTGTCCACGACAGCCAGCTGCTTACCTTTCGTGCGTCTGGACAAGCAGGTTGCTCGGCTAATGGGCTCTTCCCTCTGCCCTCCTGGAAGTAAAGCCTGGCTCTCTGTTTCAGGCTGCCCTCTCTACCCTGCACAGCCCAGTCCCCTGTTGAGGGCCTTGGTTGCAGGGCCCACCCGGCCCTCCTGGGACAGCTTGACCCGCTTTGGGCCCAGAACCTTGCTTCGAAGGGGTGTGGCTGGGGTGGAAAATTTGACACAAGGTGGAAGACAAACCATTCAGAACAAGAGAAACAGAGTGAAAGAAGCCAGACGCAGAAAAGAGCGTGATTTCATTACACGGGCTCCCAGAATAGGCTAAACCAGTTCACGGCGGGAGGAATCAGGGCAGGGGTGATCTTTGGTGGGGGGGGGAGCGGGGGCGGGGGAGAGCACATGGGGGTGCCGGGGAGGGTCTGTATCTTGTTGGGTGCTGATCACACAGGTGCGTGCATATGGAAAAACACATGCGCCTTAATCGTACAATTTGTGTGCTTTATTGTATGACACCGCCCACCCGAACTAAAACAACCACAGAAATGACAAAATCCAGACATAACTAGGTGTGGAAGCCTCCAGGGTGGGGTCTGGGCCTCTTTCTGCCCGCGCCCTGTGCAAGGGCCCTGCCTGCTTACGAACTGCAGGGAAGAAGGGAGCTCGCCCGTTTCTCTGTCAACCTTGCTAGTGCTGAGTCTTGTTGTAGTAAGAAACTACAGGTCTGAGGATATTTTTTAACCACGTGTTTACCTTTCTCCCCCCTGCAATTGTCCCTTTAGCACAGACAAGGACCCAGCTACCAGTGAGTACTTTTCCCACCGGGTGTGTGTTAAAACAGACGGGAGGATGAAGGGTCACTTGCTGGGTGTTCTCTGCTCTTGCCTCTGCCCCCCGCTACTTGTATCTCGAGCCTTCTTCTGCTCCGTTTGCCCCTTCTTCTCTCCGTCAGTCCGTCCCAGGATCGGGCTGTTTCCTCTCACGATACTGCTCAAACCACAGGGAGAGGTTTACAGTTCCCGCCGGTGGTCATGGTGGAGTTGTTATGAACGTGTGGGCTCTGAAGCCACATGGCCCGGGTTCAGACACTAACGTGTCCTCTTGTTAGCCATGTGAACTTGGGCAAGTGACGTAACCTGTCTGTGTCTCAGCTTTCTCATCTGTAAAATGAGATTAATAACGGCACTCACCTCTTGGACTGGTGAGGAGGGTTAAAAGATGATTTGTGAATGTGTTTAGCCCGGAGTGGGTGCCCCATAGTGACTGTGCAGTGGTGTGGCCACTTCTTTTGTGACAGACATCTTCCCCTATTGAGGGATTGGTCCATCCATTTCTTCTTTCATTCATTCACTCAGTTGGCCTAGTCGGCTGTTCATCCATCCATCCATCCACCTACCCACCCACCAATGTATCCTTCCATCCATCCATCCATTCACCAATCCACCTGTCCATCCACCCACCCAACCACCAATCCATCCATCCATCCATCCATCCATCCACCCACCCACCAATCCATCCATCCATCCATCCATCCATCCATCCATCCACCTACCCACCCACCAATGTATCCTTCCATCCATCCATCCATTCACCAATCCATCTGTCCATCCATCCATCCATCCATCCACCTACCCACCCACCAATCTATCCATCCATCCATCCATCCACCAATTCATCTGTCCATCCACCCACCCAACCACCAATCCATCCATCCATCCATCCATCCATCCATCCATCTACCCATCCATCTACCCACCCACCAATCTATCCATCCATCCATCCATCCATCCATCCATCCATCCACCTACCCACCCACCAATGTATTCTTCCATCCATCCACCCATTCACCAATCCATCTGTCCATCCATCCATCCATCCACCCACCCACCCACCAATCTATCCATCCATCCATCCATTCACCAATCCATCTGTCCATTCACCCACCCAACCACCAATCCATCCATCCATCCATCCATCCATCCATCCATCTATCCATCCACCCACCCACCCACCAATCTATCCATCCATCCATCCATCCACCCACCCACCCACCAATCTATCCATCCATCCATCCATTCACCAATCCATCTGTCCATCCACCCACCCAACCACCAATCCACCCACCAATCTATCCATCCATCCATCCATCCACCTACCCACCCACCAATCTATCCATCCATCTATCCATTCACCAATCCACCTGTCCATCCACCCACCCAACCACCAATCCACCCACCAATCTATCCATCCATCCATCCATCCATCCATCCATCCATCCATCCACCTACCCACCCACTAATGTATTCTTCCATCCATCCATCCATTCACCAATCCATCTGTCCATCCATCCATCCATCCACCCACCCACCCACCAATCTATCCATCCATCCATCCATCCATTCACCAATCCATCTGTCCATCCACCCACCCAACCACCAATCCATCCACCAATCCATCCATCCATCCATCCATCCATCCGTCCATCCGTCCATTCACCAATCCATCTGTCCATCCACCCACCCAACCACCAATCTATCCATCCATCCGTCCATTCACCAATCCATCCATCTATCCACCAATCTATTTGGCCATCCATACACCAGTCCACATCATCCACCCACCCACCCACCCACCAAATTACCCATCCGTCCACCCACCCACCAATCCATCTGTCCCCACACACTCCCACCAGTCCATCCACCATCCATCCATCCTAACATGATTTTCCCTGAACCCTCCCCACTTAGAACACAGATCTGTATGGGCAGGGGGTTCCATGAGGGGTGCTTCACCTGAAAAGGTGGAAATAATGACCTTTGAGGGGCTTCTGAGAACAGGCTGAAGGAAGATGAGTGGGAGAAGGAAGGGAAAGGGAGGTGCAGGGAGGCTGGCCAACGTGTGTGTGTGTGTGTGTGTGTGTGTGTGTGTGCAGGGCAGCATGAGGACATGGGGTGTTGCTCGGGGGGCAGTGTTTGTCAGGGGGCAGCATGAGGGTGGGTCACATGGTGAGGGGAAAGGAGCCAGGCCTCCCCACCACCCCGTCTAGCACATTCGTGCTGTTCTGGCTCATGTCAACCGAGCACACATTTGCCTCCCCACTTCCTGGCTCCTTCAGAGACCCGATTTCCCTGGCCACCCAGGCCAAGGGGTCCGAAGGGACTGGTGTCTCCACCATGTTTCCTGGTGCGTGATGCTATCTGGTGCTACCTTTTCCCTTCACTAATGAGAGAACCGAGGCACAGAGAGGTGAAGTGACTTGCTCAGAGTTGCACAGCTGCTGAGCATCAGCATCTGAAGGTAAATCCTTCTAGCCAGCTTGGGCACTCGGTGCCCGAGGACCCATCTTCCCTGGGGAGATGTGTTGGCTGCACATATGAGGAGGGCTGCTTGTGGGAAAAGGGCATTTGGCTGAGGACTCGGGTGTCTGAGGCGGGACGAGGCCCGGGGCTGCCAAGATGCCCCCCTTTGTTCCTAAACCAGGCAGGCGTGACTCAGCTGCTGAGGGTGCTGGCCTTTGGCACGACGCGGGGCTCCGTGCCCTCATTCTGCCAATCCAGGAATGCGGGGGAGGAGATGCGCGGGCCAAGTGTCTGTGTGGGGCTGGGCCCTGCTCGGTCACCTACGGCAGCTGCATGGGCTTCGTGGGCCTGCGGGTGGGGGGGGGGGGATGGGGACGAAGGAGAGAAGCTTTCCAGGGGGAGGAGCGGTGGCTGAGCAGACGCACAGGCATCCACGGCAGAAAGGATGACCTTTTTTTGTTTTGTTTTGTTTTTAAAGTTTTGTTTATTTATTTAGAAAGAGAGAGAACACGAGTAGGGGAAGGGCAGAGAGAGAGGGAGAGAGAGAATCCCAAGCAGGCTCTGAGCTGTCAGTGTGGAACCCGATGTGGGGCTCGAACTCACGAACCGTGAGATCATGACCTGAGCCAAGACTCGGATGGGTAACCGATGGAGCCACCCGGGTGCCCCAAGATGAAGTTTATCGAGGTCCTACTGTGTGCCCAGCCACCGAGCCAAGTGCGTTATCTGGTACCAAATCTCATCTTTGTGAAAACCCCTTCTAGTAGGTATGATCAGCCATGATGTGCAGATGAGGAAACCAAGGGCCAGAGAGGGCAGGCGACTCCCCCTGGGCTACACGGCCAGGGGCGCAGGGACAAAGACGCAGGCCCATGTTTTAATTCGAGAACCGTTGCGATGACACTACATCTCTCTGCGGACTGGGTATTCTGAGAAACTTTTATGGAAATGCGTCCCTGTTTGGCGCAAGGATAATAGCATCGTAATGAGGCGTTTATTGGATCTGTCTGCAGAGGACGTCTTTGATGAATTATTTAAACTGGCTCCAGAGAAAGTGAACGCTGTGAAAGAGGTAAGAGAGATCAAAGCTCCCACTCTCCCGCCCATCTGCCTCGTGTCCTGGGGGGTGCAGGGGAAGGGGCAAGGCCCTCGCTCCTCACCTGCTGTGCTTCGGGCGCCATGCGGGGGCCTTTCTGTCCCCCGCCCCAAAGCGGGAGGCGGAAAACCTGAGCCCCGGGCCCGACGTCCGTGCTCTTCCTTGTGTAGGCCATTGTGAACTTTGTCAACCAGAAGCTGGATCGCCTGGGCCTGTCTGTGCAGAATCTGGACACCCAGGTAGGGTCTCAGGTGCAGGGTCCCCGGGTAGGGAAAGGTCACGGGGTGCAGGCGGGGAAGAGGGTCCTGCGGGACACGGGGAGCCTCGATCCACCCCCGTGGGGCCTGTGATGTGTCACCTCTTGGAGACCTGGCGCCTCTCCGATGGCGGACGTAGCTGGTAGGTAGGCAGTCTCACCCACCAGGGACACCGTGGGGATCTCGTGAGGCAGGGACCGTGGGTGCGTTTTACGCAGGGGCTCATCTATGCCGTGGGAGCTCTCCTGGTGTGATTGCGTCTGCTCACGGCTTTGAGCTACCTGCCGGGCGTTGTCTTAGGTTCCACCACAGCCCTGGATCTGTGGGCCCCCCGGTTGCTCGGCCCCCGGGGCTGACCTACACCTAGTCCCCGCGTGGGGCAGGAGCCGGGTCTTGCATGGTCGGCATCGGCATTCTGCGGGGGGCCACGGTTTTCCGTGAGGATGCTGTGCCCCTGCGATACTCGCTCAGCACGGAGGGGAGCAGGGAAGCCGACGGGCTGATCGCCGGCGCGGGGCCTTCTGGCGGTGATGGAGCCCCCTGGACACCAGACACATCAACCCGCCGTGGCGGGGTCGGCGCTGGGCCACCCGGGTTCTGCTCACGCGCCACGGTGGCGGTGGGGGAGGGAGGCGGAAGTCAGGTCTGGTCCCTGGTCGACCGAATGACTTGTGGTGACTTCAGCCAGACGTGCTGACTTCTCAGACACACCCTGACGTTAGCCAGAGACGGATGGGGTGTGATCTGCTCCCGTGCCTGGTTTCTAAAGCCAGTAAAGCCCTCACTATGTGCCAGGCTCTGCGCAAAGTGCTTTATACCTACAAACTCATTGACTCCCCCTGACAGTCCCTGAGGTGGGAACAGATACTGCCCCGTTTTATACAGGAGGACGCTAAGACACAGAGATGTTAATTAACTCGCCCAAGGTCACACAGTGATAGAGCAGAAGACCTGGGATTCGAACCCAGGGTGCCGAGGCCACAGTGTGTCCTCATCACCGTGTCACATGGTGGCCACGTGAGAAGCCTGTGTGTCATGTGGCACGGTGACGTGGCAGGGCGGACATATGAGGCTCGGAAGCCAGGTGGACACGTGTGGCCCCTGGGCTTCAAGGACACCTCCTCCACATTGTCTGCACGGCCTTGGTTCGGACTTCTGTGGACCTCGGACCCCTCTTCTTTTAAAACGAGGGTAAGGATACGAGCCTCGTGGACCTGGGAGTAAATGTACAAGACAAGCAGCCCCTGGAGTTGACTCCGCTCCCTGACACGCTGTGGACACGCAGTAGACGACGAATTGGGGGTTTCGGTGTCGTTCATGTGGGTGCAAACAGGATGATCCTGTGGACTTCCACTTCACCTGTTTTATCTCTCTCTTCCTCGATGAAATCATGGCGCTTGGAAAATATTGGCTTGGGTGACGATGATGCGTAGAGACTGTCGGACAAAGGGGTAGTCGAAGCCTCTGGTATTTCGGGGATATCACGGGGGCACATCAGCAGGAAAGATTTCAGGCCAAACTCATAACGGCGAAACAGACCTCTTAGGAGGGAATTCTGTTAAGGACGTCGAGCTCGAGTGGTGGTTTTCCCTCCAACATCCAGTCTTGCGTCTGGTATCTTTGAAGAGATTGAGTAGGTTGATATGAGCTTACGATATGCGGGTGGCGGGCGACGCTTTGTCCCTGAGCGTACAGACAGCGCAGACGGAAATATTAATGTGGCGGCCAGCGACACGAGCCCGCCGTGCTGTGGAATGATGTTACGCTCGACTCCGTTTTCTCCTGTGCCTCTGTCGCTCGCGGAGCGGGGTGTGGTTTCAAAGGCAACATCCGGCTATTTCCCAGCTAATGGAAAGACAGCTTATTTTATTGGGCGTGTGCTTTGCGCCAGGCAGTGGATAACTGCTTCCTCCCTGCCGCCGCCCATGTTTACAACACGCGGCAAGGTCGGGGGTGTCGTCCTTGAGTCGCAGAAAGGCAGCCTCCCGCAGCGCCACTCTGCCCGCCGAAGGCGGTGCGGGACCCGTGCGGCCTCTGCCCCCCGTGCTTCTCCTTTGCAGTTTGCAGACGGGGTCCTCTTACTCTTGCTGATTGGACAACTGGAAGGCTTCTTCCTGCACTTGAAGGAGTTCTACCTCACTCCCACCTCTCCTGCGGAAATGGTGAGTTCTCCAGAGGTTTCCTTGAGGGTCTGTTCCTGAATGGACAGACCTGTGAAATTGACAATACCAGGCTCCCTATTCACTTCCAGGTGAAGTGAAGCATGGAGGGGAAGTTTGGTCATCCACGTGTCTACGCATCCATTCACCCATCCATTCAATTCATTCACCCATTCACCTGCCTGGCCATCCCTTCATCTGCCTATTTATCTTCTCATCCATCCACTCATCCATCCATCCATCCACCCAACCATCCATCCATCCATCCACACACTCATCCATCCATCCATCCATCCATCCACACACTCATCCATCCATCCATCCACCATCCATCCATCCAATCCATCCATCCAACCATCCCATCCATCCAACCATCCATCCAACCATCCATCCATCCATCCATCCATCCATCCATCACATCCAATCCATCCATACTCCATCCTCCATCCATCCATCCATCCATCATCCACCCACTCATCCATCCATCCATTCCACCCAACCATCCATCCATCCATCCACATACTCATCCATCTATCCATCCATCCATCCACACACTCATCCAACCATCCATCCACCCAACCATCCATCCATCCATCCACATACTCATCCATCTATCCATCCATCCATCCACACACTCATCCAACCATCCATCCACCCGACCATCCATCCATCCATCCACATACTCATCCATCTATCCATCCATCCATCCACACACTCATCCAACCATCCATCCACCCAACCATCCATCCATCCAACCATCCATCCATCCATCCATCCATCCAACCATCCATCCATCCAACCATCCATCCATCCAACCATCCATCCATCCACCCATCCATCCATCCATCCAACCAGCCAGCCAGCCAGCCATCCACCCTCGCACCAATCCATTGACTTGCCTATTTGCTTATCTGCCAGTTCATCCACTCACTCACCTGCCTGGCCATCCCTTCATCTGCCTATTTATCTGCTCATCCATCCACCCACCCACCCATTCATCCATCCCAAGGAAGGATTTCCGTCCCCTTTGGCACGGCTGCGTTGCTGGGGAGGGTGAGAGCCATGGTTCCGGGGTTGGATCAGACCTCGTGACCTGCCTGGGGTGGGGGTGGGGGGCTGCTGGGTTCCATCCTGGCTTGGCCGCCCCCCCCCCCCACACCCTGGTCCCTTCCTCCAGGCCCCTCCCTACACATCCACAGCCCCGTCCGTCCGTGTCCCACCGACTCCTGGTCTCAGCGTCACAGCCTACCCGCAGCCCGGTTCTCTCGCGTCTCCAGGCCTTTTGCCCAGATGGCTCCTCTGCCTACCCTGCCTCCCACTTCATTCCCACCTGCTTAGCTGGGCTGTCGGCTCCGACCACGGTCGTGGCTCATCCAGGCTCCTCGGTGTCCCATAGGCCCCCGAACCACAGCCGTGCTCACATCCTACTTCTGGCCTCACCTGGCCCTTCACCCCGTTTCATCCCCAGCCCGCACCCCTGCGGGGGGACAGGGCAGGGGTTGTGTCTCCATTCGACAGAGGGGAAAGCTGCGGCCCGGAGAGGCTCTGGGGCTTGCCCAGGACCACTCCGCTGCTCAGTGGCAGGTCTGACATGAGCACTGGCCTTCTGACCCTCAGCCTGCTCTTCTCCCCCTTGCACCACGGAGACACGGTCTTCAGTGGCACGGCCTCCACCTTCCCAGGAGGCAGGAGCGCGCTTGACTGGAAGATTGATTCGGGACTCAGACTCTCAAGGGCTCGGCTCTAGGGTGAGGAGCTAATCGGCTGGAGCCGTGCAGCGTTTGTGGTTCTAGAGGTAGGAGCAGGAACAGTGGGCTCACTGTTTGCCTCCAAAGCCAGAGCCTTCTCCCTGTTTCTGGGGAGTCAGGGTGAGCCCTAAGGGAGGCAGAGGGGGTGTGAGCCTCTCCGTGGCCAAGAGGGAGGCTTGCCCGAAGCTGCTGGAAGGCTCAGGAGGGTCAGAGCCCAGCCGGGGCGGGGGTGTTCGCCCCGCACCCAGAAGGCAGGACACGGAGGCAGGAGAAGGCAGGAGAGCGGGGAGGCGGACGGAGACGTGAGGGCCACACGCAGGCCAGGGAGCCTTGGGAAGGGGCGCAGAACCAAGACCCGGGACGGCACAGGGGTCCCCTCTTTGTTCCTCGGCTGTCGGGCTCCATGGGGACCGGTGTTTTCGCAAGACTGTCATTCCTTTCGGGAAGACGAGCTCTAGGGACGGAAGGAGGGAGGTGACGGTCTGCTCTGCCGAAAGCAACACACCGGTTCCAGGAACCGCGGGCCTCCTCCCACGTTCAATTATTTCTCCCCGGGGGGATTTGAGCGCATCCTCCTGGGTTACAACCTTCCCCCCGCTCCGTGCAACGTGGTGCCTCTGTCACCATCTCACACCGTGCACGGAAGCGAGGTGACGCTTAGGGAGGAGCGCGGGAGACGGATCTGGAGCCTGCGGCAGCTCCGTGGGGCTCGGGTCGAGCACGGGCTTGACAGGTCGAAGCAAGTGTGGTCGTTCTCACAGTGTCGATGGTGGCGGTTCTCAAAGCACAAATTCCATGGGGGCAGGGAGCGGGGGGGGGGTGATTTTGCCCTTGTCGCACAGCCAGCCCACAGTAGGTGCTCACAAATATTTTTTAAATAAGTGAATGGACCAAGTGTTTCCAAAACACTGGTCCCCTGAGGGGCCCCATGACAAGTGGATCCTACGGTCAAATAACTTGGGCAACCACGCGTTGTCTTGAAGGTTTGCGGTACGCCGTAGACAGTCAAGGCTCTGAGAAGTCCCGCAGCGAAGGATTTCCATCGTATTTTTCGCTAACCTTTCCCCAACCCGTTTGGTCACAGACGCCCTTTCCCTCTATGCCCTGGGTCATGCTCTGGGAGACGCCGGTGTGGAGAGTGAGTCCATCAAAGGCAGGGCTGGGAGGCGGGAGAGCACTGTGCCGAGAGTCCAGTCTCAGCCTTTTATTCTGACGCTTACCCTGTGGGCAGCCGGTGACTAGTGTTCGCGATGAGAATGTGGACAACAGCGGCCCTCATTTTTTTCAGAATATTCCGGGCTGGGGGGAATCCCTGGGGACACAGTGACAGCAGCGAGCAATGGAGCCGTGACCTGCTCCCTCTGAGACTTCCTACCTGCGTCTGCACGGCCCCAGTGGTGTGTCCCACCTGCCTGGGGGCCTCGGCACCACTGACAGCCTGGGGCTCCTCCTGACCGGCTACAGCGCCGCCCCTCTCCCACTCTTGCGTCTCGGACCGCCACCCCCCTGCCCGGGTCTCTGTCCATTCTCTGCGGCAACACCTCTCTCCCCGTGGAGAGGGACCCCACAGACGGCCCGCCTTGTCCCCGCACAGCCTGCCGCGACCAGCCACCAGGGAGCGCTCTGCCCCTTGCCCCAGGTTGCAGCGGGAGTCCTGGGGTGGGAGGTGGGGCGGAAGGTTCTCCCCGGCCCCGCCCAGTGTCCTCGGACCAGGACGGGGTGACCCTCGGGAGAGCTCTCTTAGGGGCTTCGAGCGCCCCCCCCCCAAACATGTCCCATCTCCTGGCCCCCGCGGGAGCCCAGACACAGGGAATTTGCAGGGAGGCCCCGGCAGAGGCCAGCCCCCCGCTGTGCCTTCATCGCCCACCTTCAGCTCTTGCTTTGTGGCCTTCGTTCCGTGTCCGTCATCATGTTTGACCCACGTGGCAGCTTTGGGGAGGCAGGCTGGAAGACGCGCTGTGCTCGTTGCAAGAGGAGGGAAACTGAGGCCCAGCCAGGACGGGTGACTTACCTGACCCGTGACCCGTGAGCTGGTGGGGGTCGGGGCACGGACGCCCCGTCCAGGTCACAAGAGTCATCCTACCCAGAGCCACTGGGAGGCCACCGGGCTGGGCCGGCTTCCCCAAGTGGCCTTGCTCGGCTGTTCCTCTGCCCGCTGGGTCTCTAGGCCACCGGTGAGGTTGCCATGGGGACCGTGGGAAGCCGGGGCGGGGATGGGGCCGCATGGCTGGCCGCCAGTCGAGGCCTTCCGGGGCCCACAGTCGCCCTGTCGGGGGCCGAGACCATTGAAGGGAGGGCCTGCTTGAAGTCACAGTGAATGAGGGGTTTAGCTGCCTTCAGACCTGCTTCACCCCACCCCGCACCGTCGCCGTCACCCCACACTGTCTCCTTCTAAGACACCAGGCTGCTGCCCCAGGAAGGGAAGGGACTTTTTGATCATATCGAGGCCCCAGGGAGAAACTAGGCGCGAACAGGGAAATCTCTGCTAACAGAGCGTCTCTTCAGGGCTCCCCAGGGCGCCCCACCCAGCATCCCGGATCGGGACACGGGGGAAATGGTGGGGACCCCGCTCTGCAGGTGCGCAAGGCAGGCCGGGGGAGCCTGGAGGTTGCCCGGCGACCGAGCAGGGGTCTGAGCTCAGGTGGGCCTGGGCAGGGGCACTGCTCCAGCCTCCAGCCTGTTTTGCACGGACATCAGAGTGAGACAGACCTGGTTCTGACGCTCTCCGTCTTGTAAGCTCAGAGGAGCCCCTTGGCCACTCAGAACCTCAGTTTCCCCATCTGTGCGTTGCCCCTGGAACTGAGCTGCTTCTGGTGGCGTCTCCGTTGCCCACAGCATTGGGGCTGCATCAGAAAAGGTCAGGATAAACCCCTGGCTACGTCCCCTCCCTTGGCAGGACTTACCTCTAGACGTCACCTCCCCCAGGAAGCCCTCCCTGACGTCCGGACCAGGTGCCCCTCGCCGTAACTGCCTTTCCCACTCGGGGTGGACTCCTTGAGTGGTGGGTGGGCCTGGTACTTGGGGACCAGCACCTGGGTGGAGGCTCCCTCATTTTGCCAACATCTGGTGGGGTCTTATCACAGCTGCACAATGTCACCCTGGCCCTGGAGCTGCTCAAGGACGAAGGCCTGCTCAGCTACCCCATCAACCCCGAAGGTGAGGCTGCGGCTCGAGGGGGTGCCGCGGTGGCAGGGGACAGCATGTGGCCGTGCGGTCCCCTTGCGTGGCATGGCAGACACCGAGTCTCTTCAGGGACTTCCTATGAGGGGGTGCGGTGCCCACAGCTTCCACCAGCCCCAGTGGGGGAGGGGTCACAGGGAGAGGAGACGGGGGATTGGGGACCCTGGGGCAGGCTGTCCTGACAGGTGTGGGGGGCACCGGGGTGCAGGGGAGGAGCAGGGAGGCAGGGCCACGTGAGGGTCCTGGGACTCAGGCCTGGCGGGACCAGCTGTCCTGTTGGACAGGGATTCCCCACCCCCCGGGTTTAGCACGGAAGTCCCGTGTCCCAGGAAGCCACTCGGTCCCGGGCAACAGTGGGATGGTGGTCACCCCCTCCCCACCCCCGCCTAGGCCTGACCGGCTGTCCTGTTCTCCTCTGCCCTGCAGACATCGTGAACAAGGACCCCAAGAGCACGTTGCGTGTCCTCTACAGCCTGTTTCGCAAGCACAAGCTGAAAGAAAACGCAGACAGCACGCCCCGTGGATCCCCGAATTAACTGTCACTGCCCCCCCCCCAAAGCTGCTTCTCTGAGCCTGCTTGCAGGACCCAAGGGAGGGCCCAAGGGCCACAGAGGGACCTCCCCCACCATACAGCCGGCTGCCCTCTGTTTCCCTGTGTGTCTGTGGCACGCCTGCCCCTTCCCCCCATCCCTGATCCGCGTTTCCATCCGAATATCTTTGAATTCACTAGGCCTGGATCTGTTTTGAACCAACCTCTGGCCTCACTCAGTTTACAGTAACTAAGGTAGTTCTGGGAGGGATTGGGGGAGCCTGCGGTACCCTGGGAAGGACCCTTCAATATGCATAAGTACGAGCTGACCCCCCAAAGCAGTTCCCCTTTCCATGGGGCGGGGCGTGGAAGGTTCTCAGGGTCTCATCTCTGAGGGCATCCGTGGGAGCAGCGAAGAGACCAATGGTGCTGACCTTCACTCGGGCTCCTGGGTCCGACTTTGGGAGCAGAAAGGACTCTCAGGTGTCAGGGCTGAAGGTCGGAGGCCCCAGCCTGCCTCTGTCTCAGCGTGATGGGCCCCGGGATCACCATCCAGAGGCAGGAGTCTCACCTGGCCCCCAAACCAAGCCCCCGAGCCCCTTGGGGGAAGTTAATCCACTTACTTGCCAGGGGAGCCATGACCCAGAGCCACCCCTACAGCTCGATGGTGAGCCTTGCCCGGAAGTCACAAAGGAGAAATCTTTGTGGCTGACGGGTAGGTCGGATGGTCTCCTGGTCTGTCCCCAGGGATGTGCCATCACGTCACGCTGTCTCTGGTGAGAACTGGCCCTTGCTGCCTGTGTTTCTCAAAGAACAAGTCCCTGCAGGGGGGTGGAACGTGGCCGTCCCAGGAGCTGATGTGTGGCGGGAACCAGCCAGGACAAGGCACAGGGGGTGGGGGTCGGGGCTGGCAAGGGGACGACTGAGCTGGGCACCCCCAGGGCTGCCTCTCCCCTGCCCTCCGGCTCCGGGCCCCCGCTGGGTCTGGGGTTTTACCAGTTTGACAGCCTTGGATCTGGGGGCGGGGGTGGGGGGCTTTGGGGTGGGGGGCTTGTGGCGTGTGGGAGGACGTCCCATGGGGTGTGGCATCAGGAGTTTGTGTCTAGGGTGAGACGGTCTCAAGAGGTCTCTCTTCCACCCCACCCCCATCCACCTGCTCCCCTCCCCTCTGGACTCACAGGCGATTAGGTATAGAGGAGTTCGCGAGGGTGGGGCCCTGTGATGGGATTAGCGTCCTAATAAGAAGAGGGAGAGACACCAGGGCTCTCTCTCTCTCTCTCTCTGTCTCTGTCTCTGCCGCGTGAAGACCCAGCCAGAAAGTGGCCATCTGCAAGCCGCGAGGAGGCCTCTCACCAGGAGCTGAACCTGCCGGCACCTTGACCTCACACTTCCAGCCTCTAGAACTGTGAGCGATGAATGTCTAAGCCCCCCCCCCCCCCCCCCGGTCTGCCGTATGCCGTCACAGCAGCCTGAGCTGACCAACCCGGATTCCCCAGACCGTCGTTCCTTAGGGAAGTAAAACCACCGGACTGCCCGCCGTGCACCTCCTGTCACGGCGAAGTTGAAGAGTCTGACGATATCAAGTGTGGGCAAGGACGTGGAGCCCCGGGACCTGGCACACGTCGCGGGTGGGGATGCGGGTTCGGCAAGGAGTTCGGCGGTTTCCTTCCGGACTAAAACAGACCCTCATCGTCCGACCCGGCCGATTCACGGCTAGGCGTTCATCCGAGAGAAATGAAAACGTACGTCTACGCGAAGACCTGCACGCACGTGGCGGTGCTGTTCACAGACGCCTCAGATCGGAAAGGACTCAGACGTCCGTCGCTGGCAAAGGCATACACGGGCCACAGGGCGTCCGCGCACTGGGTCCTGCGTGGCCCCGAGGGAGGGGGTACCGATACAGAACCAGCGGGCAGGACCCCAGGAGCACGGGGCAGGTGACAGACGGGAGGCCCAGCAGGCGATGCGCTGATGCTACAGTTTGTAAGAAATTCTAGAAAAGGCCAAACTGCGGTGGGAAGGGGGGGCGGGGGCCGGTTCCCAGGGGGGCTTGGGGAAGGGTTCCGACACCAAAGAGGCACGAAGGGACCTTTGCGGGAGGCGGCACTGCCCTGCGTCATGAGAGTTGGGGCGGCGGTTACGTGACTATATGCCTTCATCAGAACTCATCAAATTGTGCACTTAAAACACTGGGGGACCTTTCCTTTTATAGGTTACTCCTCGATAAGGCTACAGAAAATTAACGGACACGTTTAAATTTGCCGTGACACTGAACAGGGGTCAACGTTGTCCACCTGCACGAGCGAGGCAAGATGGCTGGGGCGGCCCTGACTCGTGCTTTCTGGAAGCCTGGTGTGAAGGGGACCAGGGCCGAGGGCCGAGGCGGGGAGTGCAGAGGACCTGGCCCCATTAAAGGCCTGCTGGGGACGGCGGGGGATCTCCTGGTGGCTCTTGGGTTAAGTGTCTCCCTCTTGGTTTCGGCTCAGGTCGTGATCTCACGGTTGGTGGGTTCAGGCCCCGCGTCGGGCTCCGCGCTGGCAATGCGGAGCCTGCTTGTGATTCTCTCTCTCCCTCTCCACCCCTCCCTCTCTACCCCTCCCCTGCTCCCTCTCTCTGTCTTGCTTGAAATGAATCAATAAACTTAAAAACGATTTTTTAAATAAAAAATAAATGACTGCTGGAAGGTTCTGGATGAGAGAAGGGGGTGGGGGAAGAGGGAGACGTTCAAAGTGTGGGAGGGGGCGACAGGCACAGGGAGGGCGGGAGGGGCGGGTGTGGGAGCAGGCGGACAGGATGCTCACCTGGGGCCCCCCGGGGAGTGCCGTCTGTGCTCTCCTTGTCCCCTGGAGTATCTCCTGCGCTGAAACCTTTGTCTGATGCTAACACAGCGAGCTATCATTTCCATCTTGCTACTTTCACACTGTGTCTCTGTATGTAAAGAGGATTCCTTGCAGACACAAATAGCCGTATCCTTCTGGCCAATCTGAGCAGCTCTGCCTTTTAATTGCACCGTTCCGTCGCTTTATTGTGGAAAAATGCACCTGACGTCTGGAGTGCACCGATCAGTGGCATTAAGGTCCTTCACATTGTCCCGCGACCATCCCCACCATCCGTCCCCAGAACTCCTTCCGTCTCGCCAAACTGACCCTCGGTCCCCCTTGGAAGGTAACTCCAGCCCCCACCCCCCAGCCCCTGACACCCACCATCCGCCTTCCCGACCACACCCCCGTTTCCAACTGCCCAGGGCCCGGCGTCCCTTGGGTGGGGGAGGGGGACCCGCCCAACTCACCATATCCAGGTCAGCCCTCGCCCCTCCCCTGTCCGACCGCCTGACTCCCCATCTCCAGCCTCCTGGCCGCCAGACTCCAGACTCCTCTAGACCCTCCCTTCCCCCCCTTCCCGGGGAACCAAGTCTTGCCCTTCCCCCAGTCTAGCTCCCTGGTCCTGGCCCCCCACCCCCTCCACCCCGGGGAGTCTGGCTCCTACAGAGGAGGAAGCAGGAAGCAGGACGATGACAGTGGCTGAACAGGAGGCCCTGAGGCCTGAGAAGGAGCTGGCAGTCTGGGGCTGCGTGTGCAAACAGCTTCGGAGCAACGGGAAATGCCTCGAAGGACGGCCGGGGTGCTGCGGAGTTGAGCCGCTTCCCGAAATAATCCAGGGGGCAGCTGTCTCCGATTCTGAAACTGGGTCTGGCTGCCTGAGCTACAGGAAGCCCCGGGCCCCACACCAGCCCCGCTCTGGGAACAGATGGCACTAGGAATATTTTTTCTTTTACCAAAGTCAGCTGGGAAGCAAACAGCTTGTCTGGGGAAAAGTGTGTTCCTCCCCCCTCTCTCTGGCAACAGACCAAAGCCCCCACCTCCCTCCTCCAGTCCCCACCCCCGTGGGCTTTCTTTCCCTGTAAGACCCAGGCAGCGGAGGAAGGGGGCATCACGGGCCTTTCTCACCTGGGAGATCAAATGGGTCCCCATATCCCCCCGATGGGTTTATCCTAGGGAGCAGCGGGGGCTGGTCGGTCCGTGGGGGCCCGGGCTGAGCTGGCACAGGAGGTTCTGGGAGGCCTGGCTTCTTGGAAAATGGACAGTGGGGATGGCCCAGGCATGATTCTCCCGGGAAGAGCTGGCCAGCTGATCTGGGTTGGCCAACTGCAGGAATTCATTCATTCATCCGTGAGCATTTCGGATGGGTTGGTATGCTTCCTGCCTGCAGGGGTATCATCAAGGCACAGGTGGGATTTCACATCCGTACAAATCACTGTGCACAAACCGTTCCTAACAGACCTTCCCCGCGCACCTACCCTGCGCAGGCCCTGGGCTCAGAGCCAGGGATACAGACGGCCTGTTGGAGGCTCTGTCCAGGAGGGGCTCAGTGCCTCTCTTGGGGCATCGGCTGCCCTGCAATGCTGGAGTCAGGTCCCAGGGCGTGAATCCTGGGTGCAGCCTCCACCTGCCCTGTGACGCAGGGGGAATCGCTCACTTCTCAGAGCCCCAGTTTCCTTCTCTGGTCAAATGGAAGCGAGAAGGGAATTTGCGTTTCGTAGGTTTAACTTTCGAAAGTTAAAGAGGGTCCATCTCCCACCCAGGCACTGCCGGGCGCACAGCGTTCAGGATTGTCGGATGACATCGCTGCCGTCACCAGAATCAACTTCACCATTGTCGTCCCTATACCTGCAAAAACAGAACTGAAAGTCCTTCCTTCCATGGGTCCTGGTGAAAATGCTGTGCCGTGAGGTCAGGGCCCCAGCTCGTGGTGGGAGTTCGGGCGCTAAAAATCTGGCTCATCAGGTAAGCCCTACCTGGATTTCACGTGTCTCCTGCTCCCAGGCTCTGCTTGTTGAAACCTACAACACTACTCACTACAGCGGGGGCGCTGGATAAATATTTGGTGGCTGACCCACTGACAGGGACCTCTTAGCTGCACTGGGGTGGGGCAGATGCCGACCCTGGGGCCCAGGCCGGCCACCCTGATGCCCCAGGGAGCTGGTGTTAAAGCTGAGCTCAACTCTAGGCTCACGGCCCTGACCTCCGATCAGTTTCCTCAGCCCCTGGGTCCACTGGAGCCTAAGCTGGGGGGTTCACCAACTCAGCTGAACACACAGAGGCCAACGGAGGACCCCTGGCTCCACGATCCCTCTCCTTTCCCCTGGTTGTCCAGAGAGAAAGGCAACGGTGTGATGTGGCGGGAAGTCCTGGACTCCGATCCCAAGCTCGGCCTCTCAGCAGCTGTGTAATCTTGGGCAAGTCACTGCCCTTCTCTGAGCATGAGTTTCCTCATTTGGAAAATGGGAAGGCTGCTCCCCGCTTAGCTCCATCCCCAGGGTGGGAGTCACGAGGATTAACGGAAGTAACGATGGGCAAGGTTTTCAAGAGGGCCGTTAGGTAAATAATGGCTGTGGCTGACACTTACTGGACCTTCATGTTTCTTCACCTGCCGTGGTCCAGACGGCCTGGCCGCTCAGCAGACCCACTTTCTTTTCCTGCTGGGCGCACAGCTAGCCACATCTCCCAGCCACGGAATGGACTCCAAGTCACCGAAATGTGAGTGAAGCAAGATGTACCCTTGCGGGGCCTGGTCCCCAAACCTGGTCCCCGTATGACCCTTGGTGCTCATACAGGGATGTTCATCCAGGAGGCCCGGGTGATGCCCTGGTGCGCAGGCAATGGGGTGACATTGGTAGCCATGTGCTGGAAGATGGCGGGGGCCACAGACGGAATCGTTCTGGGAGGGAGGGCTGCCGGGTAGGAACACCCGCTTTGAACTTTCTTGAGCAAGAAATGTGTGAACTCACCCCTTGGATGGGCGTTGCAGTAGCTGGGGGTGGGGGTGGGGGAGGGGACCTTGACCACAACGGCTACATTGACTCTGCTGTTTACTTCATTCATTTTATTATTGAGCTGGCGCCTGAAGCCTGGTCTGCGGCAGCTGCCTCTTGTTTGCGTGGACTCTTGCTCATGGTGCTTTTTCCCTTGTGTGTCTTCTGTGAGCTTTGCCGGCGGTCGTTTCTACCTGCTGAGAGTCACTTCCATGTGGGTCCCTTTCACTAGAGTCTTAGTTTGAGCTTTGTGGTCCACATGGCTAGGTATAAAATCCACATGAGGGCTGGTTTGTGGTTATGACTTCAGGGGAGAGTGTTTTTCCTTTTGTCCTGTACCAGGATTGATAAAGTAAGTGTTCTCTTCAAGTTTCCCCTCTAATTAAAAAAAAAAAATCTGTATCTATATCTATATCTATCATCTATCTATACATATATATGTTATTGTTTATTTTTTTGAGAGAGAGAGAGCGAGGGAAAGGCAGAGAGAGAAGGAGACACTGAATCCAAAGCAGGCTCCAGGCTCTGAGCTGTCAGCACAGACATGGGGCCCGAACCCATGAACTGTGAGCTCATGACCTGAGTCAAAGTCAGATGCTTAACCGACTGAGCCACCCAGGCGCCCCACCCCCTGCCAACTTATTTCAACAGTGACATCATAGCCCTTTGGAAAACCCGGCTTTACGTGGGCTCCCTGACTCTCGAGCAGGACAGGCCCAGGCTTTCCTTCCCACCCCAGCGCCGTAAGTGTTCCTGACAAAGGAAGGTCAAGGTGACTGGGCTTGGCAAATGCTCCCGCTGGGCAAAACCAGCTTAGGCAGTGGCTTACCTCTGGAGAATTCCAATTCCATTTTTAGTTCCTTGGCTCGTGAGGGTCTTCCTTGCTCTTGCTTGCTCTGTGTGATGCATATTAATCTGTCCATTATCCATATCTGTATGAGTATATGCACAAAGAAAAAAATACCTTGACATGCACGCATACACATGGCACTTTTCTGTTGCTTTGCAACGTGACTCGTGCTCAGCGACTCAGTCCATCATACTGTGGGAAGGGGACGTTGTTCTCTGGTCTCACGTAACAGATTTCTAATAGGCAGCAACGTGTCTTCACCGATCCCTTTCGCCGTGTTGGCCCCTCCTGGAGTCTCCACATGGAGGGAGGGATCTGCTCCCCCATCACCCCCTGTTCCTTGTCGAGACCCACTCCCCTTGCCCGGGCCTCTCATCCTGGACCCTGACCCAGGTCGCTTTTGTCCGTGAATCATCTCCATCACGGCAGTATATGTCACTAACAAAAGGCTTTGGGTGCTTCCTTCTAGGGACACAATTAGCGTGGTGTTAGCGAGCTGGAATCTTCTCGAACGGCCGGTCCTGGTTGGTCTGGGGGCCACGTCCCACCCGGGGGACAGTGGGGGGCGCGGTGCTGAGGCAGCAGCTCGGGAGGAAAGAAATCGGCCTAAAGGTCCCAGGCAGAGGGAGACAAGAGACAGGTGCTGGGGAGCGGACAGCCTGAGGTGGAGACCAGGCCCCGGCAGCTCACCCGGGGGAGTCAGAGGCCGGGGAACCCTGCGTCGGATCCGGTAGAACTTTCTAACAGGCAAGGCCCATGGAAGGAAGGCGTGGGCTGCACAGGGTCCCAGCATCCTATGGCAAGGTGGGAACAGAGCACGCCTAATGGGGCCAGGTGCCCCGCTCAGACCACCCTGGGTCATCCAAATCTGGGCCGTGATGGTCAGACGGGCCAGCCAGCTCATGTCCTTCCGCCACTCGGGGCCTCCGGGGACAGGAAGTACACCTGGGTTTCACGCCATGCACCAGGCAGCGGCTCGGAATGCACATGTGCGTTGCTCACCCCGGTGATAGATGCAGACTCTCTGGATGACTAACGCGCTCTGGGAGGCCCGGAAGCTGCCGGTCCACGGACCACCCTTTGAGTAGAAGCTCCAGGAAGGTGGTTCCCAGTTTGGCTGCACTCGGACTTCTGATCCTGGGCCTTACCTGTGCCCGTTCTTGGTCCTTGGGCCGGGTGCGGTTTGGGCGCTGGGAGGTCTGGACCCTGTCCGGGTGATTCTAACGGGCAGTTGAGCCTCAGAACCATAGTTCTCAAGGCCACCGAGAACGCGGAACTCATAGGCCCTCCCGTTCATCTTCCATCGACAGAGGTTTGGGTGTGGAAAAACACCTGTCTTCTCTGAGAAAAAGCGGCACAGAGCTAGTGACCGGCTGGCTAGGACGCGGAGACCCAGAGAGGGGCCCTCACAGACCCTCAGGACCTTGTACGGCCACCGTAGGCCGGAAGGAAGGCTCGGGCCTGGCTGGGGTTTATCTCCTCGCTGCGTGTCGCAAGTTGCCCTGTCCCGCCTCCGTTCCTGTCCTGCCACGTCTGGGTCAACAGTTCTTGAACTTGAACCCACACCACATGTGAGCTCTCTGTGCCTTGACCCCCTCTGCTGGAGCCCGAGTTCCGGGGCACAGAGCCCTGCTCTGAGAGTGCGGTGCCCACGGCTGGGCCTGTCTTCCCTGGCCGGTGGGCTACTTCAGGGCAGGGCCTGAATCTGCCTCCCTACTGAGTGCCCAGCGCCCAGCAAGGTGGGCACGGGCAGTGGCCGGTGAGGATCTGCTGAGTGAGTGCGTAATGGGCACGCTCTCCCCTCTGTCCCTCCCTCTTCCACCTCCCCTTCTCCCTTGTCTCTTCCTTCTTCCTTCCTTCCCTCCTCTTTTCCTGTCTTTCAGACTCCTTCCCTCCCATTCACGAGACAGCCCCATGGGGCACGATGCCCAGGGACACCAAAGCAGACAGACTAGCCCCTAACCTCAGGGGTTGTCATTCCAGGCGACAGGACCCTTCCCCTCAGTCTCCCCACCTTTAAGGCCAGGTGCTCCGAACTTGGGATTCCCGTGGGATCACCCTCCCTGCTTTGGAACTCTTAGAAGGGCCCCTCCTACCCCATCTCGTGCACTGTGAGTGGCCGTATCTCCCAGACCCCGTGTTTGTGGGGGGCAGCAGGCCCCCAGGGGGATTTTCTGGTCATGTGTGGTCTGTGACGCGGTTTGGACAGAGCAGTGACGAATCCTGGTGACACAGTGATGGTTTCTGGAACAAAGGTCAGCCTTTTTTTTTTTTTTTAATGTTTATTTATTTATTTTGAGGCAGGGAGGGACAGAGAGAGAGACAGAGAGAAGAGACAGAGAGAATCCCAAGCAGGCTCCACACTGTCGGTGCAGAGCCTGACTCGGAGCTCGAACTCACGAACCCTGAGATCGTGAAGGCTCTGGGCCTTCTCCCTCCTCAACTCTCACCTCCCTCCCTGCCTTCCCACAGCCTAGGGGTCCTGCACGTCTAATCCAGTCCCTTGACTCAGCCACCAAACTGCCCTCTCGCAACGGGGTGCGTAGGGGAGGGTGGAGCTTTAAAAGCAGGACTTCTGGGGCGCCTGGGTGGCTCGGTCGGTTAAGCGTCCGACTTTGGCTCAGGTCACGATCTCGCGGTCCGTGAGTTCGAGCCCCGCGTCGGGCTCCGGGCTGACGGCTCAGAGCCTGGAGCCTGCTTCCGACTCTGTGTCTCCCTCTCTCTCTGCCCCTCCCCCGTTCATGCTCTGTCTCTCTCTGTCCCAAAAATAAATAAACGTTAAAAAAAATTAAAAAAAAAAAATAAAGTCAGGACTTCTATTAAAATCGTGCTCTGCCCTTTATCTGCCTTGACCTTGGGGAGGGATCTGGAGCTTTCGAAGTCATATTTCCTCATTTTTTTCGGGGGGGGGGGGAGGAATCTATTAATAACACTTCTGGCCTCTGCAGGGGTGAGCTCAGACGGGCCAGCCCACTGCTGTGCCGTGGGAGGAGGGCTAGAAAGGCTGGGGGTGTCGCCTGAGGTGTCTCAGGGGCATGTCCGGTCCCCCGCTGGGCTTGGCTGGCCCCGCCGATGAGCCGGTGCCCGAGCACGGCGGCTGCCGGGCACCTTGGGGCTCTCCTGGCAGGAGACCGGGCTTCTGAGTGTCCCAGGAGGAAGCTGGTGGCCTTTGGTGACCCGGACTGGAAGTCAGGCGGCGGGAGTCCTCCATGTCTGTAGCTGACACCGTCACCGGCCGCCATGGACTCGGCCACGCTGAGCGTGAGATGTAAGAAGCAGGTGTTTCTAGCTGTTGCTCATGCGAGGCCGAGACAGAGACCCCCGAGGAGACGTGCAGAGCAAATCGACCTGGAGACAGGCTCCGGCCTGAGATGCACCAGGCCAGTGAGCCCGGCAGGGGAAGGAGCCTCAGACAGGCCCCGGGACCAGTGTGGCCATGTCAGGCTGGCTTCTGGTGGTGGACAAGCCAGGTCCTCTCCCGGGTGAGAACAGAATGTTTTAAGGGCGGTTTTCCTGACAGCAAGGCTTCTTCTGGGCCAGCTTGGCACGCCCGGGGGGAGCTGGAGGAGGAGGGCCGGACGCTGGCACAGAGAGCTTGGCCTTGGCAGGCGGAGAGGGGGCAGGGTCTGGGGCTGCACTCTGCGACCGGTTCCCGTAGCCCTGCTCCTGTGGGCGGTCCGACAAAGGATGTGCCCCTCCATCTGCGAGTGAGTTTTCAGGGAAAACCTTCCACAGCTGTGAAATCCTTTAAATACACCGAGCTGTGCATTTTACAAGCTGCCACCATCGATAAGAATAAAATTACACACAAGAAACATCAGCTTTAGGGGCGCCTGGGTGGCTCGGTCGGGTGAGCATCCGACTTCGGCTCAGGTCACGATCTCGCGGTCCGTGGGTTCGAGCCCTGCGTCGGGCCCTGTGCCGACGGCTCGGAGCCTGGAGCCCGCCTCGGATTCTGTGTCTCCCTCTCTCTCTGCCCCTTGTCTGCTCACATGCTGTCTCTCTCTCTCTCTCTCTCAAAAATAAACATAGAAAAAAAAACAACACAGAAGAAACATCCGTTTGGGGCAAAAATACCCTCTGGTCAGCACACGTCAATTCGGTCACTTGCCGTTGGGACTGAAGGCTCATGGACGTGTTTGGAGTTAGCGGCCACTCCCTGAGCTGTCCTGGCTGTGTGGCCTGGGAATATTGTTTCCAAGCCTCCCGATAACGTGAAATGGGAGTTCTCGCACACGCATGTGGCAAGAGCCCAGAGAGGTGGATGGCAGGCTCCAGGCCACACAGCTGTGGCCTGACAGAGCCAGGAGCCCCAAGTGTGGCCCAGGGCGGGGACTGGGGGCTGGAGCCGGAAGCTCAGAGTCACATGACGTGCAGAGGCACAGGGTGAGGGCCCCCCGCCCCCGCCACTGCCCTGGGCCAGTCCCCTCTCCGCCCGTTCCGCTAGGGTTCAGCTGAATCTGCACCTGAACGTGTCCCAAATCACCACACACTGGGTGCCTTAACATAACAGACATTTATTGTCTCCGTCTGCACATCGGGGTCAGAACAAGATGCGGTGGGGTCGGCCCCTCCTGGAGGCTCTGAGGGAGGATCCGTCCCAGGCTTTCTCCAGGCTCCCGATGCACCCCGCGACCCTCAGCATCCCTGGCGTGGCCACACCCTTCCTCTCTTCTCGTCCTCACAGCCTCCCCTGGGCGTCTCTTCTGCGTCCGTGTCTCAAATGTCCCTCTTCTTTCTCCTTGAAAGACATGCCAGTCATTGGACGTGGGGCCCACCCTGGATCTAGGATGACCTCATTTTAATTCTATCTGCAAAGACCCTATATCCAAATAAGGTCACATTCACAGGGACCGGGGGTTAGGATGCAGACGTCTCTTTCTGGGGGCTCTTTTCAGCCCACTACCACAGGGAGGGGAGCCTCTCTGGGGCTGACCCGCGGCAGGAAGTAATCCTGAGGGTCCCGGGGATAAGGCTGGGCCAGGGGGTGAAGCTGCAGGGACTGGGAGTCATACAAGGGCAGCTGTAGAATGCCCAATAAGCGTAAGCCGGGGCCTCCGAGGCTGCCAGGAAGGAGGGTCCCCAGGGGTGGGGAGGGGTGGGGAGAGCAGGTTCAGCTCAGGCTCCTGCCACAGAGACCTTGAGGGGGCGGGGGCGGGGAGGGGACCGGAGGGAAACGCAAGCCCGAGGGTGGCACACACTCACAGGGCCCCTCTGGGCTCAGGGCGGAGGCACAGGGCCCTGCCACCAAATGCCCCATCGCCCCTTGTCCAATTTCTGTTCCCGGGACTGACCCTCCCCAAGAAGGACATCGAAGATGGCCACCCACCTCGGGGGGTGGCCCCCCATCCTCAGAGGCCAGCTGGATCCTGCCGCCCCCCCCCCCCGCCCCCGCCACTCCATCCTCTGTCCGGAATGCTGTCCTCTGATAGTCACACGTACGTGACCCGGGTCTCAGTGAAGTTGTCACGGCTCCAGGTCACCCGTGCGAACCGCCCTGTCACTATCTCCCGCCGCCCTAGAGCCCCTGCATTGCCCCACACTAGCTGGTAGCTGTCTCCTCCCACCCCTCCTTCGGCCATCTGCGTGGGTTCCTGTTGGTTCGCTGAGGGCAGGGGCCCTGTGGGCCTTACTCACTGCATCCTGCACCGGGAGCAGTGGTCAACACATTATAGGCATGCAAAGGAGAAGTTGTTCAGAGAAAAGAACTTTCTAACGTGTTGAACCATCTCACGATGATGCTTGTGATAGTGAGCTGCCCGTCACGGGTGGCATTCAAGCAGTAGCTGGATGGGCGCTTGTCAGGGCGTGTTGGACGGACAAAGGCAGGGGGGAAAGCCGAAGCGGAGGGCGGCCCCAGATGCCCTGCAAGGGCTCTGACCCTCCTGCGCCCCCTCCCTGTCTGCCACCACTTTTCTGTGGGATGCTGGGTAACGCCCCCGCCCCCCAACCGGGCCCCAGTCTCTCCACACTTCTAGAAAACAAGAGGTGGCCGTATCTATTTGAACCACCCAGAAGGAAAAGGCTGCAGAAGGAAAGAACAATATTTATTCATGATCATGTTCAGAAATTAGGCTGGGGAGCCACAAGCAGGCGTTTCCGACGACAGCCCGTCTGGCCCTGCCTCTCGGGCTCATGCGGCAGATTCCTCGCTCATGTCACGTCCTGCAGCCTCAAGCTGGCTTTGGCTCGAGTATCTGCCGGCCGCTCGGGTTGTCCTCCGAGTGACGAATGGGGAGATGGGGTGTCGGACGGCCATCGGGGCGCGGGCCGCTTGAGGCCCCACCTGGGGGCTGGCTGAGCCTCCGTGCGGTTCGGGGACTCCCCCTACGGAGGGGACCGTGCCCGCTGGGCCAGGGCAGGTGCGGTGAGGGTGCCGGCTGGGACGGGGGCTCGGCAGATGTTCCCCCCACCCCGGGATGGCTTCGGCACTCGGGCACCCAGCTCGCTCTCCGTTTTCGGCCCTCTCTTGAGAGCAAAGCTCCCCGAAGGAGCAAAACCCCTCCCGTCTTTTGTGAATCCCACCCCCCCCCCCTGCCCCCCGCCAGCCCTCCAAGCGGGCTCTTGACCCCATGGGTTCCCTGAAACGGCTCTGAATGAACTCAGCAGCGACCCCTACCCTGAAACCCGCTATCAGCTGTCAGACTTCGGCTCCGTCAGCAGCACCAGCTCTGTGCATGGGTACCTCTCTCCTCCTGGTCGCCCTCCCTCCCCTGGCTGTCCCCTCCTCCCCTGGCTGTCCCTTCCTCACCTGGCTGTCCCCTCCTCCCCTGGCTGTCCCCTCCTCACCTGGATGTCCCCTCCTCACCTGGCTGCCCCTCCTTTCCTGGCTGTCCCCTCCTCCCTGGCTGTCCCCTCCTCCCCTGGCTGTCCTCCCCTCCCCTGGCTGTCCCCTCCTCCCCTGGATGTCCCCTCCTCCCCTGGCTGTCCCCTCCTCCCTGGCTGTCCCCTCCTCTCCTGGCTGTCCCCTCCTCACCTGTCTGTCCCCTCCTCACTTGACTGTCCCCTCCTCCTGGCCATCCCCTCCTCCCCTGGCTGTCCCCTCCTGCCCTAGCTGTCCCTTCCTCACCTGGCTGTCCCCTCCTCACTTGGCTTCAGGACCCAGAACACTCACTCCCTGGCAAGTGCTTCCTGTGTCTTTGACTTTGAACCCATGTGGTGTCGCAAGACTCAGTCTCCAGACTGTGCCACCTTTTATTAGCCACGGGCTCCCTTAGTGAACCTGCCCTGTGGATTTAAACCCCGTCCAGATGCCAACGACGCCCACAGTGTCCTCCAGCCTGGTCGCCCGTCCTCTCCTCCAACCGGGTTTCCCGCTGCTTCCGCCGTCCCGCTTGGATGTCGGGGCCACGTCTTCTCAAGCTCAGCGCGTCCACCACTGAGCCACCGGCCTCCCAGCCTCCCCGCCCTTCGGCCGCTCAGGCCCAAGTACCTGTGCTCAGCCGTGGCGCCCCTCTCACAGCCCACGTGCCGTGGGCGGGAAACCACGTTGTCCTCTGCCGTCGAAGCACATCCAGGACCCGACCACTCTCCACCCCCGCTGTTTCCATTCTGGTACAAGGCACCTGCCTCCGTGCGCCCGGCGGTCTGTCCTCAGCACGGCGCTCAGAACAGTCCTTCGAAAACAGGAAGCCAGGGCGCCGGGCTGGCTCAGTCGGTAAGTCGAGCACGCGACCCTTGATCTTGGGGTCGTGTGTTCGAGCCCCGTGTTGGGCATAGAGTTTACTTAAATAAATACATAACCAACCAACCAAATAAATAAAATCTTAAAAACAAAACAAAACCAGGGGGGGCTCTGAGCCTGGGTGGCTCAGTCGGTTAAACTTCCGACTTCGGCTCAGGTCATGATCTTCCTGCCCGTGGGTTCGAGCCCCGCGTTGGGCTCTGTGCTGACAGCTCGGGGCCTGGAGCCTGCTTCGGATTCCGGGTCTCCTTCTCTCTCTGCCCCTCCCCCACTCACACTCTGTCCCTCAAAAATAAATAAATAACATAAAAAAAAACACAGCAGAACCTATTACTCCTCTTCCTCTGCTCAAAACCTTGCAAAGTCCCCCACTTTTCGCCTGAAATGCAAGTCAAAGTCCTTACAAGTCCTACAATTTTCCCGGACCTTCTCCAGGACCCCCCACTGCCTCCTTCACCCCCAGTCTCCATGCCGTGAGGAAGCCCGAGCAGCCGCGCGCAGAGAGCCCATGGCCAGCCTTGGGGGGGTGGGGGGGCCTCACGTGGAACCCTCCAGCCATCTCAGCGCCCCAGAGAGCCCCTAGGCTGAGCCCACAGAATTGTCACAGTAAATGGTTGTTGGTATTTTCAGCTCCTACGTTTCGGGGGGTTGCGTACACAATGATGGACACCTAAACGGCCACCCCCCTGAGGACCTGGTTTTAAAATGTGCTTTAATGACATGAACACATACATGCAGATATTATGCACAAATGCCAGAATGTGTTAACATATGTGCAATTTGTTTTACTGGCAGTCTTTTTGTTCTGTTTTCCTATTTTGCTTGGCTCCCTTTCCCCTTGCCCACACATCACACCCTATGTCCTCAAACCATGTTGTCTGATTTGTTGGAATATGCACGTCATTACTTCTTGATGTGTATGGACACAGGGGGTGGTCACTGTGCTGCAAAAATGTGGTCGGGGCGCCGGGGCGGCTCAGTCGGTTGAGCGTCTGACTTCGGGTCGGGTCGTGATCTCGTGGTTCGTGGGTTCGAGCCCTCTGTTGGGTTCTGTGCTAACAGCTCAGAGCCCGGAGCTTGGAGTCTGTTTCAGATTCTGTGTCTCTGTTTCTCTCTCGCTAGCACTCTCTCTCTCTCAAAAATAAGTAAACATTAAATAAAGAAAAAAAATTAGGGCTTGAGTTATGTTTCACTGGTTGTCTGGACTTGAGAAACACTAACATTAATAAGGCGAATCAACGTCAAAGTCACGTCCGTGGCTGGGGCACTGGGAAGAGCACAGACAAATCAAGGAACGAAAACTTGCCCAATTCAGCGAAGAGGGCGTTCGTGCCATGGCCAAAAAAGTCTCAACACGTCTTTGGTTTCACTTTCTACTCTTCTCACAAAAACAGAACGGCCAATGAACGTTCACGTTGGATCTAGATGTGCTCATTGGTTGCAAACCTCGGTGGGCTACAGGTACAAGACTTTGGCAAAAACTCAACAAAAGACCCTCTGAGAATGATTTGACTGTATAAAGTTTATAGCCCAGAGTATCGTATATTTTATTATTACTCGTAAACTCAGTGCCACACATCCTTTATGTTAGTCAATTTTATGATAAATATAAAGTGCATGCATTTTCTTTGCCCCCTGGAGGAGGCTGGATTGTTTATCACGGAGCCGCACGCCTCTGCGTCCGTCCCCCTGTGGATAAGCGTCTTTTTGTTTCCTTTCCAACACGGAGCCCCCTTCCATCCATGCTGGGTCAAATGGGGTATGAATTTTTAATTAAAAAAATTGTTCTGGAAAATTGTTTTTCTTTATTTCTTTTTTTTTTTTAGAGAGAGAGAGAACGAGCAGAGAAAGGACAGAGAGAGAGAGAGAGGGAGACAGAGGATCTGAAGCAGGCTCTGTGCTGACAGCACAGAGCCCGACACGGGGCTCAAACTCACGAACCGCGAGATTGTGACCTGAGTTGAAGTCGGACGCTCAACCAACTGAGCCACCCAGGTGTCCCATAATGTTTATTTATTTTTGAGAGACAGAGAGACAGAGCATGAGCAGGAGAGGGGCAGAGAGAAGGAGACACAGAATCCGAAGCAGGTTCCAGGCTCTGAGCCGTCAGCACAGAGCCCAATGCGGGTTTCGAACCCATGAGCTAGGAGATCATGACCTGAGCCGAAGTCAGACGCTCAACCAACTGAGCCACCCAGGCGTCCCATAATGTTTATTTTTGAGAGACAGAGAGACAGAGCATGAGCAGGGGACGGGCAGAGAGAAGGAGACACGGAATCCGAAGCAGGCTCCAGGCTCCGAGCCGTCGGCACAGAGCCCGACGCGGGTTTCGAACCATGAGCTAGGAGATCATGACCTGAGCCGAAGTCAGACGCTCAACCAACTGAGCCACCCAGGCGTCCCATAATGTTTATTTTTGAGAGACAGAGAGACAGAGCATGAGCAGGGGACGGGCAGAGAGAAGGAGACACGGAATCCGAAGCAGGCTCCAGGCTCCGAGCCGTCGGCACAGAGCCCGATGCGGCGCTCGAACCCACAAACTGCGAGATCCTGACCTGAGCTGAAGTCGGGCGCTCAATCGACTGAGCCACCCAAGCCTTTAGAGCCCACCCTTTAGAATTTCTTGCTGAATGTTTATGGTTTTAGGTAAGTCTCTAATGGGAAGTTGGTTTTCACATACGGCTGCAATAGGGTCCAATTTTATTTTCCTCTGGATGGGTAGCCAGTCAGTATCGTTCGTAAACACTTGTGGCTTAGTCCAGCAATAAAAGCAATTATATATTAATTAGTAATTCCCCACCGGATTGAGACCCTGCTCTGGTGTATTAAGTGCCGCACACGCTCACTTATATTTCTGTTCTTCCCATCCATTTGTCTACTCTCAAGCGAGCCGCCTACGGATTTGATCAAAGTGCCTTCATAGTAGGTTTGCAGTCAACGTTGGGATGAGGTCTTAAGAGTGTTTCTTCGTCTACTGCCTCTCGGTGACCTTCACATCCGGGAGGCTCCAAGTGAAAACCGCGGAGACGTAACATGGAAAACGGCCAGATCCCCCTGTCACCTCGCGGAGGGGAGCCTCCCTGCAGCCTGCCCTGATTGCGTCATCTCTGCATGAGTGGTGGGCAACCCTCGTTCTGGCCTCCGCGTAGCCTAACCCATCCCGGTAAAATCTGTGTTTCTGTGTCAAACAGCTAAAAGATACGGCATTGGCTTAGCGGCTGGTGGCGGGTGACGAGGACACAGTGGGTCTGGGGGATGCGGATTCGGCTGCGGATGGGGACGCCTTTACCTGAGTCGGTCCACGTGAACTTACAGCCTATTGAACTTGCAACACTAAAATGAGATTTGAGGAAGCAGGAGCTGACAAGTTTGCCTTGGCTGTTGACTACAGGCAACACGATGTTGCAAGAAAGCCAAGGAGTGGCTCTTTTTTTTTTTAAACTTTTAATGTTCATTTATTTTGAAAGAGACAGAGAGAGAGAGAGCCTGTGCGTGAGCGGGGGAGCGGCAGAGAGAGGGGGGTGGAGAGAGAGAATCCCAAGCAGGCTCTGGCTGTCAGCACAGAGCCTGACTGAGGGGCTCAAACTCATGAACCGTGAGATCATGACCTGAGTCAAAGCCAAGAATTGGACGCTTAACCAACTGAGCCACCCAGGCCCCCCTACAAGTGGCTCTCTGTGAGCAGAAATAAAGAGAACGGAGACATTCCAGAAATCCGGGGCTTAGCAAAGTTGGAAAGCCAACAATAACTTGATAAGGGATTTAGAAAGCCTTTAGACAGTAAAGGCTCAAACTATCTCGGGGCAAAAAGCAGATGAAAAAGGTCCCGATAGACTCAAGGTGGCTGGGTTATGTTGTGAGCGAAACATGGGGGCAAAAGGCAAACGAGGCAAGTGGAGACCCGTGACCCAGAAAGACCTTCTGCATTGAGAACATGGAACCCACTAGAAACAAATATGTCAGACAGCGACGACATTTTTAAGGAAACCGTATTGGAAAGGAACCCAAAGCTGGGACTAAAATACAGCGTTGGCTGTTCCCTGGGTCCCCAGTCATCCATGGAGGACAGCTGCCGAGAATTGCACAGCCCCCAAAGGGCGCACTCCCCAAGCCCATTTCAGGTGTGACCAAAGAGCCTGATGGCAGGACATATTCCAGGGCCAGAGAGAACAACCAACAAGGCACTTCCTCTGGAGAAGCCGAATCGAGAAAGCTGCCCCCTTCACCATATCTGCCCAGCAGGCCGTTGGAATTGCCACAGAGCAGAGAAGGCCACCTGTGTTCATTGGTTCCCGTCTCCACGTGGAAGGGTTCCCCGAAGGTGCCATGACCTTGCTCCATCACTGAATATGGGATCTGTAGAGGAGGCAGGTGACGTCTCTTGCGGCCTGTAGGTGTCCAGACCAAGAGGAGGCGGGACAGACCCTCTGAAGAGCACCGTGAAGGTCACTTGCTCTAAGAGCCAAGATTCCAAGTTGGATTCTACATGTGGGACAAAGCGTGCCTTGAATATCTGGGGACCCCAGGAAGACTACTTTTCCTAGCTGCCTGGCGGTTAGGTGGGGCTGTGTGTTCCAACCAATGAAATATGAGTGCAAGCGACGCTCGTTACCTCCGGGCCAAAGTGTCCAAGAGCTGATGAGTTACCCTCACGCTCTGTCCTTCCTCGCCACGGTGACCCTGGTGGCTGCGGGGTGAGATGATGGTGAACAGGATAGAGGTGCCTGAGCCCCTGAGTGATGTATGCTAGAGGATTCTCACCAACCCCCGCCAGATTTTGCTTGAATGAGATATATATATATATATATATATAGTTTTTATGCTTAGCCGCTGGGTTTAATTTATTTTGGATTTCCTCCCTGTACCATCATATCATCTTGAAAGGTGGCATTTTAATTCCTTCTATTTCGGCCTTCACACCTTCGGAAGATTCCTCCTCTCTGCCTCACGGTGCTGCTGGGAGTTCATATTCGACGTTGGACAGAAGTGGCGAGAACAGGTGTCCCGGGGCTGATCAGCTCCTGATCTGAAAGGAAAGCTTTCAACATTTCAGGACTCCAGGTCTGGAAGGTGTTTTCTATACGTTTTTCACAGGTATCTGCTGTCTGGTTGGAGAACATTCCCTTGTGCTCCCAGCCTGCCCAGCATTTTAAAACTTGAATGGGCACTGATTTTTTTTTTTTTTTTCCTGTACCTATTGAGATAATCACATTCTTCCCTTTAATATGCTGATGCTGTGGATTATGGTTATGGTTTCATTTTTTTGCAGTTTATTTATTTAAAAATTTTTTCTTAAATGTTTTTATTTATTTTTGAGACAGAGAGAGACAGAGCACGAGCAGGGGAGGGGCAGAGAGAGAGGGAGACGCAGAATCCAAAGCAGGCTCCAGGCTCCGAGCTGTCAGCACAGAGGCTGACGCGGGGCTCGAACTCACAGACCGTGAGATCATGACCTGAGCCGAAGCCGGACGCCCAACGGACTGAGCCACCCAGGCACCCCTTATTTATTTTGAGAGAGAGAAAGAAAGAGAGGGAGATGGAGAGAGGGGGAGAGAGAATCCCAAGCAGGCTCCATGCTGTCAGGGCAGAGCCCTACGTGGGGCTCGATCCCATGAACCATGAGATCAGGATCTGAGCTGAAATCAAGAGTTGGACGCTTACCCGACTGAGCCCCCCGCAGGCGCCCCTCTAGTTATTGTTCTCTGATGTTCTACCAACCTGACATTTCTGGGACCCACCTGGAGGTGGGCCTGGAGTTTGCTTGGTGGGAATAATTTGCCTACGGATTCAACGTATTTAATAGTTACAGGGCTCTTTCGACTTCTATTTTCTAGTGTCAGTTTGGGGAACTTGTTTTTCCCAAGTCTCTTATCGGTTTTTATGTTTTTTGGATGTGTGGTGGGGCCTCCTTCTGGATTCCTGGTATTGAGAACTGACGACATCCCTCCCTTGTCCCACACCTGCCCACGGCTCCCCATTGCCCATTCGATCCAGCCCAAGGCAGTTGGCTGGGCGTCCGCGGCCCTGAGGGATCTGAAGGCGATCATTGTCCCTTGCCACGTGTGGTCCCCCTGCCCCCGGCATAAGGGACAACTGGGGGAGAGAAGGCAGCTTTCCAGGAGCACACTCTTCATTCGGGGTGTTGATCCTGTCCCCTCCTCGGAGCCGGGCGGGGGAGGCGCATAAGTGTGTGTGTGTGTGTGTGTGTGTGTGTGTGTGTGTGTAGGGATGGGATTTCGAGATGACCGCTCACAAAGACGTGGGGCGCCTGCAGGGAGAGAACTGGCATTTCCTTCCCTGGTGGCCAGTCTGCTCCCCGCCAGCAGCCCTGCTCGAGCCCCCAGGCAGAGGCGGAAAGGCTGGGAGGAGCGGGGCTGAGGAAGGGGAGGTCACAGACCCTGGGACTTGTCACCTCTGGCTCTGCCGAGGGCAGGGAGCTTCCAGGGAGACAGGACGGCTGCCTGGGAGGGAGGGGTCTCAGCAGGGACGCTGTGGGGTGGCTTGCTGTTGCAAGACCACGTCCCCGTGTGTGTGTGTGCGCGCGTGTGCGTCTGTGTGCACGCGTGCACAAATGGCTGCATCCTAGGAGCACGGGGCTCCCCAAAGACGCCTCCATGTGCCCCAAGAACACACCTGCGGCAGCAAAAGCAGTGACATCTGTCCAGCTCCCTGCCCTCCCCTCCTCTGGTCCCTTTCCTCCCCTCCGGCCGGGATGCCCCCTGCACTGGGGAGGAGAGGGGTGTGCCGGGTCTGCCCTCCCCCCACTGGGCCATGGGACCGGACGCCAGGCCGTCGGGTGTGGGAGGCAGGGCTCCGAATGGCCTTTGAGACCAGAGCTTTGACCTGGCCACATTGTCAACAGGGCTGAGACCCTGGTGGAAAGAGGCCCCCACACGGTCCCCACAGGCGGCAGGTATGGGAGGCACAAAACCCCTGTTTGCCGACAAGCGTGTCTGTCCCTCCTGGAGTGTGGCGGGCGCGATCGTCCTCCGAGAACCCACGGGCTGGTGGCGGCACTCGGTCACCCAGGGCCACCTTCCAGGCCAGGTGTGGGAATACACGCTGCCCCCCATGCCAGGCCAGGCTCAGGCTTCCCGGAGATAACAAAGGAGCAGGGCCACCTCGTGCAGCCCCTGTCCCCACCCGCACCTGTGTCCTTGTGGACGCCACCGGCCGGGCCTCGGGGCTTGGCTCCTTTCCGACCTGCTCTTGTCCCTTGGGCAGGGGTCCCCCCTCTGGCCTCTCCTTCTGCCCTCGGGGCCACGCCCCCGAGGTCTTCCGGATGGATGCGTGTGACCAGCTGCCCGTAATGTCACCCCGGACGCCTCCCCAGCTAGACCTCAGGCCCTCCTCTTCCAGCCTCCCGGGCGCAGAGTCACAGATCACGGGGGCAGGCTCCCTCCGGTGCGTTTGAAACATTAAAGCAAGTTTCGGCACAGGGAACAGTTGACATGATCCTCCTTTATTAAAACCTAAGGACATCTTTATAAAAACTACTGTATATAAAGACCAAAACAGTGCAGCAACAGTCAGTGTAAAATACATTATTATTATTATTATCATTATCAGGAATATTACTGGGTTTTTGTTTTTTGTTTTTTTTTTTGGTTTTCCCGGTTATCAGCTACCAGGGAGACCCGGTGCTTGCTCATGGGAAGTCCGGCCACGCAGGAGAGAGGACGCGTTCTTTCCCACCCTCACCCGCATGCCCTTGTCTGGCTGACCCTGGGGTGGACATACCCACCTGGGGGGGGGGGTCCTGCCTTGTTGGGGTGACCGAGCCCCTCACTCTCGGCATCCCAACTCCGTTATTGCACGTTACTCAGGCTGCCTGCCTGCCTCTCTGCCCGTGATGTGTCCCACCAGTCGGAACACACGACACGGGGGCGGAAGCAAAAGGTGAGAAACCAAGGTGGGGTTCCAAGAAGACATTCTCTCAGGCCACCAGTTTGGCTCCGCTGGGGGCCCGCGGTGGTAGCGCCGTCTGTAACTTTCAATCACGCGCCCCAGCACGCGATCCCCCCTCCCGCCCCCCCCCCCCGGGGTTCATCTGACTTCCACGGGATCCTGCACATTTTGGAGGGTGGTTTAGGGCCACTCACAGGGCACCTCATTGCACAAGCCCACTGGGGCCGCTGTTGGCGACGTGGTCCACAGAAACGATGTTCCTGGGAACCCATGACCACTTCTGTGACAGCACTGTGAAAGGTGCCTCCCGGAGGTGGCTCCTGCAGCAGCCCTGAATTTCACTCTGTCAAGGGCAAGCTCATTGGGGCTTTGATGCAAAGATAGGAGTTTTCGATACAGTGTGATTAACGGTCAAAGCCAGTCACTCACCGAGCGTCTACCCAGCACCAACTATCTGGCCGGGTCTGGTACTGAAAACTTGGGGGTGGGGTGGGGACAATGCCACCTCCAAGGTCACCATCATGGAGGGGATCCCTATTTGTCTTGTGGATCTGGGCCTTCCTGTTGGGCACGACTGGCCAATTCCCAGGGGATCCCAGCCCATGTTCCCTGACATCCCTGTGTTTGGCAGGAACTGCTCCCAGATGCGCGCTGGGTTCAGAGCGGGATAAATATTTGTCGAACTGATGAACGAATGCATGCGTGAACGAGTGGATCTTCTAGAACCTTCTGTCTCGCCTAATTGTTCAACTTCGACATCTGTTTTCCAGGCCACAGCCCCCAAGGTTGCCTACGTTTGTTTAACTCCCATCTGGTGCCGTGTTTGTGCCGCAGGCTGGCTGGGGTGGGGGGGGCCTCAGGTGGTGCTGGCCACATAGCAGGTGCGCAGCGTCTGAGTTCTGGGGGGGAAAGGGCATTGCCCCTGCCCGGTGATGGGCTCGGGGGCTGCAGGTGGCAGTGAGCAGTGTCACCACTCACTGGGGGGTTGGCTCCCCTCACCCTGACCTTACAGATGGCTGTGGGGACCAGACAGACGGCATCCGACACCCGCCAGCTAAGCGGTAAGGTCAGGAGTTCCTGAAAGTCACCTCTGCCATTCCGACCCCAGATTTCCACGGCAGAGGACGGGGGGGGGGGGGCAGTCTCCCACGGACGTCGCTCTGTGATGACAAGGCTGCCCCTCCACACAGACAAGAAACGCCCCCGATAACGCCACTCGGAGCTGTCACGTCATTCTGGATCGTCGAGGAACCTGCAAATTCACTTCTGAAGAGTCACAGCTCTTCCTGCCCAATCAGCCACGGTGAAAAAATTAAAGTGAACCAGGACACCATGTTTTTAAAGTCTGTGACTCTGGAAAAGGTGGTTTTGGTTTGTTTCCGTTTTTGTTTTTGTGTTTGATGGCATGGGCTCCAGCAGACCCAGCGAATGGGGCGTCAGCTGAGCCGGTGGCCGGGCCGGGGCCGGGGCCGGGGTGACGGGCTGGGGAGGGGTGCGGTGGAGGGTCTGACTCCCCACCTGCTGCGGACGAGGGTCTGGGGATCTGCGTGGGAGACAGTGCCCGGCACGGCGTCACCCGCAATCTCGCTGTGACTGAAATGATCTAAAGAGAGCTTCTGATTGGATGGTGAGCCGAGAAGGGTCTTGTGGCCGAAGTCTCTTTGCCCCACCCCTGGCCGTGTTTCTTCCTGTTCCCCCTGCCCGCCCCACCTCCCCTCCCAAGCCCTTCCTTCCAGCCCCAGGGCCAAGCTTGCCTCAAGGGTGTTTGGGATGGTGAAGAGAAACCCCACGCACCCTAGCTAACTGCCCACCTGTCCTGGTAAAGTATCAGGAACCACGGAGACACGGGATCCACGCGCGTGTGTGTGCAGTTAAGGCCCGTTTCGTGTCAGCCGTCCCCCAGGCGGCTGGCGGCTCCGGGCAGGTCTGCGGGACAGCGGGCTGCTCCTTGAGGCGCGGGCGACGTCAGAGGTCAAGGTGAGGCCGGAGAGGCCCGAGGGTGCTGCCCAGTCCTGGTTCTGAACAGGCGCCCGACCACACCGATTACACCATACACGGCCGACAGTTAAAGCCTAGATCGAACTGCTCGTTAATCGCACAGCGTTCCCGGGGGGCGGGGGGGGGGAGGCCCTTACGGATACGGGGCACCGGCTACACGGACCGGCCGGCCGGCGTCGGGGACAAATTCTTCAGGAAGGTATGTCGTCTTCTCCTTTCTCTGCTTTTTATTTTTCTTTTTGTACTATTATTACTGGCATCGTTACAAATGACGCGGTGATAAGCCAGAAGCTCACAGTAAAAAGGAAACAGAGGCAGCTTGAACACCCGGGTGTGCGAATCGCTAAAAATAAAAAACACTAACGCGGTAAATCTCTACCGGAACTCGTCACTACCCCGTATCTGGTTCTCAGGGATGCGCTGCTGACTGGCAAGGTGGCCTGCCACAGTAGGATGGGGACAGGTTTTCGCTGGGATGAGCTGGGCTCCTGCCGGCCTTGGAGGAGCCCTTGACACTGGGAGGGATGCACCTGCACACCTGTCCCCGTGCCCGCCGCGCGGGGCGCCTTGTCAGCCCCTCTGGGAGGCCGTGACTGCCGGCCCCTCCCTCTCACGCCCCCCACCCGACCCACACACCCGTCAGGTGACACATGGGCTCGGAGAGGAGCTGGGAAGGGGCGCTGCTGTGGGTCCCCGCCCGCCACGCGCTCTGCCCGGCAGGCTGTCCCGCACTGGCCTGCTGCGTCTTGGATGTCTGCTGAGCTACATATGGGAGGCCTCTGCTCCGACGGAATGTTCCATCCCGAGCCCCCACAGGGTTATCAGTCACTCCCGGAAAAGACTGCTGGTGGGGCCCAAAGCAGAGCCTTGCAAACCGTAATTCTCGGGGCTGCAGATCAGGCGGGTCCGAGCCCCGGTTGGTCTAAGGGATAGCAGCCTCCAGGCCTGGGGGGTGGGGACAGCCAGCCAGCTCCTTCGTGGCCCAGGAGGCACCTCTGAGCGAGCAGCTGTGTGTGGGTCACCCACAACCACGGGAAGCCAGACACGCAGCCCCCTACATCCCTGGCCTGACTCCTTCCTCTTCCCGAGGGGTAAACTGAGGGCAGAGGAAGCACAGGACTTGCCCGAGGTCACACTGCTCTTGGGGTAGAGCTGATGTCAGAATCTGGGTCTCTGTGGCCGCCCCACCCCCGACCCTCAGGTCCCCCTGATTCCCGAAGCTCAGCACCTAGGATGCATTCAGGTGAGGGGTGACCCGCCTGGGAGGGGTGGGGTGGGGTGGGGACGGCTGCCGAGCACCTCTCCAAGGCCCCCCACGGTGTCCGGGGAAGGGAAGACACGCCCAGCCCTACTCAAGACCCCAAGCAAAGTTTTCCCACGTTGCCCCTGCCAAGCCATACGCTCGGGCACCCCAGTCTGGGGAGACTCACGGAAACCGTGCATCTGGTCCCCCACGGCCTGTGGGAAGCCACGGGGGCCATCGGGGTCTCAGCCTTAGTCCACAAAACGAGCAGCGTCCCTTCTTTATAGAGCTGTGGAAGGGACAGAGGGTCAGGGTGCACGGAGAGCGCTTCATCCAAGGACGGGCCGTTGCCTTACGGACTTCCTCACCCTCCGCCCCTTCTGCCCTCCCTCTGGGTCCCAGCCACCCTGGATTTCTCCGGCTTCTCGAAACCATCCAGCATGTTGCTGCCTCAGGACCTTTGTACTTGGATGCCTTCCCCCTGGCTTTAATGCCCGTGGCTGACTCTTGCTTCTCAGCGAGACGGTCACCAACGGACGGTTTGGGCTGAATTCTCTTGGCCACGCACTGGTCGCTATGGTAGCATCCTCAGTCGTGACCCACTTCTCCCCAGCCGTGAAACCAGCGCCACGAGCAGGGGCCCGCCCGCTCACTTGCTGTGTCTGAAGGGCAGATAGTCCGTGTGCAAGAACACTGGGTCTGGCTAGGTGAGGAGGTACCATCAGGGGACACCCGTGTATCGAGCAGGGGCCACCGAATCAAGAGCTGGGGGAGGTCTGGTCATCGCTGACACCAGCAGGACGAGGGTGTCTACACTGGCAGTGTGGCCTTGGGGGATTCATGTGATCATTTCCGGGGCAATGCCCTTCCGTGTGTGTGCCCTGGGCCAGCAGGGGTGGGGGTGGTGGTAGGGAGCTCTGCGGACGGATGTCACAGGCATCGGGTTTCTGGAGGTCTCACCTTAAACTAGAATGGTTTCTAGAAACGTCCCCCTCCCCGGGGGCTCCCACAGCCCCCTGTCCGGCACAGATCTGTGTGTCTGTCTATCCCATCAGATGGTGGCCCCACCAGGGCAGAGGCAAAGCCCTGCCTCAGGGCCGGTCCCCATCACGGCCCAGCCTGGGGCCTGACACACAGCAGGTGCTTAACCAGGATGTGCTGTGTGGATGCCGGTTTCAGGGCAGTGGTGGGCGGAGAACTCGGGGCGACAGCCAGTCCACCGAGAAGCCACTGGCGAGATTTCCCAGGGACTGCGCTGGGGGTGCCCTGGGCTGGGGAGCTTGGACTCTGGGTTCCCACACCCCTAAGATCAAACAGAGGGGACGGTCTCCTCCTGGCCTTGTGACCCTGGCACCTTCATTCCTCAGAGCCGTTTCTGCAGGGGGCTCACCACACCCCCCTCCCAGGCGGCAGGAGAGCGTGCGCACAAAGACGTGCGGCCGAGAGCCTGCGCCATGGATGGCCCAAGACGCGTCTCCTGTTACCACGTTGTGACAGGAATAAATTCCAGAAGCACAAACCCTCACTAGCATTTGCGAAGCCCCAGTGGCCTCTGAGACACCGCTGATGGCAGCTGGGTCCCAGCTGCCAGCTGTGGCGAAAAGCTTGCCCCGGGGCGCCGGCAAGGACCCCCAGCACAGGGGACCTCTGCCCATAAGAAGACTCGGGGACCCCAACAGAGACTCAGCAAACAAAAGAACACCCCAATCGCACACACGCGCGCGCACACACACACACACACACACACACACACATTCAGTATTCTGACACGGAAAGGCCCACAGGCCACGACTGGAGGGAGCGGAGGCAAAGGGCCCACGGGTACATCGCACAGGCTCGCATTAGAGTGGCTCTGTGTTGCCCATCCTGAGTCCACGTTGGCGTCACCTCTCAGAAGCCACCGGCCCAGAACGGGACTATTGCTTGCGAACGGGTGGCTCACGACCCCCTCCCTCCCTTACGGCCCCCGGCCCCCACCCCTGAGTTTGCTCCTAGTCTTAGAAGTCCGCGGAAGGGGGTTTGGGGCACAGGTGGCATTCCCTCCTGTGCCACCGCTGCAGCCACCTCGGCTCTCCCTGGGGTCTCTGCTGACGTGGTTCTTCTCGGAGGTCGTGCCGGGCGCTTCGGGGCTCACCTCCCCCATCCTGAGGCACGGCGAAAGGGTTTTCTGGGGAAGCAGAAGGAAAGAAAACATCACCTGGTGTCTCCTCCGTGGGGACTCACTGAGGACCTTTCTGCTGGGCCTCAGTGCCAGAAGCCAGGTTTTCTCCGAGTGCGTGACTTCTGGATACTGAGAAGCATTTGGCTTTACCACGGGAAGCAGGACGATCACGTCCACCACCACTATGGCCCCATCCAGGACCAGCACCCGTGGCCCATGCAATAAGACAAGAAAAAAGCACAGCGTCTCAGGAGTGGAAAAGAAGAAACTGAATCACAACTAACAGCAGACAATGTACACAGAAAATCCAAGAGAATCAACAGGGTAATTGTTAGGACAGAACGCAGATACAGAGATACGACTTTCAATCCACGAGACATCAGATTCACCTCCAAAGCCCAATGGTGTTTATCTGTGGCAACAATTACCAGAGTGACCACGTGTCTCAGCTTGGGTCATCCCAGATAACACCAGCTGTTCTGACATAATTTTTAATACTGTTCCCCTTCCGGGCTAGTAAGGATTTTCATTTGGATGATAAACCATACAGTCACCCTTGCTATAAAAAACTAGAAGATATTAAGAACAGGCACCAATACCACTCACGATCGTAATAAAAACCATTGTGAATCTTGGAATCGCGTCACTGGATGCGACCATATCCTACGAAGCGATGGGGCGGAAACCAGGGTGCTCCTGGCACAGGGACGGGCCGAGAGACCCATGGGGCAGGGGCAGGAGTCAAACACTGGCCCACAGGGCACTCACAGCTTTGAACAGCGGCGTCGCGATGGCACTGTGAGTCCTCTGTCCCACATCCATTCAAAGGGGTAACGGCCTAGTCGCAGACACTTACCTTCCCAGACTTCCTGGCAGACGGGCTGGTCACATGACCCAGTCCCGTGTAGGCGGAAGTCCACTGCGGAGGGGACATGAATCCAGGTAAGAGCGCGAGAAGGAGGGACACTCGTTAATGCAGGTGACGTTTGGGGGGGGGGGCCGGGAGGAACCTGGTTCTGGTGCTGGGTCCTGACAGCTCACCTCCATGCCAGGGCGGCTGGGCTTCCGTTACTCGCATCTGATCACGGCTCTTAACCGATAAGCCATCGTCAATCAAGCCCCAGGGTGTGTTAGGGGGGCCAAGGCCGGGGAGTTGAGGGCGGGGCTCTGACAAGGCCAGCACAGCCCATCCTTCCAGAGCAGGCGAGAGGCCGAGAAGCAGGCCAACATCCCTGCTCTGCATCCGCGGGGACACGTGCGTGGGCGCAGGGTAGGGGTTCCACAGAGCCTCGTCCTCTGCCCGGAGCAAAGCCAGGTCCAGCGACCCCCCCCCCCCCCACCTGCTTTACCTTTCTCCATAGCATCCACCAAGTTTACTTACTGGTCCAATTTACTACGTGTCTCCCCAGCTAGAAAGTAAGCCACGAGGGGACCAAAGGGTTTGAGTTCTGTGTTCACTGCTGTCTTCTCAGGGGCTGGGACGGTAATCGGCAGGCACATCACAGGGGTTTCCTATGTACGTGTTGAAGGAGGCACAAACCAAGAATGGAAAACCCAGATGAACCACCTTTCAAGTTTCCCATCGTCTTTCTGAGCCTCTTTTTGAAACCGAGTTCTCGCGAGTCCTTATATATAAATTACTCGAGGACCAAGGCCAACCGGGGGGAGCACGGCAAGGGCCCTGGCAGCGAGAATCTATTTAACGGCAGGACCGTCTGAGACAAAGCCGAGGGTCGTGACTATTCTAGGAAAGAAGGAAAGCGAAAACAGAGGGCCGGTGTAAATGATAATGGGTAGGAGGGTAGAGGTGAGACGGAAGGAGGGAATATCCCATCAACCACGTCTTCGTCACTTACGTTCAGGGGTCTGAAGAATCGTCCCGAGGTTTCAGTAAAATTGGACGCACAACAGTAAACAGAAAAAAAAAATCATAAAACACAAGCAACCAAAAGCATTTGGCGGAAGGGAGAGAAGGGGAAGGAAACAGAAATATTCGGATTTGGACATCCTTCATATGTAGGGAGAAAATAAACATGGTCTAAAGAAAGAGAGAATTAAGGGTGTCCTATCACAGCATAATTATAAAGATAACCACAGGATCAAAAACACAGCCTTGCAAATTGTCACAAGACACAGACACAAAAAATGAAACAAAGAAAACAGAGACCATATGGCGAAAATTGACAAACCTCCACAAACGCTAGAAAAGCGGGAAGCCCATCACAAACCATGACAGAACTAACACCAAATGTAGCTGCCACGTCAGGAAATGCTAATGAGCCATACACACTCGCTTAAAAAAAAAAAAGACTCTCAGACCAGATGACAGACAAGGTCTCCTGAAGGCAGAACGGGGTCACGTGGGTGTAACGTAAAAGGCTGGGCAGATGGCAGGGGTCTGGATCCGAATCTTAGGTAAAGCTGGAGTCTAGCGGGAGAAAAAGCAGGGTGCTGGGCGGGGGTCGATCAAGGATGAGTCACCACGAGGATCTCAGAGTACTAACATGGCTAGTATTTGTGCATTTTTTACAAACGTAAATGAAAATACATATTTTTTTGATTTCAGAGAGAGAGAGCGTGCGCGAACGAGAGTGTGCATGCAAGCCGGGGAGAGGGGCAGAGGGAGACAGAGAGAATCCCAAGCAGGTTCCACGCTCGATCCCAGCACCCTGGGATCATGACCTGAGCTGAAATCGAGTCGGACGCTCAACCCACTGCGCCACCCAGGGGCCCCACTGGTACTCACGCGTTTTGATTAACCTCTCTGTCCATTACAGAGTAAGTTGACAAATGTGTGTGTGTGTGTGTGTCGTGTGCAGATGTGTGCGTGTGTGTGCGCATTCAACACAATCCGCCTTCTATTCAAAGGGGCTTGAAAACAAACGCACAGAAAATGACTATCAGACCACGAAGAGAGCAAACTCCCAACTTCAACAAGGAGATAACGTTCTCTGATCACGATACACTAGAATTTGAAAGCATTTACAACCAAACCACAAATCAAAGCCAACTCTACCACCAAGACGTTTAGGAACTCTCTAATAACTCTTGGGTCCAAGAGAGAGCCAGGGAATTAAGATTCCAGAAAATGGGGACCATAATAAAAATAAAAATAGCACATCTCAGAACCTGTGGGATGCTCAGGAGACGCTCAGAGGAAAATTTACAGCTTTAAATACTGGTATTAATAGACAGGACATGAATTAACGATCCCACTCAGAAAATTAAAAAAGAAAGGCCAAACAAACTCCAGGAAAAAGCAACTGCTACCTTAAAAGTGAAATTAAGTTGGAGCGCCGGCCGGGGTGGCTCAGTCGGTTAAGCGTCTGACTCTTGGTTTCAGCTCAGGTCATGATCTCACGGTTTGTGAGCTCGAGCCCCGCGTCGGGCTCCACGCTGACAGCACAGGGCCGGCTTGGGATTCTCTCTCTCTCTTCCTCTCTCTCTGCCCCTCCCCCGCTCTCTCAAAGTAGATAAACACTCCTTAACAAAACTGAAATGAACTTAAAGACAAAGGCAGGAAGGAATAAATAAATAAATGCAATTTCTGGTTCTTTGCAAGACACTGAGATGTGAGCTGTGGCTGAATCGAAAAGGCAGGAGGAGGAAGTGACCGCTGGCTTTCCATTTCCGCTGTCCCTCGGCCCCCGCAGACAGGCTTTTGTCCCAACTACTCTGCGGAATTTGCCCTTGTCAAGGTCGCCCAAGGCTTCCGTGTTGCTAAATCCCGTGGTCGATTCTGGTCCTTTTCTCCCTTCCCCTCCCCCCCCCGCCCGCCTCCGCCAGTGGGGTTGCCACAGGGTCACTCCTCTTGTCTCCGCGACACTCCGGAACCTCTCCCGGTTCTCCTTCTGCTTCTCTGGTCACCGCTGCTCACGCTCACGCTGCTCACGCTCCTCTCCACGTCCCTCCACGTCCCCTCCCTTCTCCTCTCCACCTCCATCGCCCCTGAGGAGCTCATCTCCCGGGGGCTCAGACACTGGACATCGAGGGCTCTCTGACCTCAGGGATTTCCAAACTGTCCACTTGGCATCACCAACTGGAGATTCACCGGACATCTCAAACGTAACCTGCTCTAAACTAAAACCCGGATCTTCTTCCCCAGTCGGCCTTCCCACGATGGTCCTGACCTCAGGAAATATAAGACCATCCTTCCTGTGGCCCGCACCGGAGCCCCAGGGCTCCGTCTGGCCTCCCTCTTCCCTCAAGGCCCACTCCGATCCGTTAGTGGGCCCGCCTTCTTCTGTACCCGTGAACCACGCGCTTCCTGCGCCCCCTTCTCCCACCGCGGGTCGGGCCCACAGGTTTCCTGCAGTGGCTTCCTTGGGACCCTGGGCCAGAGGGACCCTGTGAAAACCCGAATCAGATTATGTCACCGCTCGGCTGAAAATCCTTCAGGGCCCCCGTCCCATCAGAGAGGAAGCCAAAACCTTCCCTCTCCATCGCCTCTGATCAAGCTCTTGTCTTCTCTCTCTTGTTCACTCCACCCTGACCCGGATGCCTCATTTCGTGGGTCAGCTCGACTGGGCAGTGGGGGTGGAGCCAGGTATCTGGGCAAACATGATTCTGAGTGCGTCTGCTCCGGTGTTTCTGGATGAGACTCACATCGGAATCAGGTGACTGTGTAAAGCTGACCGCCCTTCCCGGTCCATCGGAAGCCTGAATCGGACAAGCTGGCTGACCGGGGGAGAGTCCCCTCTCGGCCTGGCGTCTTCCGACTGGGACGTCGGTCTTCTCCGGCCTTCAGCCTGGGACGCGTACCGGCCCGCGCGCACCATCCGCTCTCCCGGGTCTCCAGCTTGCCAACTGCAGATCACGGGACCGCGTAGCCTCCAAAACTGCACGAGCCAATTCCTTGTAGTAAATCTTTTTATATATCTGCACCTGTACTCACAGGGTGTCAGTATCTATTTCTATAGCCTATCCGTATCTACAGTGTATATATATCTACAGCGTGTCTATATCTACATCTGGAGTGTATCTCTACGTATATGTGTATCTGTATCTGTATCCACATCTCTTCTATTGGTTCTGTTTCCCGAGGACCCAGGCACCCATCTCTTCTCCCAGAGAGACACATGACTTATTCCCTCATGGCCTTCAAGTCACCTGTGCCTGAGACCCTCTCTGACCACCCGAAGAAGCTGCATTCCGTCTCCAATTCCTTCCGTGCTGTGCTGTTTTGCTCTCTAGCGCTAACTAAAATCTAGCTGTGCACAGGTGTTACCCACGTAGGTTTAAAATCCTCTGCGCATAAAAGCAGGCGTTTCATCGGTTCGGTCGACTACCATATCCCCAGGACAATAATGATGCCGGGCACACAGCAGGTGCTCGGCAAACCGAGGTGAGCAGACAGATAATTAGAGAGGAGCGAGGGAGCCCGCCCGCTCAACTCCGTCCAACGACATCAGAAAACCTCGACAAGATGAGTGAAGTGCTAACAAAACAGAAATTACCCCCAAGGATCCAGGAAAAGAGCATCTAGGCAGACCAATTGCCAAGTGGAGAGAGAAAAACTGTCAAATCGCAAATCCAAAGTCAAAAATAAGATCAATGCAAATCAAAGCCATAATGAGAAAGCATTCCGGGCCACCAAACGGGACCCTTCCGCGTGCTCGCACCCATCACTTCGGCAAAGACCAAAAAGGTTGTGCGCTCCTCGTGTTTGCTGGTTTGTGGGGCTGGTGGGGGGCGGGGGGGTGGGGGGGGGGACCTCTGCCTCGTTGCTACAGTAGCAGAGACATCAAGGTCATTTCCGGAAGGCAGTCTGACGTGCTGCAGAGTTACAGACGCACATGCCCTCTGACCCCGCAACTCCATTTCACAATCATCCCCCAAATCTGCGCGCAAGGGCGAAGGATGTACAAGCCCGTTCGCTGCAGCAATGCGGGCGATGGCGGGAGGTGGGGATCAATGACATGGCCGTCGGTAGGGCACCGGTTCAAAAGCAATGGCTCCCCACGCGTGGAGAGGGAGGCTGACATCAGAAAGGACAGTCTGTCGCCGCCCCAAGGCCCCGCGCCCACACACCTCCCGTCCTCTGGTGTCTGTCTTAGCCGTCGTCGGGGTTGGTGACTTTAGTCCTGTCTACGTGCCGAGGCCTCTTCCCCGGACTTTATTCTGGAACATCCAACCACCTCCTGGCTGTCCCCTTGGGTACCCAGCTGGCATCTCATCCTCGACACGCCCGAAACCGAACTCCTAGGCTTCCTTCTAAACCCGCTCCTCTTCGGTCCCCTTTTTGGCTGATGGCAGCTCTTTTCTTGCACACCCAGGTCCAAACCACCAGCCAGTATCTCGTTGTTTCAAAATACACGCGGAACCTAACCGCTTTCCCTGCCGCCGCCCTGGTCCAAGCCGCTGCCCTCGAGGATTTCAATACTCTTAGCTGATTTCTCTGCCCTTACCTCCCGACAGTGCATTCTCGACACGGAAGCCAGAGTTCTCTGTGCTTCTTACATATTTTTGAAATATAGGGGGCGTGGGGCGCCCGGGTGGCTCAGTCGGTTAAGCGTCCAACTTTGGCTCAGGCCACGATCTCGCGGTCCGTGGGTTCGAGCCCCGCGCCGGGCTCTGTGCTGACAGCTGGGAGCCTGGAGCCTGCTTTGGATTCTGTGTCTCCCTCTCTCTCTCTCAGCCTCTTCCCTGCTCACGCGCTGTCTCTCTCTCTCCAAAATAAATAAGTATTTAACAATTTTTTAAAAAGATATAGGGGGCCCCTGAGTGGCTCTGTTGGTTAAGCGTCTGACTCTTGATTTCAACTCAGGTCATGATCTCAGGGTTCGTGAGATCAAGTCCTGCGTCGGGCTCCGTGCCGAACGCATGGAGCCTGCTTGGGAGTCTCTCTCTCCCTGTCTCTCTCTGCTACCCAACCCCTGCCCACTCGAGCTCTCTCTCTCCAAAATAAATAAATAAATGTTACAAATAAATAAATCTTTTCTGCTTGAAAGTCTCTAATGGCTTCTTATTACCAAGGCTCTGGTGTCTCTCCATGCTGCCCCCTCATACTTTCCCAACGTGGTCTCCTGCCACGCCTCCTTTGTCTTCCTCTCCAGCCCTCTTAGGGCTTCTTAGTTGTTCCTCCAACATTCCTGGGCGCCCCTGCCTCAGGGCCTTTGCACTTGCTGTTTCCTCTGCCCAGGCTGCTCTCCCAGACATCTGTGCACGGCTCATTTTCTCAGCAACCTCAGGTCTCGGTGCAGATGGCTCTTCAGGGAGGCCTTCCTGACCCACCTGCACCCCCGACCCCCTGCTCACTGCCACACTCTTCACATTCCTTCATTTGAGGACCGTCCGCCTTCCCGCCGCCACATCTGTTCCCTAAGAGCCGGGCTTATCTGCTGCAGGGTTTTCTGCTCTATCCCAGCCCTGGGGACTTAGTTGGGCGGGGAGGCCTGGATGATTCAGACTCTGGCCTTGGCAGCTGCATCTGGAGAGGCAGACAGTGACATCAGGCAGGGAGATGCTGAGACAGAGGAAGCCCCAGGGGCTCAAAGAAGAGGAAGTGTGAGGACGCTTGTGGAGGAACTCCAGGTGGTTGTCTAGACCTTGCTTGGCTTCCCCCAGGGACAGGGAGCTCACTAGCCCACAGCCCATTGCTTTCTACTGTTCAGTTAGCTGGGAAACCTTTATCATATGGGCCGAATCCTTCCCGTAGCTCCCCTCCCTGCCTCTGGTGGCCCTTCTGAGACACGGGGGCAGCAGGAATGTCCTTCTTACTCGTCTCTGCTCTTCAGCTGATGCGGAAATGAGGCTCCCCTTTCTCTGAAGGGAGCCAGCATTACCCGTGACCCTGGCCAGGGCCTCCAGGAGGCAGTCCCTGCTTCTGGGCCCCGCGATCAGGCCAGCCTCTGTATGTGCCCAGAGAGACTTCTCCGGACAGCAAAAGCTGCTCCAGCGACCGCCTGGGGGGAGGTGAGTGAGGCCAGCAGGTGCGAAATTCAGGCCGGGGGAACCGAGTCGGGGGCGCTGGGGTGGGGCATGCGGGGGGCCTCTTGTCGTCACTCTGTGCACAGGCCGGGCAGTGGGACGTGGCGTTTATTGCATTATACATTTTATGTATGTTCTTTTCTTACGCTTATTCATTTTGAGAGAGAGAGAGAGAGAGCGAGGGACCGCATGAGTAGGGGAGGGGCAGACAGAGAGGGAGAGAGAGAATCCCAAGCAGGCTCCACACTGTCAGGGCAGAGCCCCCCTCGGGGCTCGATCCCACCAACTGAGAGATCATGACCTGAGCCGAAATCGAATGGAAGCTCAACGGACCGAGCCCCCCAGGCGCCCCTTATGTATATTCTTTTGCGCAAAGTGAAATATTTCGAAATCAATGGCATTAAAAAAAAAATTGGTCAGGGTTTCTTCAAGGGTAAAATTTAGAGGCCTTAGCGGGCACTCGGGGCCTCTCACCACCAGACTCCGACTACTGTGTCCACATCTGTGCTCCCCTCTCCAAAGCCTCTCCAGAACGCCCGAGTTTGCTCCCACAGGCTGGGGACACCGCCCCTTTCTCTACGTGGCAAACTCCTAATCATCCTTCAAGACCCTGCTCACAGGGCACCCCCTCCATGCGGCCTGTCTTGGTTACAGTACCACAGGGCCCTGCTGACGGGCTGGGGGTGGTGACTGCCCCTGGCCTTGGGGGGCAGGCCTGGGTTCAGATCTCAGGCCTCTCCCTCGCCAGCCGTGTGACCCTGGGCAAGTCACTCAACCTCTCTGGGCCTCAGAACCCACCCGATTGCCACTCCTCACTGCTGGCCAACGGGGCCTCTCACTGCCAGCTCTGGCCTGGCCCATCTGGACACAGCAGGGCCCGTCACCCCAGGGCAGTCCATGCACGTCAGGAACACTGCACCTCAGAACAAAGAGTCGGCGAATGTCAGCTTTTGTTCTGCTTTTGTGGCACTCACATCGCGGTCACGCAGGGAGCTCCCGTCCGTGAGGGCAGGAAGCCGATCGATCGGCCGGCTCCTGTCCCTGAGAGCCACCCGCCCCTGTCCTTGGGGGCCACCGGTCCTCCCGGGCGCCTTGCGGGTGGCCTGGCCCCTCACGGCCAGCAGCCTGGCGGGGCCAGGGTCACCAATGCTCCTTTCGCTCAACACCAGTGTCCACACCTAAGCCCTCACCGGCCGCACCTTCTGCCAGGCCTGGTTGGGTGCTGGGGGCACAGACCTGAGCCAGGGGTGGGCCCTGCCCTTCGGGGCTCAGAGCTGGTGGGGGAGCCGCACGGGGACCCGCAAACATGAGCGGGAGGTCCGCGCTGTGCCAGCGGGGAGTGCCCGGGGGCCGTGCCTGGTGCCGAGGTGGAGGTGGGGCTCAGGGAGAGCCCTCGGGGAGCCGGGGGAGCTGGTGTCGAGCTGAACCCCCGCGCAGAGTCAGGAAGATGAGGAAGGGACGCAGGGGGAGGGCACGGCCTGAGCCGAGGCCGTCCAGGGGCTCAAACGGTGCAGGACAGACGCTCCTGGCAGGGGTGAGTCTGGGGGGTTGGCGGCCACCAGGCACTTCCATGCCAGGCGAAGGCACTGGGACGTGACCCTAGGGCCCCGAGAGCAGACGTGGAAGCCGCCACTCCCGCCCCCACCTTCCCGGCTGTAATAAGGGCGGGGGTCCGGGCCGGGGTCAGGGGTCAGGGCGCTTGGGCTGGGTGTTTCTTCTGTGCCAGCGCCTTCCACGCACAGTCTCGCCGAGCTCTCCCACAGCCCTGCGAGGGGGGAATGTCATTTCCTCCGCGTACAGATGGGGACACTGAGGCTCAGGGGGGTCACGCAGCCCGTGCACGTGTGGAGCCGGGAGGGCGAGCAGCCTGGGCCGCCGGCTGCTGTGTGCGCCCATCGCTCTGACGCAGGGCAGTGGCCTGGCGGGCTGGGGCAGGGAGCTGGGGGGGAGGGGGGAGGGGGCGGGGGGGGTGGCGGTGCAGAGAGAGCTGCGAACCGGCAGCAGCGGGGGGAGGGGGACCCACCAGGATGACGAGTGTCCCAGCTGGTGTCTGCGTCCTAATTGGGAAGATAAGACAGAGCACCTGGCAATTTGAATAACAATGAACGCTTCCAGAAGGCTGAGAGAGTTGGTAACAATAATGCTTAGCTGACAGAGGCAGGAGTCAGGAGACCCAACATGACTCATTGCCTGGGGGGGGGGGGGGGGGGGAAACTGCAGACAGTGCGCCTCTCCAGGGCGGGGTACCTCTGTGTGCGTCTGCGTGGCACTGACCATATATCCACTGCACCCCCCCTGCCCCCCCCCCCAGCCCCGAGATGCGGGGATGCTCGGATCCACCTCTCACGAGGGGCAAACCGTGCAGGTGCCCGGAGTGAACCTTCGGGGGGGGGGGGGGGGAGAAGGCAATCCCACAGAGGCGAGAGCAGAGTCCCCCCCCCCCCAGGGCAGAGCTCTGAGCCACAAAGGGGGTGGTCTCGGAAGGCTGCATGGAGGAGGCGGCCGTGTGTAACACACACCTTCGGGAAGAGCTGGCTGGGGCCCACGCCGATGTCAGGCGCTCTAAGACTCGTCTGGGAACTGCTGGGTCGTGGCTTCCTGGCGTCCTTCCCTGCTCTAGGCCAGGGCTGGGAGGGGAGCACGGGTGCGGGTCCCAGCTCTGCGGCTGCCAGGGTGGACCGGGCACGTGGCAGGTGGAAGGGCGGGCGGCACCCCCCCGCCAGGTGCCTCCGGCACCCCAGTCACCTGCCGCTCCCTAGGCTTCCGGGAAAGGTGACACGCTATCCCAGCAGACACCCTACTCGTGGACAAGTCAGACATATTTTGTGTTTCGGAGGACGCCGGGTCATTTTAAAGGCAGACGATGGCTGTCCTCCCAGCGAATAGAGAGGCCAGACAGATGGGGGAGGGAAGGACGGTGTCTCTGGTGCCGGGTGCTGCCCGTAGCTTCCACAGACGTAGCTGTCTCTGTGTTTCAGGGAGCACGCTGACGGCACCGGGGGCAGGGGAGGCTGTTCGGGGGACAGGGACGGGGCGTCATGGGGGCGACGGGCAAAGGGCAGGGCATTTGGTCCCCCACACCCCTACGGCTGGCCTCGATCCTCTGAGGACACCCCCTCTTTAAGCCTCTGGATCCCACGCCTCCTGGTTTCCTCCAGCCTCCTGTCGGATGCTCCTCCTGACTCCCTTCCAGGGGTCCCTTCGTCCCCCCAAGAGCTCCCACACACTCCTTCCTCTCCCCAGGGGACCCCCAGCCCCTCAGACTCCACGACAAGTCCCGTTGACCAAGTCTAAGCTGGGCTGCAGCCCAGACCTTCCTCTGAGACCCTCCTTGACTTGTCTGCGGCCCTAACATCACCCCCCTGATGCTCACAGATGCTCACAGGCCTCCTGAACTTCAGATGTCCCTGCGCAGCTGGTACCCAAAGCCACACCCACCCCGGGGTTCCCATCTCACAATATCCCACCAGTACATCCCCAGCGGCTCCGTCCAGGGTCCCGGCTCTCCCCTTTGGAGCCCCCTCCTCCGTACCACTCGCCGGCCAGTCTCACGGGCGCTGTCCCCTGCTTCTGCCACAGCCCTGCCTGTGACACCTTGATGGCCTCTTCGCTGCCCGAGGCAACTTTTTAAAAGACACATCGAGCCACGTTCCTCTCCTCGAGGGGTGTCCCCTGTGCCCGGACTCAGAAGTCCACCCTTCACCGCGGCCCCTCATGATCAACCCCGTTGAGATCTCCAGCTCCTCCCTCCTGTGCTCCCCTTCTTCCCCCACCCCTGTGCCCCAACCTTCCTTCTGATGCACGGACGCCCCAGCTCTCTCCGCCTCGGTGCCCATGGCCTGTCTTACGTGGCAGGCTGCGGGGAGCCTCAGAGGGGCTGGTGGCCGAGGAGGGCTGACGCGGCAGGCGCCCCTCGGATGCAGGGCTGGAGGCCGTTCTGGCTTTCGGGGGGCGGGGGGCTGAGGGTCCGTGGGGAGCTGGCTCTGGGAGCTTCGCCATCCAAGCCCTGCACGCGGCCTTGTTCCCGTCACTTTGCCCTCCTGACTTCTGGACGTTTCTCGGGGAGCTCGGGGGTCTTTAAACACCTGCATCCTGAAGGTGAATTTTTAGTGCCGCTTTGGTAAATATTTAATGCCACTGCTCGCGCCGGGAGATCTGCGTTCCGCATTAAATGCCACCGAGTGCTGGAGATGCTGTGTTCTTTTCTGCTGCTACCCCACCTCTTCCTGCCCGACGAAAATAAAGACTCCCTTTGCCTCCCGTCACGAATTTTTCAAGTGCTCTCCACATCCATTCTGGTCCCCGATCGGCGTCCCCATTAGGCAGATGGAAGGTCAGAGGGCTTTTAAGTCGAAAGGCACCGTAGAAGCCTTCTGTCACATGAGAGGAAAGCAAAGCCCCGGCAGGGACGTGGCCGTCCAAGGTTAAGCAGCAAGCCGGCGGCAGAAGGAATCCAACAGCAGCCGTGCCTCCCAGCCCGGGGCTCGGCTCCGGGCACTGGGACCCGCGGGACTCAGGCCGTCCCTGCCCTCACCACATCCAGCCGGCCCAGACGTGGTAACAGACCGCGTGGGCCTGGCCGTCATGCGAGTGGGCAGCAGGGAGAGAAGAGAGGAGGGTGGGAGGTCTCAGGAAAATGGCCACCAGGAGCAAGGTTTTGAGGGAGGAGTAGGAGCTCGCAGAGGAGCAGGGACCCAGTGAGGTGACCAGGCTTGGCTGGGGCCCCACCCGTTCTGTGTACCTGGCCCTGGCTGAGAGCTCGGCCTGGGTCCGGGTTGCGTAAATCCTGGGGAAGCTAACACGCCTCTAGCTCCCAGGGCTCTTTCTACCTTGCCCGTGACCGTCCACAGCCGCTGGTCCCCTGGCCCTAGCTCTGTCCAAATCTCTGCTTTTATGGTAACGCGCCCCTGGCCTGCTCCGATGCCCTGCCCCCACCCCCACCCCCCCCTTCCTGTGCCCTCGGGTCAGGACAGAGGTGGCAGGAGGGGGCGAGGCTGGAGCCAGGGTCACACCCATGCACGTGAGCGTGCACACAACACACACATTTATGCACACACACGGCACACAGACGTGGTATCATACACACACACACACACACACACACACACGCACGCTAGTCTCTGGCCTTCCTGGATGGGACCAGAGCTGGGGGAAGGCTATGTATCACGGGCAACACGTCCTGAGTCTGCCGTCCCTCCTGGCCCCTCTCTGGCTCCTGCTCACCCGGGACCCGCCCCCGCCCCCGCCCCCACCCGGGAGGCACGCCCTCCCCTGTCCCCTCGCGCACAGCCCGGGGGGGGGGGGGGGGGGGGGGGGGGCCACCATAGCCAGGCAACAGGCCCCCACCAGGCCACCTCCAAAACGTCCCCAAACTCGTCCCCCGCCCCCAGCCTAAACTACCAGAGTCTCCTCCCTGGGGCGCAGCAACGGCCTCCCCGCGGCCTCCTTGCCTCCACCCCTGCCCCCCACGGCAGGGGCCTGTCACCAAAGCTCCCATCTGGCCAAGTGGCTTCCCGCTGAAAGCGCTCTGCTGTCCCGGGTTTTCCTTGAACTGAGGGACACGCTCTCCCCCCATCAAGACAGCCGCCTCGTGGGGTCCTGGGTTTCCTGCCTCCTCCGATGCCACCAACCATGAGGTGCAACATCCCCGAGATCATGGCTTTTGGGGGAAGAAGCAAGCAACGCTCCGTTAAATGGACACCTTGGCCGGGGACACGTGTGGATGCCAGAGGTGCCGAAGATGTGCCCCTCAGCGTCACGTTAGTGATGGCATCGGGCAGGGTCCTGGCGAGGACCCAGCCGCTGGGCTGTTACGGAGGAAGGCGCTGGGTACAGGAGCTTCCGTTTCCACACTCTGGGCCAGGAAAGGTCAGGAAAGGGGAGCCGAAGGCTCGGGGCGGGGGGTGGTCACTCAGCCGCACTGGGTGGGGGAAGGGCCCATCTGCAGGGGCCCGGGGGCTGAGGGGCTGAGGGGCCACCGAGGGGGCCTGGGGTCCAGGGAAGGGTCCTGCCTTCTGTGAGCGCCCTGGGGCATGTCTGCGGCCTGGGGTCAGCAGTCGGGAGAGAAGAGCAGGACGCAGACGGAAAATCCGACGACACGCTGGGGCCCGGGGACACTCCTCCGTAGCTGTGCCTCCCCGTCTGTGAGACCACCAGGGTCTAGTGACGCTGTTCTGGGCTTCCTGAAATTCAGACGACTCTGGCCGGCCTTCCCAGGGAAGTGGATTCTGGGATACGCAGGCCCCAGGGTAACCAAGCTGCCAACACAACAACCTAGCACAATATCCCCTTTTCTTGTCTGGTTGGATGAGCCAGGACAGAAGGCACCAGCAGCCTTGGCTGGGGGCAGGGACCCCTTTTCCTGCTCACAAAGGAGACAGCAACGGGCAAAGCGGAAACTTTGGAGGTCCTCCGCACATCCCCGGACGGCACCCCCCTTATTCCCCCGCCAGGTGGGAATTATCTGCTTCCCCGCTGGTGTCTCAGAGACCTGAAGCAGCTCGTCCGAGGACACACAGCCGGGCAGCACAGAGCCGGGTGCCAAAGCAGCCCAGGGGACTTCGGGGGACACCCGGATCCTGGGCTACCACACCCAGCAACGCCTGAAGCCACAGGTCCCCGTACTTGGGGGCAGGCGGGAGTCACTCCTTGAGCCAAAGCAATCTGCCAAGAAGCTCTCCCGGGCCTCCTCAGGGGCGCCTCAGAAACGGCAGTAAGACCATTCTGGAGGGCGTTTATGAGGACCGGGCGCCCTCTCGGCCCTCAGGCGAGCGCTGGTTCCCATCATTCTGACGGCAGTGGGATGCCCACGCCGGGAGAGCTGTGCTGGGCCAGTAAGCATCTATTCTTGGAAGCAAATATTTTAGCAGTGAAGGCCAGAGTTTTAATGATGGAGGGAATAAGGAAGGAAAGGTTCTCTGGTCCTCCCTGGCCTGCGCTGATGGAGATGAATTCCTCCTTCCCCGGCCCTGTGGCGCCCGATCTGGGAGCCAGGCCCATCAAGAGCCCCTGCACTCAATGGTTTGGGGACATATAATGGCTATGGGCCCGGCCGTGCTTCCCTTTGTGGCAATCTCGCGGTCCGCACGCCCCCCTCCCCCGCTGCGGCCCAGGGACCCATAATGCGGGATTCCTGTCAAATTGACATGAAGGAACATCCTCCTTTCTCGCAGGCGATGTTCCCCGGATTCGTCCAGGCCTCCGTGGAAACATCTCTTTGTTAACTGCTCACTCAAAGCAGCCTCTTTGTCTAAACAGTAGCTGGCCGCAGTTACTGGGTTAGGGAATCTTAACTGATTCCAAACTATTGTGCCGACTGGGCAGTGTGGGTCCCCCCCCCCCCCCACCGTGGGGCCAGGTGGCCGGGAGCTCGGGCAGAACCGCAGGAGCCCCTCCCAGGGCGAGGCACGTCTGATGAGGCCATCCAGCAGCACGCCCTTGGCAATGGAGCGCCCTGTGGCAGAGAGCCTGCCCGGTGCCAGGCTCCTGGTGGGCACCATCTCCCAGCGTCCCCTTTTCACAGCCGGGCAAACAGGCCTGGGAGGAACAAGTGACTCGCCCAAGGTCACAGGGCCTGTGGATCTGGCCGGCTCGACTCACGGCCCTGGCTTGTCCACCCTACAGACCTGCGATCTGGGCCCAGTGAACCTCCGTCTGGAACGTGGGCTCCAAGAGGGGTCTGTGGACACTCAAGGCCAGTCTGGTTCATTCTGGAAGTGTATCTTCAAAGGGACTCTTCCAAAACCCTCTCTGAGGTATACTCGCCCTGTGGCCGACTACACTGATTTTCCAGGCAAAGTGGTCAGGATTGATTTTCTGCGCATCACTGGCTGGTGTTCCTTGAGGGCGGGGCCTTGTCTTTCCTATCTTTTATTCCCTGCCCTTGGCCCTAGAGCACGGCCAACTCTCGGAAAGCACGTGTTGAAGGAATGAATGAATCGATGGGGTCTGGCCGCATCCTCAGAAGGGCGCACACGGGTTCAGAGAAGGAAAAGCAGAGGGGGCAGGCAAGTTGGCAAAGGGACTGGCCAAGGTGGTCCCTCCGGGGACCGAGGGCCAGTGGGACGACAGGAAGGTCTGACCAGTCCTCCTGACTTCTCACCTCCCTTGCTTTCTTTGCTCCGGGAGGGACCGGGAGCTGGAAAGGGCTGATGAATCCCTTTCCAGGACCACCTTGCCTCTTGGCCCAGCTATCACTGCCCCGGACGCCGGTCTGTGGCTGTCTCTGGAAGTACTGGGGTCCCACTTTGAAAAGCACGTAAAGGCACATTTGCTTCTCCACACTAAGATTCGCGCCCCGCTGGGGCAGGCAGATAGTGGGAGGTGCTGAACACAGGAGCATCTGAAACGTTGCGAGCAGTGAAATGTAACCAGGGAGCATTTGATGGCCAGTTCTCGAGAGGAAAAAGCCCTGATCTGTAACATCTGCTGCCAGCTTCCGTGGTGCAAATCCTGTCAGCATGATGTCACCGGACTCAGAGTTGGGAAGAGATACACAGTAGCCAACATAAGTAAGTTTCACTGCACCCATGCGATAAAAAGGCCCAAGAGCTCAGATGGTAGGAAATGTACGAAAATCATTGTTAGGAAGTGAAGCGTTTCGAATATCGATTACTTTTGTGTTTCATGTAATTTATTTATTCGTCAGCTTCTATCAGTTCATTGTTGGCGTGGCTGTCTCCAACACGGGGTCACAAAATTCCGGAAAATTTTAACTACCAGCTCGCGTGAGTCAGTGCAAGGTGGCCCTGGGCGCGTCTTGGCGATGTTTATGCGTTTGGCGATGTTTATGCGTTTGTCTTTACGCGCACTGGCAAAAATGTAACTCTTAAACCAAAGACACTGGCAAAAATGTAACTCTTAAACCAAAGATACCTTTGCTCAGAGCAAGCCTGAGTTTTCTAAAGAAGCGACTTGATTTAAAGTCAATTAAAAACAGATTAAGTAAACAGCATAGGAGAAGGGGAGACACAGACAAGAGGAACAGCCAGGAGCTGAAGTTTGGGGACAAAAAGTGGCTTTCCGGAAATGCCTTTAATTAATTATCAGCTGTCTCGGGGGCACGGTAACATAGATGGGCAACCCACAGGAGAGGAAATACAGTCAATTAACAGATTAACGGAAAGGTGTTCAGCCTCCCTAACAATCAAAGAAATGCAACCCACATAAAAATGAGGGGTGCCCCGCGCTCACAAGCCGCTGCTGGTGACAGTCCCCTGGGGAAGGAGGCTGGCGCTGGTACAAAGAACCATACAGCTCTTACCCCCTGACTCAATCAGCGCCCTGTCTGGAATGTATCCAGAGGAAATAATTCGAAAAAGGAAAATCCACAACCACTTAAGTGTGTTTACTGCTGCCCCTAACTTTCTGGAGTCCGCGGACAGGGCAAGTGGGGCTGAGGGAAGTGAGATCATTTGCCCGAGGTTCCCCACTGCCAAGTGGAGGCACGTGGGAACCCAGCTCCCACCTCTCTGCGCATTTGCTGTGAGATCTTCCAGGTAAAAGTTGTATTCGAAACAGCCCGTGCGTCGCATTTCCCCTTCCGAGCTGCTGGGTCCTCTGACGGGAGGAGGTTTCCGGAGGAAGGAGGCGAATAGGGAGCTGCCAGACGGATGGCTGGGGACACCGGGCCGCCTCAGCTTCTCCTCGGGGCTCCGGAGAGATACCGAGGACTGAGATGCACCTTCACAGGTGATGCCGGAGGAAAGATGGAGACCCCAACGCCAACTACGTGCTCCCCAGAAGCCACACAGAGCCAGCTCCAGGTCGGAACCCACACCGAGTTTCCGGCTCGTGTTGGGTCCGGGCCAGAGAGGGCTGGGTGTGCGAGCGCCTGGAGGCCTCACGGGTCCTCGGGGTCCTGCCCCAAGAGTGCGTGGGGCCTGACTTGCGCAGAGAACCCCCGTCACCCGGTCCGGCAGGGGGCCGCGTGCTCTGTGCGCGCCGCTCAGGGTTTATTCTCCCGGTGGGAAAAGCACGGGCGGAGGCGCTGCCTCCCGCTCCCAAAACGTGGGCTTTGCAGAGTCCGCTGGCCTTGGGTGTGAATCCCGGCTCGGCCTGTGCGACGCAGGACAAGTTGCTGACCCTCTCTGGGCGTCTGTTTACTCCCCCCCCCCAGGTGCGGATGACAAGCTGTGCTGGGGACACGAAATGGCACTGGTTGCTACAGCTGCTTAGCTCCCAGTTCCTCGAGAAGTGGGAGGGCCTGTTATTAACAATAATAATGCAATTAACTCACTGGCCTGACCCTTCACAGGGGCCTGCTGTGGGCGGGGCGCTGGGCAGAGGAGGACACATGGCATTAAGCACTGACAACAGGGGCCGGGGGGTCCGGGCTGAGCGCAAGACGGACCCATCGCGACTCTCCTCGGGTCTCCTTACAGCAGAGGAGGAGACCTCTCCGGTCCTCTCCGACCGGGAGAGGAGAGATTCAGGCAGGGGGCGTGGCAGGTGCAAAGGCCCTGAGGTGGCAGGGAGCTCGGCGAGCTCCAGGAGCTGCAGGGAGGCCGGGGTGGCTGGAGCAAATGGGGGAGATGAGGACAGAGGGACCGGGGAGGGGTAGCAGGACATGGGGCGGGCGGTTGAAAGGATTCGGGCTTCATCCCCTAGACAGAGGGCAGGCGCCAACGGGAGTTGACTTATGTTTTAACAGGATTGTTCTGCCGCTGTGGGGGGCAAAGGATAGAAGCGGGAAGAGATTTAGAAGGTGTTGTCTCAGTCCTGGCAAGGTGGACCAGATGGTTGGTTTCGGGAGAGGGGTGGGGAGGGCGGATTCGGGGTCCGTTCCCTGGCGTCCCTGATAGGACGCTGACATGGTAAAGAGTCAGTCACCGGGCCCTCCGGTGCCTGAGGTTGGGGAGAAGAGGAGGGAGCCCTGAGGGGTGTCACCCAGGACCCGGAGCTCCCCAGGGCTCCCCATTTCTCACTAGCCTTTTCCATCCTCTGGGACTTAGCCTGAGCCACATTCCGCCCGGACGGCCGTATCTCCACTTCCGGCAAACTCCTACTCATCCGTTGAAACCCTTTCTGGGTGTTGACTGCCCCGTGGCCAGCCAGAACTCGGCCCAGAGGGCTGCGGACCCTGGGGCAGCTGACTGCTGTCCTCAACATCACAGAAAGCCTGCCACCCCCTGACGTGACGCCAGGGGCGGGGGGAGAGGAGGGCCACTGGTAGAGCGGCTTCTGTGCGCCACAGTCTTCCACGCCTCCTCTTGCTGAACCAGACAGTGTGGATCCTACCATCCCGCTTTCCCCGTGAGGGGAGGGTGGCCACATCACCAGCTATCCAAAAATGGGGCAGCAGGGCGCCCGCCCGGCTCAGTCAGTGAAGCATCTGATTCTTGATTTGGGCTCAGGTCGTCATCTCGCGGTTCGTGGGATCGAGCCCCGAGGCGGGCTCTGCACGGACAGTGCGGAGCCTGCTTGGGATTCTGTCTCCTTCTCTCTCTGCGTTCCCCGCCCCCAAAAGAAATAAATAGACTTTTAAAAAAATGGGGAGCAAGATCTGAACCCAGGTCTGTCTGCCTCTCACAGCCTCTGCATCTGAACACTGTTTCCTGCCTTTTAAAGAAAAAAATAGAGCTTCCTAGAAGGCAGGGCTGTCCTAACGCGGCAGGCGGCTTCTGGAGGAATGAGTGGTCCTTCCATCACTGGGCGTGCGTGGCTGGGCTTCCCTCCATCTGGGAAGCCTCTCGTCCTGGGGGCTGAGGGGCCTGCACGGGACACAGCGATGCTCTGAGAGCTGGACGGAGAAGGTCGGCAGGGGCGACGGTCAGAAGCCCCAGGTGGCCTGAGACGGGGAAGTGGGTCACTGACTTATGGACCATCACCTCTCAACGGACAATTAAGGCAGCCATTAAAGCAGTGTTATGAAAACTTCTCAATAATGCCGGCAGCTCATCGAGACAGAACGTTGTATTAAAAACCCTCGACGCGCGGCTCGATGTGCAGATGGCAACAGTCCTAAAACGGGAAGAGTCGCAGGGGACAACGGGCTGCGTTTGTGGGGGACGGCCATCGGTGTGTCTGGTCCCCCGTGTTCTCCAGCGAGCACGGGCACTTCTATGATGGAAACTCAGGGGGCGCCCGGGTGGCTCGGTCGGTTAAGCCTTCTAGTCTTGACTTCCGCTCGGGTCACGATCTCACGGTTTGTGGGTTCGAGCCCCGCGTGGGGCTCTGTGCTGACGGCTCGGAGCCTGGAATCTGCTTCCGATTCTGTGCCTCCCTCTCGCTCCGTGCCTCTCCACCCTCTCAAAAATAAACAAATATACTTAAAAACCAAAGAGGGAATTAGGCATAAAAGGAAACTGTGGCCACTCCCCGGTGGAGGGCTGAGGCAGAGGCGGCCGCAGAGCAGGGAAATAATAATGAAGACGCGTGACCAGGATCGCCGCGCTCTGGCTCTGGGCGGCCGGCCTTCCCCTCACCCTCTCCTGATGACCTCTGAGCCACCGGGGCCTGGCGATCGGTTGTAGGGACCTGTCCGGGTGCCGCGACCCAGGGGGGCCGAGGTGGGATTCGAGCTGTGCACTGTCCGTGGCTTTCCCTCCAAACGGTTTCCTTCGACCCCTCCCTGCTGCTCCCTTGTCACAGTTTACTTAATGTTACAAGTGAGAAAATCTGCCAGCCCCAGTCACTTCGGATGTGGTCTGGTCCTTTCTTCTGGACCCTGGGGCCCAGTCTGTCCTAAGCACCCGAACTTAATCCTTTAGGTTGAATTGGGGTCTCTGGGTCTACGGTGGCCCTTGGGGCAGGGAAAGAGCAGAAAAAGAGAATGCCCTGAGCCCCAGAAAATCTTCAGGGGGGCGTTTGTGGCCTCTTGTGGGATGTTATCAGTAAAGGGGCTCTCACCAGAAAAAAGAACCTGACTATTCTACTAGAGAAGGGAACTTTGAGATGCACTCTGTTCCAGGACGGCTGTTCCCTGCCGAGACCCCGAGGGTCCCGGCCCCTTACCCAGGCCTTTGTTCATGTTCTTCTTCCCACCAGCAACGCCCTCCCCCCTTTGCTTTTTGCCTAATTACTCCTCATCCTTGAAGATCGCCTCCTCCAGGAAGCCATCCCCGATGCCCGGTCCGGACAACGCACCCTTTGCGCTTTCTCCTATCACAGCTGACGGCTCATCGCCATCGTCTGCCCCTGAGTCAGCCAGACTGTACGTCCAGGCGCCCGGCCCAGAAGAAGGGTGCGACCAGAACCGGACCCCACACCCTGGCTTCCTCCTGGCCCCTGAACCCTCCCCGGGGCCCTGGGTCCTGCCGTGGCTGATGGCGCCCGTGGCAGAGACCCAGCTCCTGCCCAAGGCTTCGTCGGGCGTCTGAGGCCCTCGACCTCTGCCTCCGGACTCCTGCCTGCCTTGTCCGGTCCGGCCCCCTGGCTGAAGGGACCAGACTGGAGACCGGGCCCTGACGGCCGCACAGTTCTCTAGGCTGGTCACAGCAAGCTGCCTGGGTTCAAACACTGGGTCTGCCAGTGACCAGCGGGGTGGCCCCGGGCCAGTGACCTAACCTCTCCGTGCTTTGGTTTCTTCACCTGTAAAACGCGGATCCATCAAGTAAGTGCTTGAAAGCCGGGAACGAGGCAGCGAACCGAGCGGACAAAACCCTCGTTCTCGCAGTCTCGCGGGGACGGGCCAGGAACGTAGGGAGCCCTGTCTGAGTGCCCAGCGTGGCCCCGGCTTGGCCGTGATTTTAAAGCTGCTCCCTAGCACCAACCCCAAGTATTCCTCCTCGGGCCAAGCACCCGCGGGGTGAGGAAGGACAGGCCAGCTGGCTGGCGGTAAGGATGTGGTGCCTGGAAAGGCGTCGACGTTCCCTGCAGCCCTACTGCGTGCTCAGCCCTGGGCAAGGGCCCCCTCCTTCGCTCCTCGTCACCATTGCTGAGGGGAAGGAAGCGCTGAGACTCAGAGAGGGCCAGCAACTTGCCTGAGGACACACAGCCGATGAGGCCTCTGGGTCTGGGCCCGTCACCCCCACCGTCCGTGGTGCTGCCTGGTCGTGGAGCAGCACCTTCCTGGGCTTCCACCAGAGCCGTGAGTGCCGCGGACACAGCTGGGGAAGCAGCAGGGATGTGCCTTCCGTTGAACTGGGCTGCGGTGGGAGGAGGCCAGGGCTCCGGCCTGGAAAGACAGCGGCTGCAGAGGACGGGTCCAGGGTTTCCTAGTCCAGCTGAGAGCCCCGAGGCTTGGAACTGCGCCCGCGTGCAGACGTTCCACGTCTTCTGGATTCCAATCACGGAGGCCTCCCTGGTATTTGACGTGGTGCCAAGGAAAGAAGATACTTGATCTCCCTTTTTGTCTTCTGACTTTCTGGAATTTCTTGCTGCTGGCTGGCGGCCTGCCAGAAACCGCGCACCAGGGATCTGGCCACGGAGCCGGGGAGAAAAAAAGTGATGCCCGAGCTTTACTGGGAGGAAGGTTCTGGGGTCGGGCAAAACTCCGGGGACCCCCGAGGGATGAGTTCCGTAAAGAGCCAGAGGGTGTTCTGGGTCCGGGAGGAAGGAGGCGAGAGCCGCTTGGGGGGGGCCTTGCTGGCGGGCAGAGGGAGGCCTCTGGACCGAGAGGGGCGGTACATCGGGGCCGGGAGTCTGGGTCCGTCTCCGGTCACGTGACACATCTGCAGCCCTCTTGCAATTTCCGGGGTCGCTGCGGCCTTTGCTTGGGCTGTTTCTTCTGTCTGAAGTGGCTCTGCCCTTTTGTTCCAACCCCTCACGTCCCCGGGTCTGGCTTGATGTTGCCTCCTCCTCCAGGAAGCCCGCCCTGACTCTCCCCTCCCCTGCAGCTCATCGTGGGCTCGCCCAGTTTCTCTGGGCGCTCTGGGCGACTGTGGCCGTTCTCTGTCCTGCTCCATCAACCCGGGCGCCTTCTAGGGGCAGGCCGCCCACCCCCCCCCCACCACTTAAGGCACCTCAGGGACAGGTCGGAGCCTGATGTAATTTGGTTCCACGTGATCTCAAGCGACATGCGACTTCCTGTGCACACCCAAGGCCGCCCTGAGGGCCGTGGGAGCTGCCCCTCTCCTGCCTAGGGGGCCAGGTTATTCAGTGTCCCCCATGGGCGCCAGAGACAGCCCCCCAGGTCCCCTGGGCTCCTTCTACCGATCTGGGCCTAGAAGTCTCTCCGAGACCACCCTGCAGAGGAGCTCCCGGCTCAAACAGGAGGGCTCTGTCCCCACTCTTCTAGAGGTGGTCCCCAGACTGGCACCGTCGGCATCTCCCAGGCCCAACCCAGACCATGCCCTTCAGAACTGGCAAATCCAACAGGACCCCAGGGGACTGAGTGCCCACTGAAGCCTGAGATACACAAACAACCGTCTTCCCGGGCCAAGTCAGGAATATCCCCCTGAGCGCTGAAAGATTGAGAGGCCCCGGGGGCTGGCCAGCCTCCTCTCCTCCCGTCACTGCCCCATCCCATACCCCCCCCTCCCCACCCACACCAGGCCTCGGGCCTCTAGGCCTGACCAGGGCTCGGACTTCAGGGAAGGTTTTGAGGGACGAATAGGAGTTCCCGGGGAGATGCGGAAGAAGACAAGAATAGCACGTGGGGAAGGGAACTACGTGTAACGGCAGGGAGGTGGGAATTGGCAAGGGCCAGAGCGGGGCCGGGCCCCCGGCAGAAGGAGTGCGGCTGGGGGCGACGTAGGCAGGGGCCTGTGGCGGTTGGCTCAGGGTCCTGCTTGCTTCTGGGAGGCCCGGGGCTGGGGAGATCCGGCTCAAGCCCATGAACTTACTGTGTGGCCTCGGGCCAGTCGCTTACCCTCTCTGGGTCTGTGTTTGCCTTTCTGTAAAGGGGGCGACAGCAGTCACACAGGCCAGCCGGTGGAAATAATGACGGCGGGTGGCATCTAAACGGGGTGCGGGTGTGGCTCCCGGTGCGTTTCAGAGGGAGATGAGCAGAGCTGCCCGGGCTTCAGAGAGAGAGCTGTGGGGTGGGGGTGGGGGCGGGGGGCTCGGGGGCCAGGCTAGGGGCTGAGGCCCTGGGCGCGGGAGGGCGGGGACAGTGCGGGAGGCTGGGGGCCCAGGTGGGCATTCGGTCCTCACGACGGCACTCTGAGGTCAGGCTGCCCTTGTGCCCATTTCACAGGTGAGGAAACCGAGGCTCCGGCAGGCGAGGCAGCCTCCAGGGGCCGAGCTGGGATTCGAGGCAGGTGCGTCTGCCCGTGTGTGGCTGCTGGCTCTCGGCCAGACCCGCCACAGCAGCAGCGACGAACGCGGGCCCGCACCGGTGACGGCAAGGATGACGGCACCACCCCTCGGGGACTGTCCTGGCGGCCACGGGCACACAGCGCCACGTGGAGGCACCCGTGCTGGTGCGGGCGGCCCCCCAGCTGCCCCGTCCTTCTCACTTAGGCCACAAGGGCCCCCGGGGTGGCCACCGGCACAAGGAGAGCCGGCCCGAGGGCTGGCGCGAGGTGACACAGGTGCGCCCCGGCTCCAGCGGCATTTGCTGAGCACCTGCTACGTGCCCTGGACACCGGAGGCAGAGAGAGGTCCCTGCCGCGGTGTGGGCTGAGGTCCTGGCCCACGGAGATGGTGGCCTGGTATCAGTGATGGGACTCGCCAGAAGGTGGGAGGCGCTGGGCCAAAGACAAACCAGGGGGAGCAGGTGGGGGGCCCTGGGCCTGGGAGGTGCTGGGGAATGCTTGTGAATGTAGGAAGGAACCGAGAGGGGGAAAGAAGGGGAATGGAGGGAGGGGGTAGAAGGGAGAGATAGATGGGGGAGGGGGGAGGGAGACAGAGGAGGGGGAGGGAGACAGAGGCAGGGGAGGGAGTCAGAGGAGGGGGAGATAAAGGAAGGGGAGGGAGACAGAGGAGGGGGAGGGAGTCAGAGGAGGGGGAGGGAGACAGAGGAGGGGGAGGGAGACAGAGGAGGGGGAGGGAGACAGAGGAGGGGGAGGGAGTCAGAGGAGGGGGAGGGAGTCAGAGGAGGGGGAGGGAGACAGAGGAGGGGGAGGGAGACAGAGGAGGGGGAGGGAGACAGAGGAGGGGGAGGGAGACAGAGGAGGGGGAGGGAGTCAGAGGAGGGGAGGGAGACAGAGGAGGGGGAGGGAGTCAGAGGAGGGGGAGGGAGACAGAGGAGGGGGAGGGAGACAGAGGAGGGGGAGGGAGTCAGAGGAGGGGGAGATAAAGGAAGGGGAGGGAGACAGAGGAGGGGGAGGGAGTCAGAGGAGGGGGAGGGAGTCAGAGGAGGGGGAGGGAGACGGGGGTGGGGAGGGAAGAGAGAAGAAAGAGAGGAGGAGAGGGAGGCAGGGGAAGGGTCCTGCTGTCTGGGGAGCTTCTGGAGCACAAGGCGGGCAGGGCGACTGACAGAACAGGCAGGTGTGAAGGGCGCCTGTCACCACTCTGAGGAGGACGTGAGCCCAGGCAGCGGGGCGCCTGGGGGGACTGAGCTCGTGGAGCTCGACCGCCAAACCTCCTGGTCTGAGTAACAGGGAAAGCCGGCTTCCCGCGAACAGAGGTCACCCCCACCCCGCCCCGAGCGCCTCAGTTTGCACACGGGAGAATGGGGCACACGATCCTCACCCCACAGGGCAAACGGGCAACGACATCAGCGGCACGTGGCTGGCGGCTTCCACGTCCCCATCCGCCCTGCAGGGCGGGACCCCGACCCCAACCACGTTGAGTCACCCACCTGTGACCCCGAGAATCCACAAGCCCCCGGGGCCAGGCAGTAGGCCAAGCCCCTCCTCCGAAGGATGCTCCCACTTAACTCCCAAGGCGGACATGCCCCCCGGTATGTTCGTGGGGGAAACTGAGGCTGGGCCGGTGCCATGCCTTGCTCAGGTCACAGAGCGATGCAGGTGGGTCTTGAACCGGGACCGTCAGCTCCAGCCCCAAACACGCCAACGGTGCCGGGACAGCAGGGGACAGCCGATGGGATCTGTACCCAACAGGGACGAGCTGGCTGCTTGGGGAACCCAGGGTGACAATCTGGAGGCGGCAGCAGACTCCAGCTCTCGCTCTGGGAGAAGCACTGAGCACGGCCCTCCCCCACTCCCTCCCCAGCCACACGCCCCGTGTCGCCTGAGAACGCCCTGGTGGCCACGCTCACGGCTGGGCTCTCTGCCCGGGACGCCCGCTCAGCCCTGCCCGGGCCGCACCCCCCCCCCCCCCCCCCCCCCCCGCCCCGCCGCTGGTCACATCTTCCAGTGTCACCGCCCAGGATGGGGCCGGGGCTGATGGGGAAGCGTTAGCCCCGCTGAACGGTGGGAAGGAGGGTGGCTTCGCCCACCGCATCCTTTCTGCCAGCACAGAGGACCGCGGCCTGATCCCCGCTGCGTCACCGGCTGGTGGCTTTGGGGAGGCTCCTTCACCTCTCCGCCCATGGGGTCAGAGCAAGAATGGGACACCGCGAACGCGGAGCCAGGGCCACGGCGGGTGCTCCGCGGGTGACGCCAGAACCGTGGGCATCCCCCAGCAGGCCGGCAGCCGACGGTCTCGCCAAGGCCACCCCCTCTCCCCGTGGTGGGTGACGGGGAAGCCTGAGCAGGTAGCCCCTCGCCCAAGCGCACGCCGGGTGTCGGGGGCACGACAGGAGCTGCAAGGCCACCCGGTGTGAGCCCTCCATCCCCGTCACACGCTCGCCGGCTTCTGATGGTCTGTTTCGTGAACGCGCATTCGGTTACGGGAGCGCCCCTCGGAGGCCACAGTATGGGAAGCGGGGGGCGGGGGGGGGGCACACGAAAAGCCTCTGAGCTCCTGGGTGAAACGTCTCCCACTCAGCACAGCTCGGGGACGCGAGCTCAGTCTCGTGTCTGGACTTTATGCACGGTCCCCGTGAGCTTTCTCACGAAAACTTGGCCGCTCGTACGAATGACATTGTCCAGTGGTTCCCAAACTGTGGTCCCTCAGGTACCCTGCCCCCTCCAGAGTTTTCTGATTAGCAGGCTCCCAGGGATTTATTTCGACAGACGCCCCAGGTACGGCTGCCGCCAGAGACCCATATTTCAGAAAACCCCACCATCGGGGCCAGGTCTGTAGGTTTGTGTGGGCCCCCGCCTTTCCGCCCCGTTCCTCGGGGTTCTCCACCCATCACCTCGATATCACCAGCGGCCCGGCACGGGGGAAGGGCCCAGAGGGCCGGCTCGGCCGGTACCTGCCAAGCTGAGGTGCATGGGGCCGTATTTTTGTCTCCTGCACGACAGATGGGGCAATTATTCAATCAATAAGCTGATTTAAGTGCCTCTTCATGAATTATTTAAGTCATTCATTATTGAAAAGGTCAGTACCTGCTAGCTATTTACCGATCATTCACTAGCTTGGTCGCATCTCCGGCAAGGAAGGACCAGTCGTTAACTGGGCACCTACTGTGTGCCAGACATTTAATTTAACCCTCGGAGGGAGCTGGCAGGGGGCTTTGGGATGATGATCGGGAAGGTGACTTGCCTGAACGCGTTGCTGGGGCTCAAAGCCGGGTCGGGTTTCCCGCAAAGCTCAGAGACTGTGGGAGGGACCTCGTAGGCTGGGCTCAGTGGGAGGATGTGCCCCACATCCCACGTGACCATGGCTGCAGCCCATCCCCACATCAAACCTCCTGACTGGGGTGTCTGCCCTCTGCGTGGCTCTCGTCTCTTCCACGGGCCTCCCTCACGCTGGGCTCCTGCTCCAAAATGTACAGCCCGCGGGGCACTTGGGTGGCTCCCTCGGTTAAAGCGTCCGACTCTTGGTTTTGGCTCGGATCACGATCTCACGGTTTCGTGGGGTTAAGCCCTGCGACGGGCTCCGGGCTGGTGGCGTGGAGCCTGCTTGGGATTCTCTCCGCCCCCCCACCGCCCCTCCCCTCCCCTCCCTTCCTTGCACTGTCTCAGTCTCTCTCAAAATAAATAGAGTTAAAAAAAAATACGTACAGCCCTCCTCACTCCTTCCAAGTCCGCCCTGCCCAAGGACGGTCGGTCATTCCCTACCTCCCGCTGGCCTGGGACTCACACAGTAGAGAGTAGAGAAAGTCAGGTTTGAACGTACCCCTTGGGCGGAGTACCCGGCTCTCCTGGGGCAGCCAGGCTACTAGGCCAAGCCCCCGATATCCCGCTTCCCTCCCTGCCTCCCTTCCTTTCCCCTGGGCCACCCCCGAGCAGCCTGCCTGCATAACCTCAGCCGTCCTTGTGGGGCTCAGTGCACGTGAACCTAAGGAACCAACCCAGTAACAGGCTTACTTTCTAACTCCATGCCGAAAAAGCCTATCCCCCAACCTCCAAAAAGCCACTGGCTTCCTTTGCCTAGACCGCGCAAACTCGGCAAGCCATCCAGGTTCCCCTCTTGCCGTGGCAGCCGGGAGACTCACGACTCCATTAAACGCTCAGTGGCGACCACTCCCGCGCCAGGCTCGGAGTGCCATCAACTTGCGAGCTCGGCTCCCAAGCTCCGCGTCCACCTCTCGTTTTTGACCTTCTTGCCCAGGCACGTGCTCTCACGGGCACCTTCGAATCCTTCTCGGCAAGTAAGACAAGCAAACGATCAGGCGGTCGGCGAGCCAAACACAGCAAGCAGTAAGGACCCGCTCTTTTCCGAGCTTGTCAAGGGCCCGTGATCCGTGGCGGCCAGGGCCTTGATCGCAACCACTCACCAGGCAGACGAGCTCTGGAAGGTCATCAGTGGTGGGTGGTGAGCATTTCCCTGCAGCGTGGGCGCGGCCTGCGGGGCTTGCGGCAGCAGCCCCGGGGGAGGCTGGGGCTGCGGGGCCGGCTGCCCTGGCCGCGGGGGCCGGGCAGGATTGCCCCACCGCCGGGGGTCCTGTTTCATCCATTGTCCGTGGATGCCCCACCGCGCCAGGTAAACCTTGCAAATGTCGTAGTTCATTGCCGAGTAATACAAAAGATCCAGGACCAGCAGCATGAACACGAAAAAGCCATAGATCCACACTCCCAGCAAGGCGGTGTAATTGCTGGGGGGAAACAGAGACAGACACTGAGAGCAAAGACAGCAACAGCCCCCATCGACAGTTAATCCGCGGGGCTCCTTCGGGGTCCCAAGCCCCTCCCTGGGGGCACGGTGTCCTGGCTCCCCTCCTCACACCCACCCTCCACTTCCTGTCCTCCTAGATCCTTGGAATCCATTCCTCTGTGCCCTGTCCCTCCCCCCCCTCCCACGGAGCATCATCCCCAGGACCCCGGGGGGGGGGGGGGCAGGGATCCCAGGGAGTTGGGAAAGACCTTCACCCTCATGGGTGCTGCTCTTGGGCCTGCCGGCTGTCCCCTGGGGGTGCCCCCTGCTTGCCCGCCCCCGGGCCTTTGTGTGTGCTGTCCCCACCTCCCAGGATGTTCTCCTGCATGGATTACTGCCTCCTCCCTCCCTGTCCCCCAGCAGCTCCTCCCTACCTTACTGGACCCAGGGCAAACGCAAGTCCTAACTTCCTGAGCCATACACCCCTGGCCCTCGGCGTCCCCCCCCATGGGCTGTGGGGGATACGGTGGGGGCACCCCTCCCCCGGGCAGCCCCTCCCCCTTCGGACTCTCCCTCTTGCCCTTTCTCAGGAGTCCAGAAAGCAGACGTGGGCTCAGCCTCCCTCCCTGCGCCCCACGCAGCACTCACAGCCCCTGCTGCCACTGCCTTCTCCCCCTCCCCCCAGCACCGCCACAGGGTGCGTGGCTGGGGCTCTCAGGGTCCCCGGCCAAGGTCTCTCTTGCTCATTCACCCAGGACTTCCCCACTGAGGGCTGTCAGCCCCAGTTTTAGGCTGCCGGGGCTCACAGCTCCTTTGTGAAGCTTGGCTCCCCACCACCCTGCCCGACTCCCCTTGGCCTCCTGGACACTGCTTCCCCCAGGAAGCCTTCCAGACATGCTGCCCCTCCTACAGACCCCTCCTCTGACCCATAGTCCTGAGTGCCCGTCAGACCCGGCCCCCACCGCCCGGGACCGAGTCGTCTGGGTCTATCCGTCCCCACCCCCACCTCCAGGCCAGGTGTCCCCTGGGAGCCCAGGGAGGGCTGTTTCCTGGGCTGGGGCTGTTGTGCTCCAAACAGTGCTCGCCAGGGGCTGTGGCTGTTTAAAGAGACTGATTTATTAATCACTCAGAGACCGCCTCCATCTGGTCCCTGCTGCGGGCATCTGTTCAGGTGGGTGAGCGCTGGCGGGTGGCAGAGAGGAGGGGCACTGAAGAGAAGCAGAGCCAGTGTCCCGCCTCACGGCCCCCTCCCCCAGCTCCGGCCCAGACAGGGCCCCTGGGTGTCCTGGGTCCCCACGGCAGGTCCCTCTGGACCCTGCCCGAGGCTGGAGAGCACAGGCCTGGAGCCAGGGCACCTGGTTCCGTCTTCAGGTTCCTCCCTGGCCCAGCTTTGCTGTGCGGCCTGGGAGAACCCCTGTGTGTCCCTGGGCCCCGGCAGAGACCATCTCAATTCACCCCGCCCAGTCGTGGCCCCAGCAGCGAGACGGGGGGCGATTGCCCTCCGACTCCTGGGCCCCGGGCCAGGGCTGTTCACTTTTGCTCACACATGCTCTTTGCCCGGAACGCCTTCCCTCCCCCTTGCTTAGCCAGTCTTTCCCCCTGAAGACTTGGCTTGGGTGCTTGGAGGTCCCTCAAGTGGGAGGTCTCTGGGTGCCCAAGCACTCAGCACAGAGCAGGCCCCGGTAAGTGCTCAGGGCTTGGTATCTGCTTGGGGGGAGAGCGGGGGGACATGCAAGTCCGTATCTCAGCCACCCTCCTTCCCTGGTGTGGCCCCACCTCCAGCCACCACCTCCACGAGGCCTGCAGCAGTCTCGGGGGCTTGTTCGTGCTAAGGTGTGAATGACTGACAGCCAGGCCCCACGCTGCCGCACTTCAGGCGGAAGCCAGCTTTGCCTGGATACATCTGGATGTGGAATTTCTGGGAGGGAACAGAGGCTGGCAGTCCCCGCCTGGCTCGCCGAAGCAGGAGTCCTGGGGTGGACGTCCACGTGGACAGAGGAGGAGGGCCTGGCTGCGGTCTCCGGCCCTCCTGCTTTCCCCAGCACCCTCTCTCCAGTCTCCCCGGAGCCCCCACCGCATTGCTCCGAACATCAGGTTTTTCCTTGGTGGTTCCCATGGCAGCGGCCTCCTCGGGGCCGAGGGAGGGGAGCGGGAAGCGGGAGACCAGGATGCCAGCCCGGGGGTGGTGGCTGGACCACAGCTGGGCCTGAGCCAGCAGGGAAACAAGAACAGTAATGAAAGCGGCAACCAGCGAACCTCGCTCTTTGTGCTTCCGCACGGCGGCCCGTTCGGCGCTCACAGCCAACACGGAAGGAAGCATCGTTGCTATCACCACCACCCCCGTGTTACAGATGGGAAACTGAGGCTCGGAAGGGTGAAGAGACTCATCTAAGATCTCACAGCCAGTGAGTGCAGAGCCAGGATTTGAACTCAGAAGTCTGGCCCCAGAGCGCACATTCTCAACCGTGGCGCCATACCGTCCTGGACAGGTGCCCCCAGGCTCCCAGGGCAGAAAGGTCGCCTCGAGGCCTTGGTCTATGCCGCTCCTCTGCCTGGAACCCGCTCCCTACTTCCCGTGCGCCCATGTCTCAGCTCAGCCACCTCCTCCTCCAGGAAGCCTTCCTGGGTGTCCCCGGTCAGATCCAACGCCTCCCTGGGGCTCCCAAAGTCACTGGGTCTCCCAGAACACACCGTGTCGTCTTGGCTGTTTTGTGGGATTGTTGGCCCCTCGAGCTCAGAGCTCGAACGCACGTCGAATGCTTCGGTGAGCTGGTGACAACGGAGACCTCGATATATAACTAGCTCCCTCACGAGACCTCACCTTCTCTCTGCACATTCACCAAGAGCTCATAGCGATACAGGTGATCAGAGCACGCCGGTGCCCCGTGCTTCTCACTCCCCGCAACAATCCGGTGAGTTAGGAGGTCCAGGTGAGGACATGAGGTCCAGAGAGGCAAAGTCACCGGCCGGATGGGAAGGGGCTGCGTCGGGATTCAGACCCGGGTCCGTCTAACCTCGGGGTGTGCTGAATCTTGGGAAAACCCCAAGGTCACGTCCGGATGTCCAGGGGGGGGATTTCCCACAGTGGCTGGGCTCACCCTGCCCCCCCCGCCCCGGAGCATCCTGCATCCCACGGTGTTGCTCTGTCCCAACCGGCATTTGGGGGGATGGGGAGTGGTGGCCTGATCCCCCCCTGCCCCCCACCCCCCCGCTCAGGGAAAGGACGGGCGCACCGACGGGAGACGCAGCCTTCACGGACTTCCCTGCCAGGGAGCCCTCGCCAGACGCGGTGGGTGGCCGGAAGCATTCCGGGTTGTTGTTGTTGTTGTTGAACTTCATTAAAAAAAAGCGATTTGGACATCAATTCCACCCAGATGCAGGGGTCTTTGTTGTGTGTATGCATGTGCTTTGCAAAGGGCAGGATATAAAGCAGAGGCTGTTTTGTGGGGCAAGATGCGAAGCCAGCGGGAGCCCCAGAGAGCAGGTTTTCGGTGTATCTGGGGATATTTATGGCCTCCAATTCTTTTGGTGTTTCCCAAACAACAAACAAGAGCCTGGAGGGGTCTCACTGAGGACCTACTGGTTACAGGAGCAGGTACGTAGGCAGGAGGCCAGCTGTGGCCGGAAGGCGGCTCCCGCCAGCGCCCCAGAGGCGGTCCCCGCTGAGGACCCGCCGAGGCCAGCGGGTCAGAAAGGTACACGGGCCGCAGGGCCCCCGGCCGACCTCACCTAAGCTACCTGAGCCCCGAACCCACTCACGAGGCGGCCTGTGGGTCCGTGTGACGAGCTGGTAACCCCGGTGACTACATTCTGGGCCCGAGAGGTCAGGCCCGCGTGGATTCAAAGCCCAGCCGTGCGCGTTTCTCCCTCCGTGATCTCGGGCCACAGCCTGACTCTCCTCATCTGTCCAGTGGAGACAACGGTACCCCTGCTCGAGTGGCGGTGTTGTTTATGAGGCTTCATGCGATCACACGGGGCCTAGAGGGGAAAGGACCCAGCGGCGGCTGCTGGCTCCTATGATGAAGGCACACAGGAACGCTCAATAGGCCTGGGCCCAGAGAGGCCAAGCGACGTGCCCGGGGTCACACAGCGGCATGGAGCCTGTTGGGCCAACGAAGCTGAGTCCACTACTATCAAAATGCTCACTGTCCCTCCCGCCCCGCTGGCAACAGGCTTGGCCCCACGAGGACAGGCAAGAGGAGTCCCGGATAGGCCTCTGATTCTTGAGCCGCGGGGACTTACGGGGTGCCCGCTACCTCAGCATAACTGAGCCTGGAGGACAGGCGCACCTGTCCCCAGCCCTGCTCCGTCCCTGGTGCGTGGGTGACTCCGGGCGAGTTTTCGCCCTCTCTGGGCCTCAGCCCTGGCGTCAGGGGGCCGGTGGGGCCTTCTTCACAGAAAACACCCCCACGTGGATCAGAGGAGCTAGGGTGAGGCCCCTCACGTCACAGTAAGTGCTCAAAAGCGTTCCCCTCCCCCTGGCTCAGCAGAGTGTATTCTGACGAAGGAACGTCGTGATTCTAGAACCTCTCCGGTCGTTACAAGGCTGCCAGTGCTTCTGCAGGCTCCATGCCGAACAGGGCTTGAGGGGGTCGAACAGCCGACGAGAACATCTAGAAGCTTCTGACAGCCCTCAGGGGCTGCGTTCCGTGGCTGGAAGCATCTGGACGGTGACGCAAGGCCTGCGGGACGGGGCCCAGGGCCCCCGGGAGCCCAGGTCCTCAGGCACCGGGGAAAGGAAAGCTTCTGGGGCAGAGAGATTTCACGTGCGGCCAAGTGGGGAGCCAGATTTCATCCACTCCATCCTTGGAGGCCTTAGAGGACCCCTGTGCCTCCCGAAGGTCCCTCTCCCAGGCTCCCTCTCTCGCGGCCCACCTGCCTGGTGAAGGAACACCCGCTCACTGCACAAGACTCCGCCCCAGGCCACCGCTGTCCCCAGACAGAGCTGACCGCCGACCCTGAGCGCCCCGCCCCACCCCGGGCCCCGGGCGGACGCCCCCAAGGCAGGTCCGGGGCCCCGAGCCCGAGCCACCGGCCCCGGGAAGGCATGCGGCATGCGTCTCCTGGACGCCAAGGGCCCCTGCCCGCGTGGCAGGAAGTGGCACCTTGCCGTGGCCGTGGGCTCGGCGAGGCTGCTTCCCTCGCTCTGCCTGCCTTTCTGCCAGGCAGCTAGAACCAAAACAAACCATTCTGTTCCTCCAGAAAAACACAAATAAATAAGTCATCAGAAGTGCTCTCCTTTTCCCTGTCACCGGCCCTGCCTCCTCGCTGATTCACCAGCGGGGTGGGTGGGGTGGGCGGGTGCCAGGCAGGCGTGGCTGCTAATGGACCCCGTGCATCTTCAGAAAGCCCCACTGGGGGTCACGGCTGCCCTGGTCCCCCTCCATGGACGGGCCGCGGCGGGTGCTCACGGGTCCGGGAGGTTCGCACATCCGGCCTCTTGGCTGAGATCTGGTGCGTTCCCCAGCATCAGACAAGTCCTGGCTTTCCAGGGACCGGTGACCCTAACAAGGGCCCCGGGCGTCCCTCAGGCCTCGACGGTGGCCGGACCCGGTGACCTCACCAGCCTGGGCCCAGCCCCTTCTTTCTTCCTCTCAGAGTAGCTGTGAAGGCAGCCACTATTAACAAAATAACACAGGCGTCTTGCCCAAAGGGGTCAGGGCCCCAGAGGGCAGGACGGTCCCCGAGGTGGCTACCACCTGGCTCTCCTTTACGTCCCTCCGGGCTGTCCCCTCTCTGCCACAGGCTCCCCTGGATGCAAGGCCCCGGTCTAGCCCCCTGAGCCCCAGTCCCTGAGCTTGGGCGACTGCCTGGGGGCCTCTGAGCGGAGCCCTGGATTAATGATCTCTAGATGATGCTGGCCTCTCTCCTCAGCAGGGCCCCGGTCTTGCCCAGGCCACCATCCTGGCTTCTGTGGTGTCCTATGTCTTTGTCCCAAGCACCATCCATGAGAATAGACCCAGCTAAAGCCCTCGGGGCGCCTCACGGCCCTCAGGAGAAAGCCCACGGCCCCTCCACCCTTACCCTCCACCTGTGCCCCACTGCGCCCGCCCCCCGCCTCTCCCCACGGCTCCCCTTGGCTCTTGATTCCATCGCTGACCGGCTGCCCGGAGCAGGCAAGTTACACGGCCTCTCCGTGCCCACCTTCCCCGCGTGCGACGTGGGCTAAGGATGGGCCGTGGGGTGCCTTCGGCGACATGCCGTGCCCCGTGCCGCACGCCCCGTAAATGCTTTCTGGGGTTAAAGGGTAAGAACTAAGCTAGGCTTCTTCAATAGTTCCAGCCCTGCCCAGGGGAATGGCTTTATTTCAGGGCCCAACTCTTTATCACTGCAAGCAGGCCCCGCGGTGCTGAAATGATGGGGTATTCTGCGTGAGAGCCTGTGGAAGGGTGCAGATTATAGAAACCTGTGGGCTTCAAAATGAGGATTCCAGACACCAGTCGCCAGAGCCTCGGAGAAGCCTGCTCGCCTTGCCAAGCCTCTGTCTCCCGTCTGGCTTTCGGCCGACAATGACAGCCCTCGGGGGTCCTAACCCCAGGGCTGGTACCGCCCTCCTCCCTCGGGGAGTCAGTCTTGGGTCTTATAAAAGACTTGGGTCAGATCCCAGGCTCGATTCCAGCCCTTGTGATGGACAGGACTTGCCAAACGACTTCACACACAGAATTATTCTAAGGCCTGAGCAGATGGCAAGATATTCAGGGGAAGCACCCATGCATTTGAGGAAGGAAGGGCTGGGGAGCCGGCCTTGGTGGGAGGAGGGAGATTTGGATGATAGTCAAGGAGTCTGCATCTCCCGCCTGACCAAAGGGAAGAGATTTCCCCGGAGTGATCACGGCACAGCGGCAAAGCATTCAAGTCCCAGCGCTGGACAGAGAGATTGGGGCTCAGACCGCCCCCCCACCCCTCCACTGTGGTTCCACAGTCACTCAACAAACCCTCCTTCCTTCCAAGTGGACTTTTCCTTACCATGAAGAAAATACAGCCAGCCTCAGGCTCCTTGGGAAAATATCAGAAGCATCCCAATTAATATCAGGGACAAGAGAAGAATGCCTGATCACTGTAAAGATGGTTTTAGAGGTGCTAGCCAATGTGATTGGACAAGAAAAAGAATGGAGGCACAAAAACTGGAAAGCAGATAAAATTGTCACTGTTTGCAAACGGTATAATTGGAAATGTGATAGAATCAACTGAAAAAGTGTTACAAAGAGAATTTCAGTAAGGTAGCTGAGCATAAAATTCGTATATTTTTATTTCTTTACTTTGAGAGAGGGTGAGCATGGGTGGGGGAGGGGCAGAGGGAGAGAGAGAATCTGAAGCAGGCTCCACACCCAGGGAGGAGCTCAACGTGGGACTTGATCTCATGACGGTGAGATCATGACCTGAGCCAAAATCAAGAGCTGGACGCCCAACCGACTGAGCCACCCAGGCGCCCCTACAATTCTTATATAGAAGCCATTAGGTTTTGTCATCGAAACGAGAGTCAGTTGGAAGATGCAATGAAAGAAAAGATCCAGCATCAAAAGAAGTTAAGGAGGAATAAACGCAAAAGATATGCAATACGATACCCGTGAAGATAATCCCAAAACGCTACGGAAGAAAATTTGAACTGGGAAGACAATACAGAGCTTCCTCAACTGATGACGCGGTTATGTCCCAAGAAGCCGGCTGTAAGCCAAAAATATTGTAAGGACACACTGCACACCGCAGCTTCGCCCAGCTGCCCCCAAACGGCTCAGAATACTCCCGTTAGCCTGCAGCTGGGCAATCATCTGCTGCAAAGCCTTGGGTGATCATCAAGTGTGGACCACGTCACGTAGTTTAGGGAATGCTGTTCCGAAAGTGAAAAAAGCAGAACGCTGATTGACATAGGCGCAGATTGCTGGTTAAGTGTGTTGGAGGTCGAGCCCCATGGTCGCCTGGCCGACTGGAAGTTGTTAAGGCTGCCACTACCCAGCCTTACGAACGAGGGTTGTACGATATGTTGCTGGCCCAGGACGGGATCAGAATTCAAAGTACGCGTCCTACTGAACGCACACAGCTTGCTCACCCTAGTGAAGCTGAAAAATCCTAAGTTGAATCAGCTTAAGTCAGGGACTGTCTGTACTCTGTTCTTGGGTTCAATGTCATGGCAAGTCCATTCTCTTTGGATTAACCCATGCATTCAACACGAGCTCAGGAAAAAATGCTACCTGGATTCTTGAAGCAGGGAGCCAGACGACACAAGCTACGTCCAAAGTTCATGTGAAAAAAAGAGCTGGGGGAATAGTCTAAGAAGGCATTGAAACATATCAAAAGCCACAGTGGTTGACAAAGTGAGATGCCAGTGTATGGATAGACCAGTGAAAGCCATGAGAATGTGTCACCATCTAGATACTCAAATTTATATATTTTAGTATGTAACTTTGACGTTTCCATCAGTGGGGGGAAGATGGGCAATTCAGTGAATGGTGTGGGGACAGCTGGCTGCCTATCTGGAAAGAAAAAATAAAAGTTGGATTCCTACCTCAAAACTTACATCCAAATAAATTCCTAACACATCAAAGATTTGAAAGTAAAAAAAAAAAAAAAAAAAAAAAATTAAAACATAAAAAAAAAAATACAAGAAAACATAAGGGGATTTTTATGAGCTCCAAATCAGGAAAGAATTTCTCGGTCTGAGACAACACCCAGAAAAAGACACCAAAGAAAAGAAATGGATCCGATGTGATCCTATAACAGCTAAAGATTAAGCATGAGGTGAAAGCATCACACATTCAAAGGCACACTGAGAAAATATTTGCAACACATCACATCCCCTTCCTATATAAAGAGTGCCTGCAAATCACTAAGAAAGAACAGCCAGAAAAGTCAATGGGGACGGGGCAAAGGGCATAAACAGCTGGCTCGCAGTAAAAGAAGCACAGACGGCTTTCAAACATGTGGAAAGATGCTTCGCTTCTTTCACTCGCGGTAAGAGAAATGCATGTTGTTTCGATCCCGCACGCCTTTACCTAGCACACTCCCACTGCCTTTCTGCCGGGAATATCTCTCTTTCTTTATTTACGCTCTTGGTCCCTTCCGTTTGGGTCTCTGTCTCTTGTGTTTGAATCGCCTTAAGGAAAGGGGCTGCGTGGGATTGATCTCTGGGTCAGAACTGTCAATCGATATTTGTCGTGCAAATAAATAAGGAAGGAACGAACGAACGAACGCAGATTCCAGGCCCAAGCACCTTCCACGCCTCAAAGCCTTCCACATCCTTGACATCATCTAACTTCTGCAGCAGCCCTGGGAGCTGGGGGAGGTGGGCAGGGAGGTAGCCGTCGGTATGATGCGCCCATTTCCCAGAAGGGAAGGCTAAAGTCAGGCCAGAACGCCCGTCACCTGAAGGCTTTCCCAGACTCCTCCCGGGCCCACCCATCCTGTCCGGTGAGCTGCCAGCCGCCCCAGGGGACGGAGTGTTGGAGCGGGGCCGCGGCCCCAGCGCGGTACTCACTTGTGCATGTAGCCCTCGGACCCCGCCGTGAGGTTCGCCTGCATCACCGCCTGAAACTCTGTCTCGTTGCAGCAGTATTTGAAAACCGTGTTGTTATGGTGACAGCAGAGAATGAAGGTTTTGTTGTCCGAGAGCCGGGGGCAGTGGAAGCCGAAGTGATAGCGGCCTTTGTGGTCCGTGTATGGCTCACAGACTCGGAAGTGCGCGGACAAGACTGGAAAACAGAGTCACCGGCTCAGTGGGGTGCTTCCCCCGAGCCCGGCTGCCCTGGGAGCCCGCCAGCTCAGCCTGGTTCGCGGTGTCGCCAGCCTCTTCCTTCCCCAGAAGGGCTCTGGGGTCCAGTGTGAGCCTCACTTCTGCCAGGAAGCTGGCTCTGGGCTGCTGTCTCGGCCCAGGCCCCCCTTGCTGTCAGCCCTGCTTACACCGTGTCCCCCAGACTGGGGGCCCCTTGCAGGCAGGGCTACATCTTAAGCCTCCGGGGCTCTGCACACGGCAAGGACACGACATTCGCCGAGCGCCTGCTCTGCACGTCACGTGCTGTATCTCGTTGAACCCGCTTGGCCTTCCCACTTTACAGATGGAAAAACTGAGGCTCAGCGGCCTCCAGTGGTCTGCCTCAGCTGGTAAGGGGTGGTACAGAGAATCCAGCTCAGGCCTGCCTGGGTCTGAAGTCCAGCCCTCTCCACTCCCCCGTCGCTGGCTTTAGAACCTCTCCGACCCCGTGGGCTGGTGGCGGGCCTGTCGATAATAAGCCCAGGAAGCCTGGGTGGCGGGCAGCCTGGGTGAAGGAACCAGGCTGCCCTCTTGGAGGAAGCGACGCCTCCTCTGTACCACGGTTGCTACTGAACGAGTGCCCGAGACCCGGAGGTCCGCAAGAGCCTGGCTTGGCCGCCCCCCTCTCACGGTCACAGGGCCGTCCCAGCTTCTGGACCCCGCATCCCCCAGCTCAAGGAGAGGGGCCCCTATTCAGCCACAGAGGCTGCTGCAGGCCCCGGCCGGTATTTACCAGTCGTGCCGACGGTGATAAATAGGACCGAAAGCCTAAGCAGCTATAACAATGGAAAAAAACCTGGAACCTGCTGTCTCCGGCTTAATTAGTATCTTCATAAAAGGGATCGCTGTATCTAATTTGTATCGCTGAAAAGGGGCTTCTTTGGCTGAGGACGTTTCTCCAACCACAAAGCCTCTGGTTTTGCAAAAGCTCCTCAGCCATTTCAAAGCTCTGTGTCTGCTTAGAGGTAATCAGACTGCGGCCCACACAGCTCCCTGGGTGCGCCCGGGGCTGCCGGAGGGGAGTCCCAGCTGGGCTGCGGGGCCAGTGGGCGGACAGGCCTCTGTGAGCTGGGGTGCCGGGGCCGGCTCGGGTGGCCTCGTGAGATCCTGTGCCCGAAGTACAGCACCCTCTTTCGTGGGGCTGGCATGGCCACGGTGGGGAGGTGGGCCCCCGTCTCAGGAGTCAGGGGAGCCCCCCCAGGCCCCCTGCTCGGCCTCGACCTTGGGAAACGGAAGCCCCTCCTGCGGGGAGACAGGGGTCACTAAGGCTGCCCCGTCCTTGGTGGGGCAGGCACCGTTTCGTTTAATCTCCTGGACTCCCATTGTACAGAGTAGAAGACTGAGGCTCAGAGCGGTGATCTCCAAGTGTTGGTCCCTGACCTGCTGCGTCTACATCCCCTGGGGATGTGTCACAAGTGCAGCTCCTCAGGCCCCTCAGCGGACCTTCTGAATGAGAAGCGCTGGGGTGAGGCCAGGCCCTGCAGGGGGGCTGATGGGCACGGGTCCGGGACCCACTGGCCCAGAGGAAGGACGCCCTAATGGCTGGATGTGAGGGTGAGAGGCAGGAAGTGTCCCCGTCCAGATAGGCAAGGAAGCTCAGGGAGGGAAGGGATGGAGCGGGGCGGGGCGGGAAGTGGGGGGGGGGTGTCTTTGAGCTGGGTTTCAGGGGAGCCTGCTGTGCAGAGATGGGGTGGGGAGGGAGGCTGAGTAAGGCAGGGCGCGGGGGCATCCCCCTGGGTCACCCTGGCCACCGGCCGCCACAGATGGTCAGAGTCACCTGTTTTGCCGTTTGGCAAAGACAGGGAGGCCACCCCTGCTCCCCAAGGGAGAGAGTGCGAGAGCCGACGGAGCCCAGGGCTAGGGGCCGGTACAGCTGGGTCTGAATCTTGGAGCACACAGGGCTACCCGCGCCATCACGGCCTCTCCGTGCCTCCTTCCCCTCATAGAGGGGAGACCACCGGGGTCCCGGACATAGAGGGGAGACCACCGGGGTCCCGGACATAGACGGGAGACCACCGGGGTCCTGGACATAGAGGGGAGACCACCGGGGTCCCGGATGGCTGGGGGCTCTGAGGAGGGTTTTTCATTTTTGTTTTGAAAGTTTATGTCTTTATTTTGAAAAAGAAAGTGCGAGTGGGCGGGGGGAGAGGGGGGACAGAGAGGGAGAGGGAGAATCCCAAGCAGGCTCCACACAGTCAGGGCAGAGCCCGAAGTGGGGTCCGAACTCACAGACCGTGAGATCATGACCTGAGCTGACAGAGGCACCCGGCGCCCCTGAGGAAGGTTCTGTAAACAGCAGAGCATCGGCTGTGCTTCGAGCAGGGAGGTGTGAGTAGATAACACGGGGCTGTGCCTCCCGGCTTCTGGGTTCAGCGCGGTCCCAGGCTGTGCCTGGGGCCCGAGGACAGAGGGACACTCTGTTAGGAGGCCGGTGGGTCCTGAGGCACCAGGAGAACCAGCCCAGGTGGGGAGGGGACACCAAGGAGAGAGTGAGGACCACAGCGCGTCCCCATCTTGGGGACCAGTCTGGGCCAACGCGGCCATCATCTAACAGCAGTGTGACTGTGTCGCCTCGGGCAGCTCACTGTCCTTCTTTGAGCCTCAGTTTCCTCATCTGTAAAATGGGGGGGGGGCCTTCCTCCTGTCTCCCGGGTGGCAGGGAGATCCCGATGAGCTAATACACCGAAAAGGAGTCAGGCACGAGCTTGGTCCCCAGGGCCTTGGCCTGGCTTTGGCTCTGCTGTCCTGGGAGCCCTCATCCCCCAGGGCCCTTCGCGGCCTCCTTCTGAACCAGGCCCTCAACGAAGGGTCAAGGGCAGGAAGCTGGCGTGAACAGTTCTGCCAGAGCACCAGGCGTGCGGAGCCCCTGGGGACGAACGGACGAACGAGAGAGACAGAGAGACAGACGGAGACAGAACCAGAGATGGGGGAGACAGAGAGAGAGAGAGAGACAGACGGACGGACGGAGACAGAGGGGGAGGACCGAGCTGGCGCCTTGCTCTGATCGGGGCTTAGCCCGCCAGCGGGCCAGCTCTGGTTTGGGGCAGCTGGAGGGCTTGCTTTACGCCCATCTTTGCCAACAGGGGTGCGAGAGCCCACCTGCCCCGTCGGGGGGCGCCTGGGAGGCGGGTCAGGACCCCGGCCCCTGCACTAGCCGTCACCTCCCGTTAGCCAGTCCGGCGCTCAGCCTCAGTTTCCGCATCTGTGCAATGGGATGACCGCGACGTTTCAGACCTGGCTTTCGGGGGGTAGGTAGGAAGTCGCGGGGAGCCCTCTCCCGGGGCCGGCAGCCGCCGTTAACCCCACCGCGCCCAGGAGGGCCCTCAGCCCGGCTCCCGTGGCAGGCACGTGGGGCGCAGCACACAGGAGGCTCCCCCTGCCGGGCACCGAACCTTAGCTGCCCTCACCAGGGGGGACGCCGGGGGTCGAGGGGCGCCTCCCTGCCAGCACCCGGACCCCGGCCCCGGCCAGCGCGGACCCCAGGAAGGGACCGCCTGCACCCCCGCCCCCCTCCCCGCCGGCCACCCACGGAGGTCCTACCTGCAGAAATCAGCAACGAGAGGACAGCGAGCACGTTCAAGGACTGCTGGCCACAACTGGTCATCATTCGGCTTGCATCGGTCCGTCGAGAGCCGCCTGGGTAACGAGATCCGGGAGAGGCCGGGTGTGGGCCGCCTTGCCTGCGGGTGCAGGCACTGGCCGGCGGGGGGGACGCGGGCGGGGACGCGTGTGCGCTGGGAGCCGGGGCCGGGCCGGGGCTGATGGAGACCATGCCATCCAAGTTCCTTTCTGGAATGAATGACCCCTCCCCCCCCCAGGCCACCGTCACCTCCGCTTCTCTGCACGGCAAAATGAGACTTGATCCAAGGCGGACGGATGGCTCAGGTGCGGAAGGGACTGAGGCCGGTGGGCCGGCGCCCGGAGCGCAGGGGGGCGAGAATGGCCGTGTAGCGTGGGCGGGGGGTGGTCGGCAAGGGCCGGGGCACCTCCGGGGGCCCGCGGGACCCGGGTCTCCCCGCTGGGCCGCTGGCAGTGCCTCCCGTCAGCCCCTCCGCCAGTCGGCTCGGAGCCCGGCACCTTGCGGGCATCGGGGGGGGGGGGGGGGAGGGGGCACAGCAGTGGAGGAAACAGACGCCAAGTGGAACAGCGGGGACTCTGGCCGCGCCCGGCGTGCCTTCCGGCGACGGAGCGCAGACAAGCAGATGAATATTTAAAACGCTGCGAGGCTCCCGGGGACGCGCCCTGAGGAGCTGGCGGCCGGGACGCACACAGACACTGGCACGCTCACGTTCACGGCGGCCACGGGGCACGACGGTAACGGGCGGAGCAGCCCTGGTGTCCGCGGGTGGGTAAGTGGGGAAACAGAAGGCGGCCTATTCACGCGGCGGAAGAGGATCCGGCCTCCCACAGGACAGGGATGCTGACCCGGTGCCACAGCACGGATCAACCCCGGGGGGACGTCGCGCTGGGTGAAATGAACCTGACACCAAAGGACAAACCCCGTGGGATTCCACTCACATGAGGTCCCCGGGCTCGTCACAGAGACAGCGAGCAGGACGGTGGGCGCCAGGGGCGGGGAGGTCGTGTGCAATGGGGGCAGGGTTTCAGTCTGGGAGGCTGGAAAGGGTCTTGGAGACGGGGTGGGGTGGTGACCGCGAAAGGGCTCGATCACCGCTGAACGGTGCGCTAAAAATCGTTAAAACGTGAAGTTTATGTTATGAGTATTTTACCGCAAGAAACGAAGCTACGAGGGAGAATAAAGCCAGGGGTCGGAGGAGGGATGCAGAGTGGTGCGGGGGGCGCAGACAGGGTGGTGGGGAGGGCCTCGGGCGGAGGCGACGGCCGGCAGACCCGAGGGAGGCAGGATCGAGCAGCGTGGCTGTGGCCGTTTGGAGGAACCGTGCTGCAGACTAGGGAGAAGCAAGTGCAAAGGCCCTGGGGTGCGAGCAGCCCGGAGGCCAACGGGGGACCGTGGGGGGGTTGCGGGTAGCAGGAGGCCACCTGAGGCAGGGCCTTGGCCCTCGGTGGCCACGTCACATCAGGTGAACCTTGCCAACATCACCCCCTCCCTGCAGGCGCGTGGGAGTGGAGGCTGCGGGAAAGGAGAAACTCTGGGTCAACGGCGTGGCTGAACCTGAGTCCCAGGGGGCTGTAAGCCGCGTGTGGCTGCGGGGAGGTGTAGGGACTCGGGATGGGGATCAATCTGCTGAGCACCTAATACGCGCCACATTCTGGTTCCGCACACCACACTCTTCCCTCGTGGCACCCCGTTGTGGCATCCGTGTCCACCCAGATCTTAGGTTGCAGTCCTAAGAGCCCCGCCCCTCAGAATGGACGCTTATTTAGAGTAGAATTGTTGCAGACGTAGCTAAGGTGAGGTCACCCTGGACCCCCATCCAGCATGACTGGTGACCTTCTAAGAAGGGGAAATTTGGACACAGAGACATGCCCAGAAGGGAGGCCAAGTGAAGACGCAGGCAGAGGTTGGGGTGCTGCATCCACAAGCCAATGAACCCCAGCGATGGCCAGCAAACCTCCAGAAGCTTGGGGAGAGCCTCACGGATGCTCCCTGGGGCCGCCCAGAAGGATCCAGCTCTGCCCACACCTTGATGTCTGGCCTCCAGGTTGTGAGGGCACACGCTTCCGTCGTGCGAGCCCTCGGTGTGTGGGGCTTGTTCCGGTGGCCCCAGGACCCTGCCACGGACCCTCCCGTGGGAATCGCCCCAGGAAGGGCTGGGATCTGCACTGAGGTGTGAGGGGCGCTCACCTGGGAGCCTACCCAAAGTGAGGATGGAGAAGGCCTGGCCAGCCCCCTCCCCGCCCCGTGGAGACCCCGCGCACCCTCCCGGCCAGGCTGTACCCCCAGGTTTTTGGGGGCCCTCGCGCCCTCCATCCTGGTTCTGCTGTCCGTGCGATCCTGTCTCCGCATTTGGTGGAGCCCTCCACCTCCCGGGGGAAGGTCTGAGAGCAGGGCACACGCCATAGAGATTCGCTGCCAGAAAACACAGTTCTGGAAGAGGGGACCGGGAAGGGCAGGGTGCAGTCCACAGGAATGGCCCTCCGACCCGCACCCCTCCCCACCCCAGACTGTCCTGGGGCACCTGCTCTGGGCCCGCGCCCGGGGCCACCACAGCTGGTTTGTCCTCGCCCTCCGGAGCTCACCACCCCATCAGGGAGGGCACAGGGGCACCAGCTGGGGCCCGAGGAGGCCCTGAGTCCCATTGACTGGTGGCAGGCAGAGCGGGAAGCCGCCCTGGGAAACCCAGAGGCCGGACACCTGGCAGGGAGGAGACAGGACCGGACTCCAGGCCAAACGCAGGGAGCAGACGGCTGGGCCCGGCCGGCCACTCGGGCCTCCCTCTCACCCGGAGTGCAGGCAGCGGGGTGGACCGAGGCTGCTGGGTATTGTTCTAGAACGTGAGCCAGTGGGGGATGGCGTGAGTGTAAGACAGAGCTGAAACACCTTCATGGGGTGGTGACTCAGGCTGACGTGGCGTCAGCCCCTGGGGAAGGGCCCCCCCACCTCTCCTGCGGGCCTCTCTGCGCCCACCACCCACCGGAGCCCCACGGGCTGTAAGCTGCTTAATTGCTCTGAGCCTGGGCCTCCTCCCCGCCTCCCTCAGGGCCCTCCTGGGAGGATGAAGGAGATTAAAGCATTTCAAAGTGCTTAGCAAGGATCTGCACTTAGGAAACCCAAGGATCTATCCGGGAAAAGGCACCACGGGGGTGGGGAGTGACAGGTCCCCTGACACAGCCGCTCCATGGCTCCATTCTGTAGGTGAGCAAGCCGAGGCCCACGGAGGGCCGACACGGGTCTCCAGACTCCCGGGCCCTGGCCCTTGTAGGATGGGGCGGCCCCGGTTTGGGAGCCAGGCCTCCAGTCCAAGGGCCGGTGGGTTTGTTGAATGAACCCTGGGGTTGGGGAGGGGTGGGGGTTCCACCTCTGCCTTGCACTCCCTCCTGCCAAGCCTGCCCCTACGCAGCCCTCCATATCCTGGGGGGGCTGTGTCCTCCTCTCACTCCTGGGAGCCCAAAGCCTGTGCCACCCTAGAAGTGGCTCCGGGAGGCCTGCCTTGACCCCATCAGCTGGGAGAAGTTTGTCCCTCCAGAGAGACCGCTCGTGTTCCATCACTGCTCTCATTAAAGCGTTAACACGTTTCTTCATTCACCGGTTCTCTCGATACCCACTCACTCGCCCCCACTCTGGAACAGGGTCCGAGCTGGGTTCCAGGGACAGGGAAGAGGGCGCGGGCCGGGCACGGACGCCCAGCAGCTCTACCTTCTGTGACCGGTCCCCATGCTCTCTTCCATCAGGGCATGAGGGTCCTGGGCCGGGGCCCTGCCAGCTGGGGGCCACAGCCACGGAGCCTGGGCTCCAGAGTCTGGCCAACACCGGCCTCGGGCCGTCAGGCCTGCCTGGGACGGGCGGGGAGAGGGGTACTGAAGCTGGCCTCGGGGCCAGCAGACTGCGGGCGTGTGGGCCCAGGACGCACTGCGGTCACATTTGTCCCCCCGTCCAGAACTGGTCTGCTCAGACTCCACGGCCCGGCCGTGCTCCCCACCCCCACCCCGGGGCTGCCTGGGCATGAGTCAAGGCAGGGGGATGGGAGGGGGCAGCGGAAGCCACAGCCTTGTGGATGGGGGCGCGGGGGCCCACGGAGGGGGCACTGCCCTACCTCCCCGGGTGCTGGGGGCAGCTCAGGTGCCAGAACCGAAGGCTGAGTCTGTGGAGGAAGAAATACCCATCGCTGTCACGCGGGAAGTTACATAAAAATCCCATTTCTAACGAGACAGCAAAACTCAGAAGCCGTCCCCGGCCGGGTCAGAAAGTGGCTTTGGAAGGTCCGTGGCCTCGGTGGCCAGCTGTGCTCCTTGGTCTGTTCGCAGGGGTGACGCGATCCACAGGACCCACATTTACAAAGCCCAAGCCTTCGCGGGGTCTGCAGCGGGGGACGTGGGTTCAGGGACTCTGGGTTCAGGTGAAAAGGGTGTGTCGTGCCATCAGGTACTGCCCCGAGACCCCCACAGGTGACCCTGTGGGGAAGGGCGGGCACCCTTCCTCCCGCCGGGTGGCCCTGGGTCCGGCTTTCTCTGGCTGAGCACCGCCACCCCCCTCCCCATCCCCTGAGTAGCGGGCGCTGACTTTTCACTGCGTAATCCCAGGTAATTCCGTCCCAGGCGGGAGAGGCAGATCACCAAACGCGGCTCATAAAGAAGGAAACTGAGGCTCAGGGTCACATAAGCCACTCAGCGGCTCAGACAGGAGGCCAACCCGGCCTACATCTTGCTCTCCATCTCAGACCTGCAGGAGTTTCCAGGTCCTCCCCGGCACCCCCGAGAGAGCCCATTTCCCACAGACAGATCAGATTTATTGTCCTGGGTTCTATCTCCTTGGAAATTGGTAAATGGCTCGTTGGCCAGCCATAAAACTCAAATAACTGGGAGAACGTTCTGGATGAGCAGGACTCCCCTGAGCTCTGACCGCATCCAGAATCACGAGTCGGGCACGCATCTCTGCGGTCCACCCCTCGGGTCAGCCGGGGACTGCTGTTCCCAGATTCGAGGATTATTTTTAAACACCGAATTTGGCGAGGCTGGAGAGGAGAGGAAGGAGGGCATGTGGCGAGAAACAGAGCTGAGGAGGGTGAATGAAGTCCCCCCGGGAACAACAAGTGATCTGTTTTCTCATCAGCCAGGCTGGGCGAGGGAGGGACGAGGGGCAGGGCCTGGGGGCTGTGCTGACGGGGTTGCCAAAGCCACCCCAGGCCGGGCGCCCGGAGATTGCCACATCCTCTCTGGGCGTCCACCGGCCCCTTTTCAGGCCACCCCACCCTCCCCCACTGGACGTGGCCAAGCGCCTCCTCCCGCCCGGACGGGGTCAAGGGCAGCGTGGCCTGGAAGTTGGGTGCCGGAGCTTGGACCACGCCGTCTGGGGCCAAGTCCTGGCTCCGCCTTTGTAACCACACCCCAAGTGGCCTGGGACAAGGCTCCCCTGTCTCTTGGGACCTAGAATGGGGATAAAAATAGTATCTAATCCACAGGACCCTTGTGACAATGGAGTGCGGTGATTCATCAGAGCGCCCGACACAGCCGGTGAACGGCAGGCTGCCTCCGTCCCAGCCTCGCACAGCCATCCAGGTCCTGGTGGGCCCATTGGACCCATCGGACCAGCAGCGCACCTCCTCGGGAGGCCTGCCAGCCCCGGGCTCAAGTCTACGCTCACTCCTGAGGCCCTGCACGGTCTGGGCCTTGCTCCCACCTCCTTACTCTCTCTGCTCGTCAACTGTCAGCCCTCTCCGCTGGGCCTTTGCACATGCTGTTCCCCCCACGCCTGGGACACCCTTCCCCTCTCCTACAGCCGGACAACGTCGGCCCAGCTTTCAAGGCTCGGCTGGGGCGTCCGTCTCCCAGGAAGCTTTTCTCCCCCGGACTCTCTCACTCCCCTGGGTGGGTTCCTGAAACTCCGGCCTTGCCCCTGCCTCAGGATTGTCATGGGGGCTCCCCCGTCACCAGCGCAGACAGGACCGTGCTGCCTGTGTGCGTGGTGCCCTGCCTTGACTGCAAACCGGGAACGCAGGCCTCGCCCCTGGGACCTGGCCACCCGAGCCCAGAATCTCCCGGCACTGGGAACAAAGAACACGTGACCAGTGACATGCCTGTCACCAACGCATACGGGTCCCACCGTGCCCCTCCCCCGCAGGGGTGCACGAGGGGCGGGCGAGGTGGAAGGAGCACCTCCAAGGCCAGGCCCACGGCAGGGCGAGGACAGGTCCCGCCCCGGCCTCCTGGGCGCCCGGTGTCGGAGATCAGGGCACAGGATTAGGCTTTTGCTCCGCCTGGCCCTTCCCTGGGCACCCCTTTCCCCGGCTCCCCTGTCCCCATCAGGCCAGCCCGCGAGGCCCAGCTCAAATGCCACCTTGTCTGGGCAGCCGCCTCGGCTACGCCCCCCCACCCCCACCGCCACCCCCACCCCACGGTCCGGGCAGAGGCCCCTCTTCTGGAGGCCCGTTCAGCGAATACCTAATGGGCTCCACTGGGGGCCAAACCCAGTGCAGGGCAGACATAAGCAAGTCGGACACAGTCCGGCCGCCACGGGGCTGTGGTCTGGGGGTAGAGCCAGGAAGCAACTGATCCCACCATGAGTTAGTGGCTAAGCTTGGACCTTCTTCCTACTTCTAGCGCAGGTAGGACCACTATGGATTAGCACTCCCCAGGGCAGGGCCCTCTGGGGACTCACAGACCTTCCTGCGGGCGGCAGGTGCCCAAGAGACAGGCGCTGGCACTACTGGGGAGGCAGCAGCTGGCAGCTGTTGAGGGCTGTCCCCAGGGCGGGGATGAGCGTCACCCAGGCGCTCACTCGCTTCTAGCCACGCCCCAACCCGAGGCTGTACTGACACCCTTCTCAGGGTGCAGGCGGGGGGGGGGGGAGGGGAGGGGGCAGGGCCCGGATTCAAGCCCCGCGCTCTGCTCCGGGGCCCTGTCTGCGCTCACCGATGAGCGTGTCCACACGCCAGGCAGCATGCACGCGCACACGCGTGCAAGCCCACACGGTGGCAGTGGTGACTTGACCTCCAGCAGGTCCCCAGGCTCCCAGGGCCCTCCCTTGGCGGCGCAGACCTCACCCCGAGTTCGCGAATGTTTGTTTTCAGGACGACACCCACTTCAAGGCCGTGACCGTCTCGCTCCGAGATGTGAAGGCTGGGGATGAACACTCCAGGAGGCGAGACGCCCGCGTGAAGCCAGATCAGAGCGGGTCCCTTGACCCCTGCCGTCGTGCTCGAAGCCCGTCCACCTTTCCTTCAAACACAGTTGGTGGCTTCCAAGGCGTGTCCGGCACGGTGGCCCTCTGAGCACATCTGCCTCTTCCACGGGGCCGCAAGCCGGACAAGGGCTGGGACCCAGGACCGCTGACATAATTCGCAGGGCCCGGTGCAAAACGGAAAACGCGGGCCTTTGCTACAAAGTTAAGTCGGTATCTCTGGACGGCGACGGCAGGACGACTGTGTGAATTGCAGCCCCGCGAAGCCGGCCCTGCTGAGACCGTGCCATTGCTGCTTGTCGCCATAAGCAGCATCGGGGTTGGCACATAGTAGGCACTTGGTAAACACCTGCAGGAGTGGTGAATGAGTGTAGGCATCGTCAGCCCCGTTTTTCAGATTAAAAAAAACCCCCTAACTTAGCGAGACGAAATGGTTTGCCTGGACCTGGAAGGTGGCAGGGCCGTGACCCGAACCCGGGGCTGTCTGACTGCAAACGGGCTCACGGTGGGTGCCGGGTGGGGGGTGACGTCACCTGGCCTGGAATCCGAGCCCTGCCGTTCGCCAGCCGGGTGTTCTAGACAAGTTACTTCACTGGCCTCGGGTTCCTCGTCTGTGAGACGGGAACCGTGCCCCCACCTTGCTGGGGGACTGGGGACAGAAAGGACCAGAAGCACAGCAGAGCACCTAGCATCTAGCAAGTACTCCGAAAGGGGCTCCTGTCTGGTGTCGCCCACTGTTCCCAAAGCCGGCGGTTTAGAGCTTCCCGTGTGCCCCTTAGCAAACGGTGGTGTGTTTGAAACCATGCCTGCAGTGAATTTCTGAAGTTCTTCCCTCCATGCTGTGCTTGTGCCTTTGGTCAGCGCCAATAGCCTTCGCTCTGACGGCTGGCTCATCGCTTCCCTGCCCGGTGCAAGCTTCTGGGGCAGGGGGCACTTCTGTGCCTCTCAGGCAGGCCCCCACCATACTTAGCATCCAGTAGGCGCTAAATAAATATTTGCTGCCCAAGGAGTAGAAACTGTGTCCACACTCGCTGGTCCGGATGCCAGATTCACCTTACTGCCAAGAGCAGGCTTTCAGAAGAAACAGCGTAGATCCAGGCAGAGAGCAGCAACATGCCTGCTCCTCCCACGGAGACCGGGTCCCGATTTCTACCGTCATCGCCAGTGACCTTGGGCATTAGCCTCACGGTGGAAGCCAGTGACCTTAGCCAAGAAACCCCAAACCCCAACTCTGGCGCCAGGGAACCCAGGTGGGGCATGATAACACCTGCTCACCTCTCCACCCAGGGAGGCGAGCTCTCTGCAAACTGTAGGGTGGGATGCTGGGGTGTTGTAACCAAAATAGTGTGCAGGTTACCATTAACTTAGAAACCACTGCTGTCTCCTCCAATGCCCCCCTCAAGAACACATTCTTCCAGTTTCTCCTTGGTAGGGCTCTCTCCCCTCTGCAACGTCCTCCCCCCAGCCAGCTGGGCTCTGGGTTCAAGTTCTCAACTCGGCCTGTTTCTGTGGCCCCCTTCCTTGAGCCCCTGCCCTGGGCCCCTTCTGCACACTTCCTGCACGGTACTCCCTCGACTGTTGGAGGCAGGCACTGCCGCTCTCCCCACGTCACAGGTGACGAAACTGAGGCTCGGGCAAGGGCACACAGCTGAGGGAGGCTGAGCCGGAAGTCCTAGTCCTGCCAAAGGCCCCGGGTGTTCTGCTCTTTCCCCTAGGTGCCACCCCGGGTCACAGGGCAAGCGGCTCCCCCCCCCCCCCACTCAGCCTCAGTTTCCTCCCTGGTTAAGGGGAGGGCTTAGCTGAGGCCATCGAGGGGCACTCTGCAAGTTGACAATCCTCTGCCTCCGTCTGTTCCCTGGAATTATCTGGCGGCACCATGGAGCTAAAACAACCCCTGGAAATCCCAGCGGCATTTTTTTCCCCACTGGAGAAACACAAAAATATCACATGAAGAATGAATCACTGACTGTGTCAGGGCAGGAAGAGGAAAGACAGGCCCGCGGAACGCCTGTCTGGAGGGTGGCCTCGATTTCTCTCCCGACGCCGGGGCCTCTATTCCGGCCTCCCTCGGTGTGCGGGGCCCTGGCCCCAGGACCCTTCCTCACAGGGGAGAACAGAAGCCAGAGAGAAGCCTCGGATTCCCACCTGTAGGTGGAGATAACACACCCACCCTGAAGGGGTGCTGGGAGGGACCACGGAGGCATGCACGGATGCATTCATTCATTCATTCATTCTTTCATTCTTTCTTTCTTCCATTCCATTCGAGGCATGATGCTGGGCTGGGGGCTGCAGCCCGGTGGGCCGAACAGACCCGCCCCATCCTCACAAAGCCAACCAAATACCCACATGTGTGACTCAGGGCATTGGAGCAGATGGGGGGGGAGGGGGCTGACCTGGTCTGGGTCGGGGGCACCCCAGGGAAGCTGAGCTTTGACAGGTAAACTGGCCCGGTCCAGACCAGGAGAGGGTGGGCCTGGGGGAGAGAGCATTCCAGCACTGAGCACAGCTCGGCAGAGGCCAAGAGGTGCAAAGGGAGATGGGAGGGGAGGCAGAGGAAGGGGGAGGAGACCCCGTTCACCTGTCAGGGCCCAGGTGAGCGCTCTGGGCACAGGGGACATGCCAACGGGCATCATTCGTGAAGACCACCAGCTACGAAGGGGGCTGTGCTCCTGGGCAGGGAGGGGACAGGAAGAGACCACAAAGCGAGTGAAGCGGGGGGGGAGGGGCATCTGAGCACCTACTGTGTGCCAGGCACTTTCGTGCATTCTTGGGCCTGCATTGGAGGGGGGAGGGAGGTGCTGGCCATGACTCTGTGGGGGGCCCCGCCGTCTGTCCACACGGTCTTCTGCTGGCCAGAGCTGGGTGAGTGCACAGGCCACCCCGAGGAGCCGGGTGGACAGGGGAGGTTGAAAGATTGACAGCTGGGCCACAAAGGAGGCCTGCTCCCTCCCCTTCCCTTCTACCCTTGCCTGGCACTCCCACGTGGCCTGAGCTGCGCCACAGATAAACCCGCTTTCTCATCCCCTGGGAGAACAGGCACCCTGCGGGCCACCAAGTCCAGACTGGGCTGGGGCCCCGTGTCCCGCCACGGCCCAGGTGGGCAGAGGCCCCCAGCACGGGGAAAGCGGGGGCCGTGGGGCCCAGGGGAAGTGCCACCCCAGCCTGGCGGGGTTGGGGGCCAGCAGCCTCGGGACCAGGAGGAGTCGGGATTATCCGCGATTTACAGGTGAGGAACCAGGCATTTCTCATCTCAACTCGGCCCCGGGGCCACCCGGCTAGTCAGTGGCAGAGCTGGGACTCGGACCAGAGTGGCCTCCCGAGGGATGGGTGGGGGGATGGGGACGTTCCCGGCGGGGCGAGGCAGACGGACGTGAGGGCTGTTTCAGTGCCACAAACGCGTTTACCAAGGGGAGAAGGAGCCGGAGGGCGGGCTCGGAGCTTGGGGTCCCGACAGTCGGGCTTGGGTCCCAGCTCGGCCACTTCTCAGCTGTGTGACCCTGGGCATGCTCCTGCACCTCTCTGAGCCCGGCCCGCCTCGACGTTTTTACGATCCGATTCAAAGCAAACCCGCTGTGTGCCAGATCCCGAGAACCATGATATACAGACAGGTGGCTGGAGCATCACAGGACTCTCTGTGACCACCCTACGTAGGACAGGACCCACCGGCCAGCCTGGTGGGCCGGGACACAGGACGCCTGGAGGAAACCCGAGTCCTCAGCAAGCTCGGGGAGGCCCGGGGGAGGCTGATGTCACCACATCCTCAGAGTGGGTGCCCAGCTCTGCGCGGTAAAGGGCACCAACGCCCCTCCCAGGCTCAGGGACGGCCCTGCTGGCCCGTGGGGACCACGCACGAGAATGTTCTCGGTAGCGCGGTGTAGGGCAAAGCCCTGGGGACAGCCCAAGGGGACAGACGGGAAAATGCACTGCGGTGTGCCCAACACTGGAACACAGCCACGCCGGACATCACGGGGCATTTTAGCAACCCAGGGCTGAGGGAGAAATTCAGGCCCCCAGATCAAACTCGGCATGGTCCACTTTCCGAGACTAAACACAGCTGGAGAGGAACAGGCGCTCTGGAAGGAGGCATGTGGCCGTGACCGGGCACAGAAGGGAGCGAACATAACGCTTGGGTCCTGCGGGGGCAGGGGGCGAGGGAGGGCCCTCGGGGCCAATGTTCCAGCCCTCGCGTTGGGTGGCAGGTTTGGGAATGTTTATTATGTCATTAGGAGACAAACGAGTAAAAAAAGAGGGTTTGGCACGGATCACAGTGGGAGAGCACCAGGGGAGGAGCCAACCTCATTCCCTGGCCCGCAGTCCAGGCAATAAAATGTCAAATCAACACACGGGGCGCCGGGGTGGCTCAGTGGGTCAAGCGTCGGCTTTTGGATCCGGCTCAGGTGATGATCTCACAGACCGTGAGTTCGAGCCCCCCGTCGGGCTCTGTGCTGATGGCACAGAACCTGCTTAGGATTCTCTCTCCCTCTCTCTCTCTCTCTCTCTGCCCCTCCCTGGCCGTCTCTCTTTCTCTGTCAAAATAAATAAATACACTTAAAAAGCACCGTTTTAAAAAATTGAACAAAAAAAAAGATTATGCCCCCTCCCCCATCAACTGTAAATAGTCCCAACCCCCTGGCACTGGGGAGCCAACCCCCCGGGCGTGAAGGGCGGGGGTGGCTGCAGGGGGCTGGCCTGGCAGAGTTCTCCAGAAAGGCTGCCTGTGCTCCGGTCTACCTCCCAGGCTCTTGGCCTGGTGCTGGGGTTTTCCCACGCCCCTAAGGATCTGTCTCCACGTGGATTTCCAGCCTCCTCCCGGTGAGTGTCCTGTCCCCTTGAGTACTCCCTGGTCATAAACTCTCTGTGCCTTGGCTTCCTCGCCTGCACACGGGGGACACCGGTCATGACCCCTCCTCCCGTGTAACTGCACAATCTGACCTGCCCTGGTGGGCCCACCTGACATGACACAGGCACAGGACCCCAACGCCACCTTGCACCTGCCTGGACAGGTCACCCGCCTCCGGGAGGTCCGGTGTCCCCCTCTGTAAGTGGGCGCCCTGCCTCTCCCCGCTGCGGGTCACAGGGCAATGAGGGAGACGGAGGTCGAGTCGTGTGTGAGGTGCCCTTGGCCATTCACAGGGACGCCAGGGGATCCAGGGACGGCAGGACGGGTGCCTGAGGGGAAGAGGATGCCAAACGGATGCCACTGACCGAACACACTGCAGACAGCAAAGCCCCCGCGAGGTGCCAGGTGCTCTCAGCCGTGCCCTTGACCCTGACCCCCCATGATGGCGCTCTCCCACCCAAGGAGGATGAGAGCACCATGTGACTTGCCCAGGCGTTGCTGTTACTAACAGCGGCCCCAGCGTGGAACCCAGATTCAAAACAGACCGGGACAGGGGCGCCTGGGGGGGCTCAGGTCACGATCTCGCGGTTCGTGGGTTCGAGCCCCGCGTCAGGCTCTGGGCTGATGGCTCGGAGCCTGGAGCCTGTTTCCGATTCTGTGTCTCCCTCTCTCTCTGCCCCTCCCCCGTTCATGCTCTGTCTCTCTCTGTCCCAAAAATAAATAAACGTTGAAAAAAAATTAAAAAAAAAAACAAACCCTGACCGAGCCAAGTAACCGGGGTGTGATGCACCTGGGCACGTTCACCCTGGGGTGAGGCACCTACATCGAGGATGCTCTATGTGGTGGGGAAGAGTCAGAGCCTCTACCAGTTCAGGACCCTGGAGAATCGAGGGACCTCTCGGACCCGAGGCGTCCCCTTCTGTCTACTGAGGATAGCGTGCACTAGAACGAGAAGCGCGCAGACTGTGGTAAGGTGGCTGGGCCGGGGTGCCTGGAGTGCGGCCCTGTGCCCCACCAGGGAGCCGGCTAGAAACACGGGATCTCGGAACCCGCACCTTCACACCGGCTTTTCGGGGGATTCTGACACCCGCTCACGCAGGAGAACCACTGGGCTGGTCAGAGGTCAGGAGATGGTTTCTGGAAAGGGCCTAAGGCACCTGTCCTCTGAGCCGCTTGGTCTTCATTGTAACGACTCAGCCCCGCCATCGTCGCCCCGTACCCCATCCCGAGCACGTGGGTGAGGCTGTGTTCCAATGAAACTTTATTAACAAAACCAGGCGGCCCGGGGCCACTGAGCCCCTGCGTCACAGCCTCGATACCCACCAGCCTCCGGGGCACCTCCCAGGAGCTGGCTGGAGACACGGGCCCCTGGGCCGCCCCGCCTGCCAACCGGGCCGGCACCTGCAAGTTCGAGAGGCCCTGGGCCGCAGCACATGCTGGGGAGGAGGCAGCGGCCTCTCCAGGCGGCCCCCGGGCCCTGCCGCTTGCTTGCTTGCTTGCTTGCTTGCTTGCTTGCTTCCTTCCTTCCTTCCGGGTCTGATGAGCAGGGACTGGGGGGGGGAGGGGGGTGGGAGGGGCCGCCAAGCGGGTTCTAACAAACCTCAGCACCGACTCGCGGCTAATCTACAGCAGCTGCTGTTGCAACCAGAGACTTGTCAGCTGTGATTAAGCGAAGTTGCCTTCAGGCCAATCAAGTTCAAAATTATGCAAATAGGACCATAAAGGAGACCACAGGGAGGGTGCGTAAGCCGCTGGCTCCCTCACTCCACCTGGCGCTCTGAACCCCACCCCCCCCCACCGCCACCGCTGGTCTGGGGTGGGGGGGGCCCCCGCCCGAGTCACCCCTGGACCCGCTCTGCTTCTGGGGGTTAGCGAGCCGGCCGCCCACGCTCCGCATAGTTGGCACCGAAGCCGCCGGGGCGGGAGGTGAGCCAGCAGCCGGCAGGAGCCCAGCCAGGCCCTGACGCCCCTCGGAAGAGCATCTCTGCCACCCCCGCTTGGCCGGTCTGGCCCCACGGGAGCCCCGATTCTGGCCTCACCAGGGGCCCTCCACACCTAAGAGGGCTCCCTGGTGGTGGTGTCCTGACAGCCGACAGCCGGGGAAACAGGACACTCCCAAAGGTGGCAGGAAGCAGCTCCCAGCCATCTTCCCCGAGTGCTTACGAAACGCTGCTCACCCCTGTGACCCAGACCTGGACAGCCTCCTCCAGCTCATCTCCATTCGCGGGGCCCCTGGCACCCCCACGTGCGCCCCGCAGCCATCCCCAGCCCCGTGGTCCCCCCTCCCCTGGGCTTTGCGGCCTCCCTCTGCCAGCCCCTCCCACGACGGACCTCCCAGGAGGAGTGAGGGGTCGGCCACCAGACCCCCGTGAGGGGTGGAAGGCACAGGGGTTCCGCGACAGAGGGAAGGCCCTCCCGCCCCTTTCAGACACACTCCCCGAGTCCCCATCCTGTCCAGGGGAACAGCAGTATCACATCGTCTTAGGTGACCTGGAGACAAGCCGGCTCTCAGGCCTGAGGTCACCATGGTCGGCTCTGTCAGGGGTGGGGTCAAGAGTGGGCTTCTGGAATCGCAGGGAACTGCTCTGAGCCCCCCCCCCCCCCAGGGAAGACCAGTACCTCAGGCCTAAGCAGCCCTCCCCCCGGCCCTGGAGGCCCACCCAGGTTCACCCTGGCAGCGACAGGGCAGAGTCCGGCCCCCGGAGGGCGAACCTCCTTCACACAGGGCCTCCGCGGGCTGAACCCTGCCCAGCAAGGCCGGCTCCCTGCTTTTCAAGACAGAACATTGCTCATAACGGCGAGAAACTCGCTCAGTTTTATAGCCTAGGTTGACATCGAGGTAAACAGTGTTATGGAGGTCTAATTAGCGTGCCGCTTGGGGGAGCGTGGGCTCAAAGATTTCTGGGGAACGGAGAGGTCCCATCCGAAAGCATTCATGAAAGAGCTCCACCAGCAGGAAGCCCGGCCAGGGCTGGGCCGGGGAGGGCAGAATTCCACGAGGCGGCAGGTGCCGGGCCTGAGCCTGGCAGAGGGTGGCCAGAGAGAGGACAGGGGTGCGGGCTGGCCTGAGGGAGGGCGCACGGCTGCCCTGGGACCCCTTAGCCTGTCTGCGCCTCCCCCTTCCCTGCGAAGGGGGGTGCTAATCCCAGCTCGCGGGGGTGGGGTGAGGATTAAATGAGATCGTATACGTGAACCCAGGACCGTGCCGGGTGGTCAGTCGGTGGCCAGGAAACAGGGCTCCCCTTCTCTGCCCATCCTTCGTGGAGGTTTGCTTAGAGCAGTTATGCGTTCTCCTAGGTGAGGTTGTCGCACGTGACCCTGAGAAGCGCTCCAAGGGGGATGATTAGCCTCAGGTGGACACGAGAGGCCTCCCAGGGGCTGTCATTTCTAGGGGGGCGGGTCACATAGCTTATTAGAAGCAGACCTGGGACTGGTACCCAGGTTTCTAGATTCTTGGCCTGGGGCTCCCTCCACAGTGTCCAACTGGCCACACCTGCCACAATGCACCCATCTCCGGCACGGCGGAGGGAGGGGGCGTCTACACTTGGGGCTCACACGGCTGTCTGTGCCGCGGCATCCCCTCCCTGCGCCCCACGGTCAGTCGGGGGGCCCCTCCTTGGACAAGAGCCCAGGGGATCCAGGCTGTGGAGGCAGAACCCAAGCAAGGGTTAGCCTGTATGTAACCACTGGCCTTCTGTACAGGGGAAACGGGAGAAAGAGACTACTTCTTGAGCACCTACTACGTATCCAGCCTTCGGACAGCATTTGACAAAGGCCGCCTCCTTTAATCTTCAAAAAGGAGGCGGGGCTTCTGCTCCCAGTTTGCAGATGAGAAAACTGAGATGCCCAAGGTCACGGCTGGCTGGCCCGCTGAGCTGCTGGCATCCAGCAGGTCTGGTTTCCAAGTCAAGGTTCTTTCTGGGCCTCTGGCTGTTGGCCTTGGGCAATGGGGAGGAAGTGGAGGGGAGGGAGGGAGCTGCCGCTTTCCTGAAATGAAACCGCAGAGAAATTCCCCCTCTCTCGAGGCCTGGGGGAAAGCAGAGGAGAGACCATTTTTGGAATCAGCTGGTCCCATTTCCCACCGGATGCTGGAGTCCCGGCCCTCCGCCCACACTCAGGACTTCCCGGCAGATCTGGCCCCCGACTGAACCCCTTCATCCACAGAACTCAGCTCACCACGGCCCCCGGGGGGCCATTCTCCTGGGGGACAATCAGACTGGGAAGCTGGGGGAATCTGTGCTCCCGGCCCTCCCCTCTGTGCTGCTCTGGCCTCACACTGAACGGGCTACTTTTTTTTACGTGTGTTTATTTTTGAGAGAGACAGAGTGTGAGCGGGGGAGGGGCAGAGAGAGAGGGAGACACAGAATCTGACACAGGCTCCAGGCTCTGAGCCGTCAGCACAGAGCCCGACGCGGGGCTCGAACTCACGGACCGCGAGATCATGGCCTGAGCCGAAGTCGGCCGCTTAACCGACAGAGCCACCCAGGCGCCCCGGAACAAGCCTCTTTTAAAACAGTCAGCATTTGGCTCAAGCTGTGAAAAACGAATCCACGTTTGGTGTGTAAGGGGGTGTAGGCTAGGCCACGCCTGGGAAAGGAGGGGGTGGTGGGTGGGAGGCCCCCTGGGTGTCCCGGACCTAGCTCCTGGCCTCAGGGATGGGGGGACGGGGAACATCCAGGTACTGGGGAGACAGATCTGGTTCCAGTGCCCTCACCTCCGCTACTAGAGATGGGACCGTGAGCAGGTCGCTCCATTCAAACCCCCAGTTCCGTTCCTGCCTCCCTCCCGTCCATCTCGCGGGCAGGAAACTTTCAGTGAGCACCTAGTAGGCGCCACTCCTGACTCCAGCCCTGAAGATGCAGAACTGAACTAGACAGACACCTGTCCTTGGCACGTGGATGCCTCCGTCTGGAGCGGAGAGGGGGGCTCTGCATGCCTCCCCACCTGGGGTCTGGCACAGGAGGGGGCGAGCTCAGGGCGCCCACCTTGGCGACGCCCACGCCTGAGGCCCCTGCAGACTGACGGCCCCCCGGTGGAGGCCGGGGCCAGGGCCGGTGCCCCTCTGAGACCCTGGTTGCCCAGCCCTGCACTGGGCACGGAGCGGGAGGCGGCAGGCGGTGGGGGAACGGGCGGCGAGGAGGCAAGAGGCCCCGGCCCCGGCCTCGGACAGTCCACAAATAAACTGCTCATCCCCCTTCCCAACTGAGAGAGACAGAAAATAGCTTTCACACTATATTTTCTGATTTTTTTTTTCCCACTTCACTGCTTCTAAATCGATCCAGAACAGATTGTCCAATTGTTTGAATTTCAGGAGAAAAGTCTCCTAATCTTTCCTCGGTCCTGCCCAGAGTTCTGCCGCGCCCTAGCCCTCTCCTGGCGATCTGGCTGGAGGCGGGGGCTCCCCCGGGGCTGGGGGGGGTCTGTGCTCTCTGGTGGCGCTCATGCCCAGGACTCCCCGGAAACGTCCTGTCCCCGGAAGAGAAGGCTTTGCTCCTCCAGGAAGGACCGGACTCGAGGGGCTCTGCCCGCAGTGGGGCCACTCGGGAGCCCGAAAGCCTGGGTAGAGCTGGAAGCCGCCACCCGCCCGTCAGGTGGGTGCCCTGCCCGTCAGGAAAAGTACCCTGCGTGCTGGGCGGAGCCACAACCTAAGCAACCGTGAAGGGCTGGCATTATCCCTGTTGAGCCAGCAGCAGGGCAAACACTCCTTAACTTGCCAGAGTCAGGCCACTGCCTTGGAGGCCAGGCCACTGCCGAATGCTACTGCCTTTCCACCAATGCCACGGTCAGCCACGCCCAGGCGCGGAAAGCTTGCAAACTCCTTTTCCTGGGCTCCATATGCGTCGCCCCTTCTGCCTCGATGTCCCTCTACCCCTTGCCCCTTGACCCGGTCATCCCATACTCTGCCTCCTGGGATGCCACCTCCTCCGGGAAGACCTCCTTGCTGCTCCGCCCCCTTTCTCCAGGCAGCATGCTCCTCCAACCGCTGTCCTCACCGACACTTGCTCAGTCCCTCATGCAGGACCCCGACCCGGGGCGGAACAGGCAACTGTGCCCAGACCGCGAGCTCCAGGCACAGCTTCCGGAGTGAATAACCGGGCAACGTGCACCTGAACAAACGGCTTGCACGCTCCTGTCTGACACCCAGCCCCTTCCAAGGAGGCCACAGATGACAGTGCAAACCAGGTTCTAGATAGTGAAGGTGCCACTGCCCTTGACCTCGAGGTCCAGATGATGCTGGGCAAAGCCAATGCAGCCCCTCCCAGACCTCACCTCCTCCCCAGGATCTCACTACCCTGCATCTGTCCCCCCAAAGAGAAGGAGCTGGGTGATGGTGACAGACCAGTGGAAACACGTGAAGGGCTTGTTTCCGGAACACTCTGCCTGGCCCCTCAGGGCCCCCACCCGCGTGGGATGCAACCCTCCCAACCCCGGGACGGGCAGGCCTGGCTCAGGCTGGCTCTGCCCTCCCACCTGCCCCTTCCCCGACCCTGTGCTTCGGGCCTCCTGGGGAGGGACTCGGGCGGCTCACAGGCTGGTGCTCCAGATCTCTGCCTGCAACGTGCCACCCTGTTGCAAAGCCTCCCGTGCAACCTGTCCCCCACCGTATGGAGTCCAAACACCTCCTCCGACTTCCCGCGCAGCTTCCCAGATTACAAACTACGCTCAGACACGCTGCCTCTGTGCATCGCCACCCCCCCCCCCACCCAGAGGAAGACAGCGCCCCTCCCGAATCACGCAGGACGAGACAGAGGTTCAGAGGCGCGCCCGACGGGAGGTGACCACGGTCGGAACTCGACTCCGTCCGGCTCAGAACCAAACTGCCGGGGGCACCAAGCGGCCTGGGCCCCCAGACTTGGGCCACCACCCCTGGTCCCGTGGAACGGGGACAACAGACGTTTGCCCGGGAGATGGCTACAAAGCCCGTTCTATCTCATGGCTCGTGGCCCTCAAAAGGAAGCCCCCTCCCCACTGCCCTGATCCTTGGCCTGTGATGCTTCCCGAGAGCTGTCGTTCCTTTCTCCCTCTGTCCGTCTGTCCCTCCACCCATCCACCCACTCACCCGTCCATCCCCCTGCTGGCCCGCCCCTCCACCTTGTCCGTCCTGTCCGGGCACACCTGGGCTAGGAGCTGTGTACAGAGCTAAATCGGGAGAGACGTGGTCCCCATCCTTCGAGGACAGAGAGAAACTCCACTGCTCTGTGCCTCCTGGATGCTTCGGTTATTAAACACGACAGTGGTGACAATGACGGTACCATTTCCTGAGCACTTACTAGGGGTCAGGCTCAACGCCCAGCACGCTCCTTGCATTTATTCATTTAACTCTTGAAAGAACCTTGTGAGGTGGCCGCTGTCCCCATTTTCTAGATGAGGGCGCTGAGGCCCAGAGAGGTGACGTAACTGGGGTTTGAGCCCCGACGGTCCCTCCAGAGTTCTGGGGCAGTAAACAATGGTTGTCACTGTAACTGGCCCAGGAGCCCACAGTGTCAGGATTCTTACCTGGAACCCTCAAAAGCACCCCTGTAACTTATCACTACCAACGTTATCCACCTTTCGCAAAGGAGGAAACTGAGGCCAGGAGTGAAACAAGCAGCCGGGCACTGGGGCTGGGCTGTGAACGCAGGAGGGGGGACCGGGGCTGGCCCCCGTGCTGCCGGGCTCTGTGGTCTAATGGCTCCCTCGATACGTTTGTTCATTCAGTCAACAACCACCGCCACGGAGTCCCCCACTCTGGAGGTTCAGGGACGATCAGGTGCGGTCCTTGCCTGGCTGCTTCAGGAAGGGCCGGAGCGATACAAACAGCAACAGTGACCTTCCCGCTCGTTGTGATAAAGCGAGAAAGCAGAGAGCTGGCGGGCTCGTGAGCGCATGCTCCGTGCACACGAAGCACCTTCTGCAAATCCTATCTGGTTCTCACCGTAACCCGTTTCGCAGATGAGGAAACAGAGGCCCAGGGGCCACGGCACTCGCCCCGGGTCACAGAGTTCGGAACAAGCAGAGGGGAAACTTGTCCAGGGTGGAGGATCTGTGCCAGGAGCCTCCCCCCAGCTCTGCCCGTTGCCCTGACAGCGGGCCTCAGCTCAGAGGCTGGGCCCACTCCCCAGAGGACTTGGGGTCCCTGGGATTCGATTCCAGGAAGCCATCCCCAGACGATGCCACATTCCCGCCCTGCTCCCTGAAAAAGTGAAACAACAAAGACCTCAGGAACAAGCTGGACCCCCGCTGAGCTGAAGGCCGGGCCTCTGGGGCTCAGTGGTGATGCCCGGCTTCCTGCAAATGGGCAGAGGGGGGCCCTCCCCCATTTTCTGGAGGTAGAGACTGAGGCTCGGAGCCCGCAGATCTTGCCAGGACCCACGTCCTGAAGCCCAGCCTGAGCTACAGCCCAGGAGGAGCAGGGCTCAGAGGGAAAGAGAGGAAACTTTCTAGACTTTGGGATTAGTGTCTGTGGTTCCCATTGAATTTTTAGAAGTTCCGTACAGCAGCTTATACTTGTTCCTCTACCCCCCTCCCCCCAGCCCGAGCCCACGGGATCCAGAACCTTGAGTTTCAGAGCCCTGTCTGCCTATGACCCTGGACGCCTCGATTCCCCTCTGGGCTCTGTTCTCCTTAGGGAAAGGGAGACCCAGAAGTTGGCCTTGGGGTTTCCTGTGGCTGCTGGAAGATAATGGATATGAAAGGGCTTCGTAATAAAGGAACCTGCAAATGTTAAAATTGGAAGATGCCACTGGGAGCCCAAGCCAATGTGAGACCCGCTTCAGGATCTTCCTCAGGCTCCTCCTCTGTCCTGAAGTGCCCCCTGCCCTCCTCTGCCTGGCACACGCCTACTCACCCTTCAAGACCCAAGCCAAAAGTCACCTCCTCCAGGGAGCCCTCCCTGCCCCGTCAGGCAGGGTGGGTGGGACCTTGCAGATGCCTGCTTTATTCTGTTCTGCCCCCCCCCGCCCCCGCCCCCACCACAAACACACTGCAAAACCCACCCGGGCAGGGTCCTGGTCTGATCGTCTCTTGCCTCCTGGGCCTGGCACCGTGTCTGGACACAGGGTAGGTGCCCCGGAAATGCGGAAGGAAAGCAAAAGCTAAAGGCATTTTCTGTTCTTCTACAAATCCAGCTGCACACCCAAGATTCTCCCCGCAGAGGAAAAAGGAGCCCGAAGTGAAAGCAAATCACCATCGTTTCCTTAACCAGCTCAGGGAGCCGCGGAGGAAATTCTCACACTGGATTATGGGAGGGATTTTGCCTTTATTTTTAATTTGTGCCAATATCTAAGAAAGTGGCACTTTATTCTGAGCCCATCATGCACCGAGGAGCTTCGAATCTGGCGCAGGAGGCAAACTTTCCCGGCCCAATTTCCCGATGCACGGCTCTTCTCTGAGGCTTGCTTGCCAGCGAGGAATAATCAGATTATGTAGCTGGGTTTTAAAAGATCACGGTTTGTCTCATTTTCCAGGGAAGTGTGAACTAAAAAAAAAAAAAAAAAATTTTTTTTTCCCTCCCGGGGCTCTGTTAAGAGCTTCCAGAACTTAATTCAGTGTTAAATGGGTGTAATTTGGGAAACTCATGCATTATTTCTTAATTTCTCGAGGTGAGCCTGCACACATCTGCTGAGGTACGTGTGCGTGCGGACAGATGGGCGGTAATCGGAGTCCACGCCCGGGTCGGGGGAGGGGAGGGGGCAGGCGGTTGAAAACACGCGAAGTAAACGCTCCATTCATGGTTGACGTCTAGAAATCTGGGATGGGAGGCATTAGCATTGCATCTCGGCTCCTGCTTTTCCGCCTGCATGGCCAGGGGGGGGGGGGGGGGTTGAAGCCTTTTATTGAAGGGAGTGAAATTCACCATCTAAGGGTGGAGGGCAGGTGGGGGGTCTGAAGCCTTTTACTGGAGTGAAATTCACCATCTAAGGGTGTGCGCAGCCCCTCCAGGTCCCCCCCCCATCCCAGGCAGCCTCGGGGTATCCCAGGCAGGGTGGGGGGAGCCTCAGAAAAACACCTACCAAGTCTCCATCCTATCCCTGAACACCCCCGGCCTTCAAGGATGCTCGTTCACTGTGACCTTGAGCCTGTCACAGGCCAGCTGGGGCCTCAGTGTCCCCATCTGTATCTGGATAGGCAGACAAGTTTCCAGGTCCCTCTCGGGACCCACAGCAGCAGCCTCTGGGGCTTCCCTCTAACCGAGCACATATGCCGGGGTCCCCATCTTTGTCTGACCCCCCAACTTCAGGCTATGGAGAGTGGGGGCTTCCACACCCAAGACCCTACTGGGATGTCTCCCCCAGCCCCCCCACCAACCCTCATGTCCCACATTGCTGAATGGGAAGACAGGCTCACCGGGTGAGTGAGTCACCAGTGAGTGGCCAAGTCAGGAGGACCAGAGAAGGCTCTCCAGAAAATTTCTGACCCGGTCACGGCCAAGGGGAAAAGGAGGGAGGGGCTTGTCACAGGTGGGCCTAACTGATACGGGAGGGGGGTACCTTAACAGGGTCTGGGGTGTCAAGACAGCCACAGTCCCAGCCGGCGGATGATCTGTTTAGACGCTCAGTCATCAAACAATCTGAGCCCTGGTTCATCTCTGGCAGGAACTCCCTGGGGACAGGTCTGAGGCCTTGGGATCTCCTCCATTTCCCCGGGGGGGGGGGGGTCACACATAGACAAGGGGTCAAGGAATGTGCGTGCTGGAGGCAGGGAGTCAGGAAAGAAAAAGAGAGGCGGGGAGAGAAAAGGAGGAGACGGCTCTATGCAGGGTGAGACCAAACAGGGCTGGGAGCACCTGCTGTCCCCAGGAGGGCGCAGCCCAGGCCTCTGGTCACCCTCCTCGCTTTCGCTGGCTCCAGATGTTCAGGACACCACCCTACAGAAGAGCGTGTAGGAAACAAGGCCCTCCTGTTCTTAGAGGTCGACTGCTGTTTTGGTGAATTCTAGAAAGGGCCGCTGGGCTGGGAAAAGGCACTTCTTGAGGGAGCTGGGGCGGGGCTCTCAGTTCATCCTAGGATCAGTGCGGATCTGTTTTGTGACTCAGCTGGGGAGACGCAAGCTAGCAGAGGCTGGGTTAATAGAGGCAGAGCATTCCCAAGAAGGGAGGTGATACCTATCACTGGAGCGTGAGACGGGCCGCTCTCTGGATCAGTCCAGAGCAGAGCAAACAGAAGGAGGTGAGACCCCAGAGACCCGCACGGCATCCGGGGAGCCGCAGGACAGCCACGAGACAGGAGCTGGGCTCCAGGCAGCGCAGTGTGGTGGTTAGGAGCGTGATCCCGGCAGGGTCACCTGTCACTGCTGTTCTGTCGTATGACAGCATCCATAATCGCCGGGGCCGGTGCTTGCTCAGCACAGCACCCAGCGCCTAGTAGGCTTCCTGGCTTTTGCTACCAAATGCTGTCCTGCTGTGGGGAGGTGCCACCTTGTGCCCCCCGTCACCAAAGCCGCGGATCGTAGGCAGGCAGCTGAAGCGGCCAGGTCTGATGTCCCCGGCTCCCTCCCTCTCCCAGAAGCCAAGGGCCGGCGGCCGGAGGCACTGCTCTCCCGCAGAGTGGCCGGAAGCGGGAGGGCTGTCGAGGGTCTGGCCGATTGATTGTCCCAGGGGGCTGGACACCAGACCCCGTCTCATCTTCCCCACCTGCCCTTCCCTCTGCCCGCCCCGACCTTGGGCGTCCGCCTGCGGGCCACCTAACCATCCTCCCCTCCTCGCTGCCCCACCCCTGCTTCTGAACCCTCGCCCAGGCCGGGGCTGGGGGGCGTCCAGCTCCCCGGCGCCAGGCCTGCTCGGGCTGCACCATCTGCCAAGCGTCTCTCTAGTCCTGCAGCATCCCCCCCCCCTCCTCCCCCTGCCTGATCTGCATCTTCAACCCTTAGAGGGTCTCTGCCCAGAACACCTTCTGCTCCTCCCGTCTGGCTGATTCGGGCCTGCCTTCTGGAAGGCTCCCCGCCCCCCTGCACCCCTCCTCGGGCCACCCCCTCCCCCGGGGGGTAGATCCTCCCCACCTGCACCCCCGCACCTCGGCTTCCCCCAGGCAGGGCTCCAACCCCACTGGCTCGTCCGGGGGCTGTTTCCTCAAAAGCTGCCAAGGGCAGAGGTGGGGGGGGGGCTTGTTGGGTTGTGTGCGTGAAGTGAAGGAATGAATGGACGGATAGAGAGCAGGTCCGGGGAGTGGCTCTCGGCATCTCCCTGGGGCAGGCCCCCCCTCCCCTCCTTCTCCCCCCTCCCCCCCTGCAGAAGTCTGAGCAGCCCTGGCCGTGCCCCCACCCGGGAGAGGGGGTGGGGGGCACACACACACCGCAGATGATGCTGGCACACGCACACACACGCACAGCTCCAAGCCAGACTGCTTCTCCTGACCCCCCCGCAAGCCCAGTACCTTCCAGACGCCTGACACGGAGGAACTCGGCGTGACAGCCACGTTAAAGAACCTGGCAGGACCCCCGACCTGGGGCTTTCACCTTGAGCCCTGAGGTACAGGGGCCACCTGGCTACAGGGAACTTTCTGGCCACCTCTTGCCCTGCACTCACCCCCCACTCAGGACAGGCAAACAGCCTCCCTGGAGGGATGGATTCTCTGCAGGGAGGTGTCCTGCCCCGAGCAGTCACAGATTCAGGGTTGGGGGGGGACCCTCCGATTCTGGACAACCGTGACCAGCGTGGGGACTGGCCTGAGCTGGCCCCAGGGGCCCCGGGGTTATTCTGATTCTGGTTTTGAAAGCCATTTCCAACCATTTCCCGAAGACTCTGCCCGTCGGTGAAAATGTCCCGACGTCCCGCTGGCCCACACGCTTCCTAGTCACATTCAGACTATCGGACAGGCGAAGAAAGCAGGGCTGACAGAGGAATCCCCCTCGGCCTGGCTCTGAGTGGGGCCTAACTTGCTGGCTCAACAGTCTTTCCATCAAGGCCCAGAATGAGATTCACAGGACACCAGTGACTGAAGATATCTTACACACACCGGGGTCAGGGTCGTCGATCTACAGACTAGGGCACTGAGGCCCAGAGAGGGGGCAGCTAGCTGCCTGGGGTCACACAGCCAACAGCACCCGATCAGAACTTCCAGGGCCTTCTCGGCACGACCTCACAGAGGTGGCAGTGGCTGCGAAGCCACTTTACAGATGGGGAAACAGAGGCTCTGAGGGGTCAAGCACCTTGCTCAAGGTCACCCAGTCAGGGAAGCCAGGGCCAGATAGAGGCCACCCGCTGTGATTCCTGGCGAAAGGCACTCTCTGCTCCTCCCATCCAGGTCCCGGGTTCCTTGGGCAGGAGCCGTCACTAAGCCAAGGGATCACAGAGGCCGAGAGAGGCAGAGTAGACACAAAGAGGCATGCAGACACATTCCCACGGCAGATTATGTAACTCCCCTTCCCTGGCCCCATCGCCCCAGGGGTGCGGCCCTGAACCCGCGGCGCGCACACCGACCCACCGGCCGGGCCCACCAGCCGACGCCGGCTCTCTCCAAAGAGAGGACAGTTGGAGGCGCCAGGACGCGCTGGCATGTCTTCCGCCTTTCTTTTTTCCCCCGCCGGGCTAACCAATACTAATACTAATAATGATAACAATAATTAGAATAAATATAACCTGAAGACGCTTGGGGTCTCGTTACCATGGCAACCGCTGGCGTTAATGAGCTGCCAAGGCCGCCGCCGGGCCACCCCGCCCCGGGCGCGGGATCAATATTGATTCGGCCCCGGGAAGCGGCGGCGGCGGCGGCTCCACTGGGGCCACGCGGCAGGCGGGGAGCCCGGGGCGCGCTCTTGGAGGGGTCTTCCCGGTGGCCCGCGCCGCCCGGCTGGGGCCCCCGGAACCGGCCGGGGCCCCAGCGTGCCTCCGGAACTCTGTCCGGCGCGCACGGGGCTCCCGGCTCGCTGCGCTCCCGGACTCGGTCCTCGGACGCCGGTCCCCACCTCGGACGCGCGTTCCGGTCCCAACTGCCGCGTACCGGCACGACGCGCTCCGGACCGCTCCTCGGAGCCGCGGCCGGGTCCTCTGCAAAGGCTCGGCGACCCCGACCTTGAGCGGCCCCGGCGCGGACCCCAACGCCGGGGCGCCGGCGACCCCACACGGCTCCCGCCCCCGGACTCTCCGCCGGGCGGCCCCGGCCCCTTTTCCAAAGCGCGCCGGACCCCCCCCTTCCCCCCGAGCCACCGAACGCCCCTCTCCCAGCGCGCCCACCCCTCCCCGGCCCCGGCGCCCGCACCCCCTTTCTCCCGGGGAGCCCGGGCGCCGAAGACCCCGCCCCCCCCCACGCGCCCGAACCCTCCCCCGCCAGGAGCCCCGCCCCCGGCCCCCCTCCGCTAGGCGCTCGGACCCCCGCCCGGCGCGCCCCTCCCCCGCCCGGCCCGCCCGGGGCGCCGCTCACCTCGTGCCCGCCGCCCGCTCGCTCCTCGCTCCGCCGCCGGGAGCCGGCGCCCCGCGGGGCTGAGCCGCCTGCCGGGGGCGCGGGGCCGCCCACGCCCCCCGCCGCCACGGCCGCCGCCGCAACAGTTGTCCCGGTCCCGGGCGGGGGCCGCGGGGACCCGGGGGCTGGGGGGGGGGGTGGAGGGGAGGCTCCGAGGCGCGCGGGGCGCCGGGACTCAGGCCGGGACTCCGGCTGGCGCTCCGGCCGCCCGCCGCCTGCCCCGCCGGCTCCCGCGGCTACTGGGCGGCCCGCGCCGGCCCCGCGCCCCGCGCCGCGCCCGCCGCCGCCGCCGCCGCCGCGCTCATGCTCGCCGGCCCCGCGCCCGCCGCCGCCACTTCACTCTTTGCCGCTCGCCGCTCGCGCCGCGCCCTCTGCTGCCCCCTGTCCGCGCTCGCGGCTCCCCGCCGGCCGGCCCTCTCCCCGCGCCGCGCTCCCCCTCTCCCCGCGCCGGCGTGCGCCCCGCCCGCCCCGCGCCGCTCGCTCTTTCTCTCGCTCTCCCGCTTTCTCTCCCTCTTTTTTCCTCCCTCCCGCTCTCCCCTCCCCCCTCCCTCCCTTTCTCCCTCTCGCTCTCCTCCTCCTCCTCCTCCTCCTCCTCCTCCTCCTCTCGGTTTCTTTCCCAGTCTCCTTCTCCCTTCCCTGGGCGGCTCGCTCCTTCTTCCATCCCTCTTTCTCTCCTTCCTCCTTCCTTCCTTGCCACTTTTCCCTCCCCTTTTTCCTCCGCGCTCCCTCCTTCCTTTTCCCTCTGCTTCTCTCCCACCGGGGGCTCGGATTCCCGTCTTCCCAGCCCCCCACACTCCCCGGCCCGCCTTCCAGGTGCGCCCCGTCCCTTCTGCCCGGAGGGCCCAGTCCTGGCGGCCTTCCTGCCACAGGAGCAGCCCCCTCCGCGCCCCGCCGGGGCCGGGCCTTGTCTCCCCAGACCCTTCTCCGTCCAGGGAGACATTCCTTCTGGCCAGGCCCTCCCTGCACCAGGTGGTCAAGGGCAGGGTCGGGCTCGGGGAGGGAGTCGTTCACATCAGACAGGATGCTCAGTTCGGTTTCCAGCGGGAAAAGACCGACTTCTCTGACCCCCTGACCTCCGCTGGGGCTCCCCTCTCCTGTGCCGGGTCCTTTTCTCTACCCATCCTCCCCAACAGCCCCTGTTTCCTATTGGCCCCCCCATTTCGCCCTTCACCTGCAGGACGCGGCTGTGCTGTGTGGTGGCCTTGAGCCAGGGAGCCAACTCAGTAAGCCAACTCAGTTTCCCCACCTTCTTCTGTGCGGGGCCCAGTGACCTCCAGTGGTAGGGACCATGGGGGGACACTACAGGGCCCCCACAGGAGGAGTGGTGATGGGGACGGCTATCAGCTGCTCATTTGGGGAGGGAGAGTAAGCCTGAGAGCCGTGGAGGGCAAGTCAGTGCCCCCCGCCCAGTGCAAACTCCCCGGGTCTCTCCCACCTTTGGATCTTCACGTTTATAGATGACTGAACTTCATCAGAAACTAGGCTGAGCCCTTCGTACACCACAGCACCGCGTGGCGTCCTCCCCGTGTTACAGATGAGGCGGCTGGGGCTCAGAGAGGTTAGGGCACCTGCCCCGAGCCACCCAGCCGGCAAGAGGCAGAACCGGGGCTCCAGCCCAGATCCCCCTGCCTTCCGATCACGGGCTCTCCACCTGAGATGGTTTTCTTCCCTAAAGAGGTCACGGCAGCACCTCCCTCGTGGCATATTGTGGGGATAAACGAGACAGGGCACGTGTGATGCCCTTCGCCTGCACCTGCAGACCCTCGGGGTAGTGGGGGGGCGGGGGCGTGATCATCCCATGTTGTGCATCATCCCATGCACAAGACAGGTTGAGGAACAGGCCGGAGTGCTCATGGGTGTTCAGGTTGACAGGGGACTGTCCTCTGTGGGCAGAGGCTGTGTCCTGGGGTTCACTGACTGAGACCTTATAGAGTGGGGTGTGTGCATGTGTGTGTGTGCGTGTGTGCGTGTCTCCCGGGGTGAGGGATCTGTGGATGTGTGGGGCCTTCAGGAGGTTGCAAAGCCTCGTTATTCAGAACCCCCCTCCCCCATCAGGTCGCCGAGCGGGGCTCTGGGCCTGTCCCGTGTCTGGTGTGCGACTCGCGGAGCTGGGACCAGCTCAGTGCCCTAGGGAGGCTCACCGTCCAGTCGGGTGATGACTCAGGATGTTAAACCTCCGGCAGCCCCGGTTTTCTGCCCGCTGGAGCACAACCCCGTCCTGGCATCCAGGGCCCAGCCCGCCTTCCCAGCCTCCCCCGCAGCTGGGCGCCCTGAGCTCCAGCCACATCAAGGCCGCTAGGGGCTGGGGTTTCCCAAGCCGGCCTCTGGGGGGACTCCTCAAGCCTCCACTACCCCCTGGGCTCCAGGGCCTGAACCTTCTCCTTCCCCGACCTTGGACAAAGCCAGGTTGCCTCCCTGAGCCTCCGTTTCCTCGTCTGCAAAATGGGGGTGATTTTATCCACCTCAAAGGGTCAACGAAGAATTAAATGAGCGACTGTGTCATAAAAGAAGTGAGCACCTGGCACTTAGCTGGTGCTTGATCTGCATCAGCGTCCCTTCTGTTCTTCCAGGAAGTCCCCAGTGGGCAGGAGAAAGCATGGGCTTTGGCACCGGTCAGACTTGGGCTTGAGTCTCGGCTTGGCTGTTCACCAGCCGTGTGATAGAGGGCAAGTTCGTTCACTTCTCCCAACTCCCATGTACTGGTTTCCGACGGCTGCCGTAACAGGGACCCCAGACTTGGTGGCTCAGAACGACACATATTTATTCCCTTGTAGTTCTGGGGGCCAGAAAGCCCAAAAGCAGTGTCCCTGGGCGTCCACAGGGCTGCCCCCCCCGCGAGACTCTGCTCCTGCTCCCGGTGGCTGCCAGCAGCCTGGGCTCGTGGCCGTGTCACTCCCTTCAAGGCCAGCACCTGCTCATCTGTCTGTGCTCCTCCTCACGTGGCCGGCTCCTCTGGGCGCGTCAGAGCGCCCCCTCGGAAGGTCCCCTGTGATCGCACTTGGGGTCCTCCGGTAATCCAGGGTAATCCCCCGTCTCGGGCCCCTTCTTCAATTATACCTTCAAGGCTCCTTTTTTTTTTTCCTTCTTGCCAGATCAGGGAAGATCTCCAGGTTCAAGGGGCTGGGGCACAAGAAGGTATCTCTGGGGGTGGGGGGGGGGGGCGCGAAGCATCCTCAGGCTTCGGAGCTCCAACCGGCCGGGGGTGCTCCTGCAACAGGCGGAGGCGGAGGCGGGGCTCCGAGGGCCTCTGGGGGCCGGGTGAGCCGAGCCCGGACCCTGGTATCCGTGCACCCAGGCCACAGATACTCGTGTCTCCTCTGGGGGCCCGGCTGGGGGGGGCACGGTGAGGGGGGGGTGTGTGTGCAGGTAATGACACAGACCGCCGTGGGAAACGTCAGCCCCGTTTCTGAGCCTACTGTGTGTCGAGCTCCACATCCCCTGTCGCCTTTAATACCAACCCTATTTACTATTTCTCTGCCTTCGGGAGGCCTGTCCCCCGCAAACACTGCTGCTCACCAGGGCGGGCAGGCAGGAGGACTGGAGATGACTCATGCTCTCTCTCTCGCCGTGAAGAGCAGCCTTTTCAAAGGGCTGGCTGGGGAGGGAGCTAAATTTAAAGCCAGGCCTCCCGACAAGATCACCTGCCACATCAGAATCGCTGCCGTTTAATTAGAAGTTGGGGGCACGAGGCGTTCAGCAGAGGTCCGTGAGGGAAGCCCCCTTTGGGAGGGAGCGAGGCCCGCGGAGGCCGAGCCCCTGGGCTGGGCCGGGGGAGGGGTGCCAGCGTGCGCACCCCCCAGCTGCTCCCCCCCGCCCCGGCCTCTGAGCCGGGGAGCAGACTCTCAAGTCCCTCCTCCCTCTTCAAGATCTTAGGCTTCCGACCCCGAGTCCCTGTTCCCCCAGTTCAAGACAAGGCCCCGGGGCTCAGAGACATTGGAAACCTCACCCCCCAGAGTCACCCATGGAGGATGTGGCCAAGCCTGGATTTGAACCACTGGCCTGGCTCGGGGCTTGTATTCTGGGCCATCTGGCCACTCGGTCCCTCCTGTGGGGAGGACGGGGGTGGTGGGCAGGCCACTTACCTCTTGCTGGCTGTTGCCTTCTCAGTCCAAAAAGGCTGCCCCACCTCTGGATGACGCGCTTTGAAGGGCCCTAGAGGGCATCACGTCCACCCGCCTCGTTCACGGAGGACCCGAGCCCCAGGAGAGTGGGAGGAGCTGGCCGGCAGCCGGGGCCTCTGGGCCTCCCAGCCCCGCCCCCTCTGACGCATGAGGCCAGTTAGGTCACGGCCACCCTGGGACCTCGCTGCTTACGCTCTCCCAATTGGCCACGGCAGTTACGTGTTGCAGAAAAGCTATAGCTTCCCTGTGGTGGCAGGGCCGCGGGGTCGGTGGGATGGCCCAGCGATGGGGGACCGGGGCCCCGAGCTTGCACCCGGTGGCCCGGGCCCGGCTCTCGGCCTGTTTGCTCACCCGGAAGACGTGGTGAGTCTTGACCTGCTCAGAGCCAGGCACATAGTAGGTGCTCAGGGTGTGACAGCCACTGCCGTGGCCGACTGCCATTCTGAGGATCTGGGAGACCGGATGCGGTGAGCTGGTCGCCGATCGCCGGGTCCAGAAATGCTGTTCCGTGGGCCAGACGGGCCACGACGACACCAGCATGTGCCGTGTCCTGCGGGCCGTGAGCGGGGCCACAAACTCACCAGGGGGCCTCCGCGGAGTCTCCCGCTCCTCCCTGCTCCCGCCTGCCTGCCTCCTGGCCACAAGGTGTGAACACAGTTTCTATTCTGGCCCTGGCAGGAAGCCCGGCAGGGCCACTCAGAGCCGAGAAGAGACCGGGTTTCTGTCTGCATCCAAAGTGCACGTGGCAGGCCCATTTCTAAAATGTTCCCACCACCTCCTACCCCCCGCCCTGCCGTTACGCTGACATGACATTACGTGCCCAAAGGGGTTTTCTAGATACAAAGGAGGTTACTGATCAGTTGACCTCAAGGAGCTGATCCTGTGCCTGAGCTGATGGCAGGAGCCCTTCCAAAGCTGGTGTCAGAAGAGGAAGTCGGAGATGCCAGTGGGCGGAGGGTCCACATGAGGGGGGCTCATGCTGAGATGGGGGGGGTGGGTCTCAGGGAAAGGAGGTGAGAGCAGCCCCCAACCCAACCAAAGGAAAAGGATCTCCGTCCTGGGCCACCAGGAACCGCATTCGCCAATCCTGAAGGAGCCCCGGAAAAAAGTCTCCCAGAACTTCCTCTCGAGGGCCCGTCTGGGCTGATACCTTGATTTCTTTTTTTTTTTTTTCCTTTAAAGTTTAGTTATTGGGCGCCTGGGTGGCTCCGTCGGTTAAGCGGCCGACTTCGGCTCAGGCCATGATCTCGCGGTCCGTGAGTTCGAGCCCCGCGTCGGGCTCTGTGCCGATAGCTCGGAGCCTGGAGCCCGTTTCGGATTCTGTGTCTCCCTCTCTCTCTGTCCCTCCCCCGCTCGCACTCTGTCTCTCTCCCGAAAATAAATAATAAATAATAATATAAAAATAAATAATAAAAATAAAAGTATTTAATATAATATTTAATATATTATATTAATATATATAAATTATATATTTATATATTATTGTAAATATATACTAATATATATTAATATAATATTAATAATATTATTTAATAAATAATAAAAATAAATAAATACATTAAAGTGTATTTTGAGAGAGAGAGGGGCAGGAGGGGCAGAGAGAGAAGGAAAAAGAGAATCCCAAGCAGGCTGCCCGATATGGGGCTCGATCTCACGAACCAGGAGATCATGACCTGAGCTGAAACCAAGAGTCAGACACCTAACTGACTGAGCCCCCCAGGCACCCCTGGGCTGACGCCTCGATTTCTGCCTTGTGAGACCCCAAGCAGAGGACTCGCTGAGCCCACGCGGCCTTCTGACCTGCAGAGCTCTGAGGTAATAAACAGGCGCTGCATTTATTAAGCGCTAACAGAAAAACCAATACACTCAGCCACGACTTGGTGCCAATTACTTACTTAATTTTTATGGGGCGAGGATGTTTACAGCCCATCCCTCCCGCTGCAGACCCCCGGGGTGGTCTTTGTGCGGCCCAGCCCTGACCTAGCCCACCCCTCTGCCTGCGGCCCTTCTGTGGTTTCCTCGGGCACCGTGGGTAAGTCGCGGCAAGCCTGTGGGATTGGAGCCGACCGATGTCCTCCGTCACTATGACAGTCTCGCAAGTGAGGGACTCGGGAGGGTCACACCGTGACTCCAGTTCTCGGGAGCGGCAGGAGCTGGGGAAGCAGGGCCCTGGCCGTGAACCCTGGCCCCCTGAGAGCCAGCTGGTGGCCGTGGGCAAGTTCACCTCCGGAGGCGGGAGGAGCGGGGGGCCGGCTCTCAGGAGGCACCGCGCAGGCCCACACGGGAGGCAGAGAGGCCACGCTGGGGACAGTGAGAGACCTCCAGCCAGGCCTCGGATGCCCGGCCGGTCTGTCCCCCGACCCTGGCACGCATCTGACTGATAGCACCTCCGTTCCCGTGTCCGTCCGGGTTTGGGCTCTGCTGCGGCCCGTGGCTCCGGGGCTCCCGTGTCTCACCAGCACCTCCAACCCGGCGCACGGATGACGGAGATTAATACGATGCAAATTGGTGGGTTGAGCCGAGCACCCTGAGCCGAGGCCTAATTTGCACGCAGCCCGGCCCTCCCCGCGGGCAGGCCCCGGAATAATCACAACAACAGTGATGATCCGGATCATTGGCACGTACAGAACCTCTTCAGCTCGGGGCCGTCCATCGGCACTTACGCCCAGAGGAGACGCGGGGTGTAGGGGCGGGGGGCCACCTTCGTCTCAGGGCCGCAGGAGGGGGCCCAGCGAGGTCCCGGGACAGGCCCGAGGTCACGCTGCCGGTGAGAGGCAGGCCAGGGGCAGAGATCTGAGGGCCTCGCTGCCCCGGCGGCCCCTCCTCAGAAGCTCCGCCTTGGGAGACTGGGGCGAGGGCTTTGCTCTGTGGAACGGTCGCTGGAGAGGTAGGGCGAGGCAGCTGAGGCCCAAATAGGGGTCTCCACCTTGCAGCGGCACGACCCCGGCCGCCTAATCTGTCTGGGATGACAATCTACCTTTTCTCTCGAGTTAAGTGGAAAGCTTCTCGGGGCGGGAAGTGCGCCTTCCCTCTCCCCGCTTCCTGGGTGGGCACAGGGTACCGGCTCCGTAAGCATATGCACTCAGTGGGTGCTCTGTGCCCCCCCCCCCGGCGTCACTTGGATGCGCCCCCGAAATCGTCACTACCATCCCAGAAGTTGCTTCTGCACATTCCTGTTTACAGCTGACAAAACAGGCCCAGAGAGGTTAAGGGACTGGCCCAGGATCACACAGCTAAGAAGTGGTAAAGCTGGGATTTGAACCTGGGTCTGTCCATCCCCTGCCCTGGCCCCGTGCTCTCAGTGCCACGAGGAACAGAGTAGAGAGCCCTGGAACGGGAGCATGTCCTGGCCTTCAGGGCCCTCCGGCTCAGACAGCGTGGGGCTCTGGGGGCTCAGCCGGGTGCCGCGTCTCGCGGGTTTAACCCAGGCAGGTTGGGAGGGGTTGGGAGGCAGGTTGTCTAGGGTTCTAGGGTTCCACAGGCCCCCCGTGACCTGGATCGGAACTCCAGGCTTCTCTGACTTTGGCCTCTCCAAATATTGTCAGTTGTTTGACTTAGCCTCCCAGAGCCACGTGTCCTTGCAAGATCTCGTGTTTCCGGGGAGGCCCGGGGAAAGTGGAGCCTTTGGTGGTGGGTTCAAGCATCTGTCTGAATTCCGTTCCGGTGAGACTCTTGGCTGTGGGGAGAGGGCCCCGGCCCGGACAGCTGGGCGGAGCCCGTGACCCTGGCCCGGTAGCCCCTGCCCGTCCGGTCGATGTCCCGGCACAGCTTATTCACAGGTCAGCATCCACCATGAGTCAGACCCTCCGGAGGGAGGGCTGCTCAGGAGCCTGAGGGGTGCGGCTGGGGTGAGGAGACTAAAGGGGGGTCACAGGCTAGGACGCCCCACAGGCCCTGTCCCAGGGCTCTTCTGGCTGAGCAGGGCCAGCCCACCCCCGGCTCCTGCAGAAGGAGGGGAAAGTCCAGCTTCTGGAACCCGATTCGTATACCCCATGCCAAGCCCAGACTCTGCAAATACTCCCTCATGAGCATCCCCAGCCCCCCATAAGGGAGGTACTGTTAGTTTTGCCCCATGTCAGTTGAGGATGAGGGGGATCAGAGAGGTTAAGTGCCTTGCCCAGGGTCACACAGCAGGTAAATAGAGGCCTGTCTACCCTGTGTTAGAATTCCAAGCTCAGAACCGTTCACGCCAATATCCCTCTCTGGGTCAGAGAGAGTGCGGCCTCACTCTGGTGCCCGGGGGGTGCCTTTGTGTCCGTCCTGCCCACAGAGACTAGACCATGGCGGGGCCAGGCTCCCCACGGTCGCTTCTGTTCAGGCCTCGCGCTGAGGTCTCCCCAGAGCACAATGCCCGGCACCGGAACCCAGAGCGAAGACAGCATCGGCAGTTTCTCCTTTTAGAGCCCTGTGGGAGTGTCCTGGCCAGGGATGCACCTGCAAAGATAGGACCCCAAACCATGGCCCAGGAGAGCAGCCTTCCAGGATTAGCACCAGGAAGCCCCACCGCAGATGAGCAAACTGAGGCTCAGAAGTGTCCAGTGACCCGCCCAGGGTCATCCGGCACGTTAAACCCTTCCGTCACCTCGGTGTATATTTTAATGTGAAAATTACAAACCAGCCGTGGCACACGACTCCTGGGTCCGCCTCATGTCGCAGCAGGCCCTCGGATAAGTCTCTTTCCCTCTCTGAGCCTCGGTTTCTTCATCTCTGAGATGGGGACAGCAGTTCCTATCTTTCAGGGACCCTTTGATAAATGGCCAGCTGAGGCCATGTTGGGAATGCCCTCGTGTAAAGTCCGGCACGCGGCGGGGACCCTGCTTGGCTAGCCGCACCCTCTACCCCCGCAGGTCCCCTGTGCCTGTAGTTCGGTCTTTCTCTGTCTTCCACCCACAAGGGCTTGCAGACGAGCACGCTGGGAGAGGAAGGGGGGAAACAGAGTCCTCAAGCACGGCGTGGGGGGACTTTGGGGTACCTCCCCACAGGTGGAGTCCGCAGGGCCGACGATCCGAGAACACCCTTGGCCAAGAGCGTGGGGCCTGACGGTCAGAGAAGGATAGGATGGTTGCCACGGATGCAGAGGCCAGTCCGTGTGGGTGCTCTGCCCGTGACCCTGTCGCGGCCGGGGGCTTCCCGAGGGCCGGCCTGGGTCCGACCCCGCTCCGCGTCCTTAGCGTCGCAGCGCAGGGCCCAGCCCCGAGGTGGCCTTCGTTCAAGAAGCTGTGTCTGTGGTTCTAACCGGCCTGGGTGAAGCGAGTCTGCAACTTGGCCCCGATATTTTATTAATAAGCACATTTGGCACTTGCCTCACACCTGTCATCGGCAGGTCTCCTAGGCGTCCCCAACCTTAATTAATTCTCCCCGCGCCCCAAACAAGCTGCTCTTCCCTTGGCAGATGATGATGTGGGAAGTCCTTAAAGGTGCCGTGATTAATCCCACCGCGCAATTAGGTCCCTCTCTTCCCCCGGCAGCTACTCCCTCCCTCTCCCAGCTGTCGGGGGGCCTTGAGACTTCAGACCCTCCCTGACTTCAGACCCCATCAACTCGTGCTGGATTTGGCCTCAGCCCCCGCCCCCCCCCCCCAGCTGTCCCAGTCCCCCCTGTGCCCTTTCCACAAGGCAGCCAAGGGGATCCCGCCAAAGCACAACCCCAATCCTGCCTCCCGCCTGCCCCAAGCCCTCCCCTGGCCCCCCAACACCGTGGACACCCAGCCTTCTTGCACCCAGTGTCTCATAGCCAGCCACCGAGGACACACCGAAGGTCTCCCGTTTTCTCCACGACAGGTTTCTTTCAGGCTCCCGGGCCATTGCCTCTGTGCTGCCTCTTCTAGAACGCAAGTGACTTCTGCAGGAGCTGACACGTAAACAGTGCCCTGGAGACGACTGGCTCCGGCAACCCTTCCTAAAGCGACTGCCTGCGCCCCAAAAATGAGATCGGTGCTCCTTCGGGGATTAATTAATCAATACGTTCCACAGGTACTGATGGAGATTTTGCAGGTGCCAGGCACTGTCCTGGGTGCCCCGGGACACATCCGTGGACCCTGGGCACCTGCGGGCGAGTGGCGAGGATCTCACCGCGGCATCGCTTACCTGCCTCGGGGCTGTGGCCCTCCCCCACCTGGCTGCCCCCCTGGGCCGGGTCCCCCCACCCCGGCTGCCCACCCTGGCCTGTCCCCTTGCCTTCCGGATCAGGGCAGCCCGTGGACCAGGCACTCTGTCAGCCTGTCCAAATTTGAGTCACTTCTCTCTCGGGACAGCAGGGTGACCTTGCCTGTGGGCCCCGGGAGCTAAGAATAGCCCGGGGAGCTGAGAACCCGCCGTCGCCCCTCCCAGCCCTGTGTGCGGCCGGGGCGAAAGGACCCTGTCGCCCGCGGAGGGGACAGCTGCTCCCGGCATGTTTGGGCGCGCGGCTGAGCCCTGCCAGCTGTTCGGAAGAGGAGAGGAGCCAAAGGAAGGGGGGAGTTTCCGACTCCAAAAGTGCCGAGCCCACGCTTGGCCGCTGTGCCGCCTGGAGTACCGGGAAGGTGCCTGAGCCCTGGCTCTGCCTGTCATCGGTGAGTGACCTTTGGCAAGCCACCTCCGCCTCCCAGGTGAGGAAACGGCACCCTTGCTTCAGCCTGGGGAGCTGGTCCACGGCCCCTCCCTACCCTGCGCCTCCGAAGCACCTAGCAGGTGCCCGGTGTGGGTCTCGTGCGTCCTCGTGGAGGGGCGGGGTGCAGAGACTGGCACACAGGTGAGCTCCGCAGGGCCGGGCTGGCCGGGACAGGTCATGGCCATGCTCTGTGTCCCCGAGGGGCAGGGCTGGGGCCGGCAGGGAGACCGTGTGGGCCGATTGGGAAGAGTAACCCCAACCAGTGGAGCTGAGACGGTCCCGTCGGGTAGAGAGCTCCCCGTTTCTAGGGGCTACCAAGTGTTAGCTGGTCCTCTGCTCTTAAGGGGGATCGAAACAGTGACTCACACATATGTGGGCCGATGTCTCCTCGGGGGTTTCATGACGCTGGGGTTTATCTGGACCCGGGGCCAGTAGGGGCAGGCTGTGTAGACTGTTGGCTAAAAGCCGATGTGCATCTGCCAGGCTGCTCCCGGGCCCCCCTCCATGTTTCCACTGCCCCAACAGGCACGGGAAGGGAGACGGGACGGGACGGGATGACGGTGGCCCTGCAGACCCCCGTCCTGGCCCCCAGAGCTGGGCGGGGGGACGGACGCAAAGCCACGACCGCAGGCCAGGCGAACGTGGACGGGGTGGATCTGATCCCCAGATGTGGCCAGAGGCCCGTGGGCTCATCTCAGGAGCCAGAGAGGACGAGGCGAGGCCGTGACTGCAGCAAGAAAATGCTCCCCGTGCCGCTGGGCTCTGGGCGAGCGATTCACTGGCCAAATTCGCCCGGTCTCACAGAGGCGGAGCCTGAGGCTCCCAGAGGGTAGGCGAGAACTCCCCACGGTTGCGGGTGCGAGGCAGGTGGCAGCGGGGTGGGGTTGGTGGTGGGACCCGGGGGGCTGTGTTTCTCCTGTGGCTTCCTTGCTTGAGGGGGAAACATGCAGACCTCTGGCTCTGTTCAGGGCCCTCGGTCCCTGTCCGCCTCCGGAGGTCACGCAGCTGTGGCTCCCTGTCCTGCCCATCAGGCTGGGGGCGGGGCCTATGCCCGCCTGGGCCTGCATTCCGGGTCTCAGGGACCCTGAGGCGCCTCTGTCAACACGGAGACGCATGAGCTGAGCACGGAGAGGTTTAGACCGTGGGCAGGGCCTGGCGGGGTCCCCTCCCGGCCCCAAGTCTGGCCTCAGGGGCCTAACGAGGGACCCTCCGCTTGCAGCTAAATTCCTGTTGGTGGCGAGCTGGGGCGGCCCCGCCCCTCCCCTGCACTCCCTGTGCCTCCCGGCGGGTAGCAGGTGCTCGCTGGCTCCTGAGAACCCTCCGGGGCCACTCAGTGGTGGCCACAGGGCTCCTAAGGGTGCCTCTCGGCACGCAGAGAGCACCTGACCTGCGCGCAGCCCTCGCGTAGAACTCACGGCAGCCAGCGGGGCCACACGCTGATTGGAGACACGAGCCGGCCACAGGCTGGCTTGTCCAAGAAGGCCCAGCGGCCGTCGGGAGAACCAGCTTTCTAAGCCTCGGTGCAGGGCGCCTGGGGGGCTCAGCGGGTTAAGCATCTGACTTCGGCTCAGGTCATGACCTCATGGTTCGTGAGTTCGAGCCCCGCGTTGGGCTCCGTGCTGACAGCTCGGAGCCTGGAGCCTGCTTCAGATTATGTGTCTCCCTCTATCTGCCCCTCTCCTGCTTGTGCGCGCGCGCTCTCTCTCTCTCTCTCGCTCAAATATAAATAACCATTAAAGTAACCTTAAAAAATAAAATAAAATAAACCTCAGTGCAGTCACAGAGGCTTTTGGGTCATTTGAGGACCAGAGACTCACGCAGTCGAGATATTTGGGGCAGAGCTGTGACTCAAATGCCCCTCTGCTTCCCAGTCTACTCGCGGCCAGCAGCCCGAGGGACCCCTTCGCTCCCGGGTGCTCAGGCTCACCACGGCCCCATCCCAGCCAGAACCAAGGCAGGCTCGTAGCCTCCCTTCTCTGCAATACTCTCTCTCTCTCTCTTTTTAAATGTGTATTTATTTTATTTTTGAGAAACACAGAAAGAGAGAGAGAGAGACAGAGGCAGAGAGAGACAGAGAGAGAAAGAGAGAGAGAATTCCAAACAGGCTGTGCTAACAGCACAGAGCCCGAGGCAGGGCTCGTTCCTTCCCGGGTCTGTTTTTGCAGAAGCACCTCCCTGCCCATCTGGGCACTTGCTCCTTTGTCATGTTGTTACAAATACGCCCAAGTTCTGGAGGGGGGGGAATCCTGTATCTGCTGGCTCCCTGCTGTGCCTCGGGTGGGGGGGGGGGCCTGGCACACAGTAGGCCCTTAGCAAAGCTTTGCTGAACGCTCGGGGACATTTTACAGAAATGTTAGGCAGCTCGCCTGCTGCTCCCGACTGTGCCAGTGTTTTTAATATTTTTGTTCCATTTATCAGAAATCAAGCCTACGTCAAGCACGGCAATACATCTAAATTGGTTGATTAAAGCATCAGGAAGAAAAGTGGTGCTTTGCAGCAATTAAACCAAAGCCACGGGAAGATTTGGAAATATTGTGATCTCTTCTGCGGTTTTTCAAATAGGGTTTCTCTTCCTAGTGAGTCCGTGGTCTTTGTTTCATTATTTCTGGGGTTCCCACCCCCTCCTCCCCCGCCCAGGGTTGCGGGATACACTGTTACAGAAAGTGACTTTCTGTCGTGACCACGCAGCACTGTTTGCTTTTGCCGATTTGGGAGCCCAGGTTTATTGTGCAGCCAGGAAAGGCCTGGGGGCCTGGGTGTGACTCAGGGGTTGGGATTCAGAGGTTGAGGCTTCTCTCACCATCACATGGAGGGATCAAGGGGAACCAGCCTGGCTGGGCCAGAGGCTGCGTTACATGAGGCAACCCACGCACCTCTAAGACCTCCTTTCCTGTGCCTTTCTCATGTGTCCCTTTCCTCTACTCCACTGTCCTCCTTGCTGCTCCCGGGACATGTCTCGCACACGCCTGCCTCAGGGCCTTTGCACGGGCTGGTCCTGCTTACCAGCTAGTTCTGCTGTCCCCCAATATCTCCGCCCACCCCGGGCTCCTCCTCCCTTCCTGCCTTGGCTGACACACATGCCCTCCCTGAGGCCCCCTCCTCACCTGACACTTCCTACCTGCCTTCTCGGCTTTTCCCCCCCCCCGAGGGGTTTGCTGTCATCTGCTACATTGCATGCGTACTTGCTGCTTTGTGAGGCGGGAACAGGTTTAAGAGTTCTTGAGGAGGTGGGGGTTCAGATCTGAAGGCTGAGGGAGGCACCAGGGCCCCCTCCGGGTTTAACGGTGACTCCAGGTGGGGGTGGGGTGGGGGTGGGGCCACTTGCCCTGATGGAGAACCCAGGCGACACTTCGCTGACCAGCCGCTGGTGTCCACAGTGTCCCCATTGTCCTCCCCGCAGCTGGCCTGTCCCCAGCGCCCACCTGGCACTCAACCTGACCTCACTGATTCCATGGTTGGCCCAGTTTCCCGGACCCCCACCTGGAGTCACCGTTACGGGTTGAATTCGACCTCCAGAACCCACAGGTTGAAGTTCTAACGCCTCAGAATGTGCTACTTTGGAAATACGACTGTTGCACATAGAATTAATGACGGGACCACAAGGTCATTCTGGAGTCCGCCCTAATCCGAGAGGACCGATGTCCTTCTGAAGGGGAAATTTGGACCCAGACTCATTCACAGGGAGGTCACGTGAAGCCAGAGGCAGAGATCCGGGTGATGTGTCCACACACCAGGGAACTCCCCACATTGCCAGCAAACACCCCCCACCCCCTGCCTCCCCAGAAAGGGCGAGAAGCCCGGGCAGATTCTCCCGCTCAGCCTCAGAGGGAAGCAGCCTGCCCACACCTTGGCCTCAGACTTCCAGCTTCTAGAACCGTGAGAGCATAGCTTCCCGTTGTTTGGGGCCCCCTCCCCTTGCCCCGGCCGTGGTGCTCTGTCACAATGGACCCCGGGACACCAGCCACGTGGCCCCACTCACCCGCACGCCCCTTCCAGCCCCCCCCCCCGCCCGGAACCCCTCTCCAGGGCCACCCTCGCTCATCAAAGGAGTCAGTTCTCTGAGTCTCCGGTTCCTCGTCTGAGAAATTAGGATAAGAATACCCACCTCCCACGGCTGTCACGAGCCCTCAGCAGAAAACGCTGGAAAACACACCTGGCTCATCGTAGGGCTCAGTGACGGCTGGTGGCAGTGGTGTGCTGGTTATTTTTATTATTGGTGTATTAATAGCGTTCTTGTAATTAGCTGTCAGTTGCCGGGTCCGAGCCGGCCCTTGTGGGGATAAAAGTGCCTCGCGATTGGGTCTCTGCCGTCACTGCGTGTGGGGCAGGAAGCGGCCTGCCGGAGGGGGGAAGGGCTGTCATGCCATCATTTATTCAGACGGACCGTTGCCGCCTCTCTGTTCAGACACATCTGCCCCTAAGAGGGAGATGCCAGCAGCCAGCGCAAGGCAGCAAGATCAGGGCTCCGTCGAGGGGGCCCTGAGCCGGCCTGGGGACGGGGGTGGATGCAAGGAAGGCTTCACAGAGGAGGTGACTTTCGAAGGAGGCATAAAAGGAAAGGAATCCATGCACCTGGCCCCAGCACCTGCATCGACAGTCGTCCCGTGACCCTGCAGGAAAAAACACACCACTCACGCTTGTCTGTCCCCCAGGAGAGCTCAGGCCGTCGCCTTTGCAAAGTCCCACTGCCCCCAGGCCCTTCCCTCTAAGTCAGCCAAGGTAAGGACCGCAGGTTGCCCGCAAGGCCCTCCGGTGACTGGGTCACCTTCCAGCCAGTTCCAAGAAGGCTGCCTGCCTGAGGGTAAGAAGATGAAAACTCCGGACAAACGTCTAAAACATGTCACAGACTCCCTGCCCCGCTCTTTCAGTTGGGGGTGGGGGGGAAGGGGGACAAAAGGCCAAGCCAATCTTGCTGAGGACGCACACCCCGCCGGGGCCGAGCCCAGACCGTCCAATACCTTCCCGGTCCTTCCGCTCGATGTCGGCTCTGCGGCCGGCCACCTGCCTGTCCTTTTGAGCACCGAAATAGAGAGATAAATGGGGAAGCAGAGCCGGGCAGATGTCACCGTTTCTGAGAGCTGCTGCTCCCTTACCACCTGGGATTTTGTTTTCCCCCTTGGAAGCCAGAACATTCCAGCGGCGTGGAGTCTTTGCTGGCAGATTTAAGGCATCTTATAAACAGGCGCCTGAGGCGGACAAAGAGATACCTGTTTGCCGAGCGAGCACCTGTTCCGCTCGGGGAGCTGCCTCCTATGCTGTGGGTGTGGTTTCTTCTCTCTTCTCTACCCATTTTACAGATGTGGTTGAAGGTGCAGGGAGAGCCCCCTGCGCGGGGAGCCAAGAGGTGAAGTCAGGGCTCTGAACGCCAAAGCTTGCTGCAGACCGGGTCAGAGTAAGATTTCAGGGATGGGCAGCTTTGCCGGGGAGGTGGCTGGGCTGGCGGAGGCCGGGGAAGGGGGGGCGGGGGGCTTGGGTTAAAGAGAAAAGTTGCACCAGATGCTTGTTGCAAACAGCAAGGAAGATTTTATTCAAGACTATTATTGCTGCAAGGGTCAAGAGATTGAACTCCATTCCAAATACAGCAAAGACAGCTGGAGATTTACAGCCGTGGAGCAGAGCGGGGGGTCACCGGATGGAGAATTACTAAGAGGGGCTTGATTAGACATCAGGGAGAGGGGGATTCCTGCTAAACGGCCCCACAGAATTCTTCCTAGGGGCCGAGGACTTCGATACCGAGGGCGGGGGCTGAGGAACAGAGAGATCCTGGATAAAGCGGCTTAGCGAGATTTCTTTGCCGAAGCTGGACCCGGGCCCAGCGAGGCCTGGGACACTGGCGCCGCCTGGGGCACCTGCCTGCTCCCCAGGGGGCCACAGCGCAGTTGATGCTAAGCACTCTAGTGGCCACAGAGCTAAGCCCGGCTCATCCTGTTGATGATGGTGGTGGTGATGAAGACAAAGGAAGAGGAAGAAGAGGAGGAGGGGGGCAAGAATTAGGTCCCCCCACCCCAAGCCATGGCTCCCCGGCCTGACCACTGGGCTCTGCAAGGCTGACTGAAGGGGAGAGACCTCATCTACACCCCCATGAGCTGCACGGGGGTGTGTGCAAGGGGCCTGGGGCAGTCTGGTGATGACACACTTAAACGCTTTTCCTGTTTTGAAAAGAATTTCTCATGTCACCTCTCCCTGACCCTCTCATAGCTCTTAGAAGGCCCGGCGTCTATTCCCGTTCTGTGGATGCAGAAACTGAGGCGGGCAGGCTGAGAGAGGCCAAGGGGTCCTCCTGGGGCTCGCAGCCGGCAAGGAACTCGGGAGATGTGAGTCTGGGCCTGGGGACCGTGCGTCCAGCTCTCTGGCCACGAGTCCTCACCCGCAGTTGGGGGGGGTGGGGGTGGAGTGGGGGGGGCGGGGAAGGGAGTAGGACAGCTCAGGCCAAGGCTGGGAGGCGGGAAGGGACACGAACCCTTGGGGGGTTGGGTAGGAGCCAATGTTCGGGGAGCACAGAGCAGAACCGGGAAAGCTTTTTTCCTTTTTGGGAAAAGCGTCCCTGGGATGAGGCCAGGGCCACCCAGGTACACGAGCGACAGAGCCCTAAGTGTGATGGGAAATTCCTGCCCCTCCCTGCCCCCCGGCTGCGTGCCATAATTTGACCCTGACTGAGTTTCTCCATCTGTCAGGTGGGGCCCCTGATGCCGATTAGCTGAGAACCACAAAGGAGCAGCAGCCCGTGAAAGGGGCACAAAATCATGGCTCCTCCCCCGGGGCGATCGCCACCCCGCAGCCTGGGGGGCACCCCGAGCTCCGACACAGCAGGCCCGGCCGGTCACATGTCATTTGGCAACACAGTGCCAACGGGGACAGAGACAGATGGGCTTGCCGCTGTGGGTCCCCGCCCTGCGGGCTGTCCGGGCACGCTGTCGACACCGGGGACCCCAGGGGTGAGGCCTTCAGAACTGGGGCCAGTGTCCTTCACGGGCGCTTCTGCGTGACGAGGTGACAGGCTGGGGCTGCTCGCTCGGATGCAGGCAGGCGAGAACATGTGGGGGCCAGATTTGCGCCCCACCAGAAACCCCTCCAAGCTCCGTCGTGACTCAGTTCCGGGACAGCTGGGGGCTCGGGGTGTGGGGAAAGGTCAGCCCCACCCAGGCCCCAAACCAGAGGGGAGGGCGGCCCCGGCTCTTGGCTGGGCGTCCTGGGTGTTCAGATGTGTGGCCAGCCGCCCTCCGGCAGAGCGGGTGTGTTCCTCCAGGGCAGCGACAGTGCCTCGTGTCACCCAGGATTCGACCAGCGGTGAGTGGACCGGGGCTGCGGGCCGGTCGCTGTGGCTGCAAGACCACTAGGTGTCAGTTCTCTGTCCCTGAGCGGCCTCCAGGACTGGGCAGCTGGCCAGTGCCTGCAACCTGATGTAAGGCGACTGACCGCGTCGTGGCCCCTGCAGGCAGCTTCCGGGGAGTCCGGAACTTTCCCAGACCACTTTAGGAAGCCGTCGTGGCACGGCGGAAGGCCAACAGGCTCCGGAATGCGCCAGGCCTGGGTCCCAGGGCTGTCTCGGCACCTGGCTGGCTGTGTGGCCGAGGGAAAGTCAGGGTCTCTCCCAGCCTTGGTTTCCCTGTACGAGGCAGCGCTCTTGGTGGTGCTGGGAAGGGGCATTCTGTTTTGGCTTTTTTTTTTTGAAGTTTATTTATTTACTTTGAGAGACAGAGCGTGACGCACGCACGTGGTTGGGGGAGGGGCAAGAGAGAGGAAGAGAGAGAATCCCAAGCAGGCTCTGTGCTGTCAGCTCAATCCCAGGACCCTGGGGTCACGCCCTGAGCCGAAATCAAGACTCGGACACTTAACTGACCGAGCCCCCCGGGCTCCCCGAGGGGGGTGGCCGATCTCACAGGGGTTCCCGGGGTAGTGGTCCTGAGACTCATGAATTCTAGAATTCTAGAATTACGAGCAATCACCAGTGTGCTACCAGATTGATTGTGAACCTGGCCCTTCCTGTGTGGAGCCCTTGGACCTAAGTCCTAAGCCCTTGAGTCCTAAGCCCTCGGACCTCAGAACGTGACTGTATTTGGAGGCAGGGTCTCCAAAGGGGTCGTTAAGTTCAATGAGGTCATTAAGGAGGCCTTAATCCGATAGGACTTATGTCTTTATGAAAAGGGTTTAGGACGCAGACCCGCCCAGGGAGAGGATGGCCATCTGGAAGCCAAAGAGAGAGGCTCAGAAGAAGCCGGCCCTGCAGACACCTTGACCTTGGACTGCCTGCCTCCAGAGACAACAGATGACGGCTCTTCACCCAGAGGATCCCAAATGCTCAATGGCTCCCGGCATCCCTGACGGGGGCAAAGCCAGAGTTTGCTGCCCCCGGGCCGGGCGTCTGCCCCTGGGGGCCGTTTGCAAGGAAGCATCTGGGCACAGATGTTATTGTGGGCACAAATCATGGGCAGGAACGGCCAAGTGAGCTGTGCAGGTCCGCTCCACGGAGGCCCGGCCCCGATGGACCCTCTTTCTAGGCTGTCTGTGTGTTTCTCCTAGCACCTTAAGTGAGGCAGAGAGTTTTGTCTCTATTTCGCGAGGCTAAAGAGCAGGCCTGGGACCACTCAGCCAGAGGGCGGCAGTGCCTGGGGCGACCCCGAGAAGGAAATACACGGGGCACGGGGGCGGGGGTGGGGGTGGAGGGAGCCCAGCCCGGGGCACTGACGGGAGACAGGCGTCCCTGAGGGCGTCCATGCAGGTTAGGGCGGTGGGGTCACGGGAGCTCTCGAACACTCCTCACCCGCTGTTGTGCAGTGACCGCGTGCTCGAGGCGCGTGAGGCCTGGGGCAGCCCCAGCCCCCTGGAGGGGCCAGCCGCTGGGTCAGGGACACTGGCCCGGCTGGTGGGGAGGGTTCCCTGCGGAGCGGGCTGGGCTGGCGGCACCTGGACAGCACCCGGCGCTCTTCTAGGGCCTTCCGGAATCCTTCTCCGGCTCCTGCCTGGACCCCCTTCGGCCGACGCCGAGTCGGCCCTGCTCGGGGGGTGCTGGGGGACGCAGGGCCAGATGGTGGCCGGATTAGAAGACGGGTGGGTCCTAGAAGCCGGGGCAGAGGGCAGAGCATGGCCCAGAGGCTGCAGGCTGCGGAGCTCGTGGGGGGTGTCTCCAAAGACTGCTCAGGGGGCCCGGCCCCAGCTCACGGCCGCCTCTCCTCACCATCTGCCCGGCAATGCGACGGAAGGGGGACAGAGGAGAAACGAGGCAAGCCCCTGGCCCCTAAACCAGCTGAGCTGAGCCGTCGCAGGCGGGAGCTTTAGATTCCATGAGATTCTCCTGCTAAGCACCTGCGACGTGTGTGTGAACCTGGGAAGAACGAGTCTCTCAAATAAATAAATAAACTTTTTTTTTTTTTTTAAAGAATGACGCTCTTTAAAAAAAAAAAGAAATTTGGCAGTTTGGCCCAGGCGGACCCTCAAAAGGATGGCGTCTGTGAAAATGGAGCAAAGACAGAAGTGCTCCTGTCTCAAGCCTTTGCTCAGGCAGCTGGCGCGCCAGGGGCGCCCTCCCCAGGCCTGGGCCAGCTGGGCGTCTACACGGCTCCCCGCGGGTGTAGACCCAGCCTTCCCGGTGGATCACAGATCTGCAGGAAGGGACCTCGGGGTCTTCCTCTGGATCCAGCCCGAGGCTCTGATGCCTGGCTAAGCCTTCCCCGACCACCCCCTGCGGGGGCTCTTGGTGCTTCTGCACCTGATTCCCGTGCCTTGGCACGAGGTGGGAGTGCCACAGGAAACCGTGATCCCTGCCCGTCACCCAGATGGGAAACTGCGCCTCGGGAGGAGCCACCTGCACGGGGCCAGACGTGGAGCTGGCTCGTGCGGGGCCCCTCCCGGCTCCCCGGGTCTCAGCCCCGGCACGGGGGCCTGGGGACACTCTCCGGGAGCAGAAGCGGGTCCGAATCCGCGTGTGACCCAGCGGCTTGCAGGACTCGCTCCGCACTGAATGAGGGCGCAAAGGAACGGACCCCGGTTTTTGGGGAGCAGCGATAAAAATAAAAGGACAAAACCGACTCCTCCCCCAACCGCCACGGGTGGGGTTCTCCTGCCGCCGCGTCAGGGAGCCTCAAGTGCAGACTAGAGCCAGGCCCGCTCTCCACAGGCCACCGAGGCACAGGGAGGCTAAGGGACGCCCCGAGGTCACCCGGCCGAGCTGGGGCTGGCCCCCACGTGGACGCAGTCGCCAGCATCTCCTGGGGACCTCCCGTGACCCGCAGCACCCCTGCACCAGCAGACGGAAACTCCGTTGATGGACCAGGCAACCCGCAGCCTCAACGGGGAGACTTCGCTCCCGAGAGAGGCAGATGTCCCCCCCCCAAAGCCTCTTGCTGTGTGGTGCTGTCACACGGCCGAGGAAGCAGCTCAGGGAGGCGGGAGGCTTGGGCTCCAGCAATCACGTCACCGAGCATGGACCTACGCACACCCTGCACGCCAGACACGGTTGTACGCGTTTTGCACAAGTCACTGAATCCTTCCCCCAACCCCGGGACGGAAGGACAGCGAACGGACCCACCCTGCAGACGGGAGACCCAGCCCCAAGAGGCCGGGGGCGCCCCCCGCCCCCAGGATCAGGGAGAGGGAGGGGGCCACGCAGGTGGCACAGTGCTCCTCCCCTCCCCTCGGCTGTCTTGGGCATCTGTGACTCAGTTTCCCCACTGTGAAGGGTCTGGGGGGTCTGCAGCCGTCTCCGGTCTCTGGCACTCTGAGACCCCACCCCCAGCTCCTCCTCGCTGCTGGCCTCCGGCAGCCCCTCGCCCCCTCGTCACCTCACGCTGGACGCCCTCTCGGAGTGGAGTAGGCTGGGTTTGTGAACAGATTTTCGTGTTTAGAGCATTTTAGGCTCACAGCTAATGAAGCGGAAGGTACAGAGTTTCCTACATATCCCCGCCCCCGCCCCCGCCCATTATCGACACCCTGCACCAGAGGGGGACATCTGTCACCCGAAGCCCATCAGGGTTTGCTCTTGGTGCTGTTCCTGCCGTGGATGCAGACGAACGTACGACGACACGCGGCCACCATTACAGGGTCCCCAAGTCTCTCTGCCCCCAAATCCTCTGTGCTCTGCCTGTTCATCCCTCCTCCCCCATCACCCTGGCCTGACTGGTCTTTTTAGTGCGTCCATAGTTTTGCCTTTTCCAGAACGTCACAGACCTGGAATCACACAGTCTGTGGCCTCGTCAGACGGGCCCTCCCTGAGCAACATTGGCTGGGTTTTAATGGCACCTTGGCTGGGGGGGGGGGGGTGTTGCGAGCTTGCGTGCCCCCCACCCCCAATACCACCAACCACCCAAGACAGGATGCCCAAGGCCACTTGAGAAGATGGCTCACCTCCCACTTCCCCTACCCCGTCTAACGAACCCTACCCTCATTTTCTAGAAATAATAATGATCTGGGGTGCCGGGTGGTTCAGTTGGTTAAGCGTCCGACTCCAGCTCAGGTCATGATCTCATGGCTCGTGGGTTCGAGCCCCGCGTCGGGCTCTGCACGGACAGCTTGGAGCCTGGAGCCCGCTTGGGATCCTGTGTCTCCCTCCCTCTCTGCCCCTCCCTGCTTCTGCTCTCTCTCCCTCCCTCCTTCTCTCTCTCTCTCAAAAGTAAATAAACATTTAAAAATTAAAAAAAAAAAAGAAACGATAATGATGTTAGATTGCAAAAACGGCCATCTCTTCTCTCCCTGCCTCTTCCGTTGATCTGAGGCTGGGCTTGCCCTTGGGACTTGCTTTGGCCAAGGGGACACGAGCAAGGGCGGAGAAAACAGAGGCTTGGAAACCACACGTGCACTGGGGTTTGCCCTTGTGTCGTACTTGGGATGTTGAGAGCAGCAGGTGAATTGTCCCCAGCTCATTTGTTGGAGAGGCCATGTTGCGGGACGAAGGTGCCTGCGGACCACTGGTCAAGTGAGCGAGGCCACCCTAGGTCACTCTATCAGCAGTCAACCTGCCAGCTGACCGCAGGTGCGTGAGGGAGCCCAGCAGGAATGAGCTGAGCTGACCCAGACCCAGAACTTCTCAGCCAACCCCCAGAGTCATGAGCTAAGTTGTTTCCTTTTTTTCAGTTTTATTTATTTTGAGAGAGAGAGCGTGAGCAGGGGAGGGGCAGAGAGACAAGGAGAGAGAGAGAGAATCCGAAACCCTGTGGGCTCAGAGCCCTCTGCAGGGCTTGAACTCACGAACCACGAGATCACGACCTGAGCCAAAATCAAGAGCCCCACGCCTCACCGACTGAGCCACCCTGGTGCCCCCAGCGGTTGTTATTTTTAAGCCACAAAGATTTGGGGATGGTTTGTTACACAGCAGAAACTAACTGATACAGCCAGTAATATCTGATTTGAGAATTGGACACTGGGTATGGTATTCAAAACTTCTGGGTACCTGGGGAGTCGCTTTCAGCGCAGACTTGCCTGGAAATTGCTCTCCACGTCAAGAGCTCAGAGCGCAGTCCAGCCTCGTGTGCCCACGGCCAGCTGCCCGCCCCTGCGGGGCTGGGCCTCCCTGAGTTTCAGGACCTGTCCCCGGGCGGCTGTGCGCCCAGCCGCTCTGGCAGGCTGGGAACAGCGCCTCCCGCAGGTAAGCGGCCGGTGACGCCTTCACAGGGAGCCTCCCAGGTCGCTCCGCTCACCGCAGCCACCCCCTGCCACCCTGGCCACCCCCCGCTCTGCTGTCATTACTTTTCACGGCACTTGCGATCGCCTGGCATCTGGTGCCATGGCCGCCCCCCCTCCCCCCCACGCCACCTCTGCCGGGATGTCAATTCCACGAGGACAGGGATGCTTGTCTGTTTTGTTTCTCCGCCGTGTCCCCACTGTCTGGAAGAGTGCCTGGCATGTCATGGGTGCCCCGTGACTGTTGGGTAAATGAACCAGTAAAATAAGATGATTTTGAGCCTCACCCCATCTTTCCAGAAGGGCGGACAGAACCCTATTCTGCCAGTAGGAGAAACGGAGGCCCCCCCAAAGGAGCAGCTTGCCTGAGGTCACGTACAAGTAAGCGGCGAGGCAAGTTGGAGCCCAGAACCCAGCCGGCCAAGGCCAGGGACCCTCACGTGCGTGTTCAGCAAACGCTCGTGGAGCCCCGATCATGCGGCAGGCGCAGTGCTAGTCAGGGGGATATAGCAGTGAGCCAGCTCCTTGTGGAGTTTGCGGTCCCGGGGGAGATGAGGGGACACCAAACGGTCATCGCCGATAACGTACCGTCGCAAGCTGACGCGTGGGGAGCTTGACCCGAGCAAAGGACGTTCAAGCTGAGACCTAAATGGTGGGGAGAATCAACTGACCACACGGATGGGGGGTGGGGGGGAGAAAGAGCATTCTCAGGCTGCGGAACAGCTTGTGCAAAGGTCCTGGGCAGGACCTCGGGATGTATCTGAGGCAATGAAGGACTTTCAGGGTGGCCCAGAGGGAGGGGTGTTGGGTGGCCAAGAACGGGGCAAGAACCTGTGGGGCCTTGGTGGCCACACTGAGATATTTGGTCTTGACTGAGGGTAGCTGGGTCCCTTGAAAGTTTTATCTGGAGTGCGGTCACCAGGCCTGAGGCCCTTAGAGCTGGACACCAGGGGACTCTTTTGGGCCACTAGCTCTGGTCCCCTGGCAGCCCAGGTCCCGTCGGGCTTGCAGGACCTCGTAAGGAACACCCAAACCTGATGCCGTGGGCTCGTGCTGTGTGCATGACCCACGGATGCCTCCAGCACTGGGAACCAGTTTGCCGTGGTTCTGTGGCCAGAAACCGGCTGGAGGTGCCCTGAGTGAGGGCAGCAGCACACACAGTGTGCCTCGAAGGATGGCCTCGGGGGGAGTGACAGGCTTGGGGACACATTTCAGGGTCTCGGGGACGGCGGTGGGCCGGGGCGCCCACCCAGTGAGGGAAGCACATCTCTGGATCAATCACAAATACTCGCTAAGCTCCTGTCCTGGGCTGGAAAGGGTCCCCCCCAGATCCTTGTCTGCCTGGAACCTCAGAACATGACGTTATTTGAAGCTAGGCTATTTGCAGACGTGATTGGTTCAGATGGAGGGCCATCCTGGAGCAGGGTGGGCCCTAATCCGGTGACCGGTGTCCTTCTAAGAAGGCCCCTTGGAAAAGACCGACAAGGAAGAAAGCAGGGTCTGGAGGGATGTGGCCACAAGCCAGGGAGCACCGAGGATTGCCACGCAGAGCCAGAAGCGGGAAGAGGGGGGAGGAGTCTCCCCTAGAGCCTTCAGAGGGAGTGCGACCCTGCCGACACTTGGTTTGGGACTTCAGGCCTCCAGAGAGTACATTTCTGTTGCGTTACGCACCCCGCCCCCTTAGTCTGTGGTCATTTGGAACAGCATCCCCAGGACGCTGACACAGCATCCGGGTCTAGCCCGGGCCTCGAGGCGGGGGCAGGGGGGTGGGGGGGGGGGAAACACCTGGAATGTGCGAAGAATTTAGGGGGCTACCGGGCACCTGAGCGTGAATCACCTCCTGGTGGTGAGTTGGCCACTATATTACTCTCTGGGCTAGGAAGGGCCCTGCGGCAGAGGGGGTGGGGGGGGGTGCATCGGGTGACCTGGCTCAGCCAATCAGAGGCTCCCCTGGGACTCTACATCTGGGGCTCGTGGGGCGAAGAAGCAGGTGTCATGAGGGCACATTCTCGGGGGAGACCTGGCCACCCAGAGCCTGGCAGAGCTGGTGCTGAGCGCCCAGGTGGCCACCAGGCTGTTCTTGGCCTCTAGGCCTCTTCCTGGCCGGGCTCTGCCTTTCTCATTCTTAGACTCCCCGAACATGCCTCCTATAAAACACTTTTTGCAGCCAAAGGCCCTGACGGTCACTTACGGTGGTTGGGAAAGGGGCGGGACCCACTCAAGGGGAGCATCTGAGCCTCAGCAAAGGAGAGGACTTTCTCTTGCTGGCTGAAATGAGTGAGTCAGATGTCCGGTGACAGGCAGCTGCCCTTTCCCTGCGGCTCCTCCAGCCGCAAAGCCCCCAGGGAGCAGCAGCCCTGAGCCTGACCTCACGCTGGGCGCCGGGAGGTGGGGGTGGGGAATCGGACCGCCCCCGAGATGCTCTCGTCTGGGTAGGGGGAGACAGACGCAAGGGTGGCCCACCCAGCGTGCCGTCGAGTCAGGGGGGCAGTCGAGAGAAAAATGACCCCTTCTCAGCAGGAGGGGGAAGACTTAGGAAGGCTTCCTGGAGGAGACAGCCTTACAGTTTTGAGGGGTGAAGAGGAGTCTGTTGCATGGCTAGGGTCTGGGGCAGGCAGTGGGTAGGGGCTAGGAGCTTGGCTGTGGAGCCGGAAGCTGCTGGGGCTTTGAGAGAACCCGAATCTGGTGTCTGAGACCCTGGCCCAGTCACCTCCCCACATGACCCCGTGGACCCCCTCCTCCGGCCCCTCCCCTCTGCCCGAACCCATCCACAGCCCCCCCAGAAAATCTTCCTCTGAGACCAACGAAGGGCTCCCAGGAGGGCAGTTTCCCCACACTCTGCCACCAGCAGGCTCTCCCAGAAGTGCGTCCGTCCCACAGCCCCTTGCCCTACGGGGACCTTAGTCCCACTGTCACAGGGGTGTGGCAGCTTGCTGGGCCAGCTCTCTTCCGTGTGGTGTGAAAAGGGGAAGTGGGCAGCCGGGAAGGGGCTGGCCGGGTAGGGGCGGGGGTGCTCCAGTGGGGGGTGCAAGAACTTGTCGGGTCGTTGGTCTATATCCTGTGCCCCCCCAAGGGCCAAGGGACGCCGGGTCATAACAAGCTGTGTGTATCTTTAGTTTCCTCTAAACCGCTATGAACACCTCTCTCCACGGCAGCCCCCCCCCCCCCCCGCCCCCGCCGCCGCCACCCTGCCGGGAGGCAGGCTTACCTCTGGCCCTCGCCTGCTCTGACCCTAGAAAGGGGAGGGGTGTGGGGATGTGGCCTGGCCAGGACTGAATGAGAGCCGGGGACAGCCAGGGGCCCAGGAAATGGTCTGGGGAACAGCTCTGGGACTCAACCAGTGACCCAGTCAGACCTGGGCACAGGCATGCCAGCTGCTGGTGGAACAGATGGCCTGGGGCCTGGGACGCACCTTCTGTGGAAACCCAGCCTCACTGCCCGCTGGAGCCCAGCTGGGTACGGAGCGGCAGGTCCCAGATGCCCTCGGACGCAGGAGACACCTGTCCCCCCACGGCTGATTATTAGCCAAATTCACATTTCTTTAGTGAATTCATTCCCCCAGTGACCTGAGACCATCTCGGTGCTGGGCAGCATGGGAGACCAGCAGACGAAGCCCTGGCCGTCGGGGGACGTGGACAAGGACGTGGATGGTGGCCACAGAGTGGTCGGGGCGATAATGTGGGGGGACACAGGGTGGTTTGGGAGCCCAGCCTGTCTGAGTCCGGGAGGGAGCAGACACCAGCCTGGCCTTGGTGAGTATATGCTCGGCGTCCCAAGGGACAGACTCTGCATTCGGCGTTGACTCCCCTGCCCTCAAATACATCACCGCATCTCTCTGGATCCAGCTATAGCTGCCATCTCTCCTGCCACCAGCATTGCCTCCTGCCTGCCCTCCTTCCTGCTCTAACGAGGAGAAAGGTGAGATCACATGCAGGAAGCATCCGCTTCAGGGCATGGGAGCGCTCCCGTGGCAGCCAAGACGAAGTGGCCAATGTCCCAGAGAAGAGAGAAGCTCATTTACGTGAGGCGGAACGTCTCCCCCGTTTGTCTCCCGAGACACCTGCCCATTTGCAGGTGGTCGTTCCAAGAGGCCGAGGAACCAGGCATCTCTTGGAACTTTTGGAAACTTCACGGGCCTGGGAGAGGAAATGTGGAATGGAGGGCATTCGGGACTTGAGGGTCTGGATTCCAGGAGAGGAAAAGCACAGAGGGGTGCCCTCTCCGTCCCCCCTTGGACAAACCTGCCATTTCCTTTAGCAGAATGAGCCCAGCAGAAAGCGGCGGCCAACAGACTGAAAATCTTAGCAGAACTTTCCGCCGTTTGAAGAGGTGGGGTATTGGAGTTCAGGGACTGCCAAGGAGGGGGGACGCCGTAATCTCAGTTGGACCCTGAAGTTAGTTAACCCGGAGGAGTAAAGGTAAGTCAGAGGTGAAGGGAGCCCAGGACAGACTTCGGGTGATCTGTCATCGAAATGCTTTCAGAAGCCAAAGTAAACCCTCTTGAAAGGATTATGACATTGTGCTTGCGGGGCTGAAAGAAAATCAATGCCAACCTAGAATTATTTACCTACAAGTACATCTATAGTGCTCAACATCCACTGAAAAATCCCCAGGCTTGAAGCGACTGGAGGAGGAGGAAAACAAACAAAACAAAACAAAACAAAACAAAACAAGACAAAACAGACAAACTAAACGACCTCCTAGAGATCCAAATGTTGGAGCCATCGGATGTGGACGGTAACATTATTTGTGATTAGTATGTTCCAGAAAGTGGAGGACAATGCGATGGATTTCAGCCCCAAGCTGGAGTACGCAGGAAAAGAAGCAAATGGAAAGTCTGGACCTGAACGGGACAATAACTGAAAGCAAGACTCGAAAGATGGAGTTGAGGGTAACGTAGGCTGGGCTGGATGCAAGAGGAATGAACTGGAAAAGAAGCAACGTGGAGATATCTGTGGTGAGGCACAGAGTCACAAAAGAAGGAAGAATACCGGGGCACCCGGGTTGCGGGGGGGGGGGGGTGGTGCTCAGTCGGTTGAGCAGCTGACCCTTATTTTCAGCTCAGGTCACGATCCCAGGGTCGTGGGATCGAGCCCCATGTCAGACTCTGTGCTGAGCACGGAGCCTGCCTGGGATTGTCTCTTTCTCTCCCTCTGCCCCTCTCCCCCTGATCACGTGCGCACACACTCTCTCTCTCTTTCAAATTAAAAAAAAAAAAAAAGTGAACGATACAGAAAAGCTAGTAAAGGGCCTGCGGATCAGTTAAAAGATCCAACGGGCATATAACTGGGGTCCCAGGAGGGGAATTGGGAGTGAATCAGGCAGAAACAATATTTGGGAAAATACTTCCTTTTTTTTTTAATGTTTATTTATTTTTGAGAGAGGGAGGGAGACAGAACATGAGTGGGACAAGGGCAGAGAGAGAGGGAGACACAGAATCCGAAGCAGGCTCCAGGCTCCAAGCTGTCAGCACAGAGCCCGACGCGGGCCTCGAACCCACAGACCGAAAGCTCATGACCTGAGCCGAAGTCAGACGCTCAACCGACTGAGCCACCCAGGCGCCCCTGGGAAAGTACTTTCTAAGGAGCTCCCAAATCTGACAAAAACACACCACACCAAGATTCAAGGAGCTTAATGAACCCGCCCCCCTGAAACCACAACATAGCAAAAAGGCCAAAAACCAAAGACAAAGAGAAAGTCTTCTGAGCACCAGAGGGGAAAAGACATGCTACCTTCACCGGAACAACGTTAGGACTGGCAGGTGGCTTCTCAACAAAAATGATGCCACCCACGAGACCCGAGATGGGCATCGTGAAGGGACTAGGGGACAAGAACCATCGACCTGGAACTTTAGGAGAATATCCTTAGGAGAATATCCTTCAAAAAAACCATCGAGCTGGAACTTTACCGCTCAGGAGAATATCCTTCAAAAATAAAAGTGAGGGGTGCCTGGGTGGCGCAGTCGGTTAAGCGTCCAACTTCAGCCAGGTCACGATCTCACGGTCCGTGGGTTCGAGCCCTGTGTCAGGCTCTGGGCTGATGGCTCGGAGCCTGGAGCTTGTTTCCGATTCTGTGTCTCCCTCTCTCTCTGCCCCTCCCCCGTTCATGCTCTGTCTCTCTCTGTCCCAAAAATAAATAAACGTTGAAAAAAAAAATTAAAAAAAAAAAGTGAAATGAAGGCATTTTCAGACAAATGGAGCTTAGAGAACTTATGTCTCGTAGCCCCCCCAAGAAAGCAAATCCTATAAAAGAAGCTCTCCAGGCAGAAGGCAATTAACGGCAGGCATACTGACAAGGAAACTTACTAGTAGAGGGAGGGGGGAGACCACGCACAAGGGTTAACACAGAACGTGTGGGTGGAGCAAGTGGGGGACACACACGGAGGGGGCGGGTCCAGTGAAAATGCCCTGAGGCCCTCGCCATTTTGCATTTTCTAGGAAGTGGTAAGAACAGTACCTTTGGTTAGGCTGCAACAAGTCAAAGACCCTGGAGGTAACCACTAACAGACGACTTTAACGACGTACAACCAACGAGCTAATGGAAAAGGGAAAATGGGACCAAAAAGGTTTCAGTCGTCCAAAAGAAAGAAAGCGAGGGAGTAAAAGAACACAGGATGGGCGGAATACATAGGAAATAAATACTTTTATGAAAAGACAGCTCACAGTTCTAAAAAATTTTCTTAACATTTATTCATTTTTTGAAAGACAGAGTGCACGCAGGGGAGAGGCAGAGACAAGAGGGAGACACAGAATCGGAAGCGGGCTCCCAGCTCCGAGCTGTGAGCGCAGAGCCCGATGCGAGGCTCAGACCCATGAGCAGCGAGATCATGACCTGAGCTGAAGCCGGTCGCCTGACCCCAGGGCCCCGGACATTATCTCACAATTGTAACTGGTTCAGTTTTAACCCAGCTGTGTGCCACTTGGAAGAGAGATCTTAAATACGAGGCTGCCTAGGAGGGGCTGAAAGCGAAGGGGCGAAAGAAAAGGTTGTGAAAGTCTAATCAGAAGAGAGTGTGTTTAGCTACATAATGTCAGGCAGAGTAGACTTTAGGGCAAAATTCCCAAGTAGACATACAGAGGGACAATTCACCGCACAGATCAGTAATGAGAGAAGGCCAATTAACTAAGAAGATAAAACAATTCTACATGGGTACAGACTTCCCAACACAACCTCAAAATAAACAAAGCAGGGGCGCCTGGTGGCTCAGCTGGTCAGGGGTCTCACTTCGGCTCAGGTCATGATCTCACGGTGCATGAGTTCGAGGCCCGCGTTGGGCTCTGTGCCCATGGTGTGGAGCCTGGAGCCTGCTTCCGATTCTGTGTCTCCCTCTCTCTATGCCCCTCCCCTGTTCATGCTCTGTCTCTCTCTGTCTCAAAAATAATAAACGTTAAAAAAAATTTTTTTAATAAATACCCTTCCAAATAGCCAATGGGTTGGACGATGAAAATCAGAAAATGTTTTGAAATAAACACTGATAAAAAATGGATCCCCTAAATATGGGATGCCGCTAAAGCAGGGCTTAGAGGGAAAACTATCGTCTCAAAACTTGTCGTTTGGGGGAAAAAAGACAGAAAAGAAATGATCTAAGTACACATCGTGAGAGGCAAAGAAACCCAAACAAACAAGCAAACAAAAACAAAGGAAACTCAAAGAAATGGAAAGGAAAGAAGTAAGAGAGGGACCTCAAAATAATAGCATAGACAATAAATACACCTCTTCCTGCCAGTAAATTAAAATTTCCAGCTGAAACGGACAGACCCTTAGAAAAACAAACTGACCAAAACTGACCAAGAAGAAATAGGAAGTTTGAATAGTCCTATATTTATTTTAAAATGTAATCAGTCACTTAAACCTTCCCACAAAGAAATCTTCAGTCCAGATGGCCTCCCTGATGAATTCTTTCAAACACTCAAGGAAGAAGTAACACCAATCAGAAACGACTTACGCACAGAATGAAAAAGTGGGACTATTTCTCTACCTGTTCTAGAGTCAGAGCAGAGCCCTCATCCTTAAATCCAGAGAGGACATTACAAGAGAAGGGGTAGAATGCATTTCCCAAAGGCAACATCCCACTGTGTTTACCCCACCCCCAGACTCCTCTTACAAGGGGATGGACATTCTCACGCTGGGGGACTTCCCTTACCACTGGAGAGCTGTAGAAGTGATGTCATGTGATTTCCCAGGCTGGTCTACAAAGGACAAAACAATATGGTGTATGCCTCTCTGCCTCTCTCTCTGTCTCTCTTTCCCTCCCTCCCTCTTGAGACACCTGCTCTTGGAATCCAGCCACCATGTTGTAAGGAAGCCCAAGCTAGGCCCCCAAGCAGCAGTCAGCATCGACCACTGGCCGCCTCAGATCTCCTGTGATCCCTGTCCTGTCCCAGCCTTCTAGTCTTCCAGCTGAGGCTCCAGACATCACAGAGCCAACACGAGAAGTCCCTGTCTTAATTCCTGACTGACCCAGAAAATCCGCTAGAGATAAGATGACTGCTCTAAGCCAGGGTATTTGGGCACAATTTGCTATGCAGCAATAAGTAACTAACACCAAAGAAAAGTGAACAGCCAATTAAAGGCCAAAAGTTAAAGATGCAAAAATCTTAAATAGAATATTAGCCAAGTAGAATCTAGCTATCTATACAAAGAACAATACATCATGATTGGGTTCACTCTGGGACTGCAAGACTGATTTGACATGGGACAGGCAGTCGGTGGAATTCACATCGGGGGAAAATAATACATGACGATATGCTTACCCGATAGATGTAGAAATCGCGTGTGATAAAATTCAGCACTCGTTCATGATTTTTACAAAATGCGTAGGGGTTTATGAGTAGAAGAAGCTTCTCTAATCTGATCAAAGTATCTACAAAATCTTTAGCAAACATACTTAATGAGGAAGGATTGAAAACTTGCCCCTGAGGTCAGGCACACTGACCCACTATCACTGCATCCGTTCAACATTGAGGTTTTAGCCAGAACAATAAGGCAAGAAGAAGGAAAACCACAAGGACTGGAAAAAAAATATGAAACGGTCAGCATATAGAGGTGACAGACGATCCAAAAGATTGTACAGATAATGTTAGAACGGATCAACTTAGCAAGATTGCCGGATACAAGGTCAATGTGCTCAAAGCAACGGTATTTCCATACGCCACTCACAAATAACTAGGAAATGAAATTTTTTGAGAGAGAGGGACAGTGCAATGCAGGAGGGGCAGAGAGAGGGGAGGACAGGGGATCTGAAGGAGGCTCCGCGCAGACAGCAGAGCCCGACGTGGGGCTTAAACTCACAAACTGTGAGATCATGACCTGAGCCCGAGGCAGACGCTTAACCGACGGAGCCACCCAGGCGTCCCAGAAATGAAATGTTAATAAATCATTCGCAATGATGTCAAAAACAAAAGCACCCAAGAATAAATAATGAAAGACGTTCAAGACACCCCCACAGAAAAATCAGAACTTTATTGAGAGAAACCAAATAAAACCTGTTTTAAAATGGAGAGATATACCATTTTCATGGATGAGGAGGCTCAATATTGTAAAGCTTTTAATTCTACCCAAATCGATCTGTACATTGAATGCTATCCCAGTCAAAATCCCAGCAGGTGTGTGTGTGTCTGTGTGTGTGTGTGTGTGTGTGTGAGAGTGTGTGTGTGTCTGTGTGTGAGTTGACAGACTGGACCTACTATTTATATAGAAATGAAAAGCATCTATAGTATTTTTTAAATCTCTAACAAGAACAAAATGGGAACTCACAGGGGTGAATTCAAGAGTCTCTATCAAGTCCAGGGGCACCTGGGTGGCTCAGTCGGTTGGGGGGGCTCAGGTCATGATCTCACAGCTTGTGGGTTCGAGCCCCACATCAGGCTCTCTCTGCGACAGCTCGGAGCCTTCAGCCTGCTTTGGATTCTGTCTCTCCCTCTCTCTCTCCACCTCCCCTGCTCTCTCTCTCTCTATCTCTCTGTCTCTCAAAAATAAACATTTTTTTAAAAAGAGTTCCTATCAAGCCCATTACCAGCATTCCCTGAGTGTGGTGTGCAAATGCAAGGTTTATGAGGGAGTGACCCCTCACTGAGGTGGGGTCAACAGAACCACCGGAAAGAAATGGGCTCGGGGAGTGGCAGGTTGGGGGGGGGGGGACAGGGGCAGAGCACCTACTGTTGACAGGCCTCCCTCCTGAACACTCTGCAAGTTCTCTCTCTCTCTTGGAATGCTCAGTGCTCCTCGGAAAGAGTGCGTCACCACCCCATTTTACAGACGAGTAAACCGAGCCTCGGAGAAATGAAACCACTTGCCCAAAGTCACGTAGGGCTGTGATTTAAACCTAGATGCAACTCTACGACCTGTGTTTCCAGTCATGGAAACTGGGCTCAGACCCAAGAAGGGGCCCCAGGAGTGGGCAGGGGCCACACGGGTGGCTCTGCGTCCTGGCGAAGCAGGGCACCCCCAGCCTGGCACCTCCACGGCAGGGCTGTCGCCGCCTTCCTCCCCCCGCAGGCCTGTGGGCTCTGCAGCCCCCCTAGCTGGCTCTCACACAGCCCGGGCCTTCTCTGCTTCCAAACACCATGGATCCGGGGTGGCTGGGCAGGGAGGCGGGGCCGGGGCCAGGTCTGCCCCTGTCCTCGTTCTGCCCTGAGCATGGGGGGGGCTCAGTTCCTCCTCGGTGACATGGGACGTCACCCCCTCACCGGACTACTGGGAGGAATCTTTGGGATGCAGAATGGGAAGAGGCTGCTCCCGGTGCCTGGCACACAGTAGGTGCGCAGGGCGCACGGGCTCCAGACACGTGGGGAGCCACCGGCCCAAGTCACGTGCTGAGGGCTGCGTGTGGAGCCCTGCGCCTCCTCTCCCCCCAGACCTGTTTGCTGCTCGACTCCAGGAGCCTCCTGACTTTAAGTGCTCAGGGGACGAAGGGGTCCCGACAGGGCACAAGACCTACGTGCAGCCTCCGGGCCCTTTCTGGGAAGCAGCTGCCCTGGCAGCAGGAGCTGAGGAGGGGGATCCCAGCCCCACAGAGAAAGGGGTTGGAATCAGGCAGGCCGGGTCATCTGGGTGTCCCACACGCCCCCGGAGGAGGCGTGAGCACTGCTTCTGGGGACAGCGCTCCTCAGTGTCATGAGGTCCCTCCTAGGGGCCAAGGGCCCCTAGCTTCCTGGTCACAAGCAAGTGAGAACGGCGTCTTCTGCTCCCTCGTCCGGGGGGCTGTGCGGCCTTGGGCAAATATCTCGGGCTCTCTGGGTGTCAGTATCCTCAGTGGTGAAATGGCATCAGTGGGGTGCGTTCCGTACAGAGGGGCCAGGGGATCCCGGGAGGCCACGTTGTCAGGTGCCGGAGACAGGCCAGCCCCTGCAGAGGCTGGAACCGGGTTCCCTGCTATCCTCACCGCTGCTGCTGGTGTTGCTGGTGTTGCTCCTGGCAAGGAGTGCGGGCGGGAGGCGTAGGGGGAGGGCGGGAACTAGGGAGACACAGGGCGCTGGGGCAGAGCAGTCCAGTCACCGGGCGGCCCCAGCACGTCACTTCTCAAGCCCCCCCCCTTGGACAGGTGAGGGGCTCCCTGGTTGACCCCGGTGGGGGAGGCAGCCCTCAGGGACAGGAACATGCGGCTCCCATCTATCCACTCGGTGCCCCCAAGCCTCCTGGCACCACGTGGGAGCAGGGCGGAGGCAAAGGGGAGACGTCTTGAACCCACGTGGTGGTTGCTCAGAGCAGCTGGGGCATAAGGACTCTGAACCGTGGTAGTGAGCACCCTGTCACTAGAGGTGTGCAAGCCTCGGTGCTGGATGTAGGGGTGGGGCTCCTGGGCCAGGGAGTCCGTACGTCCTGAGAGGTGAGAGGCAGTTTGATACGGGGGGTGGGGGGGAGCCCACAGGCATCTGTGCCTCAGTTTCTCCCCCTGAGAATATGACGGTGACAGCAGGCCCCATCCCGCGGGGCCGCCGTGAGGACTGGGTGCGCTCCTATGTGCAGAGGCAGAGTGCTGGCCCGTCGGGACACCAGCTAGGGTGACTGTCACATGCCTGGAGGGTGAGGACAGACGGGCTCAGGCCTCACGCCTCACCCCGGGGAGGTCGCTTTTCCTGGCCCGCAGCACAGCCGAGACGGGTGGGGGCTGGGGGCACTCATTAGCCTCGTTCCCGGATCTCAGTGATCAGTCCTAGACCACAGGGCGGCCTCACTAAGTGGGGAAAACGTCCATTAAGGTTTTTAAAGCAAAGCTCAAGGCGTCATCGCCTCCTTGTCAGGATCTTTCCTGGGGCTGGCGGCCCCTCCCCCAGCCGCCACTAAGGCCCCAGCAGGTGACTGGGAGGAGGGGCCGGTGAGCCAAGGCCCTGCGGCCAGCCTCAGGGGGCCCGGCCACACTCGAAACAGCCCAAAGGACTTCAAGATGCCCTCTTTAGAGCTTTCCACCACGAACGGATCCGGCCTCTCCCGGCTCATCCGTCCCCGGCCAGAATAACCTTTAAGAGTCTGAGTCCGGGGGCGCCCGGGGGGCTCAGTCGATTCAGCGTCTGGCTTCAGCTCGGGTCACGATCTCACGGTTCGTGAGTTCCAGCCCCGCATCGCAGGCTCCGTGCTGACAGCTCAGAGCCTGGAGCCCGCATGGGATTCTGTGTCTCCCTCTCTCAAAGATAAATAAACATTAAAAAAAAAAAAAAAATCTGAGTTTGATCTTGTCTTTCTTCTGGCTAAAGTCTCCAATGGCTCCCCAGTGCTCTCTGGATAACATCCGAACTCTCTGGGTGAGGATCAGCTCTCCGCCGGCTGGCATCTCTCTGACTGCCAGGCTGGGTGCGAGACCCTGGTGGGTGCCCTCGAGCTGGCCTCCCGGCTCTGCCCTTCCCAGTAGGTCGCCCGGCCTCCCGGGGCCCCAGCGCCCTCACCTGTAGACGCTACAGAAGGAACAGCTGCCTGGAGGGGTTGCCGAGAAAATGATGAAGCAACACAGGGAGAGGTCACCACGGTGCCAGGCTAACTGTCCCTTGTTACGGGGCCTCCTCCCGGCCAGCCCGCCCCCCACTCGCTCACTGCTTGGCCTTGCAGCCCCCTGGTGGTGCCTCCCTCCTGGTCCTTTCAGGCTGTCCTCTTCCAGGAAGCCCTCCCTGATTACCTAGAGTAGCCCCAGTCTTTCCCATCACAGAAAGGAGCGCACAACGACATGAGTTTTCCTGCCGCATTGCGGACAATGTGCCCTTCGAGGGCAGGGCCCAAGTCCGGCTCCCAGGCCCGGCCCAGAGGGGTGCCACTGTGGGCTGGTTGATCCAAACTCTCCCCCGAACTCTCCATGGCCTTTAGGCCCGCCCCCTAGTCTGGCACTGAAGGCCCTCTACAGTGGGCTCCAAGAGAGTCTTCCAGGCCCTTCCACGCCCAACCCTCCCTGCTTTGACTCCATCCAGGCTGGCCCACCTCCTTGCTGCCTCGGCCCCGAGCTGGAGCGTTTGCTTACAGAAGCTGGCAGACGGCAGCGTCCTGGAGGGAGGGAGGGGACAGAGCCCGGAAGCCCACCTGAGCCCTTCGGGACGCGGCTGGCAGAGACTCAGAGGCGGGGCCCCTCTCCGTGTCGCCTGGGAAGGAGCAGGAGAGCCAGAGTGGGCTGCGGTTCAGCCCAGCCCTGCCGACCTGCCCCCAGGCCTGTCCTCCGACAGCCCCCCCCCCCCCCTGCTCCTCCAGGCCCGTGTGAAGGCGAGGGAACCCGCCTCCCCGCTAACTGCCCCAGTTCCTGTGTTTTACGAACTGCTGATCTCCCCAGCTCCCGGCTGGCTTGCCTGAAAGAGTGTTAAAAGCCCTGATTTCTGCCGGTGGGGTCCCGCAAAAGACAGCTCCTCTGAGGGGTCAGAGGTGAAGCAGGCAGAAGGGTGAGGAAGTCAGCCGTGCAGAGAGCCCGGAAAGAGCCTGCTGGGAACTTCCAGAAGTCTGGAGAAGGCTGACAGTTGGGTCTGAGCGGCCGGGGGTGGGTTGAGATTGTGAGGCTGCGGAGCCGCGCAGGGAGGAGAAATCACGTGATGCCAACAATATCCTAAAGAGCCCCTTGGCAGGTGCAAAGCCCTGCGGGCTGAGGGGAAGCAGGGGGCCGACTGAGCGGTGGCGGGGGGTCCCCAGAAGCAGGTGAGAGATGAACGGCTAGAGAGGGTGGCCGGACAGAGCGGGGGCCATGGAGAGACTTGAACGGACTCGGGAGGTTTCTGGAAGGCGGGGCCTGCAGGATTTGCTGATGGACTGGATGCTGGAGGTAGAGGCAGGAGGGGAAGGTACCATTTTGTGGGAGAATCAGATCAGGGGGACGGATCAGGGCAGAGTTGGTATTTGTTCAATGTCATCCCTGCCCCCCAGGAGCCCCCAGCCACGGGAGATGAGCTTAGCTCGCCTGGGACGCCTGCCAAGCTCCGGGGTCGGAACTATCCATCCACCTCCCGGATCTCAGCGGAACCGGGGGGACGCCCCTGCCCTCCCCCGGTGGCCTGGCGGGCCTCCTTGTTGTGTGCTTCCTGCTCCAGGGGGCTGGCGTGGTTGCCCCATACCCGTGGCAGAGGTTGGTGAAATCCCCCTGAAGGTCGCTGGGCCCTGTATCGCCCTCTTCCTTCTGCGTCCACCTCCCCATCGGTGAGCCCCCACCCCCGGCCTCACCCCCGGCCGCACGCCGAGGGCACCCACGTGTGCACGTCCTGCCCGCCGCCTCCCTGAGCCCCAGACCCACACTCCCGGCGGCCCTGACCCCTTCCCTCGATGACCACAGCATCTCAGAGTAAACGTGTGACCTTCCTGGGGTTTTCCATCGGGTCATGTTTCCCTGGGCTCAGAGGCTAGAGACAGCCGTGACAACTCCCTTGGCCGCCACAGATGACGCGAGGGGGTTCTGGCGTCACCTCCGCTTGTCTGGAGCTGCGGGCTGGGCAGGTAATAGCCTGCAAGGTGGATTCGAGGGGCTCCCTCCCCCCACCCCCCGACCCCCGGAGACAGGGCCTGGGGCCGGCCTGGCAGAGGGAAGCAGGCCTGCAGGCAGGATGCCTGGGCGGGGGGTGGGGGCTGGGGGGTGGGGGGTCCCCAGTCCGGGCTCCTGTGCCAGCTCAGCTGAGGAGAACCTGAGGGCTCAGAGAATATGCTGGAATGTACCCATCCTGTGATCTGGGAAGCGCTGCACCCTGGGGACAGGGCATCCCGGTCAAGGTCAATGGTGACCGTGGTGCAGGAGCGAGGGGGGTGCTCAAGCCCGTGGGTCACAGAGCTTCGCCTGCGTGGGCGGCTCCTGGCGCTCGTCCTGCCTCCTCCCAGGTGGCCGCCCCGCCCTCGGGGACCGGGGAGGCTGGGGCCAGGGAGCTCAGCCCTGGGGGCCACGGGCTGTGTTGAGTTTAATCCAGACTGAGCCCCAGTGGCCCAGCGAGGAAGAGGCTGCAGCCAGTGCCACTCAGCTGGTTCACACAGAGAGCCCCTCCCCGGGGAAGCGTGCGGGGAACGGCCACGGCCAGCCCACGGGGTGTGTGTGGCAGTAACGCATGAGCCCTGACGCTCCAAAAGCAGGTGTGTGTGTGCAGGTGTGCACCCGTGTAGTGAGCGTGTGTGTGTGTATGCCTGGGAGGGCCTGGGAGACAGCCAGGAGGCAGGAGAGGCCAAGCGTGGAAGCCGTGGCCTCCCGGCTCCCACCTGTCCTCACCCAGCACTCTCCTCTGGGGAACAGCACCCCCCCCCCCTCCAGCAATCCACTTGCACAACCCAGGAACCCTGGCAGCCCCTCGGTTCCCGCCACCACACCTCCCACCGGCTCCGGTAGCTAACTGACCTCTTAGCGCCCAGATTTCACCACCCTGCTCCACCCCCATTTGCCGCACGGGGACGGAGGGGACGGGGTCCCCACAACCTCTTCCTGGGCCTCCTGGTCGCCCTGCCGGAAGGCTTCTTTGCCCGCATGCGCCTGACGGCCTCCGCTCCCTGCAGAAACCCGCCAACGCCCTCCCTCAGGATGATAAACACTCGGATCCTCCAGAGACTTACGACACATCATTCAAACTGGGACTTTGCTCTTGAGTGTAAAAGGGAGAGCTCGGAATGACGGAGTTGGCACAACAGGTGTGCATGGGCTGTCCTGGGCCGTCCTGGACGTGTGGTCACCTCATGCTAAGCCTTCGCGTAAGGGGGAGACTGGCCACTGCCCATGGCCACATCACACATCCTGCCGCCTCTGTCTCCTGAGCTTTTCTCTTCCTGAACAGTTCAGGCTCCTTCCTACCCCAGGACCTTTGCGCAGGCTGTTATCTCTGCCTATAATGCTTTTCCTCCCTCTTGCCCCCCTCTCCCCCTAGTTACTGTCTGTCCACCCTTTGATCCCAGCTCAGGGAAACCTTCCACGCTCCCTGGTGGGCTCCCAGTAGCTACCTGCCTTGTAACCACTCACCCCCTTGGGTAGCTAATGTCTGCCTCCTGCCCACGGGCACCTGCCTGTCTGGGGCATTGACATCTCCCCAGGCAAGGCCTGGTCCACAGTAGGTGCTTACTAAATGCTGGACGTGTGGTCACCTCATGCTAAGCCTTCGTGTAAGGGGGAGACTGGCCACTGCCAGTCTAAATGCTGCTTCAACCATCCCCTCGTCCCCGAGACGAGGGACCCCTGCCCTCCCAAGGTGACTTTACCCATTCCTCCTCTCCGTGGCCCTTGGCTATATTTTAACGTGTCTCATTTAGGTTTCAGTTTATGACTGTATTCTGTTCCCCTCGCTGGAACATGAGGCCTGGGGCTCAGAGACTTGGTCCTGCCTCTTTACTGCTTACGGGTGCCAGATAACAGCCCCCAGCAGTGTCCACGCCCGAATCCCCACGCCCTGTAAAGGGGTCACCCCACCTGGCAAAGGGACTTGGCAGATGTCGTTAAACGCACGAACCTTGAAATGGGGGAGATTATCCTGGGTTGCGCAAGTGGACTCAATTTAATTCGAAGAGTCCTTAAAGGCAGAGAGCCTTTCCTGGCCGGGTGGGGGCCGGCAGGGGAAGGAGAGGTCAGAAGGGCAACGGGGCCTCCCCTCGGACTTCCAGAAAGGAACACGGCCCTGCCCACACCTTGGTTTCAGCACAGTGAGATGAGCCAGACCTCTGACCCCCGTCCTGTTGGAGGATAGATGTTACGGGGCACAAGCAGGGGTGGGGCAGAGAGAGAGGGGGACACAGAACCCGAAGCAGGCTCCAGGCTCCGAGCCGTCAGCACAGAGCCCGACGCGGGGCTCGAACTCCCAGACCGCGAGATCGTGACCCGAGCCGACGGCGGAGGCTCAACCGACGGAGCCCCCCCCGGGAGCCCCAAGGTGCCACTCTTTCAACCACCAAATGTGTGGCCGCTGGTTACACAGCGATCGAATGGCTAAAACATATGGCAGAATCTCCCTGCCTCGAAAGGTGCCTGCTGTATACAGAGCTGGGTCCCCATACTACCCGCGGGGGAGGCCAACAGCCCCCCCTGGACGGTGCTCCCACCCTCCCACGCTTAGAGAGCTTCGGAAACCTTCTGGAGCTCACGCAGCCAGGGAGTGGCAGAGGTGGGACGCGGGCCCGTTTCCCCCGGGGGTGGGGGGGAGCGTTTCTGCCAGGGAGCCGGGGAAGCCAGGCTGGGAAGGAGCTTGGCGCCAACCTCCGCCTGTGTGGAACCTCACAGCTGTCCTTTCCCTGCACGCTGGGTGCCCGTCGAACGGCCGCCACGCAAAGTCACAGCCCCACCTGTGCTGGAGGACGGAGATGGGGAAGCTCCACAGGAGGGAGGCCATCTGAGGAGGAACTTTCTAGAAGGTAGAGCTGTCCGTCCTCCTAAGAACACCCTGCCTGGGTAGATGGCGAGGCACGTGACATTGGCCGGCGGGCTGTGCCCGAGATGCCCTTGGGGTGGTCCCGGATGGGAGGGCGGGAGAGAGAGGGAGGGACGGGCAAAGCTGAGATGCCTGCGGCCTTGAGCCCAGGCCACGTGTCGGCCACAGGGGTTGGTGAACCAGGCACTTTCTTGGGGACCGGTGGCCGGGATGGGGGGTCCAGACATACAAATACACATGAGTGTAAGACATCGGCCAAAGGAGCACAGAGGAGGAGCCTGACGGCCCTGGGGATGGCAAGGAGACTGGGAGAGTGCTTCCCATGGAAACCGAGGCAGGAGGTGAGTCGATCTCCGGGAGCTGATCCGGGGACCTTGGCGGACAAAGGCACAGAGGGGACCTCTGGGCGTGTCGAGCCCTGAGGCCAGGGCGCAGGACTGCGTCCAGGGAGGGCCTGCAGAGGCGAGGGGGGGGTGGCGTGGAGTGGGAGCGGATCACACAGGCCCTCCCAGGGGTCTGGAGTCCAGTCTGTAGAAGATGGGGAGCCACAGAACAGTTTCAGCCGCAGGGAGGGAGCTGGGCAGGTCGGGGTCTCGGGAAGCTGTGTCCGGCACCTGGGAAGAGGCCAGGACCCCCGCCTCCAGCAGGATGCTGTTTATCAGAGGGCCCGGCCAGCCTTTCCAAGAAGGGCAGATACGAGGAGGAAAGCCCTCAGGAATGTTCCAGGAGCTGCGGGGAGAGGCAGGCCAGCCCGCGGCTTCCTCGCCTGTCTGCAACATCCCCTGGAAGGGCTGGGGCGGGAGAAACGGGTCTGGCCCAGAGGCAGCCCTCCCTCCCCAAGTCATCTGCAGGAATTCTCGATCGGAAGCAGAACAGCAAAAAAAAAAAAAAAAAAAAAAAAAAAAATGGAATTCAAACATAGTCAATCCCTCCCTTTGCCCGGATTAGCTGCCAGGAGTGTAATGATTTTCATTAATACCGTCAGCTTTCCTCAAACTTGATTATAATTACTCTCCGGCCACATTCCCCTCCGCGGTGCGGGGCCGAGTGCATGTACGTTAATCACATCCACTGATCACAGCCACGCGTGCTGATGGCCTGAAGTCACAGCCCGAGGCCCTTGGGAGAGGCCAGAAGGGGGTGGCCAGGTGCCACTCTCCCTGGGGCGGGACATCCATATGGATGGAGGAATGAATGAATAAGAATGCCTTTCTGATGAGCCTCCCCCTCCCCCAACCCCCGGCCTGCCTGCCTCCCTCCCTCCCTTCACAGGATCGCTTGGCATTTATCACTCACTCGTGGGGCCCTCGCCGCAGCTCCTGGTGGCAGGAACACGGTTTGCGCCTTCCGCCGAGCAAGAGCCCCGGCTCAGAGAGGTCAGGTGACTTCCTGAAGGTCACACAGCGTGTGGGAAGTCAGTTTGAAACCGGCGTTTGGTGATCCTTCCCATTCCCCCCGCCCCCATCCTGACTGTTCCCCTGGGAAGCAGGGTGGGTAGGGCTGGGTGCTGGAAGGAAGAAAAAGGCAGAGGAAGTGGGAGGCACGTGTCCTGGCCCGGCCATGCTGGAGTCCTGGTGGACTGGTGGACACCTGCCCCGCCCGCCCCACCCCTGCAGATGACAGCCTTGGAGCAGCCTTCAGTTCCTGTGCCCTCCGCCCTCTGGATCAGTTTTAAATGCAAATGCGAGCATGTCGCTCTGGGTCCTGGGGACCAAGCCCCAACCCGCACCTGGCCCTTCCCCTCCTCCACCTACAGGAAGGACTCCGGTGGCTCCAGCTGTTTGCCAGACCCCCCACCCGCCCCCCACCCGCCGGCTGTGGGTACCCTCCCCATTTGGCTCCGGGCGGGGACCCCTTTCTGGTCTGGGGGGGTCTCAGGCACATGGAAACAGTCCATTGACAGAGTCAAAGGCTGACTGACCCGTAGGCCTGGCCCCACAGCAGCTCTGCCACCTGCGTGCCACCTCTAGGCCTCAGTTTCCCCATCTGCAAGGCTGGGCCATCCCAGCTAACCTGGGGAGGGGATGTGAAGGAACTCAAGGCACTTGCCCGGGGCCCTGGGCAGCCTTTCCTGCCCTGCTCCCATGCCTCTGGGTAAGTAACTTTCCATGAGGACCCGGTTGCCCCCCTGCGGACTGTTTTTATTGCTATTTATTTTTTGAGAGAGAGAGAGCATAAGCAGGGGAGAGGCAGGGGTGGGGGGAAACAGAGGATCTGAAGCAGGCTCCCGGCTGAGCAGAGAGCCCAACGCGGGGCTCGAACTCGCGAGCCGCGAGACCATGACCCGAGCTCAAGTCAGATATGCTCAACTGACCAAGCCACCCAGGGGCCACCCGCCCGCCCCCCTCCCCCCTGCAGACTTTCTAAACCATGAGAACATGTATTTCTCTTCTCCGCCCTAAGACTTTCTCTGAGGCCCAGGCCCTGCAGGTGCCCAGAAGCAGAAGAGGCTGGCCCGAGGACGTCACCGTTCTGTGCCACAGACACACCCAGTGCTGTGCAGCTGGGCCTCGGGACCCGGGGTTCGGGGCACCACCACATGTCACCGTGCTGATGGAGGGGCAGCGGGAGGCCCCCCAACTCCTGCTCTGGAGCCCAGAGAGCAAACCAGCCAGGGAGCCAAAGCCTCACAGCCAGCGGAGGGTTACCAGGCAGAGAAAAGGCACGATCACACGGCTGACGGGTTAATTCCTGGCCACTGCCCTGGACAAAAGCAAATACGCCGAGTCGCCCCTCCCCTGCCCCCCCCCCCCCCCCAGCTCTCCTGGAGCTGCCCCGGAGTGGGTGAATCACACATGCCTGACAGGTGACTGGATCTCACTGGTTAAGCTGGGGGGAAAAAGCAACGCCTTAATATTTACTCTAGGGGAAAAAAACCCCCCAAAATATCGTAATTTGATTTGCTGGGGAAAATGGCCAAGGCAACCTGTTTGGGCATCTTCCTGCCCAAGATGGCACACGGGGCTCGGGACCCTGCCCACCCCCACACCGAGGTGTCTAAAAGCAGAAAGCGTGCGTCTAGCGAGGATGACCATGGCCAGGCTGTGCCGGCGAGGGAGGAAGTGGCCGCTGGTTGGCCCCCTGCGGGCTGGATGGCATCGGGCTGGAGCGATTGGAGTCAACCTCAGCCGGGGGTGAGGGGGAGCGTGGGTCTCCCTGGCGGGACCCGGGGGGAGGCAGCTGGACGTGATGAGTTCAAAGGGTGTCACCGGTCAGGGGGCAGGAGTCAAAGGGCCCATCTGGGATGGGGGGGGGGGGCTCGTCTGGGTGCTCCTCTCTTGTTAGCCAGAGTTGCTGGCGACCGTGACTTCTGACCTCCCCCAACCCGGAGCCAGCGTGCCGGGGCGGGTCCTGCCTGGATCCTTCTCATGCGGGGGAATTGTTAGCATGCTGAATATTGCTGACGCGCATGAAAACGGTCTCACAGCGAGGCCGACCAATCACACAGTCTCACCTGGAGATCAAGGTGGTGTCCTGGAAGACGAGGAAGGACCCCCCACAACACAGGACGGAACGGCCGAGAGGCAGAAGTGAGCCAAGGACCAGGCACCTGGACACCTGATCTTGGGGTTCAGTAGCGTCCGAGAGCAGCTCCCAAGACAGTGAGCCAGGGACGACGGGGAAGAGAAATCCCAGCTTTAGAAATAATGACAGGAGCAATGTTTCTCCCCGAGCCGCAGCCAGATACACGCGGACAGATCGAATGTGCCCGACGAGTGTGCACAGGGCTGACGATGGAAAAAACCCACACCTGGTGCAATTCAGCAGGGCAACAATACCGGAAAATTCTGAAGGCTCACGTGGGGAAAAGCGTGTGAGGAAAGGGGATCAAACCTGGGTAGGGCTTCTCCCCGTCAGCCAGGGAAGCAGGAAGAGACGAAGGAACAAGGTTTGAAAGCAAAAGAGACTTCTCCAGACGGAGGGCGAGGCGGCCGGCTTGCCCCCCACCCCCAGCCCCATGAGTCTGGGCTGCATATATATACACATGCTGCTTGCAAACCCCAGGCCCAGAGGTAGGTTCTCCACCCAGGGGTGTGTTTTCAAGAGCTGGCATCATACGTCCCGTCTGCGGATTCAATCACGCTTCGTGGCTCCTCGGGGCCTAAGATGTACGTAACGCTTACGTCGTAAGCCCTACTGACTAATTTCCAACTCGTAGACGTGAAGGCACCTGAGGAGGCACAGTGGTTGAGGGTTCTGCCTGGATCATAGCCACCCTCAACCTCGACGGGGGGGAGCAGCCCCACGCAGCAGGCGAGGCGAAGAGGGAAGGCGCCAGTGAACAGAGAAGCCGGGAGCCACGTCTCTCCCCCTGCGCACAGGGGACGCTCTGCCCGGTGCCTCCCGAGAGCTGCAAACACGTGGGTGGGTCGTGGGCACAGTCGAGAGCGAACCAGTTCCTTCTCTCATGCGAGAGTCAGACGCGAAACCCAACAACATAGGAGGGAGACACCAAGAGGGGCCAAGAACGGCCGGGGCCACTGGGGGCTGAGCTCTGGGACAGGAGGTCCTCCGATGGGCCAGCAGGGACTAAAGCTCGCGAGGAATGAATGTCAGGAAAGGCCAGTGGGGAGCAGACTTCCAGCCAGAGTAGGACCAGGCCTACGGAATGAAGGGAGGCGGTAGAAGGACACCCGGGTGGCTCCGTGGGTTGAGCACCGACTTCGGTTCAGGTCATGATCTCATGGTTCGTGAGTTCAAGCCCCATGTCGGGCTCTGTGCTGACAGCTCGGAGCCTGGAGCTGCTTCGGATTCCCCCTTGCACTCCGTGTGTGTGTGTGTGTGTGTGTGTGTGTGTGTCAAAAATAAAGAAACATTAAAAATTAAAACAAAATAAATAAGAGAGGTGGCAGGGCTGGTCTGGGGGTGGGGTCCCGGAAGGTGGGGAGACCCCAGGGCCAGCCCACGTGGGCTCTGGAGGCCACAGCAGAGTCTGGACTCCACCCTGGGAGCTGCTGTGTGGTTTTAAGCCCTGATCCGCAAAGCGCCTTGGGGCTGCTGCCTTGAGGCCCAGATTCAGGCAGCGGAGGGCTGAGCCCGGAGGCAAGGGCCCGGCCACGGAGGCCACGGAGGCCTAGTGTGGCCAGTCGCGGAGTCCGCGGGGCAGGTGCGGGGAGCACAGCAGCGGGAGGCGGGGGCGCACGGGGAGCGGAGCGTGGGCGAGCCGTTCAGAGCAGGAGCGGCGCGTGTTGTGCGAGGTCGATAAGAAAGACGCGGTGGCTCAGAGAGCTGCGCGCTCTCCGGAAGGCGGCGCTGCGGCCGAGCCTGCGGAAGGGATATGGAAAGGAACAGAAGGAACAGCACGTGCAAAACTCAGAGGCCAGAAGGGACAAAGGATGTGCGAGGGGCCCCCAAGGAAGCAGGAGTGAGGCCGCGGAGGAAGTGGGCCGGCAGGTGAGGGGTGGGGGGTGAGGGTGCCCACGGGCCGCGGCCGGAACTTGCTCCTGGGCGCGTTGCTTGGGTGCTTCAGAATCACATCGCGAGCGCAGCCAGCGCTGATGGACCTCGCTGCCTGCCACGACTGCGCACGCACGGTCAGCTCATTTACTCCTGGCGACAGCCCATTTTACAGATGGGAAAACAGAGGCTCTGGGGTGGGGGGTAAATTGGCTCGCGCAGAGTCGAAGGGCTGGTAAATGGCAGAGCTGACATTCGAAGCCCGGCAGGCCCAGCTGCCGGCTCTCCGAGGCCCCGGCGCCCAGGGGGGAACAGGACCATCCCCTGAGAATGCCCGGGATCCCGGCCACCTGCCCAGCGGGCCGCACCAAAGCCCCGCTCCTACCAGGAGGCTCCCGGGCCCCAGACTGGCCCCATCCCGGGGCTCCCTGGGAGTCTGAAATCCAATTACATTATAAATGCATTGAAAAATCGTGGGAACTCGGAACTCGGAAGCCTTCTGACTGCAGAAACGGCATCCCGGGGCGCGGCCGAATGAGCCGGCCGGCTCCTCTGGGGCCGCCTGCCGCTCTTTGAGGAAATAGTCCTGAAGTGCCCACCGAGGCAACAATAGGCGCTGCGGCCTAGCGGGGAATAACGGATGCTAAACGCTCGCCTCCTAGGCCGGCCCACGGGCGCCCCGGCCGCGCGAGGCCGCCAGGCACCTGCAGCCTCCTGGAAGGGATGGGGCTTCTCCCTCTCCGAGCCCAGGGATCCCGACGCTTTGCCAGCTCCCGTGCATAAACGCATGCAGGCTGTGCCTTGGGGTGGAAATAGCACAGGATGTGGTCCCAGGCCTACGTCAGTGCCCTCTGTCCCTTTGCTGCGTGACCTTTGGCAAATCACTCTGTCTCCCTGAGCCTCATGCTGTCCTTTCTTGAGGTGCCCCGTTCTCCACGGACATCTGCCTCCTCCGGCCGGGCCCCGTGGCTGTGGGGGCGAGAGCGTGGCGACCGAGCGCAGAAGCGGTGACCTGGAAACCGGACACAGTGCTGGGGGCCCACGGGGAGAGTCAGTTCCTACCGCCGTGTCGCGACTCCGGGAAGGGGCCCCGTGTTCACAGAAGCCAAGGTGGGGGGGCGGGGTTTCCAAGTCAGGGGAACAGCCCGGGCAGAAGCAGAGGGGGGTCTGATGGCGCACGGAAGTTGGGGGCCAGACTGGAGTCTTTACGCGACTGAAGCTCGCGGAGGCAGTGGGCGCCACGATAGACCCGCAGACCTGACCGCTACGGGAGCCCCGGTGACAGATCCTGCCGCAACAGGTCCTCAGAGGAACCCTAGCGGGCGGTTCGGTGGCAGTAGGCAGGGTCCCCATGGGGGCCAGCCCACACCGATTTCTCGCACAGATGCCATGCCACCAAGGACCCCACGGGACCTCGGCCCGGACCACGTCAGCCCCAGCGCTTGTCTCCACCGCCAAGTGAGTTTCGGGGCTTGGAAGCCAGGCCGGCTGGGCTCCCGGTCCCTCTCCTGGTGTCGCCAGTTCTAGGGTCTGGTGCCAGCGTCCCCTATGAACTTGTTCCCTAGGCTACAGGTGGGTCTACTGTTGACTGAGGAGACGGCCAGTGTGAAGTGGGCGGGGGACGGGGTCTTCCGGGGGGGGCGGGGATGCTGGTCTGGGGAGCACAGCACGTGCAAAGGCCCGGTGCCCAGGTTTTGTCTCGCAGGGAGGGGGGGAGCAGACGGTAGCGGAGTGGGGGCTGCAGGGGCAGGAGGGGGCCAGAAAGGGGTTGGGCTTTACGCCGAGCTGATCAGCTGGGGAGGGATGTGATGACGGGCGTCTTCCAGAAAGAAGACGCCTATCAAAGTGCAGGGGACGGACTGGAGGGGCCTGGGGTCCTAAACTTGGCAGCAGAGGCACCGAGGAGGAAATGCCGAGGGGCTGCTTTCCGGGACGATGGCCGATAACGCCCGTTTAGCGGGCACTTGTGAAGGGAGAGGCTCTGCGCAGCTGTTAACTCAAATGCCGTCCCTTTACTGTGCTGCGGAGAGGCACCCTCTGGGGCACAGAGAGGTTAAGCAACTCACACGAGGCCACACAGCCTCATGGTCCGCGTTCCCAGCACATCCTCCCAACCCCTGGGCCAGTACCTCCTGGGGAGCCCCCTGAGCTATGGGACCCCGGCACCAAGCATATCTTGTCACCAGCACCAGCCTGTGTCACACTGTGTCACAGCCTGTGTCATGGCCTCTGCTCCACTCTGCCCGCGATCCCGACGCTCTCCAACGAAGGAAAGCTCAGGAACCGACCCAGTGAACAGGTTCTTTCCCTCCCCCCACCCCGCCCCGCCCCCTCAGCTTGTTTTCTCAGCTCTGCGTCTCATCTAGGACCTGGCGGCCTCTCCGGATGCTCCCTGGGGATGCGAGAGACGGAGCAGTGGCCTGGAGGAAGACGAGGTTCCCTGTGGCTGGGAGAAAGTGCCGGAAGCTCCCGCGCATCCCCGGGGCCTTGCTGCGTCGTGGTGGCGACGGTCCCTGTTTGGGAAGGGCTCCTCCGCGGCGGGCTCGGGCCGCCACTGTCCCTGCCCTCGAGGGGTCCCCTCTCATGGTGCCTTCCCTCCTGGAAGTCTGCGCGGGTCCAGTGGGCGTCGGCGGGGGGGGGGGTGGTCAGGATGGCTTCACGGAGGAGGTGATGCTTGAATTAGGAGAAGTTAACTGCCGGGAAGAACAGGGGCCCTGGGAACAGCAAGAGGGGAGGCATGAGGCTAGATGAGCGCAGGGCGCAGGGCGCGGGCGCTGAGGCTGGGAGCAGAGGGGTGGTGGCGCGCCAAGGAGGACAAAGACGCCGAAGTGGCACAAAGTGACGGGCGGGCGGGGACGGGAGGGAAGAGGGCTCAGCATATGCGAAGACCTCAGGGTGGGAGGGAGCCTGGGGACTCAGGGGCCCCGGGGAGCCGTGTGCGCTCGGGGCCAGCTGGCACCTCGGGAGACGGGCAGGGCCGGCTGCCTCTGTGCCAGGTATGGTGTCACCACTGTGTTAGTTAAGGACATGGTGACCAGGCCCACGGTGGCCCAGGACGGGGCCCGCTCAGCTCTGCCTGTGTCCGAGGCCCCAAGGCCCCCTCCCATCCCCCAAGCCCCCCGAGAGTCCTGTCTGCCCATGCGGCACACAGCTCAGGCCCACCCCGCTCCAGGCCACACAGCTGAGTGGGCGAACGTGCGTGGGCAAGTCCCCGTGCGAGCAAGCTCCGTCCCCGCCTGCAGAGCACACGCGTGGCCACCGCTACCAGCTCAGTGACTCGGCCGGGACCTCGCTCCCCCCGACCTGGGACAAAGCGCCCAGCAGGGCCTGAACAGTAGGGTCACCACACCCAGTGCCCAGACCCTCGACGTTCACCCTGCTTCTAATGCTTCTCTTTGCAGAGGCTCGAGCTCCAGCTTTGTGACACACGGCAGGTGCCTCTGGACACGTCCCCTGGCCCCTTGGAGCCCACGGTCGTGCCTGTCGAGTGACGGAGTGCCCCAGTGCAGGGCTGCGGAGGGAAGGGGTAGAGAGCCGTGCTGACCATCAGCCAGCATCTGCATTAGGCATCTGGGGGCGCGGGCGGTGGGGGGGGGGCTCAGGGGGCAGGCACAGGGTCCCGGGGGAGCCCAGCAGGGTAGAGGTGGACCGTTGCTGCCTGGACCCAGCCAAGGCCTCAGAGACCCAGACGTGCACGTTCCTGGCGTGAAGCCCTTCCTGCTGCCAGGTCGGTGGGATTAGCGTGAAGGGCGACGAGGCCCCAGCGGGAGAAAAGAATCCGTTAGCTCATTTGGTCGTTTGGTTGCAGTTTTTTGAGAGAGAAAGAGAAAATACCCCACTCGTCTGCTTTTTAAATTAAGAACTGAAAACATTTGATACGTTTAAATTGCCTTAGAGGACACTTCGGTTTTATTTCAGGGCCACTCAAGGCCGAGAGAGGGAGGGGGGACGGGGGGTGAGGGTCTAGAGAGAAAAGGGACAGACAGATAAGGGAGGGGAGAATGGTGCCGGGGACCCACCCCTGTGGGGAGGGAGCTGAGAGGGAGCGGCCCGAGGGAGACATGGGTGTGGCCCCCACCAGGCTGGCACCTCCTCGAACCCACCTCTTCTCTCAGCCTCTTGCCAGGTGGAAGCCGCCCAGGGCAGGCCACCGGGAATGTTCCATGGAAAGGAAGAAGGCTGAGGAAGGCAGGCCCAGAGCCCGCTGGGCTCTCCTTAGCTGTGTGACCAGGATTTGGGATTAGGAGGGGGGCTCTGACTGCCCCCAGGCCCAGGGGGTTTCTAGGGGAAGATGCTGTCCGTGGGGGGTGGTCTAACTGTACCCCCGGGTGAGCAGGAGAGCTCCAGGGGTGGGGGCTCCAATTGGGGGGGGTCCTCACATCTCCTCCAATCAGAGTGGCTCCAGAAAACCTTTTGTTTGAAAAGCCACCGAAAGAATGCTCAAAGCCCCAAGGCCGTGGTCCCCCCTCCCGGTGGCCATCCACACCCTCCCATCCAGGTTACCCAAGATTGGAGGATGTCCCCCAGGAGAAATGTCTTTACAACAGCAGCCAGTGGTGTTCTGGAGAACCCACTTGCGCCTGGCTCTGTGCTAAGTGCTCGGCACAAATTAACGCCTGCCCCCCTCACCGCGCCTCCGCGAGACCCCCATTCCCAGGGTGGGAAACTGGGGCTCACCGAGGTCTCGTGGCTGGTAAGCAGCAGGACTGGGGTTTGAACCCAGGCTGTCTGGCTCCAGAGGCCCCAGTCCACGCCTGGTGCACACAGTAGGCCCTCAACGATGGCCCCTGGTGAAGGAGGATAAGGACAATAAAACGGAAACTCATTCTCACCCAGGACAAGCTGGTAGCTAATTAACGTTTCTTCCCAGGCTGGCCTTCGTGTTATTTCTTACGGGTTCAAACACTCAGTTTTTAGGAACACGGACTCAGTTCTTTCCCGTTTGGGCCGGAGACGATGGTGAAGCTCCCCCACCCCCCACCCCCCGGGAAGGACAGTGAGGCAGGGCGGGTTCTGTGGGGCTGAGAGTCTCTGACGCTCACCCTTGAGGCTGGCGCATGCTGGGGCCTCTCAGGGCCCCAGTCAGGGACAGCAGCTGGACCTCTCTCTGCCCTCGGCCTCCCCCTTCCTCCCTCCTGTGCCCTTGGGTCCCTCCTTGCTCCCTCCTCCCCCCGGCCCCATGCACTCCCAACCTGCCTTCTCCCAGCCCTCCTAGAGGATTGGCCCATTTCACAGACGGATAAACAGAGGCTCAAAGCTGGGGAAGGAGCACACGGCTACAATGCTAGGGACGCTCCTTAATCCAGGCCTTTCTGTATCCTGCTCCACCCCGCCTGGCAGGGGCATGTACCGGCACGGGAGAGCCCCCTTGAACACATGTCTCTGAGATGGGATTTGTTTCCGTAAGTGACCTCTCTGCCCAGGGCGTTTCTTGAAATCCTGGGAGATTTAAGAGAGTATTTAACTTGAAAAAACCGTCCCTTTCCCCTTCGGTGTTCCGAACGGCTGGTATTTAAATACCTTCCTGGCTTAAGGGCATTTGGGCTGTGCTGCTCTTTATTGCGTGGATTAATGAGAACCGGAGTATTTGTAAGTGACCTTTAACCCTCCAGCCTCCTCTGCCCGTCGCTGGATGGGTGATTCTGCAGACTTTCTCCCGAGCCCGGTGTCCCCAGGCTCAGCCACCAGGAATGATCAAGAAAGAACAGGACAATTATAATGCACATCATGAGATCAGAGGCTCCTGGTTACTACTTAATTCAGAGCAGGTCAGAGGAGCTCGACAGTTCTCAGGGAGGAACTCAGGAGCAGAGAAGGGGCCTTGGAGGGGCCCGGGCAGCATTCTCTGCAGGACCCCAGGGGGTGGCGGGCCGTATGCTCAGCAGGTGAGCAGCGGGACCAGCTATGGCCCCTGCTTTCCTGCCTGCAGGATGCCCTCCACCCGGTCCCCTGCCTGCTGGAATCCTTTTATGGGGCCACCGCCCCCATGAAGACGTCCCCTCAAGGACGCCTCCGTGCTCCCCGGTCTCCGCTCACTCCCCTCCCTGGACCCCCCAGGCTGGGGGCAACGCCGTGACCTGGGCGCTGACTCCCCCTCTAGACCCCCAACTTGACCTCGTCCCAGTGATATTTGCAACATCAGGGCCGTGTGGTCCAGGGAGAGTCAGGTACGTGCATGTGGAAGACGAGGCCCCCTCATCTCCTGAACTTGCAGTGTCCCCAGGAGAGTATAGGGTGGGATCTACACCCTCCCCCATCTGCTTGGGGTCGGGCGGACGGGTGATACCCGAGCGACGCGAGCTGAGGCGTGGCTGACGCGGCTTGGCCCCCTCCTTTCCTGCCCAATCGCATTACAGCCTGGAGTCAAGTGCGGCTGAACCCAGCTCGGCCCGGCCAGACCCCACCACCGTCAGCCAAAATCCACACCCAAGAGCGAGAAAAGTACGTGTGGTTGCTGTAAGCCCCCGAGAGGGGGGACTCGTTCGTTACAGAGCATGGTTGCAGCAGAAACTGACCGACGCAGCAGAGATGTGGCTCCAACGCGTCAGGAGCAGGGGGAGAGACGCCCCCCTTCCGCCCAAGGGGCCACCTTACCCTGGATGAGACGGAAGAACGCCGACCCCAGCGGGGCACCTGCAGCGTGGGGAACGTGACCGAGGGCAGCCAGGGGGGCAAGGTCGGGGGCAGGGCTCTGGTGCCGAAGGCAGAGGGGACCTTGTCCGTGGCCGGCGGGCACCGTGCGTTTCCAGGACGGCCTCGACGGCAGACGCGCATCACGACACCGCCAGAGGACGCACAGCTGTGTCATCTTGCGGAGCGGTCTCTTTCCAGAGCCGTGCATTCTTCGCGGTAGACCCGAGCGGTCAGAGGCGCGAGAAGGTGTCACGCAGCCGGCCCCAGCCTAGCGTTTGGTCGCTGGCCAGCAGGGTCGCGGCGGCAGAGGCAGGAACGCGGCTGGGTGTTTAGGCCTTTGCTACGAGGCTCCCCGTGACCGAGTCAGTGGGTCTTGGGACAGCCCCCACCCCCACCCGGGCCCCCCCCCCCCCGCCCCAGGCTTCCTGGGTGGCCGCACAGGCTGTGCTGGGTCAGAGGCGGCTCCCGGGGACAGCCTCGCTTCAGAGGCACTGGAGGCGAAGGCTGGGTGTTCACGCGCAACATGAGACAGGAACCCGATGAACCAGATCGGAGAACAAAGACTACGTTCCCAAGACCGGCGCCTTAATGTCTCACAAGACTTGGGGACTCTCCCTTTCCTGCGGTCCGCTCGCCCCGCGGGAAGGAGGTGACCCCGAGTGCCCCGGACCCAAATCCGTCAGCCCCCCGAGCCGGCCAGGACCGTGTGAGGCGGGGGCATCGCCAGGCGCTGGAAGGGGTGAGAGGGGCCGCTTCCGTGGAGCTTGTGACCACATCCTGGTCGGGTCAGGGCCCGAGCAGCCGCGCTCTCGCATGCGTGTGGGTGCGTGCGTGAGTCTGCCGTGTGCCGGGGCCCGAGCTGGAAGGGCTGGCCCTCGAGGCACGTGGCCTAGTGCAGAGCGGGCAGTGCTGGCCTCAGGGGAAGCCGGCACTGGGTTTCTTGTCCCAGCGTCGCAGGCCACTGGGATTGGAGGTCGTGCGGGAGCTGGGGTACGTGGGCTGGGTTTCCCAGGCAGGTCCGAGGGCAGGGGCCCCTGAGTTCTGAGGGATACGTGGGAGAAGGTCGAAGGACACCGGCTCCCGGGAGGCGCGGACTCGACGCCGGGACAGCCCCGGGGCTCTGGCTGAACCAGCGCGGCAGAGGCCAGCTCACTCTCAGGCCATAGAGACTCATCCTGATTCGCCCCCATCCCCAAGTGACACTCTGCCCCGTGCCCAGGAAAGGCGGGTCTGGCCTGTCCCCCGATCTCCCCCAGCACCTGCCCTCCTCCGACGAACGGGTGAAGACAGACAGCAGGCCCCCTGGCCAAGCCCGTCTCCCTGCCTTGCCCTCCCGGGCGTGGGAGGTCGGCTAGCACCGATCACCTGGTCTGTCGGTGACTATCCTGCCCAGGCATCAGGCACAGAAATCCATTTGGGCAGAAAGTCAGCTGTGACAGCCCCTCCGAGCCCCAGGGGACAGAGGCGCAGAGTGCCAGGAACGGACCCCCTCCCGACTTGGCTCCCTCCGGCCTGACTCCTCGCCCAAAGCAGCCCTTGCCCAGACGGCGTCCTCCCTGTAAACCTCCAAGTACAACCCAGAACCAGGGATCTCGAGGCCCTTCCTGGGAGCTGTAGGTCCCTGGGATTTCTCCCGGTCTTTCTAGAGAATCTTCCCCGCACAGGGCTCTCGAGGAGGCTGGACGCCAGGGTCCCCTCTGCCCCCTGTGCACGTCCCCACCCACTGCTGGAGCAGAATGGGAGGCCCGTCTCCCCCGAACCTGCCGCCAGAACTTTTCGATCAGGCTCCTGCAACCCCATTAACCTGCAGCGGCTTCTAATTGAGCCAACAGGGCTCTGACATTCTGGCAACGGCTGAGAGCATTCAGAGCTGGAAAGGGCAGGCCGTTCTCCACCAGGCTGGGGGGCAGGGGGCGTGCAGAGGGAGGAGAGGTGGTGTCACCCCCCTCCCCCATGTCGGGGCTCCCTGACGTCGGGGGCACAGGAGCCCCCACCCCCACGCCAGAACTCCCCCACCCCAGCCTCACGTCCTCCGGGGAACGAAGCGTCCCCTTACCTGTGCCGAGCCTCGCTGCTGTCCAGCCCGCAGAGGGTAACCCTGGGCGTCCGGGGCGCCCGCCACCAGCCCCTTCCTCGGGAGCAGCCCCGGCCAGGCTGTGTGGGGCGCGTCCCGGGTCGGGGCATACGTGTATATGTGCCCGTGGGCGTAGCAGTGCCTCCGGGAGGAGCCAGGGGTCAAATATTCCTGGCTGCCACCTGCCACCGGCCCATCCCAGGGGCCAGCTGCCCGAGAAGGGGGGCGCTCTGGCCGGGCCGGGCCCGCCGTCATCTGCCAGGAGCGTCAGGCGACAGCTTTTGCTTACCAGGCTCCCGCCGGCTGCTCTCCCAGGCTGAGGCGAGTGGTTTATTTTTAGAGCCCGGCCCTTCCCCAGACGCCAGGATCCCAGCTGAGATTTCCAGCGGCTCAAACGAGCCCATTCCTGGGCTGACTTGTCGCTTACTGGGAATGTTCTGGAAGAGAGACGGAGGTGCTCAAAGGATGTGGAGCTCAGTGTTCTGGTCTGAGAAGGGCGGGGCTGGACCGGGGGCGGGGGGTCTCCGGGACCCTCTGGCGAGGACGGCCCCTGACTCAGCGGCCAGAATGGGATTCGGCTTGGGCAAGGTGCTTCCCCTCTCCCGGCTGCCTCAGTTTCCCCGTCTGGAAGATGAAAGAGTGCAGCGGGCACCCCCGTGCAGAGCAGGGCTGGGACGGGAGGATGGGGAGCCACAGCTGCCCACTGTGTATTCTCCCCAACTGGACTGAGGTCGAGGAGGACAGGGACCCCGGCTGCCCGGTTCACCGTCAGAACTCCCAGTGTGCTATTCCAGGGTGGACGTACATAGTAGGTGTTCAGTAAATAGTAAGTAAGGGAACAAATGCCCATCCTCTGGTACCCAGTATCAGTCTCCTAACTGCCCCGCAAGGTCGCTGGGAACACTTATTTGATAGGTGTGGGGCCTGAGGTCTGGAAGGGTGAGGGGCCGCCCCAGGGACCCTGCTCGAAGGTGACAGCAGCTTCCAGGGGGGTGGGTGACGGCTCAGGCATTTCTCACTCCCCCGTCCTGCCTCCTGATCAGACGGCCATCCCCTGGCACATCCCCTTTCCCAGCCTCAGCCCTGCTCACGCTGTCCCCACCGCTGTCCCTGCTGCTGTCCTGCTATGGTCCCACTACCCCACTGCTGTCCCCATTCCCCACCACTGTCCCCACCGCTGTCCCCACTACGGTCCCGCTACCCCACCGCTGTCCGCACCGCTGTCCCCACCGCTGTCCCCGCCCCTCCCACGCTCCCTCTCATTCTCTGGCTCACGGCACGCTGGGTGTTCTATAAATGTCATCTCCTTTGCAGACCAGATGGCCACTGATGGGCTATGGGACTCAGCCGCGGGGCCTCTCTGCAGCCGTCTGGTGTCCCGAGGGGAGCCCCGTTCTCCGTGGCGGCGGGGGGGGGGGGGGGGCAGCACACCTCCTGACCCGCCTGGGCCTCGCTCTCCTTCTCCCCGGCTCGGGCCCTGCCGCGGCGAGGAGGGGACGGTGCCAGGTGTACACTGGGCCGCCAGTGTTTGCCCATCCACATTGACTCAGCTCGTAGGGAAAGAAGTTTGCTGCTCTGTGTGTGTGTTTGCTGGATGAGCTTTCACCACCGGATCCTCTCGCCCTCGGCAGGGTGGGGCCTCCAGGCTGAGCTGCCCCTCACGGAACCGACGCAGCCCCGTCCCTGACGCACGGACCACCCGTCTTGGCCACCCCACAGCCCGCCTTTGAGGAGCCGCTCTGCCCTCTGCAGCCTCCCACGCCAATGCCACCTTCTCCGTAAGGGCTGGGGACTGGGATTCCTGCCTCTGTGCCCCCCACCCTGCCCCGGGGAACAGGAAGCAGGCTTGTGGATGCTGCAATGCAAATGCAGCCGTGGGGGCTTCTCCCCTCCCCCCCAGGAGACAGATGTCAGCCCCTCCCCCCCACCCGGGCCTCCTCCAGCCGCACCGCCCCAGGGTGCTTGGAAGCAGGGAGGGTCTCGTTAACCGGGACCATCTGCCCCCAGGGCAGCTGACCGGGCCCAGCCAGCGGTCTCTTCCAGGACCCGTGGGGTATGAACGCCCATGAGGTGGAGACGACCACGTCCACCTGCGCTGCGTTCCGGAATGACCACCCCCGACCCCTGCCACCCTGCCCTCTGAAGCAGGTCTCCCTGGTTCTCTCCAGGCTCAGACCCCTCAGGGCACCCGTCCGGAAGATTCTGTGCGCTGTGTCCTCGCTTTGGCTCACGATGGTCTCTTCCAGCAGGGTAGGAACTCCCCAGAGGCAGAAACGTGGCTTCCGCGGGGCTCCAAGGGCCCTCTGCTCCTGTTTGTCGGGCAAACGGGCAAATTCCCCCAAAGGAAGGGTTCGGTGAGTCGTGGCCGTCCACGAGGTCCGGATAGCACTCGGTGTCCGGGACGAATGTCCACGATCCGAGCTAAGTGATCGCCAACTGCAGCTATGGGAAGGCTTCAGTTTTGTTGAAGACACACGTCGGTTGTGACGGCTTGGAGGGGAGTCGCTCCCCTCCGGAGCCCAGCGGGCTCACCACGTGCCATGGTCCCTTGCTTCCTGTGGGTGAGCGCGAGGCCACCACGTGGTGATCATGACCAGATAGAGGAGCTCAGACGCCAAGAAGCAGGAGGCATGAGAGCAGAGCCCGAAAGGTGACAGGAAAGGACAGGGGGTAGGTCGGGGGTGAAGGGACTCCCCAAAGAAGACACCTCCCCGTTTACAGAGGAGGAGCCCCTTCAGAGCGTCTCCGGGGTCCACAGCCTGGCACGTTCCCCGCCTGAGCTGTTTCCCTCGCCCCACAGGTTGGCCACGTCCCCTGTCACTCGCTGCCTGTGGCTTGGAGACCCTGCCCTTGCTCACAGGACTCCAGCTGCATCCGGGAATCTGTGCACCGGACGGAGTAGCTGAGAAGCCCAGGGGATGGTCACCCTCCGGGGACAGAGCCCAGAGCCCCCCCACCCCCCGTACATGCCTGTGTGTGGGCATCTGATGGGCCACCGCCTTCTCCCCAGGGTGCGCCCACCCCGCTGTCCGTGGTTCGACGGCCACGACACTCCACCCGGCACTAGTTCAAGGTCTCGACGACTGGGTCTCCCTTGTCCAGAGGGCCGTGAAGTCCACCTGCCCCAGGATGGGGGTCCCGAGCAGAGAGGAAGCAGACGGTGGCCGTCGGCCTCTCACCTGCTGGTCTAATTCCAGGGCCGTCTTGTCGCCCTGTCGCTCACCGGGGGTGGGGAGGGGCCGGGACAGACAGGAGACACACAGAGAGATACACAGATGGAGAGGGACAGTGGGGCGGGCAGGGATGGAGACAGGGAAAGATGGGAGACAGAGGCAGAGAGACGCTGAGGGGGACAGCTGGCTGGATGTCCAAGAAGGGGGGGCGGGGAGGAGGGAAGGGAGATAGGCTACCCCTCCTCCAGGGAGCCCTCCCGGTGACGGTGACGACCTCCCATCCGTTTGCCCCTTTCTGCCTTCTCCCCGAAGTGGGGCCTCCCCTCTGCTCCCTCCTCTGGCTTGGCCCCTGTGTGGGCTCGCAAGGCCCCTAAGGAGGAGCTAAGACAGGGAGAGTGAGGTGTTGACCCTGCCTCCCCGCAGGTGGGCAAGCTTATCCTGAGGACGCCTGGGGACCCTGGGGCCTGGCGGCTGAGTGGGGAGCAGGGCCCCCTGAGCTGCCCCCGTGGACGCAACGGCCAGCAGCCTGCAGCCCCGAAGACAGCGGCTCAAGAACGCCCGAGTACAACCGTGCCCGACCTGTTGGGCCCGCCCTGCCTGCCGTCTTACAGATGAGAAAACCAAGCTGTGCCCACCTTGCCTGCAGCGTCGGCGGCCTTCCTGCTGGGTGGCGAGTGCTTGCACGCTTCCTGTAATGGGAAGCTCGTTCTCTCGCGAGGCAGCCTTCTCCGTGGACACGGTGTCCCCCTTCCAGCTGCCCCTCCCCCAGCTCCTCCCCATTTTGGCGGCTCAGGGAACCCAGGCTTGGCCCACAGACGCGGGGGGCCCTGGTCCCTCTCTGTGCCTCACGGCCACGTGCCAGGGCTTTTGAACCCCTCCCTCGTGCCTTTAAGCCCCTTCTCCTGAGCGACAACAGTTAGGAGTTCCTGCCCGCCGGGCATGCTCGACGGTTCGCATGTGACTGCCAAGCACCCGGGCTTCCAAGCTGCTGGTCCGTTCGCTCGTGAGGGGTGGGCTGCCCCCACCAGGGGCCAGCAGGGCCCTCCTGTCCCTCTCGCTCACTGCCGAGCGCTCAGCGGCCAACACGATGGCTCGGGACATACCAACGGCTGTGCGTTGCCAATCGGCAGATCTGCAGGTTTTGGGGGCGGGGGGGTCAGACAGCCCCGGGGTACCGGAAGGAGACCCCTCTCCCCGCTCCCGGGCCCGCTGGCCCTGCACAGGTGGCTCCTTGCAATCGTGGATGGTGCGTCGCAGGCCTGCTGGAATCTGCTATCTTCCTCTGAAGATTGCTTCCTGCTTCCGCTGGCTGTGAAATGAGCAGCTGACCACCCGCAACTCACGTAGGCCTGGTTTGTACTTGGCTCGCGTGGGTGTGGAAGAACCTGCTGTTTGTCGTCCGAATTACCTGCGACTCTGTGTTCCCTGCAGAGCTGGGGGGGGGGGGGGGGGTGAGGCTCTCTGCCTTGTCCCCCCTCGTTATTCCGGTCACAGTTTCAAATCGCCTCTTGGGAGAACGCTTCCCGGATTGGCTTCTGTAACAAAACCCAAGCCCTTCTCCCCCATCATATATTTTCTGTATAACCCTGACCGCCACCTGAAATTATCATGCTTATCACCAGGTTTATTTGCTTCTTCTCTGTCTCCCCAGACAGAACATTCTGCCAGGAGCGGGAGCCGGTCTGTGTCCCTAGCCACAAAACCTTGGCCCAGCACAGCCTTGGCCGTTGGCTCTCGGTAAGGGTGTTAATGGACTCCTCCCTGTATCCTCTGACACCTGCTGGCACCCTTGGGCTCTCGGTAGATATTTCCTGAATGGAGAGTCATTTTCCTTGAAAGAGAAGGTAGGAATCCCTCTGGCACCTCAGGCCTTCTCCCCGCCTCTTGCCATCTGCCGGGCTCCCTCCTTCCGTCAACGGCCCCTCCCTCCACCGTTTTCCTCTGAGTACGCACCCTTCCCCCACTGGGCTGTGTCTACCAAAGGCCTTGACGCCCCCACCCTGGGCCTGGGCCAGAGGCACAGCCGAGGGCCCACAGGCCCGAGATATGAGATACGAGAGACCCAGGGCAGGACTGGGGTCCCGGCTTGGAGCTGGGTTCAGAGTCTGGTCCCAGGGGCGTAGGAGACTGAGGGGGAGCCCGCATTGGGCGTGCGGCGTCAAGGAGGGGATTCCAGGGGGAACCCCTGGGGACAGGAAGGAGGGGGCAGGGGGGGTAGAAGGCAGGCCTGGCACCTGTGGACAGAAGCCACTTCTTCAGTCCACACAGCTCTCTGCAGTGGCTGCCCCTGGCTGCATAGACACATCGCCGGGAACTCGCAACTCCCGGGTGCCTGGGACCCCCCCCCCCTGCGCCCCCTCTGGCCAATCGCTTAGACGTCACGGGGAGCTGGCCTCAGTGTCTAAGAGCGGCCCCGGGTGACTGGCAGCCGGGCCCCGGGGCTGAGAACCGGACCGTGCTGGAGCCCCCGGAGGAGCGTTCCCGCAGCCCCGTGCTCTATGTCCTGGCACCTGACCCCCGGGGCCAGCAGGATGCTGGAGGTGTCCCCGGTGGGGGCTTAGTTCACTGTAAATTCTAAATCGAGAGCCACCGCTTTCTTCCAACACGTCGTTGTTACTTGTTTTCCTCTGTTCCCAGGGGCAGGAAGTAAGAAACTCACCTGCTATTAAGCCTGAAACCCCCTGGATCTAGGGGCGGGGGGCTCAGAGGCTGCCTGCCCCCACCCCAGTCCTGCTCCTCTCTCTTCTGCTGGGACCCCTAGAGGGGGCCAGGCACAGGCATCTGGGACGGGCTGACAGAACCCTGGAAAGTCCGTCCATCCTCAAAAACTAGCAGCCCCTCCCTAAAGATGAAAATGTGCCTCCTTTTTGTTTTGGGGTTTTTGTTTTTTTAAGTTTGGTTTTTACTTTGCGAGAGAGAGCGCACAAGCTGGGGAGGGGCAGAGAGGAGGAGAGACAGAATCTCAAGCAGGCTCTGCACCATCGGCACAGCCCGACGCGGGGCTCGAACTCACAAACCGTGAGACCACGACCCGAGCCGAGGTCAAGAGTTGGGCACGTAACCGACCTAGCCACCCAGGCGCCCCAGAAATATGTCTCCTTAAAAGCCACTCTCTAGAATATTCTAGAGAGCCAGCTTCTGTAATGACCACCTCCTGAGCCCTCGTCTGGGAGGCGTGTGAGGCAGCGGGTCGTACCAAGGATGCGGGGGTTGGATGTCTGTCGTGGGTCCTGGGATCGAATCCCACCTCCGCTTCCGAAAACCAAGTTCCCTGTGAGCTAGATTCTTCCCGTCGGGCTGTGAGGACAATATCAAGGGGAGCAGCGGGGATCCCGGGGAGTGCTTCAAACGTGCTGTTTGTCGTGCCCACCGGGCCGATCGCAGTGGCCATCGAAGGGCTATTCGGAGCCGCCTCCGAACGTGCGGGCGGCTCGCCCAGGACCGGGGAGGGAACCCATTCCCTGTGGTGGGAAACTTCCGGGGTGCGGGTCAAGCTATCAGTCACACTGTCTCACCCGCACACCCCACATTGTTCTCCTCATTTGCAGCGGGAATCTTTGGGCTAATTATAGAAGTGAAGTAATTACCAGGCCGGCCGGCTCCACGCGGTGTAATCCGTGAAAAACGAGCTTACCGTGGTGCAGGGCGCCTCTGCTCCCCGGGGGTTCGAGAGGCTCCAGACTGTGGCTGGTGCCTGGGTGGGGAGGGGGTCCTGAACTCTCCGGATGGCCCTGTTCTCACCTCCGTCCGAGGTCTTGGCTCAGCTGGTGACGCCTGGGCTGCAGACCAAGGGCTAGAGCTGGATCCTGGAGAGGCCGTTCAACTTTTCCTGGGCATGTTGTGGGGGGTCTCGGGTGGCCCCAGCTTCTCTCTAGCCCGGCCTGGCATTTGTCCCCCTGCTGCTCCGCTGATGCCCTCGAAGACATTGCCGGCAAGCTTTCCCACTGGGTCCCCACCGGCCCTCAGAATCCTTCTCAACACGGTCCCAGCAGCATGGGGATCGGTGAGGGCTGGGGTCTGAGGTGAAGCCGGCCGGCCCGTCCCGCCTCACGTCTTCTAACTCTGAGAGAATCCAAGACGAAGGCTAACTCTGGTGCGAGGCGACCCGTAGCTGTTTACGGGGAGCCCCCCAGGATCACTCCTTGGAGAAGGCTGGAGCACTCAGCAGAGGGAGGAGCACTGTCTCCCTCTGCCCCCCCCAGACTCCTGGCCTGCTGCCTGGGTTCCTAAGTCACCCCTTCATCAACCCCCCACGCCCTTGCCCCAGAGTCTCGGTGCCTGGGGGGGGGGGGGGGGACGGGCACGGCAGAGGCACAGATGGCCTCAGGTCAGTTCACTGCTCTGTCACCACAGTAACCTGGCCCCACGTGGGGCTCGAACCCACGGACCGTGAGATCAACCGACGGAGCCCCCCAGGCGCCCCTGGTCTACGCGTTTGCTAACAAGCCCCAGCAGCCGGTGGTCAGGGTTGGTTCCAACTCTCCAGCTTACAAAGTACTGCCTTGTGCTTAGCGTTGTGTGTGGCACCAGTGAGCCTCCAGGCTGGAGTCCGGATGGTTAATTGCTGGAGAGGAGGGATCGGGTTTTTCAAAGCACATCTTTGCCCCCCCCCCCCCCCCCGATCGACGTGCAATCTCTTATCCCCGCTTTAGGGAAGAGGAAACCGACCCTCGGCATTACCTCGTTCAAGGTCACCCGGAAGGCCAGCAGCAAGGTGGGGCCCTACAACTAAGCCTTTCTATTCCACCGCCCAGAAAATCCTCGCTGCTACTCTTGGTCTAAAACACTTGTGTCTGTGCCCCCGGGAGGCCTGAGAAATCACACGAAAACCTTAAAAGCTTCCCTGTGGTCGGACTTATTCGGGTCTCTGCGCTGATGCACATTAAGCAGGTTGCAGCCTTGGGGACCTCCCCCTTCTGCTGCCAAGAAGCCCGAGTCCCTGGCAAGCGAGGATTTGTATGTATTTATTCTGGTCCGCGAGCTGCAGCAGGCCCGGGCGATGGGGGGGGGACTCATTTTCAGCCGTGACTGTGCCCTCTCTGCTTTTCTCTAGAGCTTTCTCTCCCAGCCTGAGTGGCTGACCTGCCGTTCACCAGGCAGCGAATTAATTACGTGCGGGCACCGCAGACTGTCAAAGAACGAGGAAAAGCAATTTTAGAAAAGAAACCCCTTTTTTCTCGCTTGGTGGCTTTCATTGTGGGAGAAAAGGACCATTACGAATTACATCAGAGCTATTCTGGGGCACTGGGCGGTGGGAGGGGGGTGCTGGGAGGGACCGGGTCTCTGCTCTCTGAGCTGGTCCCAGCCCTCAGGGCGTTTGCTCTGCCCCAGGCCCACCCCCCAGGGAAGAGGGTCTCGCGCCCAGGTGTCCACTCAAGACCCTTGAGTGGAAGGATCCTGTGTGGCCTCTGTCAGATCACAGGATGCCAGGGAAAGCCTGAGGACGATCCAGCACAATTCCCTCATCAGAAGTTGGGAACCTGGGGCCTCTGAGAGGGGAAGGACCTTATCCAAATTCACATGGCCAGACAGGTGAGGGCCTGGGGCCCGGCCCTTCCTCTCGGGAGTGTCCCTTGGCCCCAGAGGTCTGGGGAAGGAACAAGCATCACAGGCTGGGTCCCCTGCAAACCGAGGAGCGATTTAGCACAGGGGGCTGGAGTGGGGTGGGCCAGGGCTCTCGGTAGACGCCTCTAGCAAGGTGAACGGTGACCCCCAACAGATGTGTCCACGTCCCGGCCCCTAGAACCCAGGAACGTGACCTTCTGTGCAGATGCGATCAAGTTAAGGATCTCAAGATGAGACATCATCCCGGGTTATCCGGACGGGCTCTAAATCCAATGATAAGTGTCCTCATCAGAGAGAGGAGGGAAGGCACAGGGGACAGAAGGCCACGTGGCCGGGACCAGAGGGTGGAGGGGTGCACCCACAGGCCCAGGAGGGCCGGCCGCCAACCAAGGCTGGAAGCGGCAGCAGGAGTGTCCCCTAAAGCGCTGGGAGGGGCCGCGACCCTGCCGACACCTTGGTCTCGGACGTCTGGCCTCTGGGCTGGGAGAGAATGGGTTTCTGTTGCTTTAAGCAGCGAGCTCGGTGGCACTTATTTATGGCGGCCTCAGGACACGGACGCATGTGGCTCTGTCCTGATGAGCATCCGGCTGGGCGACAGCCCAGCCCTGCCAGTCCCTCGGGCGGCTCTGGGGCCGGCCACACCCTGCAGGTGGCCCAACCCGGGGGGGGGGGGGGGGGGGGGGCTGGAGGGCTGGGCCACGTGTGTGCATTAGCCGGTGGGTCGCGGGGCCCGTGGACAGGCTGTGTCCTGGATGGAGGGTGGGTCTCATTGCAGGGGCCGCGGGGCCACCGTTTCCTCCACGGAGAGGCTGATGAGCCCATCTGCCCCGGAAGGAGGAAGCTCCTATTCGGCAGAAGAACGAGGACGAAGCGAAAAAGGCCTCAGTGGGAAGAAGGAACGGGGCTTGGGGCAAACACAGCAGAAGCCTGGCCGTCTCCCTCCGCCAAGAACGTTCCGGAAGCCGGGGAACCGAGCACCAGCAGCACCACAGAAAAGGGGGCAACGTAGCGAACGAAAGAAAAAACAAAACGGGTTCAGCTTCGGCAGCGAGGAGGGAGTTCCCCCTGTCAAGACGCCGGCCTCACAGGCGGGCGTGACTCTGCCTCCGGGAAGGCGAGACTTAGCTCGAGACTGCGAAGGAGGAGGGCCACCTGTCAGAGCCCCCGGTGGAAGGTGCCCCGCAGGCAGGCCGGGATAAAGGTGCCGGGAAGGGACTCGGGCCGAGGTCCAGGGGCCCCCGGGTGCGGGGCCGTTCGGACAAGCTGCCCTCACCCCGCGGCACGTGTGCAGAAATACTAGTTCGGGAAAGATGCCCGTGAGATCTTAACACGGGGGCGATCACGTATGGAGGAAGGCGCCCAGCTCTGTCCCCGTGTGTGGGACTGAGAACGGGTGCCGGAAACACGCGTCCTCACCCTCCTCCAGGCTCCCACGCCGCCCGCTCAGCCCTGGCCCTGCTTCTGGAAGCCACCAGGTGAGGCCGGTCCCTGCTGCCCGCCTGCGCCTTCTGCATGGGTGGCCTGGAGCCCCTGACACAGCCCGGCGTCCCCCATCGGAGTGCCCCCCCCCACCCGGCTTTCGTGCAGTCGAGTGGACGCGCAGGCTCATTCTGGCCACGTGTGTTTACGGAGGAGGAGACGTGTGGGCCAGGGGGTGGGCGAGCTGCCCGGCACTTTCCGCAGTGGGGGCGGCGGGCGGCCAATGGCAGTAACCCCTCTCGCTTTCTGTCCCTTTCCTGGTGAATGCCGCGCTTGAGCCCCGGGTCTCGTGTGTTTTGACCGTGTCCACCTGTCCCTTGCTAAAGTGCACAGTTCAAGCCCTTTGGCCATTTTTCTATTGATCTGTCTCTCGTTGGCTTTTTTTTTTTTTTAACGTTTATTTGTTATCGAGAGATAGACACAGAGCGCGAGCAGGGGAGGGGTAGAGAGAGGGGGAGACCCAGAATCCGCAGCAGGCTCCAGGCTCCGAGCCGTCAGCCCAGAGCCCGACGCGGGGCTCGAACTCACGAACCTCGAGATCGTGACCTGAGCCGAAGTCGGTCGCTTCACCAGTGGAGCCACCCAGGCGCCCCAGGAGGTGACTTAATACGGGGTGACTGTGGGCAGCCAGCACTCTGTAAGTGTCCATAGTCACTGTGCTTCCCGCGTATGCTCTGGCAGGGGACCCGCCCCCAGCGGGGGGCGTGGCTCCAGTGGACTCTCACTAAATGCCTGCAGTCAGCCGCACGCCGAGTGACCCGGTGGACACTTGGCCAGAGCCTTCACTCCCGTCCCATATTTGACCCACATTGCTTCTGCAGGGAGGTGCTCCAAGCCTTGTGGGACAGACGAGGACGCTGGCCAGGGGGAACAAGTGGTCTGAGTCCTGTTCTCGCCTCCTGCGCCCAGGTCCCCACCCAGGGACAGCCAGGGCTTGTGGGAGCAGGTGTAGAGCACGCTGCAGGAGGGGACAAGCTACGGGAGGGGATGAGCTGCCAAGAGGGACAATCTTCAGGAGGGGATGAGCTGGAGGAGGAGACACTTTACCGCAGGAGACGGGCTGCAGGAAGGGACACACGATCGATGTTGGGAGGGGGCGTTCAAGGATGTGGGTGCTGGCTGTGGGCTCAGAGGCTGAGGCTTTGCTTCCAGAAGTTTCTAGACCTTGCCCAGGTCCTGGGCTGGTCTAGGAGAGCCTGGTAGAGTCTGGCAGGGGGAGGGGAGTCGATCTCAGCCTCTGAGCAGGGGAAGGCGCTGGAAGCCGTCTAGGGATCAGTGGACACAGGCCCCTGGCTGAGCAGGGGCAGGGTCGGTCCGGGGTTCACCTGGCAGTGCTCGTGAGTGGAAGGATCTGGCTCCCCCGTTGTGGGGAGGGAGACATTTCTGTGCAGTCTGACAGCTGGACCTGCTGTCCCCGGGGAGGGGACCCCGGCTGGGGGGCACGGGGCATGTGAGAGGTGGAGCTGTGGCCCCGGGTCAGGCAGGCCCTCCCCCAAGACCCCCGCCTCCCGGGGCAGCGCCCCGGCGGGGACAGGAGCTGTGTTCCGGAGGCCCAGCCGGTGGAGGCAGACGGAAAGGAAAGGAAGCTGGGCCCGCGGGGTGCAGTGGGCTGGCTGCGGCGTCACCTGGGGGCTTGTTGAACTGGAAGTGACAAGCTGGAGTGAGGGAGCAGGTGGCAATTTCTCCAGCTCCCTCAGACAAGAAATCTGTCCAGTGAGGGCTGGGCTCTCGCGCTTTCGAGAATCGAGCTGCCCGGGGGAGGAATACGGAGTCCCTGAACTCCTCCTCTGCCATGGGGCCCGGACCAAACATGAGGGGGGCGGAGTGTCACGGGAGGGTCTGCGCGGGGCGGGGCAAGGAGAGCACCCCCCGTGGAAGGTTTAGAGAGCGGAGGCCGGCCTGGAACCCACAGAGGGTCCGGTTGACCCTCAGCTCCCGGCCGGCGTCCCTCCTGACCCTGATGTTGGTGACAATACGCAGGCCGGAGGGTGCTGACCTCTCCAGCTTGATGGCTTGCGGGCCATCCACAGCCGTGTCTGGGCTCAGGGAGGGCGCGACAGAATCCCCTCGGGGGAGACGCTGGCTGGTGGGACCCTCGGGCCCCGTCAACCCAGGAGCAGGTGTGAGGAAGGAGTTAAAACCATGAGTCGCCTGAGCTCCGCGCCTCCCCAGGAAACAGTTTCCTTGCAGAGCGGCGACCACAGCCGCCTGCTAACACCTCCCAACGGACGCAGCAAGTGGGGTCTGAGCCCGTGGACCCTGCACCCCAGCCCCCAAGCTCCCGTCTGGCCCCACAAGCTTCTGCACCTTTGCCCTGCCCTTCCACCTGCTGGAGCCCCTTCCCCACAGCTGTCAGCTCCATCGTCCTTGTCTTTCCCTCCGTGTCCCTCGACCCCCAACTCCTGCACGGGGATTCCCAGGAGGCAAAGTGTGTCTGTTGTGTAGGCCCCAGCACGGGGCCAAGCCCGGAGCAGGTGCTCAAGAAACACCAGCTGGGTGTTTCGGCCTGGGTGGCTCGGTCGGTTGAGCGTCTGACCTCGGCTCAGGTCATGGTTGGTGAGCTCGAGCCCCACATCAGGCTCTGTGCCGACAGCTCAGAGAAGTCCTCAGGCTGCTCCAGGTGACATGACTTGTAAAAGGACCTAGAACTTGTAAAAGGTCCTTGTAAAAGGACCTAGGATGTGAGGACTCGGGGTGTCCCAGGCTCTCCCACAAAGCACGAGATGCCCCCACCAGCAGTCAGGCTCGCCCCCCACCTCCAGCTGGTCCCTGCCATGATGTCCACACCAGGGTCATAGAAGGGCCCGTGTTTGGAGGAGGAAATAATGGATACGACCGCCCCCCACCCCCTGCCGTTCACCGGGGCTCTTACTCTCCCAGTGGACACGGACCTCCACCTGGTGCTGTCATATCATGAGTCAGCGCACAGAGAGACCCCAAGAGCCCGGGCTGGGGGTCCTCGCCCCCACACCTCACGTCAGGCGTCCACAGAGCACCCTCGGGCACACGTGCGTTCGTCTCTCTCCCCCAGCGGGCACGTCCGCTCCCCAGGCGTGGACTCGGCCGTGATGATGATGACAGTCTCAGGAGGCCATCGTGAGGGACACAGATTCGGGGCCGACCGAGCCCTGTGCCCGGGGAATGAAGCCCCATAAGAAAGAGGCACGTGTTTCCAAACGCACGTGCCCCGGAAGCTGCTTTTCGGTGAATGTCTGGCCAGGGAAGGGGAAGCTCAGAAGTGCCGACTGGAGGGGGTGTCCCTTCCCTCACTGACGTAGGAGGCTCCCTGAGTCCTCCTGCGTGCAGCCCCCAGCCCAGGCCGGGCACACGGGAGGCCCTCACAGGGTGACCGTCAGGCAGTGGGAACGGATGGATGGAAGAAATGCACACGTGGCCCGAAACAGCTCAGGGAGAAGAAGCCGGCCCAGCCCTGGGGGGACGCCGTGGACCTGGGTGCAAACCTCATATCCAGCTCTCACCGCGCAAGATCACAAACCTCCCGGGAGCCCCGGTTTCTCCGCCTGTCAAATGGGAACGACGTCCCTGCGTGCCTGCCTCCCTGGGACGTGGGGAGGTGTGAACATCAGGGGCAAAGTGCAGTGCGCTGTGTTGGGGGGGGGGGCGCCATCCAGGCAGCTGGGCCGCGGGGCCCCGAGTGCCAGACGCCAAGGGCGCAGGGGTCTCGGGTCCGACACCTGCCGAGGAGGCGCACACGCATCTACAGGCTTTTCAAGCTCAGTTGGGGTCGGCCGGGATCAGGCTGGGCAACCTGAGACTCTTGCGAACGAGTCCCGAAGAGCCTCTGGCCAGTGTTTTGTGCAGGGAAGCTTCCGGAACTCTCCTTCTCCCCCTTTCCGCTCCCAGAGCTCAGCTGAGACCAGGGCCCCCAGGACATCGGGACTGTGGGTGCTGGGGGGGGGTGGGGGGGCGGCAGGACAAGGCACGCAGGGGAAACCCACGACTCCCAATGTTCCAGGACGTGGGCAGGGGGGGACGGCTTGCTGGGCGAGAGGCTGGCGGAAGAATCAGGGAATTTCTTCAGACCAGACTCTTCCCGTACCTGGAGCTTTAGGTATTGCCCCACTGCGTTTCTGGAAGCCCCAGGGCCCCAGAGCCCCCCCCCCTCCTCCCCGCCCCTGGCTGTGGCAGACTGGCCAGATGGCACAGCCCTGGGAAGGGGGGTCCTAGAGAGCCAGCTGCCGCAGGCTGGGCCCCTGGGGGTTCTCACCGGCTCCAGGGGGACACCAGGGACCAGAGGGCAGGAGAGGAACACAGCCCCAGCCCAGGCCCTCCCAGGCCCCCTTCTTTCCAGCCCCGGCTGTGGGGGGCTGGGTGGGCAAGAAGCCCTGGGGTCCCGGTTTCCACAGCAACCACAACAGATGGGAGGACTCGGGCTCAGGCTCTGAGGGGTGGGAGCTGCCTCTTGGGACCCAGCACTGGCTGCCCTCTTCAGGCCCGCGGGGTCTGGGTCCTCCCACGCTGTGCTCCTGCCCGTTATTCTGACTCCTGGGACAGTGCTCTGCGGCAGAGTGGCCCAGCTGGCCTCCGTTCGAGCCCCGGGCCCTGCATCCCCAGTGACAGGCCCTGGGGAGGGACCTTCGGGCCTCAGGGTAGGCGGATACAGCAGATACAGCCTGGGGCAGCGGTGGGATCTGCCGACGGGGGGGGGGGGGGGGGGGGGGGTGCCGCGCACCGTGAGTTGTCTGGGCAGCCACCCGGGACCCCCAGTCTGGAGCCTGGGCCCCCGGCGCAGGGGGTGAGGCAGCACGGATGGCGAGTGTAGACCGCATTCCCAGAGGGCAGGCCGAAGGAGGGAGAAGAGAGACACAGGGGAGACTGCGGATGTGGGGGTTCCCCTAACGGAGGCCCCAGAGCAGACAGGGCTAGAACGTAGTGGATGGGGGTTCGGCGTGCCCGGGGGGTGCCCCGCCTGGCCCTGGGGCCTCCCCCCCGCAGCCAAGCAGCTTCACAGCACGAACAGGAGAGACTCCGCATGGGGCTGGGGCAAGGAAGGCAGAACCTGCTGGAATCAGCCCCATTTGCTCTTGAATGAGAGAAATGGAAGCAAAATGAAGCGGGGCCCCGGGGGGCGAGGCAAGTCTGGGGGCCTGAGATACCCCGCCCTCTGCCAACCACGGCGAGAGGGCCCCAGGGCAACCCCCCCCCAGGCCAGCAGCGGCTTCCAAGACTTACCGGGATTTCCCCCGACACGGTCGGCTGGTTTCTTTGAGGCACTGGACAGTTGCCCTACAGAACACTCAATTTATCCGCGAGCAGCGGTCGGCCGAGCCGCCAGTCACCTTTCCTGCCGGCTCTCGGGCGGGACGAGCTACACGCAAGGGCCACGGTGTCGACGCGCTCCGTGGAGACCCGGGGGTGGGGACCCGGGTCGGTCGGAGGCTCCTCCGCGGATGCCTGGGAGGCACACGGTGTAGGATCCTGTTCTCGGTAAGGACGGCTCGGGGGAAAGGGTCCTGGAGCGGACCCAAAGAAGCAGGGAGGTGGGAGTCGCACCGTGGCCTGCGGGTTCCAAGGTTCCAGGAACAGGACGGGGCTGGGGTCATACGGGATGAGGGGGGAGCGCCCGCCTCAGTACACAGGGGTCCCCGTTGCCCCTCCGGACACTTGCCCGCTCTGCCCGACCCCGGCCACAGGTCACGCGGCATCCCGCGCCCCCAGGCCTCCCTCCCTCGGCCCACACGGTTTTCCCCACCCGGGACGCAGGTGCCGACCCTCCTCCTGCCCTGAGGAAGACCCTCCTCCTTCCAGGGACTGATGCTTTTATCAACAACACGCATCAAGGCAACCGATATTTATTGGGCACATGCTCTGGGCCGGGCTCGGATCTAGGAAATGAAACTTTGCCACACTTTTCAAATACCAGCGTGAAGCTCAGGACTGTGCCTCCAATACCCCACCGAAGGCTCCAAACAGGCCCTTTTTACAGATGAGAAGACAGAGGACCAGAGAGATTAAGATCCTTGCCACGCTGATACGTAGCGATGGGGCCTGTGCTCATGTCGGCAGCCGCTTCCTGCTGGATAACCGGGGCCAAAGGTCACATGGTCCTTGCCTTCCTGGAGCCCAAAGTCGGCTGGGGGGAGTGACATTAACCAAGCAGTCCCATTGCTTTTGGGACCTGCAAAGGAGAGGGACACGGAGCGTCATCTGTCACCGGGGATTACCAGGTGGGTGAGATCAGGAAAGGCTTCCCGGAGGAAGCGGTGCTTGAACTGAGGTCTGAAGGTCAAGCCGAAACTAACCAGGCTTGGAGGAGAGAGAAGTGACCCATCCTACTCATACTAGTCATCTTTCAAGGCCCAGCCGGCCTCCTCCAGGAAGTCTTCCTTGCCCTCTCCCAGGCCGGGCTACCGCACTACAGCTTTGCACCTGTCTCTGGGGGTGGTCGGTGGGGTGGGCTGAGGCCAGAGGGCAGCACGGCAGGGACCCATTGGGCTCATGGTGCCAGCTGTGTGGGCCGAGAGCCTGAGCCCCTGGGAGAGGCAGGGAGAGCATCTGTCCAGGCAAGGTTTGCAAACGGAGGAAGCAGGGGAACAGGAATCACTGAGCCACAGCCTTCCCTTCTGGAAGAGGGCTTTCCCCCACGACACCCTGTCCTTAGCTTGTACCCCAATTGCACGACGTCTAGCGCCTGGACGGGCAGGGGTTGCCTGGCCACCAACAGGAAGTGGCACTTGCTCCAGGCATTGTCACTCCCTCCCCTGTCCCTGTCTGTAACTCAGAGCAAAGGCAGCATGAGTTCCGCCATGTCGAGGGACAAGGCGGCTCTACCAGGGTGTCCCAGGCAGGGCCCGAAGCTGGGGGGTGGGGGGGGGGTGTCCTTGACCCCTCTGGCACCAGGAAGGTGAAACAATAACAGCGGGAACCGATCCCGGACTCCCAACGTCGTGGCGGGGATGGCCGGGAGCCTGGGACCGCCCGTGTGCACAGCTCCGCCAGCCGGGGACCTTGGGTCTGGTGCTTTGTGCCTTTGCCCTGGTTTTTCCATCCTCAGAAGGGGCGAGACGATCCTAGCACCGTCGTGGGAACGGAGGAGTCAGACAGAGCCCGTCCAGCCCCCGCCACGGTGTCTGACCCACAGGGACGCTCAGTTCGTGGCGACCATCGCCATTCATGGTTTGCTCACAGGCTCAGAAGGTCTCACTACGTGTGTCGCCAACCAGCCACGGTGCCCCGGGATGAGCCTCAGAAACCCAGGATGGCAAGAAATGGGTCTAGACTGTGACCTTGCGTGGCAGGTACTATTATTTTGCGAGTGGGTGGGGAGGATCACCCCGGGAGCCTCGCGACCACCAGCCACCGCCCCCGCCCCGCACAGGTCGGTAAGGCCAAGCCACACTTCTGGCCCCGTCTGCAAAAACCTCAGGCAGAGAATTTCGACTCCGATGGCCTCCTCCAGACTTCTCACAAACAGACGCAAACCCCCTCCGGCGGAATTCACCTCGGAGCCAAACAGGACAGTAAAATGCCAAGAACGATGAGCTAAGTCTTCTGAAGGGACGGGACCAAATACACGAGGAATCAGGGCACCACGAGTAAGAACCAACAGAAACCGCGGGCAGCCAGAGCACTTTCCGGCCGCGGAGTTATTAGAGGAAGACACCCAGCGCGTCTGTTTGGTGCGATTAAGGAAACAAAAGAGCGGAGAAGTGAAAAATGTGAGTTGAGAGCAAGAGGTTCTAAAAATGACTTGGGCGGATTTGAAAAAGAACCAAATAGAATTTCTAGAAATGAATAAAACAGCAAATTGTGTAACTCGGTGCAATCTCTCTGGCAAGCGACTTGGCATCATCTCGTAAATGTGGAGCTGAGCAGAAGGAGTCGTTTCGTGTCAACATTTTTGAGAGACTCTCTTGTCCACGGGCACCAGGGGACCGTGCCAGAATGTTTCTGGGAGCGCTGTTTGTAATGGCAAAATACACAGACAACAAAACTGGAAAGAAAGAAGGGAAGGAAGGAAGGAAGAGGGAGGGAGGGAGGGAGGGAAGAAGAGGGAGGGAGGAAGGAAGGAAGGAAAGAAGGAGGGAAGGAAGGAGGGAGGGAGGAAGGAGGGAGGAAGGAGGGAGCAAGAGGGAAGAAGAAAGGAAGGAAGGAACGAATGAAGGAAGGAACAAAGGAAGGAACGAAGGAGAAAGAAAGAACTTTCTGAAAGGCAGAAATGCTCAGTTCTGGGAAGAGCTGTCTTGAGAAGTAGTGAGCTCCCCGTCACTTGCAGGAGGTGAGCTGAGACCGCCGACTCCTCGTGACTATGTATGCTGTGCTCTGAGGTCTCATTTTGTTCGAAGGTCCTAGGAGCTGCCTGATCACAGGGCCCCCGTCTGATTTCTCTCCCAAGATCCCGGCTCCGGGCCGGACGCAGGAGCCAGGCTCCGTGGATGTTGAACGAGCAAACTAATGAATCAATCAACGAACAAATGAATTGAGCGAATGAAACACCACAGTGGCTGCGGTCATCCTATTTCCCTGCCACGCGGACGGCCCTGCCCCCCACCCCCCAGCTCCCGGGAGCCCCGGCCTGCCCTCGCGTCTCCCAGGCGACGTGACTCACGCGTTCCCTGGGCCGTGGAAGGCATCCAAGTCGTGTAGGTGTTTGGCCCTGTACGCAGAGCCTGCCTCCTCGGAGAAAGGGAGTGCCACTCCCCTTCTTCCCCTGGTCACGTGCCCTGCCCTCACCTCTCTGAGCTCTCAGCCTGGGGGGACCGTCCCCTTTCCAGGGTCAGACAGGCCTGTGGGCGCCGTGTCTGGGCCACATCTCGCTAGCGAATGGTTCCAGCTCTCTGAACGGCAATCCCCTCATTTGTGAACTGGAGGGAAAAAGTAGGTCCCTCCGCAGGCTGCTGTGGGCATCCGTGCAGTTTTATGGATGAGAAAGTTCTAGGGGCGCCTGGGTGGCTCCATCGGCTGAGCCTCCGACTTCGGCTCAGGTCACGATCTCGCGGTCCGTGGGTTCGAGCCCCGCCTCGGGCTCTGGGCTGACGGCTCGGAGTCTGGAGCCCGTTTCGGATTCTGGGTCTCCCTCTCTCTCTGCCCCTCCCCTGCTCATGCTCCGTGTCTCTCTGTGTCAAACATAAACAAACATTTAAAAAAATTTTTTAAGAAGAAAGTTCTATGGAAAGACGAAGGCTGGGACCCAGGCCCGGGGGCCATGATTCCACCTTACAGCAGGGCAGACCCTGTTCTCACATTTAGTTCTCACCCAGCCCGATGAGCCCAGCACTGTGTGCTTTACGGCCGAGCTGACAGGGTCACAGAGGCAAGGACCAGGCCGCCTGGCAGGGGAGCCGAGCTGAGTCCCTACGCGCGCCCGCAGGCCCTGGCGGTCGGACTCGGCCACCCCGCCCAGCCCCTTGGGTCCCGACGCTCTCACCTCTAAGAGCCACGGGCTTCCCAGCGGATTTCAAATGACAGGACGGTGGCGTCGAGGGCCGTCCGCCGAGTGAGGCAGGCTTGGGTTCGAATCCCGGCCCACCGCTGGGCTGTGTCATTCTGGACCCACCTGCCCGTAATTCCCAACCCTCGATTCCCCAACCACGGCTCCTGCCTCGGCCACGGAATCCAGTGAATGCCACGCAACCGGAGGTCTTGAGTGCGTGGGGCTTGTGCTCGGGTGGTCTCCCGCGAGGACATCCTGGACCGAGCGCTGGCCCGAACCCGACCGCAGGCTGGAGCCGAGTCCCCGGAGAAGCCGGCCAGGACCAACCAAACCGCGGTTGACCTGCAGACCCCGAGCGTCAGGGTCCACCCGTAAGCCACCAGTCGGCCAAACTGGCTTCTTTTGGAAACAGCTGGCTGATTCACTCTCTGCGCTTTGGAGCCTTCATCCACAGGACGGGGACACGGCCGCCCACGCCCCAGGGCTCCGGGAGAATGAGGGGACACACCCGAGTTGGCCGGGCCTCCTGTGGGCCCCCCGGCTTCCCTGCAGGAACAGAGCCCCAAGAGCACCTGACGACTCTGTCTCCCCACACGGCCACGACCGTGACGTCCTCAGGGCAGGGCTGGCCTGACCCGCATCTCAGTGCCCGGCGCCTGGCACAGAGCCTGGTGGGAAGACGACCCCCGGGACACGTCTGCTGCTTTCCTTCCCCGGCTGGCTCAGGGGTGTGATGACGCCCGGACGGTACTGCCTCTCACGGCCCTTCACAGGGTCACTCCATCCGGGTGCTGAGTGACTGTCCTCCCTGAGCACCGTCACCGCAGGTGCGGGCACAGGTGTGCTTTTACGTGAGAATCGCGGGAATCCCGATAGCCAGGTGTATCTGTGACGGCCACGCTCAGGCTTGGAGATGCTGGGGAGGGTGTGGCTTCAGAGAATTAGGGAGACCTTTAAGCCCAAGACCCGGGGGGGAAGCAAGGACTGGGCTCGCACCCTCTTCACAGACCCCCTTGTCACCCTCAGAGGCCCCAGGGAGCAGGGACCAGGGCGGTGGACGGAGCCCCCACGCAAAGGACCAGCGAGGAGCTGATTCGAAGGGTCCTCTGCCGACGGGGCATCTGAGGGAGTGGACACAGACCCTGAGGTTCCATGGGGACCACCTGGTTCTCTCCACCCTTCACCGCTTTACACACGAGGAAGCTAGAGTTCCAGAAGGAAACCACACAACACAGTGGAAAGCTCAGCTCAGCCAGAGACAGACCATGCGGGACCCAGGGGTCCACCGGGTTGGGCCAGCCCGGCTCCCCGGCAGGGTGGTTGGGGGGGGGGGTCGCTGGAGGCCGGCCTGCCCACTCTGAGCGTGAGGGTGGCAATAAGGGAGCCACAGAGGCCTGCCTTGCCGGAGACACAGCCTCTGCGTGACCTTTCCCGGGCTGCCGGGAGGGGCCAAAGCGTCTTCCCAGACCCGGGACGCTCACGCACCGCGGTGATAACTCCGTGTCCAAGAGCTGGACGCCCTGTGATTCCAAGCTGGGAGCACCTCTCAGAATTCCGTCCGTGAACGTCACCACCAAACCCATCACCGCATCTGAGGAAATCAGACCCTTCGGGGTGAATTGAAGCAAAGAAAAAAAATTCCGCACCTCTCACGTGCCCAAGCACTCGGCCAGGCACGCGACATTTATCTTAAATGTTTAAAGCGTTTTTTAAAATGTTTATTTACTTATTATTGAGAGGGAGAGAGCATGCAAGCAGGGGCAGGGCAGAGAGAGAGGGAGAGAGAGAACCCCAAGCAGGCTCCACACTGTCAGCACAGAGCCGGACACGGGGCTCCAACTCACGAACCTCAAGAGCATGACCTGAGCTGCAACCAAGGGTCAGACGTTTAGTCAACTGAGCCGCCCAGGCGCCCCCCTAGGCATGCTACACTTCAACAAATGTCCTCTTATGAGACACGTATTATTATCCCCATTTCATTGATGAGGAAACTGAGTCCGATAAAGGTGAAATTACCCCCATTTCATTGATGAGGAAACGGAGTCTGATAAAGGTGAAATAACTCACCCGGGAATCGGTAACAGGACCTGTGTCCTGCTCAACTGTCCATTCGTGTGTGCGTTGAATCATTCGTTCAGTATTTAAGGGGTATCTGGTCCCTGCCGGACGCTCTGGGACCTGAAAGTCCATGCCCTTGGCCTCTGTATCGTGCTGCCTCCCAGCCTACGGACTTCCTGCTTCGTTGCACGTTTGCTGAGCACCTGCGATGAGCCAGAACCCAGGCGGGGGGGCACCGCCCTGCACTCGAGGACATTGCTCTCCAAAGCCGCAGAGGCCGCCGCAGGAAGGATGGGTCCACGGGGCCCCTGCAGCTTGAGAGGGTGCTGGTGGCCTGGCTGGCGTGCAGAAGGTGCTTAGCAGGTGTTCGAAGCCCAGAGCAGTGGCAGAGTCCTTCTGGTATCCCGTGCACCAGGACCACCAGCCTCGGCTTGCAGAGCTCATCATCACCTCCCGGGGCAGCCCTGCCCTTGCCGAGCCACTCAGACCCCCCTCCGCAGGGGCTCCAGCCCACCTCCCATGCACCCACAACTGCACGCGCCTAGAATTCGTCCTGCGTGAGTGTTATCTGGAAGCTTCTACCAGTGTTTGAGTCTCGTGGCCATGAAAACCTCTACCAGTCGCAACCTACTCTCTTGACTTGTCTTTATGTAAACAGGCTCACGGATGGTCCCACGACGCGCCTGAGCAGACGGAGGCTCAGAAGAGCCACGTAACTTTCCACGGGTCACGGAGCCAGAAGTCGAATCTAGACAGCTGGTCCCGTGCTTGACACTCGTTCGCTCGATTGTTGGCCGTCGGTCCCAAGGCCCCCCAACAGCACACGCTCGGGGCCACCAGCGAGCTGGAGGGAGAGAACGGTATCCCCACCCTCTAGTCCCCATGGACCCCCAGGAACTGGGTGAAAACCATTGTGAAAATATCGAGTGTCTTTTGCTCACTTAATGTTATGGACGCCATCCCGAAAGATGAAATGATAAATTTTGACCTGAGATCATATAGAAACATCACCACTACGCACTGGGGTTTGGAGCACACTGAATTATCATTGTGAAGAAAATTGCTGAAAAGAATATTACGATATTTTGGGGCTCCTGGGCGGCTCAGTCGGTTAAGCAACGGACTTCGGCTCGGGTCGTGATCTCACACTTTGTGGGTTCGAGCCCCGCGTCGGGCTCTGTGCTCACAGCTTGGAGCCTGGAGCCTGCTTTGGATTCTGTGTCTCCCCCCCCCGCCGCCCCCCCCCCCCGTTGCTCATGCTCTGTGTCTCTTGATAATAAATAAACATTAAAAAATTTTTAAAAAGAACATTATGATATTTCAATTAAAACTAACAAAACGCATGGGGAAAAAATATGCAAAATGAGTAAAAACTCATTATCCTTCCCAAAAGGAGAGGCAGAAGGGAGGGCATTGGTCTAGGACCTAGGAAGGACACTTGGTGCGACCCTGCCGTGAGCCAAGGGCTGGGTACACAGCAGCGGAAAAGCTTCAGTTTCTGACTTTAAAGAGTTGACGTTCTAGACGCGCATTCAGCCACTGGACCTACGGCCACAGCCGCATGCGACGCTCTGTGAGGGGAGCACGCGGCTTCCTAGCTGGAAGGTTACAGGGACAGCCTTTCTAATTTGTTTTAATGTTTATTTGTATTAGGGAGAGACAGAGAGTGAGTGGGCAAGGGGCGGAGAGAGAGGGAGACACAGAACCGGAAGCAGGCTCCAGGCTCCGAGCTGTCCGCACAGAGCCCGACGCGGGGCTCGAACCCGTGAACCGTGAGATGGTGACCTGAGCTGAAATCGATGCTTAACGGACTGAGCCAGAGGCGCCCCGACAGCCTTCCTGATAAAACTGACATTTTAGCTGGGACCTCAGGGACTTGCGGGACAAAGCAGACGATAGCCGAGAGGGGATCAAACGAGGCATCTTGGAATATAAACAAACCTGGAGTGTGTGTGCATGCACGCGTGAGCATCCGGATGTCTGTGTGTATATTCTCCTGTGTGCGTGCGTCCAGGTGGCTGTGCACAGATGTGGCCGCCCCGGGCCCACGCGTCTCCGGCACCCGCCGTCCTCCCCGGCTGCGTCCGGAAAGAGGACGTCGGGGACGCTCCGTTGGTGCCCGTTCTGAGGTCGGCGGGGCGTCCGGCCCGAGCCCCCGCTGTCCCGTCTGCCGGCTCCGCCCTCCTGCTCCCCTCAAGCCGCAGGTGGCCACTGGGGATTTGGTTTCTGCAGACCCCGCGGGCCAGGGAAAGCAGCCGGGGTTCTTTCTGAGTCTTGGCCTCACATTTGGAGGTTGGCCTTGAGATGTCGGTCGCTTAGCAACCGCCTCCCGGGCTGGGCCGCCTCCACGCTTTGGGTTGTCTGCGGGCCCCCGGGCAGGCCCGGAGGTGTGTGCTCCCCAGGCCGGCTGAACCCGGGGGGCCTTTCCAGGGGGGCTCGGGGTGACCGCTGCCGGCTCCGCCAGAGGCACAGTGTGGGGGTGTCTGGAGGGCCCCCAGCTCCCCTCCCACACTGCGCCTCCCAACTCCCCGCTCCGTCCCAGAAGCCCCAGCCAGGAGGTGGGGGGACGGGGAGGGCGGAGGTTGGCTTTTGCAACCCGGCCAGCCCTTGGTTTTCCCAGCTCTGGGCACAAGCGCCCCTCGGGTGACACCGTACCTCCTTCCCCCTGGCTCTGCAGGAGCTCGCTGACCCCCGCTGTCACGTCAGATGTCCAGGTGTCTCAACACCCAGCGCCCAGGGCCTCCAGTTCTGCCAGACTGCAGGGCACAGTTCGGCTCTGCTCCCACGGGACCAGGGCCGGTGGCCCCCTGCCCTGCCCATCACACCCCGTCGGTTTTATCCCTGGCAACCTGCAGAGTCCGGGTGCCTGTTCCATGTCGTCGGGATTCCAAACCAAAGCTCTGGCAAGCAGGGGGGGCTGTGGCTGCCGCGGCTGGGGAGACGGTCCTCACGGCCAGAGCTCTCCGGGGGCCCCGAACGGCCTCCAGCCATTCTCCATTTCCTCCCTCCGTGGCCGGACCTTACTCAGCACGCACACACGGCCTTCCACGGCTGGGAAGCGTGTCCGGGAAGCCAGGGGAAGTCTCAGAGAAGACGCGGACTGGCCAGCTGGGGTTGGGTCCAGCCCGGAAATCATCTCAGGGGCTGGCTGTCAGCAGGATGAGGAAGCCCGTGACCCATGGTCTCCCCAGGAGCACCACCCTGTCAGCCTGTTCTCGGTCCTTCTGGATGCCTCTCCTGGGTCCTTTCTCAGATTTCATAAGTGGGCTTGTTCCCAGCCTGCTGCTCCCGACTGCCTTCTGCTCGTGCCCCCGTCCCCTGCAACCAGGACTCCCGCCAAACCCACCCCTGCCTTCCCTCCCCGCCCCACCCCCCTGCCCCTCTCATCCTGCAAATCCTCCCCGGCCCAGTTCATACGCCACCTCCTCCAGGAAGCCTTCCTCAACACCTGTTCGGAGCTCTCTTATTCCTCAAGCCTTACTCCTCCGATCCCCCCTGCTCCTCCCCACATGCTCTGAGGCTTGAAAATACAGCACGCAACCCACTGGCCCAGAGTTCCCGATGCTTGAGGGGAGACCTTGTTCCCCGCCGGGGCCTGGACTGGCCCTGAGTTCGCTCACCCATTTTTTTTTTGGTGCCGCCTCTGTTTCCATTTGGTCCTGGAGAGGCCACGCGAGAGAAGAGAAGGCGCCCTGGGCTGGGCGGAGGCCACCCGGAGCCTGCCCCAGACCTTGGCCTCGTTTGTTCCGGATCGAGCAGCTAACCACACGCCCGCGGCAGTTCCAGGCGCAGAGGCTATAGTCCTACACAGAACAGACTCCTTCCTCATGGCGCCGACCTTCTGGTTTGGAAAGATGGGCAATAAATCATAAGTGAGTCGACGTTTACGATGCGGATGACGCTAAGTGCCGCGGAGACGAGACGAACACGGAGAAGGGCGCAGGGGAACGCGCGCGGCCGGCCATCCACCCGCCCATCCTGCCGCGCGCCCAGCCGCGTCTTCCCAAGCACCACGCAGAGCCCGGGGCGGGGAGGGGGGTGCACACACGGACGAGATTCACCGTGGTGCAGGTTGCCGAGTCCTTCGACTCACCCGGCTCAAGTAGAGTGCCTCGAATGGAAGGGAAACTGCGGACGGTTCTGACCCCCGAAGCTCCGCCTCCCGGAGGGGGCACTTGGGGGGGCTCTTAGTGGATGAGTAGGAGCTCACCCCCGAGGCTGGGGGGAAAGGCCTTGGAGGGAGAGGGAAGGGCCAGGCTCCGAAGCCCGGAAGAATGTGACGCTCTCGGGTAGCAGGGTATCATCTGAAATGCCTGCAGGGCTGCCTGAGATCCTGATGGGGAGGCAGGCAGGGGCCAGATCATAAAGGGTCTTGTGGCCCACGCCAAGGAGGTCGGGCTTCATGGAGGGGTAGTGGGGGAGGCACTGAAGGGTTTAAGCCGAGGAAGAGCGTAGAGACTTTGGAGGGCCACGTGTCAGCGTGCCGAGCAAGGCGGGGTGGGGGCGGGGTGGGGTCACAGGAGGGGTCTGTCCTGGCCCATGGGGGCAGGACACCATGGCGGCTGACACTAAGGCCGCGCGGAGGGTGGAAGAGAGGAAGAGAAAGGAGGGGTTGTTGGGAAGGAGCCCGGCCCTGTGGGTAACAAGCAAAGCCAGGCGCTGAAAGGGGGAGCCAAGGGAAAGAGGAGGTCGGAGGGTAGAGGGTAAAATACAGGCCAGGGGCCGTGAACGGTGACGCTCCTGTCGTTTGTCCAGGAAGAGAAGCCAGGAGTCGCTAAAAACAGAAGACCCCTGGTTTCTGCACTATCTCGTTCTCCAAACTCTTGTTCAAGGTCCCCTTGCTCCCTGGGGGAAGGGGCGGGGGGCTCTGCTCCCTCGACCTGCCCCTCTTTACTGCCAACACCCAGCCTTTTTCTGGGCCCTCTTCCCTCGCCCCAGGAGGCCTCACTCACTGCACACGGGTGAGTGTTGCTGCGTCCAGACCTGCCACCTCCAGCCAAGCGCCTCCCCTGAGCTCCAGGCAGACAGAACATCCCGCTGCCCCAGTTCTCGCCCTGAGCCCAGCCTACGCCAGGGAGGAAAAGGCCGGAGGTCGGGGTTCAGCCGATTCCGTCCACCAATGCCGTCAATGCCCGTCTGTCCTTCCGCTCTGTCCTCCTCAGTCTGGGGCTATGGTCCCCACGGTCACAAAATGGCTGCCGAGATCAAGACGCCACCTCTGCATTCCGGGCGGGAGGAAGGACACAAAACCCAGAAACCAGGAAATGGTAGCAAACTCTGGTACTTTCACAAGACTTTCCTAGAAGCCATGCCCCAGGGACTTTTCACCCACACCTTTTTTAACCAGAAGGGGGCCACGGGGCCTCCCGTGACTGCAAGGGAGGCTGGGACATCAGGTGCCTCTGTGGCGGCTCTGACCGAAAGCGGCTGTTTGCGAGGCGACGGGCAGCGTCTCCTACCGCCTCTGAGGTTTCACTCCGTCCCTGATCGCCTCAGCGGTGGGAACAGACGGCAGCCGGGTTCTGGGAGCAGGAACCCCCAGGCCTGGGCCCCGGAGCCCCCTGAGTGCTGCTCCTGGGGTGACCTCGGTGTCTGGCAGTGTCACAGGCACATCAGGGCTCTCAGACTCTTAGCGGGAGCACTGGATGCCGGTCATCGCACCGGACAGATTCGTTTTGCGCGACGTGCCTGGGTGACGATGCTTCCTTACACACAACCAGCGGTGTCGTCTCCCACACAAATCACTGCCAGGACCACACAACAGCGTTTCCGTTATCTCTGTGCAACCGGCCTCCCCGGGCTGATAAACAGCCGGGCTTGAAACGTTGCTTCTGCAAATGGAACTCTGCGGGGCCCAAGGACTACCACTGCGTTCATTATATTCCCAGAATCCTCCATTTATCCCTGGCCCGCCGCTCTGGTGCCCGGGTGGGTGTGTTTGCTCCCCTTTGCGAAAGCACAGGGCTGGCCAGGCCCGCGCAGCCTCTGGGACCTCTGCTTCCTCCCCTCGAGCGGTGGGCAAGAGGCCCGCTTTGCCCGGGTACAGACGCTTTGCTTCAGACCCCCGTGCATTTGACTGCTGGAGGCGCCAACCTGGGGACGCGGCCCCAAGGCCGGGGCCCGGCTCCGGCCCCAGAGCCAATTACCATGTCATGCGAATCCTGGCCTTCACACATCAGGTGCATCGTGGCTGGTCTATTTTTAAAGCCACCAAAGGGATCAATTCGAGCCTGAAATGCTCCTCTGGCCTCAGCACACTCTTTGACTTGGGGCTATTCCTAGACAAGGGGCCTCTTTGGATGGAGGGGAGACGGGGCTGGAAAAGGGGCTGCGGGGACCATCCCACGACCACCCACGCCCCCCCCACCCCACCGCCAGCCTCCGGGGTTGGTGTAGGGTAGGGAGGCAGCCCCTGAGCAGGGAGCTGTTGGTGTAGGGTAGGGAGGCAGCCCCCGAGAGTCCCGGGCAGTCGGCAAACACCTTGGGCTCGGCACAGGACAGCCAGGCTCCTTCTGTCTCCAGGCCTTGGAAGCAGACAGGAGCCTCTGTCGGAGACGCCGAGAGCGCTCACGTTGGGAGGGCCCGTCAGTTCCGTATTTGTACGCGAACGTGCACGAGTGCTCACAGCGGCATTATTCGTAACCATCAGAAAGGGAAAACAACCCGAATGGCCATCGGCTGGCACACAGATACACACAGGCTGCCGTGCAGGTGACCCTGGGACCCGTCACGCTAATGAAGGAAGGCCCCGAGAGACCACCTACCGTCTGATTCCGTCCGTAGGAACTGCTCGGAACAGGCAAATTTGTAGAGATGGAAAATGTAGATCAGGAGTTTCCTGGTGGTGGGTGTATGAGAAGGTCAGAGCTAAAGGGTGTGAGTTTTCTTTCCCGGGGTGATGAAATGTTCTAAAATCGATCGCAGTGATGGCCGTGCACCTTGTGAAGGCAGTAAAAACCACGGGCCTCTGTAAATAGGTAAACTGTGTGTGCAATGATCTCAGAGCTATTACCCGCCCCCCCCCCCCAAAAAATATTCACTTACAGAGACAGCAATTTCCTTGAATTGGTGGTGTGGGTCCTCCTAAAAGACACCGGGACATGGGCTGATGGTAAACGGCGTCTCCAAGGGTGGCTTTGCAGACGGATGGGAGGGTATGGGCCGAAACGTGGCAACAACCCAAATGTCCGTTAGCTGATGGGTGGATACACAAAATAGTTTTTCTGTACAATGGCATATATTAGCCATTATCAGACACGTGGTTTGCAAAAAAAAAAGTCTCTGTTCTGTGGCCTGTCATTTCATTTTCCTAGCGGTATCCTTTGAAGAAGCACAAGCTTTTAATCTTTTTAAAAAATTTTTTTAATGTTTATTTGGTTTTCTTGAGAGAGACAGAGAGTGTGAGCGGGGGAGGCAGACAGAGAGAGGGAGACGCAGAATCCGAAGTAGGTTCCAGGCTCTGAGCTGTCAGCACAGAGCCCGACGCGGGGCTCGAACTCACGAACCGCGAGATCATGACCTGAGCCTAAGTCAGACGCTCAACAGACTGAGCCACCCAGGCGCCCCACAAATTTTTAATCTTGATAAAGTCCCGATTTACCTGTTTGTTCCTTGATTGCTTGTGCTTTTGGGGTCCCAGTTAAGAAACTACTGCTGAAGGGCTCCTGGGTGGCTCAGTCAGTTAAGCATCCGACTTCGGCTCAGGTCATGATCTCACGGTTTGTGGGTTTGAGCCCCGTGCCGGGCTCTGTGCTGACAGCTCAGAGCCTCGAGCTGCTTCGGATTCTGTGTCTCCTCCTCTCTCTCTGCCCCTCCCCTGCTCATGCTCTGTCTCTCAATAATAAATAAACGTTAAAAAAATTAAAAAAAAAAAAGACTATTGCTGAATCCGAGGTCATGAAGATTTGCCTCTATGTTTTCACCTTAGCGCTTACAGTTAGGTCTTCGATCCAGTTTGAATTAATTTCTTTAGTTATAAGGTGTGAGGGAGGGGTCTAGCTTCATTCTTTTGCGTGTGGATACCCGGTTGTGCCGGCATTGTTTGTCGTAGAGACGATTCTTTTCCCACTTCTTGGTCTTGGCTTCCTTGCCAAAAATCAACTGACTACCATTGTGAAGGTTCGTATCTGGACTCTCAATGCTACCGCATTAATCTATATGCCTATCCTTACGCCCACACCACAGTGATGATCTTCGTAGATCACTGTCGCTTTGTGATAAATGTTGAAATCGAGAAGTATGAGTCCTCCGGCTTTTTTCTTCATTTCCAAAATTATTCTGGATATTTGCTTGCTTGAATGTTCATACAAATTTCGGATCAGACACCAAAGAAGCCAGCTGGGATTCTGATCAGGATGCCACTGAATCCATGGATCAGCATGGGGAAGGCTGCCCTCTTGCTGATTTTAATTATTCTGACCCCTGAACCGAGGATGTGTTTCCATTGATTTAGATACCCTTTGATCTCTTTCAATAATGTCTTACAGTTTTCAGGGCATATGTTTTGCGCTTTTGTTAAATATATTCTTATAAAATGCTCATTTTCTGTTTCTGGTGTATAGAAATTCAACTGATTTTTGCATACCGACTTCCCAAACGGTCCTACTAATTGTGATGCATTACCTGTGGCGACAACGTCTCCGCCCCTACGATCACATTCTCAGTGAATGAGGACAAATCTGCTTCTTCATTTCCAGTTCCTGTGAGCTCTTTCTTTTTGGTGCCCCCCGCCCCGGGTCTTTTTGGGACCGCCAGGCCAGCGCCATACGGGGGTGGGGCGAGCGGGCGTTTCTGCCTCGCTGCCGATCTGCAAAAGAAAGCTTTTGACATTTTACCGATAAAGACGTGTCTTCTATAGATCTTTTGGGCAAGGGTCTTTCGCCAGGTGAAGGCGCATCTTTACATTCCTTGTTGTCTAAGAGTTCCTTTATTTCATGAATGGATATTGAACTCCATCGGATGCTTTGTGCCCATCTACCAAATGAATGGCATGATCTTTCTCCTTTCGTCCGTTACCGTGGCAGACGACCATGAACTTCCCACTGTTAAACCCACCATCGTACCCGTGAGTGAGATTTGCCTGTCATTTTTCCTCCTTCTATTGTCCTTCTTTCTGTTCTGCGTCCAAGCAAACCGGTCTCACAAAGCGAGCTGGGCCGTTTCCTCTTCTCTTTCTCTGCACGTGTTGGCGGAGGGGAGCCACGCTTGTTCCTGAAATGTGCGGTAGAATTCTCTGGTGAAGCCATCTGGGCCTGGTGTTTTCTTTGTGGGAAGGCTCTTAGCTTTAGATGCGACAGTTACAAGATTTCTTAGATTTTCCCTTTCTTTCTGTGCCAATTTTGGAGCATTGTATTTTTCTGGAAATGTATCCATTTCGTGTTAAATCACACAACTTCTTCCACAGCGGCCTCTAGCTGGCTTCCCGTAGCGGCCATGACGACTCACAACGAAGTCGGCGGCTTCACGTGAGCGCGAATGTGTCCTCTCCCTGGCTGGAGGCCAAGACCAAAACAGGTCACACGGGGCTGAAATCCAGGTGTCAGCAAGGCCAGGCTCCCTCTAGAGGCTCCAGGGAAGAATCCAATTCTTGGCCTTTGCCAGCTGCTAGTGGCCACTCGCACTCTTCAGCTTCCGGCCTCTCCCCTCCCCTCCAAGGAGCATCATCCGGACTCTGCCTTTACCATCGGCCTCCCCCGCGAGCTGATCTCCAGTCCCCCTCTTATAAGGACACTTGTCATCATAGGTCAGGCCTACCCCCTAGTGCAGGAGACTCTCTCTCCATCTCAAGGTCTTGCATTCCACCTGCAAAGTCCCTTCGCCATGTCAGGGAACAGGTTCCAGACAGCGGACCCCATGTCGACGCAGGCCGTTACCCAGCCTGCTGCCCCCTGTCCCCGTCTCTTTCGTGTCTGCAAGACCGTCGACGTCTGCCTTCTCAATCCCCACCTGGCATCTGGGCCTCTTCTCTTGTTTCTGCTGCCATCTCTTCCAGAGTTCTTGTAGACAAGGGTGAATGGCCGGACCAGGCTGGCCAGAGCAGCGTGTCCAAAGGGAAATTCAGAGAGACAGGAGCCCTCACCGATGGGTGGGCCACCTGACCCCTCCTTCTGTGCACGTTTTTGCCCGAGGCCAGTCGCCCGGGGCTCAGACAAGTTAACCCTTTCCCCTCAAGTATCTTCAAAGCATTAATAGCTGTTTTTGTGAATTTCCTCGTACTTGTCTATTTCACTCACCCTCGGAGCTCATTTTTATTAGTTCCTTCTATTTGTTTTGGTTTTATTCTTGCTTTTCTTGTCTTTGGGCCCTTGAGATGAATGCTCAGCTCATTAATTTCCAGTCCCGGTTATTTTCTAAAGCATCTATTGACGACTCTAACTCTCTCTCTGAGCCCCGCGCACCTGCCTCACGCACGCTGCTGCGCCCTTGCTTTTCTTTCCGTTCAGCTCAAATATTATCTAACGTGCGTGATGATTTTTCCCTTGACTGGTGGATGACTTCGGTGACCATTTCTTAACTCAGAGCTATCTTTCTGTTACTGGTCTCTAACTTCATTACCTCGTGTCCCCAGATCACGCGTTGACTTCAATCCTGTGAAATTTTATTGCGATTTGTTTTATGGCCAGAAATACGGTCAAGCCTTTAACAGTGTCTCTCTCGTCTGGGTCTGAAAATAATATGCGTCCTGCAATTGGACGCAGTCTTCCTTATACGCCAATTAGATCAAGTCCACTGTGTATTTCAAGTCTCTGTGTCCATACTGATGTCTTCTTGTCTGCTTATCGTACCAATTATGGAGATCTCATGACGACTGTGAGTTTTTCTGCCGCTCGGCGTCATTCTATTCCGCCTTAGGTATTTGAGGCTGTGTTACTAGGTGCATACAAACTTAGAATTGTCATATTGTCCTGGTGCATATACCCTTTATCGCTATGAAGTATTTCTATCGTCCAGTGGTTTTTTTCGTTTCTTGCTATTTTGTCTATTACTGATCAAGTTCTACTGATTTTCTTTTGGTTGCTGTTCACTTGGCATAGGTTTTCCTTCCCTCTTCCTTTCCACTTTGCTGCATCCTTACGTTCCAGACAGATCTCTTGTAAACAGTACCTAAAGTTTTGAAAAATCATTCTGGCAAGCTCTGCCTTTCAACTGGAAGATTTGGTCCCTGTAAGTGTAGTCTAATTTCTGATATCTCTGGTTTAAATCCATTGTCTTCCTATGTGTCTTTATTTGTCTAATATCTTCTACGTTCTTTTTCCTCTCGGTATTTGTCTTTTGGAGTTGATTGAGGTTCTTTTAATTCTATTTTTGCCCTCTGTTAGTTTGAATATTCTGTTGTGGTTTTTGTAGAAATGTCAAGACCTCTCCTTTACAGAGACAGAATGCGAATTGCTACTTTTCCACTTTCTCAGACAATGCAAAGGCCTGAGATTTGTTTAACTTTACCATCTTCCCGATTTGCATGCTCTGTGTTCCCATATGTTATTTCCACGCATATTTTTAAAGTTTTTTTAATTTATTTTGAGAGAGCAAGAAAGAACAGACAAGCCGAGAAGGGACAGAGAGAGAGAGAGGGAGAGAGAGAGAGAGAGAGAGAGAGAATCCCAAGCAGGCTCCACACTGTCAGCACAGAGCCCGATGCGAGGCTCGAACTCACAAGCCTCGAGATCATGACCTGAGTCCAGATCAAGAGTCTCAGAGGCTTAACCGTCTGAGCCATCGAGGCGCCCCTCCGTGCATATTTTAAGTTCCGTAAGAATGCGTATAGAGTCTATAGTCATTTAGATTTTTTTGCAAATCTGAGACGCAACAAATCAAATGTATTCAGATACAATTTGCATACCATAAATTTCTCCTGTTTGAAGTGTACAAGTCAATGTTTTTAAGTTTATTCACAGAGTTGGTGCAACCATCACAATAAATCAATTTTAGAACATTTGTATCTCGTCCCCCAGGGAAACCTGGCACCCATCACCACCATAATTTCAGACCTGGATGACTTGACCTTCCTCCAGAGAGAACTTCCTTTCCTTCTCCAGGTGCTTGGGGACCCAGTGTTCTAGATTTCCTTTAATACAGAGATTTCGAGTTTTGACACCATACCGATGGCCCGGAAGAACACTGGGGCATGTAAATTTACTCTTCGTGCTAAGACCCCTTCGGGACCAAACCCTAAATGCAGGCTGAGGAGCGTTTGGCAGGACTCCTGGCCTTGGCCAGCTGCAGACCCCAATTCGTGTCCCCCCAGCCCTGGGAGCCTGACGCGGTGCAGCTGGGCCTCTTATTGTCCTCTCCCATACTGATGAGGTTTTGGGGGGGACGGTGGGGTTCGTGGGGTTCGGAGCTGACCGCCAAGAGAGAATTCTTGAAGACAGCTTTGGTGCAAAAAGGTGGTTTTATTAAAGCATGGGGATAGGACCCGTGGGCAGAAAGAGCTGTCCGGGATCAGGAGGAGACTCTGGTTATATACTAGGGATTGGGGGCGGGGGGGGGGGGGGACAGGTAAAGTCCAGTGGAAGTTTCCAGTGAGATTTTCATATGCTAAAGATTCCCAGGACACTGGAGGCTTAGCTACAGTCAAGCTAAGGTTGTTTTTCCCTCCAGCAAAACATCGGCACTGAGACAGCAGGGAGTTCTGGGGAAACATTTTACTCTGCCGGCCTCCGGTATTTGTCGATCAGCGGCAGGTTACAAGGAAACTTAATTCCACCTGCCATCTCCTTCTGCCTTTGTTCCCCACATGTGGAAGGGAGGGTGATGTTGGGGCTCCGGGAAATGGAGTCTATAGGTTTCTGGAGATGAGGCTGTTGATAAGATTGCCTTCTTCTTGTAATTTACTAAGATATTTGCAAACTGATCTCTATCAGTCACCCACTTGGTTTTCCCCTTTCCTTTGTCCTCGGGCAGCCAGGAGTGCCTGAGGAATGTCACACGTGTCCCACCTGGGGGGGAGGGGGGTTGTGGCCTGGCAGTTTGTCTTAAGCTCCCTCACCGACGTTCCAGCCCAGCCAGAGGGGAGCCCTAAACGAAGGCTCCGCTTTCTGGATTTCCATCTTCTCTCAGACCTTACTCACCACCTTGTTACTCCCTGGCGCTTCTAGGAAGATGTTTAAAACCCTCCCTCCAGCTGTCGCCCTATCGTTGGTGTTTCCATGACGTCATCTACGATTATTTGCAGGGCAGGGATGCCTTGTCCCGTCGGATGCAGGGGAACGTCCGCTGTAGCTCGGCTATGGGTGACAGAGCACAGCCCCCTCGGCCCTCAGGGACTTCTCTTTCCAGGATACAGGGCTGTCTTCTCCCTTCTTGTTTGTCCAAATCACACCGCTGTTCCCCGGGGAACTATCTTCTGTATCTGGACTTGGTCTTAAGAACAAAAGCCAGAAGGCATTGCCGGCAAAGTGTGCCCCTGCGGGGAAGGGGAAGCAAATACAAAAGAACGTCTTCAGTATTCTCCAGCCGCGTGTGTGTCCGACTTGCATGGATTTCAGTTAAGGAAAGATGAAAGGTAAATACTATGTGTGACTCTTTTAAAAACGATGAGCCAGGCTGCCTGGGATTTCAGTCTGGGCTCCACCGCATTCTGGGCTGGGAACCTGACCCTGCACATCTTTATGAGTCTCTCGCCTCTCTTTCTTCTTATGTTTATTTATCACACACACACACACACACACACACACACACACACAGTGTGAGTGGGGGAGGGGCAGAGAGAGAGGGAGACACAGAATCCGAAGCAGGCTCCGGGCTCTGAGCTGTCAGCACAGAGCCCGACGTGGGGCTTGAACCCATGGACTGTGAGATCGTGATCTGAGTCGAAGTCGGACACTTAACCGACTAAACCACCCAGCCCCTTCCCACTCCCCACCCCCCCAGCCCCCACCCCCAGTCTCTTCTCACTGCTTAATCAACTGGTAAACCTCTACTGGTCAACCTCTGAGTTAATTGCTGCAATTATCCCCCTGGGCACTATTTGAAGTGCCCGGCCCAGGTATTATTAATCTTCAAGACACCTGACCTGCTGCCTTCTCAAGAACAAAAAAGTGGAATCAGAGATTCTGTAACCGGCAGCCTGGGGGGGGGGGGGGCGCATTTGGGTGTCACCCGCATCCCGCCATCCCGGAGAAGGGGTGGTCCCCGAATACTTACTGGCAGGTGCAGACGGCAAATGAGGGACCCAGGCTGATGATGGATCTGGATGGGGGCCGGTGGGCTGGGGTTGGGGTGGGGGAGGGTGGAGACAGACTACGCATTTTAAGTGACAGACACAAGGGAGTGTTTCCCAGTGCAGATGCTGAGAGACCTCAGGCCTAAAAGACCAGAAGGAGAGAAAAGATGCTTTATTCTAATAAATCAGTGTGGGAGAGCTCAAACAAAATGTTCTTGTTCATTCTGAATGAGTATTGGCCCGCTTAAGGTTCTGAGAAGAACTGGGGGGAAAGAAAGGAGCGATCATTATTTTATCCTCCATTCTCCTGGATGAAATTCCTGCAGGAAGGACTCTGTTTCCTTCCGATGCCTCTCCACGGCACTGTTCTTAATGTGCACACTAGAAAGCGGATTCTTTCTCACCTCTTAGGAAGTGCTGGTGTTGGGGGAAGGAAATGATAAAAATATAAGCAGAAACTAATGACTAAGAAACAGAGAGCCAATAGGATGTGTTGCGTCAGTAGCTGATTCTTTAAAAATAAATGAGTACCATAGTCGATCTCTGCCCGATCGAATCAGGAAAAGAAGAAAATAGATTAAATTAAGAAGGAGGAAAAGGACATCAGAGATACAAGGAGGGTGTTCTGAAAGCCGAAGAGAATGCCGTGCGCAATTTTATGCTGGTAGATTGGAAAATCTCCCTGAGATGGACGATTTTCTATGAAAGTCTCCAAAATGATGAAAGTGGAACTAGCCGATCTGGGATAAAACTGTCATTCATCATCCCCGTTACCTAATACCAGAAATCACGGCCAATTAAATTTAACGAGAAAGTAATCAGTAGGTGGGTGTCCTCAGTGAGGAGACAGACGTTCGTTCTTATCTGCCCAGGAAACGTGGCTCTAACTGGACATCCCCAGGAGAGCACCTGCAGGAAACTACCGGAACCATGGATAATTGGGAATTGCAGCCCATAATAAAAGAGGGCGGAACCCTGCAATAATCAGAGAATAGAAGGTGAACGGGACACGGTTGAAACAAGTGAGCACAAGAAGAAAGGCACCAGACCTGTGCGAAGGAAAATCTAAAACTTGACTGCGGAGCAGGGCCGGGACTTGTGTGTGGGGTACGTGTGAACTGTCGCATCACGCATGCATTTGCACAGCAGTTCGTGAGTTCAAGCCCTGCATCAGGCTCTGGGCTGATGGCTCAGAGCCTGGAGCCTGCTTCCGATTCTGTGTCTCCCTCTCTCTCTGCCCCTCCCCCGCTCACGCTCTGTCTCTCTCTCTCAAAAATAAATAAACGTTAAAAATTAAAAAAAAAAAGTTAGAACCCTTTCTCTAGGCAGGTGGAAAAGTCTAGGTTCCTTTTATTGTTTCGTTAATACGCTAATTTCTGCAGCGAACGTGTACTACTTTTTTAAAAATAGAACAAATCGATAAACGTGATGCAAAGTGAAGTTCATGAGAAGTAATAGGTAGGTGTGAGTAGCCTGCCCATTTTTGAAAAGGGACAGTGATGAGGGATGATTTGCTCAGTCAACTCTTCACATACACGTTTTTACGTGTATTTATTTTTGAGAGGGAGACGGATGATAGAAGATTGGGGTGACAGAAGATAAGTGGGGTCCGGAGCCAACGGCCAAGAAAGAATTCTTGAAGACGTCTTTGGTGCAAAAAGATGATTTTATTAAAGCCCGGGGACAGGACCCGTGGGCAGGAAGAGCTGCGCTGGGGTCGTGAGGGATAACTCATTACATGCCCCCCCCCCCCAGGTTGGCAGGGGGCAGGGATAGAGTAGATCTCTAAGGTATTTTGGAAGCAAGGTTTCCAGGACCTTGAGGGGCTGGCTGTGGCCAGGGGAACGTCATTTATTACTTAGTAAAACCCCTGCAGAAGGGAGAGGGGGGCTGTAAGCTTGGAGTAGGGTTGCCAGCATATAACTGGGGGCGGTTGAGATAAGGAAGTACATTTACAGGATCCTCGGTGGGGATAATGTTAGGCTAAGATCCTCTTTTGCCCCCAGCAGAGTGTCATCATCGGGGCAGCTGAGCTCCTGGAGGGAGGTCACTCTTGGTTTCAAGGACTTGTCGATGGGCTGTAGGCAGCAAGGGAATTTAGTTTTTCATTTGCCCGAGTTTCCCCGCAGCACCAGGGCAAGCACTTAAACCCCTTGGCTTTGTTCTTGGGGGGCCGGGAGTCTCCGAGGAATATTCTACCCGGGGGTGGGGGCGCTGTTAGCCTGTATTTTGCCCTCAGCCTGCCCCCAAGCTCCCTCATCACAGGGGAGAAGCAGAGAGAGAGAGGGAGAGAGAGAGAGAGAGGGAATCCGAAATAGGCTCCGCACTATCAGCACAGAGCCCGATTCGGGGCTGGAACTCACCAACTGCCTATCAAACCTTTAAAATTGAAAGCACCGGGGGGGACGTCTGGTTGGCTCAGTTGGTTAAGTGTCCAACTTCGGTTCAGGTCATGATCTCATAGTTCGTGAGTTCAAGCCCTGCATCCGGCTCTGTGCTGACAGCTCAGAGCCTGGAGCCGGTTTCGGATTCAGTGTCTCCCTCTCTCTCTGCCCCTCCCCTGCTCATGTTCACACGCGCTCTTTCTCTCTCCCAAAAATAAATAAACAGTTAAAAAATTTTTTTTTATCGAGAGCAATATGAATCATGAACACAAAAAAGCATTTTTCTTTCTCTCCTTCATTGTTTCCAAAGGTCAATTCATGTTTAGGATGTAGAAAGCTGCAAGGACAACACCACTCCTAACCCAGGAATGAGAAAAAAAGGCAGGACCTACAAAACCAGTTTTTCTTGAGCCTGTGAGGGAGCTAAGCCCACAAGGAAATAAAAGGAAGCCCATTCCCAGTGGAATAGTGGCCAGCCCCTCTGCAGAGAGGCAGGATGTGTGGACTGCTTGTCCTTTAGCAGAGCACGGAGAAAATGGACAGCCGGAACAACAGGGGAGGAGAAAACAGCTAACGTTTTCATAAATTCTGAAAGGCCTCACACGGGGTATCGTGGCCGTTTAGCATAACTGGGAGCCCCAGACTCAGCAGAGCCCACGCTCACTCTCAGCCCTCCCGAGGGCCAGCGGGGACGGGGCTCCTGCTCGACCTTGCAGGGCAGCTCCCTTTCCCGGACCCAGGCCACGGGAGCCCCGCTGCCTCTGGGGAAGAGAACAAAAGACACCTTCCATCTGATGACGCTGGAAGAAGAGCCAATTGAGCCCAGAGGAAGCAGAAGCAAGGAAACAGTCAAGGCAAGGACGGCGATCGATGACACGGCGGACAGAAACAGGGAGTAAATCAATGAAATAAAAACAAATGGGACTTTGCAAAGATCAGTGAAACGGACAAAGCCTCTAATTCAGATGCTCAGAAGAAAGAAAAAAGGACACAAACCATGAATATTATATACCAGAATCACACAGACTTCAAAAAGAGAATAGAGCAATATTAGGAAGCATTTCATGTAAACCAATTTGCTAACGTCCGTAAAGCAGAAACATTCCTCGAAAGACACACACATCTGAAACTCACTAAAGAAATCGATGACCAGGTAGTCGAATTGGCCCCCTGAAGAAACAGAAGCCGCTACCAAACTCCGTTTGGCTGTGAACACAACTCCAGGCCCAGAGGGTATCTATCCTACAATCTTACACAAATTCTCTCAGAAGACAGACAGGGGCAGAGCTCCCAGCCTGTTTTATGAGGTGAGCGTAACCCCAATAAGAAAGACACCGCAGAAAAGTCAATCAAAGACCAACAGCCCTGCTCGTAACAAACACGAAAGATACGTAAAAAAAGATATTAGTAAGTCAGATGCAACATTTTACAAAAGGGATAATGCTCAATCACCAAGTTGGATTTCACCCAAAAGGTAGGCTCGGTTTATCATTGGAGACGCTATCGGCTTAATTCCCCATATTCACAGAGGAAAAGAGGGAAAAAATATGATTGTCTGAGTCGCAGAAAAAGCATTTAGCACTCATTCAGCATCCATTCATGATTTAAAAAAAAAAAAAACAAAAAACTCTCACAAATTTTAAAAAGTCCCTCTCACAGAGGGAGGGATGGAAATTTCACGAGTCTGACAAAGAGCATGTATGAGAAACCTTGTACTTAACATCACACCCAGTGGTGAAATATCAACCACGTTCCCCCAAAGATCAGCAATAAGGCAAGGCTATTGGCTCCCATGACTCCTGGATAACATTGAACTACAAGTCCCCGCAATGCAAAGCAGCTCGAAAAGGAAACGTAAGAGCACAAAGAATGAAAAAATGGACAGAGACTCTCTTTATCTGCAGACGACGTGATTGCTAGGTAGAAAACCTTAAGGAGTTTGGGAAATACCTACCAGAACTATGAACCGAATTTAACAAAGTCACAGAATAAAAGCAACTAGAGAACTTAGCTTTGGTCTTAGGCATTAGCAACAAACAATTGCAAAATGAAATTTCTCAAAAGATTCCATGTGCGATAGCGTCAAGAATTGCAAAATCCTTTCGTGATACACGTGTAAGGGCCACTAACTAAAAACCACAAAACCGTGGAGAAAACAATGAAAAAAAAAAAGTCCTAAATTAAGTGGGAGAGGAACCACATTCCTGTATCAGACTCAACATTAGGAAGATGTCAGTCTCAAGCACTTTCCTCTGTAATTCAATTCTTCCCCCATCAAGGTCCCAGCAGGCTTCATTAATAGAAATTGATGGAATGATTCTAAAACTTATATAGAACTGAAAAGGGCTCAAAATAGATCTATGATGATAGAAATGTTCTACTGAGCATTGTAAATATGATTACTGTATGTGAGGAACCAAATCTTTTCGTTTTACTTAATTTTAGTGATTTAAATAGCCACACGTGGGTCCAGTGACCCGCCACACTGCACGGCACAGACCTGGAGCGTCTAAAGCAACCTGGGGAAGCGAGACAACTGCAGCCTTCACACCCCTGCGCCCCCGGCCCCGGGTTCAAAGCTTACTGTAAAGTCACAGTAATCGAGATAGCACAGTGCTGGTGTGGGAACAAATAGATTTACGGAACAGAATAAAGAGTCCAGAAGTACACCAACGATAGTTGGTCACTGGATTTAGATAAAGTCACTAAAGCCATCCAATGGAGACACAGAAAGTCGACAAGTGTTTCGAAAACAATTGGATATCCATACGGGGAAAAAAAAAACACATTTGAACCCTCATACCATCCACAAAATATTTACTTGAGACGAATCAGAGACCTACATGTAAAAGTCAAAAGTACATTTTTAAAGAAGAAATTAAAGAGTATCTTTTCATCGTGTGGGTTGACAAGTTTTTTGAACTGGGGTTGGGGTGGGGTGGGTAGAGCACTAGGGAAATTTCTGGCTGGTGATGTTCTGTATCTTGATAGGGGCTTGGCTGACAGCTGTGTGTGCATTTTTCAAAACCCGCTAAACCGTGGACCTAAGACCGATGCTTTCATTGTCTGTGAATTAACCCCCCAGAAGCAAAGAACTGTAAACAGATACTGAAGTCTAGTTGGTGACATGCATTCTCAGGTCCTTTGGAGTGAAGTGTACTCATATCTTTAACCTACTTTGCTACACATTCAAGAGATCTATCAAGGATGGGGAGAAGGATGGATGGATGGATATGCGATACAGGAAATGTAGCAAAATGTTACTGATAGAATCTAGTTGGTGGACACATGGATGTTTACTACACAGTTTTTTTTCCCAACTTCTATGTATGTTGGGAATTTTTCATAAAATGTTGGGGGGAAAGGAAGATATACCAATGGCTGGTACCAAAAAAAAAATGCTTAGCATCATTAGAAATCAAGGAAATGCAAACTAAAGCCATTATGAGATGCGATTAAACGCCCACCAGAAAGGCTGAGATTAGAAATGAGTGGCAGTACGAAGCGAAGACAGAAAGGTACATCGTCATGAACTCTCATACACAGCTAACACCAACAGAAAGGCTGGCCGTTTCTTATACTTGATACACCTCACCTATGACCCAGCGATTCAGCTCCTGGGTATTTACCCAAGAGAAATGGAAGCACAGGTGCACAAAAAGACTTCTAAGGAACTGCTCACAGCAACTTCATTCATGTTTGCTCAACCTGGAAATGGCCTAGATGTCCATGAACATGGTCTACCCGTAGAATGGAGCACTAATCAGCAATAAGCAAGAATGAACCACTAACGTATGATGCCAACATGGATGAATCTCAAATACAACGTGACGAGCAGAAGAAGCCTGGATACAAAAGAGCGCACGCTCTAGGAGTCCATGTGTATATTAAGTTGCAGAACAGTCCAAGCCAATCCGTGGGCGCAGAAATTGAAAGAGCGGTGGCAGAGATGAGAAGAGACCATCTGGGAGAAGGCACGGGGAACTCTCTGGAGTGATGGAAATTCTCCGTCTTGATTTTGGTGGTGGTTATATGGGAGAGACATTTGTCAAAACATATCAAAGAATGAATTTAGGTTCTGTATGTAAATTCTATCTGTATCACTGCACGTAAATTTATATCTCAATTTTTAAAAAAATGAATATATATCACAAGCCAGGGAAGAATAGCTATGAAAGTTACATACCTCCATGTAATGAAACATTATGAAATCCTTAGCTTAGCTGCAAATAACATTTTTAACAACATGATAAAACATGCATCATATGAGGTCAATTTTATGAAGGACACAAAATTGTATATTCAGTGTAATCCCCAACCTGGAAAAAAAATAACAACTATTTCCTTGAGTCTAAGATGCTATTGATCTTAGGACTAAACACAGATTTTAGGGGCACCCGGGCGGCTCAGTCGGTTGAGAGTCCAACTTTGGCTCAGATCATGGTCTCAAGGTTAGTGAGTTCTACCCCCGTGTTGGTCCTCTAGTAAGGACCTGCTTGGCATTCTCTCTCTCTCTCAAAAATTAATAAACATTAAAATAAAGACTAAACACTGATTTTAATAACTTTTCCTCTTTGATTCCTCGACCAAGTTTGAGTCTGAGCCCCCTTCACCTTCCTTGGGCCTCCACTCGGATATGGAGAGACCATATGGAGAGATTCTCCACTGGGAGAGACCACATCTACCCTCCTTCCCTAATATGATAAGCAGGTGGCTTTATTATTCTTCTCTCATAAGAATGAGTATTCCAATGGGACAGTGCCTCTGTCTTACCGTTACCTCTTCAGCTTCTAGAACAGCACCTGGCATACAGCAGGTACACAGTCAATGGGCTATTGTGTTTGTTTTTCTTATTCAGATTCCGAAGGTTCTTCTAAACCACTCCAGGCAGCTGAAATGCTCGGGGCAGCATCACTCTGACTTGGTGATTTTCGTGTCCTCAAACCTCCTTTAGGATTGAGAATACCAGTGTTTTTCTCTGCTTTTCCTATTTTCTTATTTTATAGCTTTATGAGGGTTTTTTTTTTTTTCATAACGTAAGTAAATTACGTGTAACTGGTTTATCGAAGAGTCTCAACTTGTTAGGAATATAAACAGAAACAATTTCATTTCTTCCCAACCCCTGATCTGAGTGGGATCTGCCGGACCCCCCCTGCTTCCAAGATTTTCTTGTCATTTTTGTCTGCAGAACAGTCTCTTGGTGGTTAAGACTGGGCTCTGTTTGTTTCTAAAGAATGTTCAGCTCAGACACAGTTTGGGACCTTGTCCCCTTCCTTCTCCGTGGGGCTGGCTAGAGCTCTCTGGAGGCCTGGTGGAGGCCTGGCGAGGCCTTCTCTTGACTGGACCTCACTCGGCCTCGCCAGGCCACAATGACCCCCATGTTGGGGCCACTCAGGGGAAGAAGGCATGCTCACTCCACCCTGGCCACCTGACTCCGCTCCCATCTGCCCACCTCTGCTGGTGATGCCCCCAGGGAGGGGGTGGCAGTCACAGTCACTGCTCCGATGCACGCTTTCTTCTTCGCCACATCCTGTGGCGATCCGGGCGGCCCTCCCCCAAACAGTGACTCGGGCCCGGGCTCCCTCCATTGGATGCTACCGCCCATGGCACTACTCGGTTTCCAAGGGCGCCTTGACCATGGGCCCTGGTCAAACTGGCAGAAGGAGAGGGAGCGTGGAAGACGCTTCCCACCCAGTGGGAAAGGGAGCTTTTGGTGCAGGAAGAAGAGAAACCAAGTTTGGTGAAGAACCAGCCAGGCTGCGCAAGCTTCTGGTCCTGGTAGAAGGAAGGGCACGTGTAATCCCTTCGGGCGTGGGCGCTCAAGGCTTGTCAGCAGCCGTCTGAATCCAGAATATATAGTTTATTCACTGCCTTTTTTTCTCGTGTGTGAGTTTTAGCTGCAAGAGGAAAAGCCCAGCTCAATGCCCTGCCTCAGCCATTAATGGCTTTTCCCTACAGGTGGAGGCCGTAGCAGATGTCCTGAGCCCCGGGTGGCCATTGGAGACTCACGGGCAAATCACACGAGCCTTTCCCATCATTGAAAATGCTGATCTGGGGCGCCTGGGGGGCTCAGTCCATTGAGCGTCCAGCTCCGGCTCAGGTCATGATCTCACAGTTCGTGAGTCTAAGTCCCGGGCTCTGTGCTGACAGCTCGGAGCCTGGAACCTGCTTCAGATCTGGGTCTCCCCCTCCGTCCCTTCCCCACTCGCACTCTGTCTGTCTGTCTCTCTCTCCCAAAACTAAATAAACGTGAAAAATACTTTTTTTTTAAAGAAAAAGAAAATGCTGATCTATCACCTGAGAGGGCTGGCAGTTTTGATCAGTTTGATTGTGGCACTTGGGGTGTGACCAACAGGTTTCTAGGGACACACTGCTGTTTGGAATCCAGAAGTCTCCACAGCTACACCCAGAAGCCATGGAGCCTAGGGAAGGACGCCTGACAGAGGTACCAGGGTCAAGTCCACAGAGCCGTTTGTGATGCGGGGGTCGATCGGTCACCTGGGGGTTCAGGGAGGCTGTGGGAGATAGTTAGGGTCACAAGCTGCTTCCTGCCCCCAGGAGCCTGCCCACTGGGGTGGGGAGATCTCAGGAGCAGAGGCTGGGGTAGGGGAAAAGGGGGAGCAGCCACGCTGCCCGAGAACCAGCCCCACGGGACAGTGATGGGTTTCCAATGGCTCCTGGTGAAGACCAGCGACAAGCCAGATGGCACTGGATGCCAGGGCCTGGGCAAGCCACACCGTGGGGTCTGCCAGCCAGACAACCGTCGGGGACCAGTTTAATCTTGTGGTTTCAGGCTCTGCCCCTCTCAGTGGGAATTTCCCAGCGGGAGGACAGGCATGTGAAGGGTCTCCTCCCGGCCTTTGTTCGTGCAGCAGGGGAAGAAGACAAAGCTACGCAATGTTAGAAAGTCGTGGATAATACTCTTATTTGCCGGGGATAAGATTATACGAAAATCCAAGAGGATCAACTTTAAAACTTGTTAAAAAAAAATTAAGATATCATACAATGGCAGCATAAAAAATAATGCAGCATCAGTCTCTCTAATACAGCCCGTGCAAAACCCATCGGGGAGAAAAAAGAAATGTGTGTCATTGGCGATAAGAAAAAAATGGCACCTGTTTTAAAAATGGCACCCATGTGGGGGCATCAGGTGACTCGGCTGGTTAAACGTCGAACTCTTGGTTTCGTCTCAGATCACGATCTGAGGGTCGATCTCAGGGTTGGCGAGCTTGAGCCCCAGGTCAGGCTCTGCACGGAGAGCCCAGAACCTCCTTGGGATTCTCTCTCTCCTCTCTCTCGGTCCCTCCCCTCCTGGCGCGCACACTCTCTCTCCCTCTCAAATACGTTTACAAAAAAAAAGAAAAAAAAAATGGCACCAATGTGGATAAAAATACAAACTTCATATGGGACCGAAAATAGGATGTAAATGAATGGAGGACTGTAATCTGTTCCCAGAATGGATGAGTGAGCATCACAGTGATGTGCATTTTTTTTCCCAAAGACGTTTATAGGATTAATTAAATTCTTATAAGAATTCTAACGCAATTTTGTTTCATTCTAAGGTTTACCTTTAACAACCCACATTTGTAAGAGCGGATGCATACGTGCCTGTACGTGCTCGTGTGTGTGCCTGTGCTCGAGTGTGTGTGTGCAAGTGAAAAAAGGCTAGGAGGGAATATATAGAAATGTTAACTATGTTTCTCCGGGTGGCGAACGTGCGGAGTTTTAATCTTTTACATATTCTAGATTTTCTAAGTTTACGCTATGCATACTACCCTGAACTACAGACGCTACCATAATCCAAACAAGTCAACAAGTACTAAGTGATGACGTTCGCCAGAGAGAGATCGAGGGAGGATAGAGAAAAGCTTGTAGCCCGCGCGGAGGTGGTGAGCGTCCTCGGGAGTGGGCGGCAGGAGGGGGAGGCAGGTGCAGGGACCGCGCACCTGCGGGGCCTCGCTGCCCCTGGGCTCCGGCGGAGAAGCCCGGCCACGATGGTTCCCGTGGTCCCCGTGGGTCCTCCCGGGGGGCACGCTTGGCCCTGACCCGCTCGCTCTGGGCCGCGCACCGTGTGGGGTGCCTCCTGGACCCCCGGGTGCTGAGCTGCGGCCCCGGGCATGGTGGGCAGCTGGCCTCCGGCCACAAGTGCAGGCAAGAGGCTGGAAACCTTCCAGGCCCCACTCGCTGGGAGACGCACACGGCTCCCAGTTACCACTGCCTTTCGCAGTTGAGATGTCTTCATTTCCAATCTGCGGGATGGTCCCTTTATTACATTCAAATGCTTGTGTCCATATGTCCAGTAGTGTGTGTGTGTGTGTGTGTGTGTGTGTGTGTGTGCGCGCGCGCTGCTGGTGGTCTTTCCCGTCCTGTGCCTGGAGCTGAAGAGGGAGGGTCTGACACAGACCCGGCGGTGGCCGGGACAACGGCCCGCGCCACACGGGAGCTGCAGCAGGTAGAGGTGAGAGACTAGACAGACAGTGGCGAGGAGGCAGGCAAAGAGGGATCCGGCGACCAGGTCCAGGTGGCGGGAATGGCGCTTCCAGCCGCGTGGCGGTGGACAGTGACTCGCCCGCTCTGGACCCCCGTCTCTGCCCGTCAGGTGCTGTGAGAACACCAGCACTGCCTCGGGCTGCGGAGGGGACGTGGACGGAGTCACGGGAGGCGGCACGGCACCGACCACACAGTACACACCCGGGACAGCCTGGCAGTTACGCTTCCCGTGAAAGTCAGGAGCAAGACGGAGGACAGCAGTAGCAGCAAATGGCATCGGGTGGCACAAAACACACACTCAGAGCAACGGAACAGAATACAGAACCCAGAATGGAGCCGCAAACGTATGGCCAACTCACCCTTGACAAAGCGGGAAAGAACATCCAATGGAATAGAGACAGTCTCTTCAGCAAACGGTGCTGGGAAAACTGGACATCGACTTGCAGAAGAATGAACCTGGACCACTTTCTCACACCAGACCCAACAATAAACTCAACACGGATGAGAGACCTAAACGTAAGACAGGACACCATCAACATCCTCGAGGACAAAGCAGGCAAAAGCCTCTTTGACCTTGGTCGCAGCAACTTCCTACTCAACACGTCTCCGGAGGCAAGGGAAACAAAAGCAAAAATGAACTGTTGGGACCTCATCGAAATAAAAAGCTTCTTCTGCACGGTGAAGGAAACAATCAGCAAAACTACAAGGCAACTCACGGAATGGGAGAAGGTATTTGCAAATGACACGTCAGATAAAGGGTTAGCATCCAAAATCTACAAAGAACTTATCAAACTCAACACCCAAGAAACAAATAATCCAGTGAAGAAATGGGCAAAAGACATGAATAGACACCTTCCCCAGGAAGACATCCAGATGGCCAACCGACACGTGAAAAGATGCTCAGCACCACTCATCATCAGGGAAATGCAAATCAAAGCCACAGTGAGATACCACTCACACCCGTCAGAATGGCTAAAACTAACAACTCGGGCAACAACAGATGATGGCGAGGATGCAGAGAAAGAGGAACCCTTTTCCCACTGCTGGTGGGAATGCAAACTGGTGCAGCCGCTCTGGAAAACAGTGTGGAGGTTCTCAAAAATTAAAAATAGAACTACCCTACGACCCAGCAATCGCGCTACTAGGCAGTTATCCACGGGATACAGGGGTGCTGTTTCGAAGGCACACAGGCACCCCCGTGTTTATAGCAGCACGATCCACAAGAGCCAAAGGATGGAAAGAGCCCAAATGTCCATCGATGGATGAGTGGATAAAGATGTGATACATATACACAATGGAGTATTACTCGGCGATCAAAAAGAATGAAATCTTGCCATTTGCAACTATGTGGCTGGAAGCGGAGGGTATTATGCTAAGTGAAATGAGTCAGAGAAAGACAAAAATCATGACTTCATTTATATGAGGACTTTAAGAGACAAAACAGATGAACATAAAGAAAGGGAAACAAAACTAATATAAAAACAGGGAGGGGGACAAAACAGAAGAGACTCATAAATATGGAGACCAAACTGAGGGTTACAGGAGGGATTGTGGGAGGGGGAGGGGCTCAATGGGGGAGGGGCACTAAGGAATCCACTCCTGAAACCATTGTTGCACCATATGCTAACTAATTTGGATGTAAATTAAAAAAACAAAATATAAATGAAAAAGTAAATAACATTGGGAAGTTCCGGAAGCTCGAGTAAAAGGAGGCCACAAGGTCTGAATGATGGGACAGATGGTCACAGGCCACCATCCCCGGGACGCAGACTCTGCGACGAAGGTTCGCCTGCGAGACGTTTACTGGGAAGCGGTCTCCAGGTCAACACCGGCGGGGAGGGAAGGGAGCAGGACTGGTCAGGGAGAAGCCGGTGTGGTCACAGTCTCCAGGCCGGGCAGTCCCGCGGGGGGCTCTGGGGTCACCCCGTGTGGACCAGCCCTTGCGTGTATGCAGCCACAGGGAAGGAAGCAGGGCCGCGGTGAGACGGTGCCTTCATCTGCAGAACTGCCCGAGAGGGTCGGCCACCGACGCCCCCAGCGCCGGGTCAGTGAGCGCTTGGGCCCCGGACGGGAGCCTGGGTGGCGCACCGCATCTGTTCTGGAGGCAGACAGTCGCCACTCGATGGAGACGCCGCTGGACGCCGTGAAACCCCGAGGGGATCACTTGAAAGGCCACACAGGCTACCCCATGCTCCGTGAGGTGGTCCAATAAAAACCCCACCGGACTCTCCTGTCAGCAGCGATGACCTGTCAGTCGGTCTAAAGGACACTCACGACAGGAGCGTAATGACGACAGGACCACATTCCCTGGGAACCATTCAGCTGCCAGGATGCTTACTGAGATTCCATTTGACAGTGACGATGGTAGGCGAATTACCTCCCAAAAGGAAGGGGGTGGTGCGAGCCCAGTGCGGCAAATCCAGAGACAGAACAGTATTCATTTATCAACCGTATTTTCAAAAAACGTCATGATGTTGGCAAGTTCTCATCCCATATTAAGTGAGGGGAAAACAAAACAAAACAAAAACAGGCTAATGAGCATGTACAGCGTGATCCTGTTTTGTAAAGAAAGGAAACAGGACAAGTGGGTGTGGGGCTGGCTGCAGGTTCCAGTTTTCCTTGGCAGGTGGCCTGGGTGATGTGGACCCAAGACTCCCAGCTGTTGTCTGTCGTGCTGTCCTTCTGGTCAACCACTGAATGTCTCCCCAGGCAGCTTTTCTGTCAGCCCCCGGGGCTGGGTGCTGGGGACACGCACGCATGGGACACCAGCTCTGCCCTCTAGGAGCGCGCCGTCTAGCGGGGGAGAGAAACATAAGCCGGATAACATAACGTGACGGTGTTCAATAGCTGTAAGCCTGGGGTGGGTGTGGGGTGTTGTTCCAGGAGGGCTTCTAGGAGGAGGAAATTTGACCCCGGTCTTTTCGCAGGACTCAGAGCACGAGGGGAGGCAGGAGGCAGGACTGAAGGGGGCAGACTGAGGGCTGTTAGGAGAAGCATGGGAAGGCCTGGGTAACAGAGCAGGTGCGGATGAGGGACATAAGGTTCCCGGCCCGGGGACACACGAATAGAGCCAACACTCACCGAGAGGGACACTCAGTGGGCCCCGGGACAGGACTCTGCCAGATTGGGTACCTTCGAGCGCAAAGCAAGAGCAGGGGTCACGCAGCCACTGAGGAGGCAGGCCTTGTTCCAACCCGGGCTCCTGGTCTCAAGCTGGGCCACACTGCGGGGGGTGGCTGGGGGACCTCAGCTCCGTACCTCCACTGTCAGGCGGGGTGGGTGGCTGGGACCCTGTGACCCTCTTAGGATCAGACATCTGGGGCCAGCCAGTAGGATGCTAGTGTGTGCAGCTGGATTCTAGACCTTTCCGTAGCAGAAGACACCGAATCGGCAAGACTAGCCAGTCGGGGCAGATTTTCACCCCCGTTCCCAAACCACCACCCGTCATAGAGAAGCAGTTAGCGGAGGCCCCAAGGGCAAGGGCCTGGGCTGGTAGGAGGAAGGGGCCACCCGGACACGGGCTTCCACCCTCCACACCACTCACCAAAGCAGCCGCGCCTTTCCAAGCTCCGCACCTGTTCCCAAGATCTGGGGAAACCTTAGAATGAATTGTTAAGCTCATCGGGTGAGGAAGATTAAGAAAGCCTCAAGGGGGAGAACCCTCCTGGATAGGAATACGAATTATAAAACCGAAGTCGTTTTAAGAAGGGAGGCAGAGGGGAATCGGTGCATCAGCAGAGACCAGAAAAGCCGGCCCCTGTAATAGATAAGACTTTCAAACGTGATGAGGGAAGCAACACACAGAAAGAATTAATGGGTGATTAATTGATTATAGATGATTAATTAATACAGGATTTCAGGACGTTTAAGTATTTGGAAGGAAGTCCATTTAGAGCCTCACCTCCCACTATACGCCAGACTAATTCCAGAAATAACTGTATTAACTCTAGGAGGAAAAGACCTTCCATTTAAAATGCTGAAAGGAGCCACAGAGGACCCAGAAGGAGCCTATGCTCAGCCCTTCTCCGACCAGCGGCTCTGAGTGGGCAGGACCCTTGCCGGGGGCCTGTGATGACCAACGGGTTTTGCAATGATGCTCGAATCTTCTCCGCCTTTTCCACTCTCCCTCATGAGTGCACGACGGCATTTCTCAGAGGCTACCTGATAAGTGATCTTGCAACAGATTAAGTGCTGAAGCGGGTGTGAGACCCCAGCTGTCTTCTATGCAGCCAGGCACCGAGGAAGTTTGCAGAGATGGAAAACAATGCCGCTCTTCTCGCTCGTTTTTTTGTTTTGTTTTGTTTTGGGAAACACAGTTTTCTCTAAAATAGGCCACTTCGGTCCTCATGTAATGAGTTTATTTTCCAAATAGTATTTTCAAACAGTCTCCAATTTGATTTACAATATGGTAAGTGTTAATAAGTAAGCTCTACATAAGCAAAAGGTCTTTGGGGTCCTAAGGGGATTTTTAATGGCGCAAAGGGATTCGGAGACTCGAAGCCTGGAGGACCGCTCTTGGTCTGCAGGCATGTTGGCCGCGGCCTGTCTCCCCCCCCCCCACAAACCCCCGCCACCCAGCACAGCCACTCGTACACCCTGGCAAAGGGTTACTGAGCGCCTGCGGTGCGCCGGGCATGGTTACAGGTACAATGATACAGCCGAGAACAAGAGGGACAAAACATACGTGCCTGTGTTGTGTCTGTCGTTATAGAGTCTAACAGACAAAACGGTCCAGCGGCAGAGTGGGCCGGCTGTTCCAAGAGGTCAAAATTTCGGTCACACGCGCACACACACACACACACACACACGCGCGCGCGCACAGAAGTAAAAAGCTGGACACACGAGCAGCCGGTGTGACACATGACAGGTTAATATCTTTAATATATAACGAGCTCATACAAATTTATCGGACCCCAGTAGATAAGAGCAAAGGACGCTGACAATCCACAAAAGAGGAAATACACCTGCTTAACATGGAGAAGATGTTCGACTTGGCTAGAAAAGCAAAGAGACGCAACCCGAAACGCAGTGCTACGTTTTGTGATCAGATCAGCCAACGTTCGGCCAGGTGATAATGCTCGGAGCTGGCCAGATGGTGTAGCGGGCACGTACATCCTTGCTGGCGGCAGTGTCATCAATGGATACAGACGTTTCTGGAAACCATTTGGTCAATACGTGATGAGGGGCTCAAAGGTTTTCGTATCAATTCGATAATCCCACCTCTGAGAATCTAGCCTAAGGAAATAACTCGACAGCGGCAGAAAGCGTGATGCATGAAGAAATTCTCCCATTTCTGAGCGCGAGAGGTTAGAAACGGCACGGGTGACCAACCACGGGCACTCCCGTCCGGCTGCGTGACGGCTTACACGGCCATTTCAAACTAAAGTTAGCAATAACACGTACTGGGGGAGAGCCCCTGATAGAAGTGAAAACATCTACACGATACCGTATCATTACAGAAGGTAGTGTCACAACTATGTCCGAACAAAAAGAAGAAAAACCATGATGGGGGGGGGGGGGAAGAAGGGAGAGGCCTGGGGGGAGAGCCACCAAAATGTTAAAATTTTGCTTTTTCCACTATCTCCCTCATTTTCCAAAACTTCTAGAAGGTGTAGGCTGGCGTTGACGATGAAAAGACCTGGTAAGCGCGCGATTACTTGTTCACGTTAGGAGTTCGTGATGGGTCCCTCCCATCCCTTCGACCGCGTCTGCAGTGCGCCATCCGCCATCACACCCCACGCTGGGACCCCGAGGGACGACAGGGGGTCGTCAGCTCTCTCCACACCGCGGACCTGTCCTACACCCAATCCTCTCCCTACGTTCACAAGCCACCACGGCTGCCGGACTCGGCGCTCGGCTCTCCTTCGGCAGAGTCGTCTTGTCCTCAGCTCTAAGCCCCCCGTCTAATGCTTCCTGGCACGGGGACCTTAATCCTCCCACCTAAACTCTACTGCTGGTGGTGGCCCCAGGGGGTGTCCTTCTATACAACTCTACGGCTTGCCCCCTTAAGGCAGCCTAAGCAAGCGCCCAACGTCATTACTATTTCTCTGTCCCATGGGCCAAACTGCCAGAACCGCGGTCACCCAGCGAGCGGTGTGTCCCCCTTGACGGCAGGGGCCTGTGCACCGGGAAAGTCTTACCAGCGCCTTCTCGGGGCTTTTTGCACCCCCGTCATTGCTTACTCATCATATACTTACCTGGCGCCCCTGAAACGGGTCTTTGCTTTTACCCAGACATCACCAGAATGCTTTAGGTCATTAAATTAATCCCAAGGTCGCGCTATACATTCAGCCAGGAACTCACCCCTTGTTCGAAATGCCATCTCAAACCATGCCCTGTTACGCCCCGAAGGCTTACTTACCAGAGGGGGTATCGTGTAGACCAGAAAAGTCACAATATAGTTCGAATAATGTCAACACCATGAAAAACATAAAGCGTCCCCCCACATGCACTGTGTAACACTACTAACTGCCTGTCCCTTTTAGAAACCAATACCTGTTCTCTGCAATTTAGAGAAATTATAACCCCCAAGTATGTACAAAGCAGCTCCCCTCCCCCGCTTCCTTCTCCAGCTTGACCCTCCCGGTCACGTGGCCTGGCTCTCGGCTGCACGGTGTTCGGGTCTCCCCCTCTTCCGCTAGCGCCACGGGGGTGGGGACTCCCAATGGGGGGCGACCCCCTGGGCCTCTCGCCTACTCATTTCCAAAGTTGCAGGTAGCGGTCAAGGTCGCAGATGTGCAATGGCACCCGTCCCCGGCCCGCAGACGCCAAGCACCCACAGGTGAAACCCAACTCACCAAACCAAAGGAAGCTGGGGCAGCAGCCGGGACCGGGCACGACAGCGCCCCCCGGGTCGCGTGACCAGCCTGGCTCTCGGCCCCACCGCGGGCGGCGCAAGCGCGGCGGACTTCCACGTGCCACGTGGGCGGGCCCGGGCTCGGCGAGATGGCACAGGTCCCGCCCCGCTCCCGCGCGAGGGCTCCCACCCTTGCCGAGCTGGGCCACGTGGAAACCTTGGAGGTGTCTGTTACCCCTGCAGGCCGCCTTGCCCCCCCCCCCCAGGCGCCCGTACCCCCTCCTCGGAGGGGCGCCTCCCCCTAGCAGGCAGACAGACAGTAGGGCACTGAGCACAAAGAGAAAGTGATCTGTACACCCCCCACCAGAGGTCCCACCCCCCCAGAATGGTGGCCCCACTGTGTGTCCTCCCCCCAGTCATGCTTAAAGAGCACCATGGTCCCACCTGAACAGCCGTGGCTGGAATCCAGGGGGGCCTGAAGCCTGTTTTCAGGCAGTTGTTCAGCAGGGCAATTGGGCTAACAAGAGTTTGCAACGAGTGGGCGGCAGGGGTCCACGGACCCAGCAGCCACTGAATATCCTTGACCTTGCAAGGCAGTGGCCGCTTCAAGAACGCAGTCACCTTCCCCAGCATCATCGAAACTCTTAGGAAGAAAGGATGGACCCCAGCACCCGACCTCTGGGTATCCCGACGCCCAGGTCTTCGGGTGGGCACTGAAGCTCTCCTTCCGTGGTCAGGCCAGGACCGTTCACCACAGGGCGGAGGGACCCAGGGCAAGACACCCCGTCTTCCCCCGTGGTCCCGGCTGTCCCGTAAACACGGTTCGTTTGGCATTAAGTATGGCGAGCGCATCACGGTCCAGAGGGCTTGGCCAAGCCTCATTTAGAAAGTGACTTCAGGGCGTCCCCTGTGAGGAAGTGAAAGGCCGTCCACCTTCAGAGGTACAGCTTTGTCCCTCAGAATTAGGACCCGAGTGCCAGTTCTGTACCGTCCCCACATTAGGACCCGGGTAGACCGCAGCTCTTTCCCCTCACAGATGCCACCAAGGCCTTGGCGGGGCTGCCGGAGGCGAGGGCCCCTACCGGAAGTGCTTAATGAGGCGTCCCAGAGGATCTGGGTCTCCAGCTACGAGTCCACGCTTTCTTAGACCAAGGCTGGGCACCCGATGGACAGCCCAGGCATGGGGGCGGGGGGGGGGGGGGAGCATGCTACACACAGGCTTTGGAGACCTACGGACCGTGTGGGTGGCTGAAGGGGCTGAGGCGAAGGCCACATGTCACCCGCGTGGAGACGGGAACAGGTCTCAAGCTAGACAGGGCTGCCACCAAGTGATACGGGGCAAAGAGGAGGGGGCGAGCACACGCTGGGAGCCGGTGGGGATTCCCACTGGAGGCCCGGGGCGGCGGAGTGAGACCCTGGCACCCACCCCTCAGCCGGCCGTGGGTCTCAGGCATGGATGTGGGTGAATGTGCGGTCTCTGGTGGCTAGATGAAACTGCTGGGCGATCCAAAGCCACAAGGACCTTCTGTGGCAGGTGAGTTCCAGATCCCCAGGATTCCCGGTGCTGTCGGAACTCTGGCAGCTGAAGCCAGGCGCTACTGGCGTGCGTCCTCTGGGGGCCCCTCCCTTAGCCGCATGAGCGGTCTTTCCCAGTGGCGAAGGGGGGGGGGGGGGGGCGTACTGACTACGTGTCCGAGCGCAGGGTGAAGCCTGCCCCCCAGAAACGCTGGCACTACGCTCCCAGCAGCGAACACTCGGCCAGGGCTGGTGATCGCTAGGGGTGGGAAGCCAGACTCCCCTCCCCAGGGCCCCCAAACAAGGCACCGGCCCGGCCCAAGCGGCCGTCCTCGGGAGTCAGTGAGCTCGTCACCCCCAACAGGGCAGCCGGGGGTGGGGCTGCCACGGGGGCCCGCAGAGGGCAGAGGAGGAGCCTCGGGGAACCTGGCGAGGCCGGGAGAGGTCAGCCCAAACGGTTCGCCGCAGGCTGCGGAGTCGCTGTGACCAGGTAGCAGAGCCGTGGTCGCTAGAGGAGCCGGGGTTGCAAGCAAGAGAGGGGACACATGCGCTCTAGGTACAAAGCTAGCACAGGTCACTAGGAAGCCAAGAGGGTAAGAGGGCGCCCAACAGTGAGGAAGGAAGATCTCCTTGTGGAACAGGTCGGGAGAGGCAGGGAGGAAGGTCTTCAAACCAGGGCGATGCCGTTGTATGGACGTCTCTTCTACGGAGCAAAGGGTGTGCGTATGCTGTCTGCGTGGCGGCAGATGCGACCAGGGTGGTGGCCCATTCTTAAAGGTTCCGGGCTCGGGTGGGCAGGGCCGGAGCCGGGCTGGTCCCGTTGGAGGCTGGGTGCACGGGGCAGGGCCCCGTGCCCGTGGCAGCCAGCTGGCGGCACAGCATCTGCCGCTCCCGCACGGCCCGGTTAGAGGCAGAAGTCTTCCGGATTTGGGCGCGCCGCGCATGCCGCAGTGGAGACTTGTAGGTTCTCCGCAACTCTGCCAGGAATCCCTGATAGTTGTTTCGCAAGGGGCTGTCGGGTTGCATGTGGGGGATCGCCCACTTCTCCGCCTCCCCGGTCAGCCGGGACACAAGGAACGCCACGCGCTCGGCCTCGCCCGGGAAGCGGGAGGCCTGGAAGATCATGAACCTGTCCATTTGCATCAAGAACCCTGCCAGCTGGCCCGGGTCTCCGGAGAAGGGCTCGGGCAGGGAGGTGGGAGGCGTGGTCATCGGTCGGGTCCCGTTGGAGGTAATCGCCGAGATGGGCGGGGTGATCTGCAGGGCCCCCGGAATCCGGGCCCTGGTGCGTAACAAGGTCAGCTCTGCCATCACGCTCTCCAGCATGTTGGTGAGATTGGCCTTCTCTGCCCGCAGGGTGGAGGCCTCCCGCCTCAGCGCAGAGTTGGTGAGGCGCAGGGAGGTCAGGGTGTCGATGACGTCATCCATCTGGGCATTGGTAGGAGCGGCAGAGGCTGGGGTTTCAGCTTTTGATGTCTGGGGTTGGACCATGTTGGCCAGAGGGCAGCCAAAGGCCGAGACCGGTGGGCTGGGAGAAGGGGGCACGCGTAGCCCAGAACCTGAGGCCCTGCGATGCTAAAATGGGGGTAGGCCCAGACGGGAATCGGGGAGAGGGCGGGGTGCAACACGCAGGGTGGCCGAAGAGGGCAAACAAGAAGAAGGCAGGGCGGTCGGAGCCCAGAGGACGAGCACAGCGAGCGCCGGGCAGGTGGCGCAGGCCCTGCGGACGCCGATTCCGGAGGCGGCTCCTTTATCGCGGACCTCGCCCGGCCAGCGCGGGCTGCACAGGGGGTTGGACTGTTCTGGGCCCTGAGGGAGGAAAAGATGCTTTAGAAAACGTCTGGGACTGCGTAGACAGGGGCAGGAGGAAAGGGCGCGGCGTGGGGGAGGGGGGCGCCCGGGCCCGAAGCCCCCTCCCCGCGCGGGGCCCGGCGCCCACGGTGGGCAGAACAAAGGGCGGCTGCACCTGCGGCGGCGCGGGGGGCCTGGGACGGGCGGCGGGCGCGTACCTGGGTCTCCCCGGCTTCCTCCGCGGCTCCGTCTGCCGCGCCGGCCGCGACCAAGATGGCCCGATCGGGGGACGCGGGCGGGCCGATGAGTCACGGCGGCGGCGGCCCGCGGAACTGCTTCCCGGTCAGGTCAGGCCGGGGCGGCGGCGGGAGGCGGGCGCGGGCGGCCTCGGGCGGGAGCACGAGCGGGGGCCGGGGCCGGGGCCGGGGTCGGGGTCGCAGCGGAGGGAGGGCGGGTCGCGGGCGGCCGGGGCGCGGGCCGGGCCGGGCGGGCGGGGCGGCGGAGGCGGCGGCGGCAGGGCCTCGGCGCGCGGGCCCCGCTGGTTGCCATGGAGACCGCCAGCTCCCGCGGGCGCGGCGGCGGCCGAAGCCCCGCCCCGGAAGTGGCGCACGCAGCCCCGCCTCCCAAGGCTACCGCTCGGCGTCCTTCCGCGGCAGCCAATCAGCGACGTCCGGGATGGCTGTGTTGTTTATTATTGGGGTGGATGCCTTCCTGTGTTTGTAGCTCTTCCTAAGGCTGCCAGCAAAGGTCTTTTCGTATATGCTGTAATTATATATTTTTCGTGACGCTGGCTTTTCGTAATGTATCTTGGATACAAATTCAACGAACCACATGTTCACTGTAGCGAATTTTGATGTCAGAGAAGTCTTAAAAAAAAGAACACCACTTTGTATCACTCAAGAGTCCCTCGACCTGAAGAGAACAAATAGTAAAATTTCTGTAGTCCCACCCTGTCATTTTTTTCTTTGATACAGTCTATTACCGCATGTTACTTTTTGTACTTCCTGAACTGGTTTCGAACCGTGACGTGTGAGCAGTTTCCTATTAAAGCTGTTTCAAAAGCATGACTTTCAGTTAGTGCCTGGTAATCGCATATACCGCAATTATTGCCCCTGAAATCGCATGCCACAACTTATTAATCGCTCCCCTTTTGATAGATCTCTTATTTCCATGCGGAAGTTTTATAAACCATATTTGTGTCTAAGTCCCAGCCCTTCCCCTGACAAGTTCTCCAGGGTAATCGCCAAGGAGTGAAATTACTGGGCCAAAGGGTATGAGCCATTTCAGAAACTCCGGGGTCTGGATGCTTTTCCCGCTTCACCTTGCTGTGCTGCTTCCCAGTGGTCAATTCCAGGCCGGGACACGACTGGAGAGAGAAGACACCCAGCGTGCCAGTCTTTCCGGGACACGTCTGCGAAGAGGCTGAACCCCTGGCGGAAGTGCCTGCTACAATTTCAGGTGCTGAAATTTACCCTATGAATCTTAAATTCCCAGGGGCTTTGAATATTAGATACACCCTGATTTCAGGAATGATAAAACATAAATTTGAAGAAAGACGTAATTTATTTGTATTTCACATTATTTCGGGTAGGATACAAAGCGTCATTGCGTAAAAGCAGTGAAATAAAAGTTAAAAGAACTTCAAAAATAGAAACAGGGGCAGAGTATTTGGCTTCTGATCCAGTTAATCTCTGGGTCATGCCCACGCTCTGAGATAGCCCTCTCTGCTACAAACGCAGAACAGCGACAAACTAGACAAAGAAAGTATTGAGAGGATCTGGCTGGGCTCAAAAGCAAGATGAACTCCACTGTGGGCAGAAACACAAACTGCTGAGTATTGATAAATCCATGGTCCGGGGACATAATGGGGCCATAGGCCTGGCAACAGAACCAGGCTTTCTCTTTGAAACTGGGGGAATGCGGGGGTCACCTGTATGTCCGAAAGGAGTCTGGAAAATCTACTCTGACCGTTTCATGGGACCACAACTTCTGTGAAGGTATAGCCTTGGGACCAGGAAGAACACACAGTATCACGAACCTCACGACCCCTGGTTTGACAAGTAGACCCTAGAAGGCCAGGAAGGGTGAAGCAACACCACCAATATAAAACATGTTCTGTACTGTAGAGCAGGGCATTATGGGAGCAACCCCAAACTGCTAAACTGGGCAGGAAGGGGGCTCCAGGGAGTAGGAGGGTTGAGTACACAGAGAATGCACACACACACACACACACACACACACACACACACACACACACAGAATGCAAAAGACAGCCTTTTACCCAAAAATGAACCTAAAATGCAAAACTAAAGCCCATGAAGACATCGAATGCTAAGAATAACGGCCGCCAAAATGAATAACCATAATATAAATTAACTCTAGGTGAAATTAAATTAATAGAACAGTGTAGGGGAAAAAAGACTTTAAAGGAAGCATGTTTAGGGGACTCCTGGGTGGCTCAGTCAGTTAAGCATCCAACTTCGGCTCAGGTCACGATCTCACGGTTCATGGGTTCGAGCCCCGCGTCGGGCTCTGTGCTGACAGCTCGGAGCCTGGAGCCTGCTTCGGATTCTGTGTCTCCTTCTCTCTCTCTGCCCCTCCCCGGCTCGTGCTCTGTTCCTCTCTGTCTCACAAATAAATAAACATAAAAAAAAATTTTAAGGAAGCATATTTAAGATCCTCAATGAGGATAATGAAGGGATAACATTTGTAAAAAGAACAGACATGGGGAAGGGGCCAGGAAGGCAAAAATGTCACAGGATGAGGTGGCTATGAGAAAGTACCTTCCAAAAGGCAATAAAGTCAACTTCCATTTCCAGGAAGATGGAGTTCTTTCAGCAAAGCACAACAGAAAATAATGAAAAGAGAGAGAGAGAGAGAGACCTTCAAAAGTGGAGAGAAAAAGGCAGATTGGCTAGATTGTTCAGGACCCAAGGACTGACACAGCAGTGAGTTCCCTGAGAAGTTTGCATCACGTATCTCAGAGCTGGAGAAACTGGCAACCTGGAAATGCCAAAGGGTGAGATAGACACGTTCCCCACAAAAGCCTGCTCTCAAGCCAAAGAACCAGGAAAGATACAGCCTAAGAAGACAGAAAACTTTTAGACAATAATCAAACTCTCCAAAGTAAAAGACAAAGAGAGAATCTTGGAAGCAGCAAGAGGGAAGCAAGTGATTAAGTATAAAGTGTCATCAATAAAATGAACATCTGGTTTCTCATCAGAAACCATGGAAGCCAGAAGGCAGTGGGAGGATAGATTCAAAACGCGGAAAGAAAAGACTATCAACCAAGAATTCTATATTCAGCAAAACCAGCTTTCAAAAGTGAAGGAAAAATTAGGACATTACCAAGTAAATAAAAACTGGAGGCCATTCATCCCCAGTAGACCCGCTCTGTGAAAAATAATAGAGGTCTCAAAAAAATATGTAAAAGAAACAAGGAAATTAAAAATGGTACACTACAAAATATCCGCTTCATGTGAAAGAAGGCAGTAATGGAGGAAGAGAGGAACAAACAAACAAAAAAGTAGAACAGAAACAAACCCACAAAACAACAGATGTAAATCCTACCTTCTCAACAATACATTAAACATAAATGAATTAAACACTCTAGTTGAAAGGCCAAGATTAGAAAATGGAGTTTTTTTAATTTTGTTTTTTTAATGTTTATTTTTGCAACAGAGACAGAGTGCAAGCAGAGCAGGGGCAGAGAGAGAGACAGAGAGAGAGAGAGAAGCCAAAGCGGGCTCCAGGCTCCATTCTGTCAGCCCAGAGCCCGACTCAGGGCTCAAAGCCACGAGCCACGAGATCATGACCTGAGCCGAAGTTGGATGCTTAATTGACCGAGCCACCCAGGCGGCCCTGAAAATGGAGTTTTTTTAATGATCTGACTCAATGCTATTTACAAAAGACACACTTTAGGTTCAAAGACACAAATAAGTTGAGATTAAATGAATGGAAAATGATATAAACGTAGGCAAATGAGGGGTGCTTAAGTGGCTCAGTCGGTTGAGAGTCTGACTTCGGCTCAGGTCCTGATCCCACAGTTCGTGGATTTAAGCCCCACATCGTGCTCACTGCTGTCAGAGCAGAGCCTGTTTTGGATCCTCTGTCCCCCTCTCTCTGCCCCTCCCCTGCTCTCACTCTCTCTCTCAAAAATAAAGAAACATTTTTTTAAGTAGCCAAAAGAGAACGGGATTGGCTATGCCAATATCAAACAAAATAGACTTTAACACAAAAATTGTTAATAGAGAAAAAGAAGGACATTTTGTAATGATAAAAAGGTCAATCCGGCGACACAACAAATATGAACACATATGCACCTACCAACAGAGCCTTCCATTTCAAATTCTACCTACAAAGGTTTAACAAACAAGAATTACAGTCTGGTTCAGTGGAATAGAATTGAAAGTCCAGAAATAGACCCTAACATTTATGGTCAATTCACTTTCAAAAAGAGGGCCAAGACAATCTAGTGATGAAAGAATAGTCTTTCCTCAGACAACTGGCTATCCATAGCAAAGAATTAAGCTAGTTCCCCTCCCTCACACCTTGTACAAAAATTAACTCAAAATGGAATCAAAGACCTCAATATAAGAGTTGAAACTATAAAACTCTTAGAGGAAAAGCTAATACTAAATCTTTGTCATCATGGGTTGTGGAGTGATGTCTTACATATGACACAAAGTACCAGTAACAGAAGAAAAAACCAATTGGGTTTTCCCAAAATCTTTTGTGTTTCAAAAGATGCTATCCAGAAAGTGAAGGGACACCTAGGTGGCTCAGTCAGTTAAGCATCCGACTTCGGCTCAGGTCACGATCTCAGGGTTTGTGAGTTTGAGCCCTGCCTCGGGCTGTCTGCTGTCAGCACAGAGGCTACTTACGATTCTCTCTCTCTCTCTCTCTCTCTCTCTCTCTCTCTCTGCCCCTCCCTTGTTCTCTCTCTCAAAAATTAAAATTAAAATTAAAAGAAAGTGAAAGGATAACCCACAGAATGGGAGAAAATATTTCCAAGTCATATATCTGACAAGGGTCCAATATCCAGAATATATAGAAAACTCTTATAATTCAATGATGAAAAGACAACCCAATTTCTTAAAGGAACAAATTCTCGAGCAGATATTTCTCCAAAGACGATACACAAATGGCCCATAAACACATGAAAAGATGTTAAACATCATTAGTCTTTGGGGAAATGCAAATCAGAACCACAACGAACTATCACTTCACACCCTCTAGTATTACTATGATTTAAAAGATCGACGGTAACAAATGCTGTTGAAGATGTGGAAAAATTGGAACCATCATCCATTGCTGGTGGGAACGTAAAATGGTGCAGCTACTGAAAAACAGCTGGGCGGTTCCTCAAAAAGTTAAACGGAGACTTTTCGTATAACCCAGAAATACCATTCCTAGGCATATGCCCAAGTTCATTGAAAACATGTGTCTACACAAACACTTGGAAATGAATATTTGTAGAGGCATTATTCATAACATTTTTCAAGACATAACCAAGCCACATGTCCACCCACTGATGAATGGATAAACATGTGCTATCACCGTACAACGGAATATCGATTGGCCATAAAAAGGAAAGAAATCCGACATGTGCCACAGCATGGGTGAACCTTGAAAGCGTTCCGCTGTGAAAGAAGTTAGATACAAGGACCATATGTGTATGACTTTATTTATATGAAGTGTCCGTGAGAGGCAAATCCATAGAGATGGAAAGTATTTGAGTGGTGGTTGCCAGGGTCTCCGGAGAGGAAGGGAATGAGGAATGGCTGCTGATCGGAATACAGTTCCTTTGGGGGGTGATGAAAATGCTCTGGAGTTAGAGTTGATTGTTGTATACCCTTGTAAATATACTAAAACCCACTAAAATGTATTGTTTTTATTTCTTTAAGGCTCTCTCTCTCTCTCTCTCTCTCTCTCTCTCTCTCTCTCTCTTTTATTTTAGAGAGAAAAAGAGCACCCAAGAGCAGGGAGAAGGGAAGAAGGAGAGAGAGAGAGAGAGAGAGAGAGAGAGAGAGAGAGAATCCCAAGCAGGCTCCACGCACAGAGTGGGGCCTGACCTGGGGCTCAATCCCGCAACCCTGGGACCATAACCTGAGCTGAAATCAAGAGTCAGATGCTCACCTGACTGAGTCACCCAGGCGCCCCAAACTGCATTCTTTTTAAAAGAGAATTTTATAGGGGCACCTGGGTGGCTTAGTCGGTTAAGTGTGTGACTCTTGATTTCTTCGGCTCAGGTCGCGCTCTCACGGTTCGTGAGTTTGAGCCCCGAGTCGGGCTTTGCACCAACAGTGCAGAGCCTGCATGGGATTCAGTCTTTCTCTCTCTCTTTCAAAACTAAATAAACATTAAAATTAAAAAAAATAAATAAAATGTATATGGAAAATATATATGGAAATAGAATAACAAAAAACATTTTGAAAAATAATAAAGTGGGAGGAATCCATCTACCTATTTCAAGAAAAGCTACAGACTGTGTTATATTAGTGAAAGAATAGACACATAGATCAATGGAGCAAAGCAGAGAACCCAGAAGCCGACCCGTACAAACAGGCCCAACTGATCTTTGAGAAACACAAAACAGAAATCCAACGGAGGAAGGATAGACTTGTCACCAAATGGTGATGGGGTGATTGAACATCCACGAGTATGTTTTTTTAAAGAACGTCAGTCTAAGTCTCTCATCTGCTATAAAAATGATCTGACTTAGGTCTAAAACATAAAACAATAAAACTTTAATCACATACCAGATAAAATCTTTGTGGTGTGGGGCTAAGCAAACAATCCTTAGATCGGACCCCAGAAGCATGGTCGTAGAAGGAAACATTGATCCACGAGACTCCATCACAATTTAAAACGTTTTCTTTGTGAAGGACCCTGCTAAGAGGACACAAGTATGAGGCAGAGATGGGAGAAAATATTGGCAGACCACATATTTTTACAAAGGACGAGTATCTAGATCATAGGAAGAACTCTCGAGACGGAACAGGAAAACAGCAAACAATCCAATTATAAAATGGGCCAAAGACGTGAAGAGACACTTCACCCAAAAGGACACGCAGCTGGCAAGTAAAGACGTGAAAAAATGTTTGCCATCCGTAGCTATGGGGGAACTGAAAATTGGAACCATAACGAGATATCACTGCGTACGTATGGAATGGCCATAAAAAATAGAGATGATACTGAAGGCCAGCAAGGACGCAGGGAAACCGAATGCATTGCTGCGGGGAATGTAAAATGGTACAGCTACTCTGGAAAAGTCTGGCAATTAAAAAACAAAACTAGGGGCGCCTGGGTGGCGCAGTCGGTTAAGCGTCCAACTTCAGCCAGGTCACGATCTCGCGGTCCATGAGTTCGAGCCCTGCGTCAGGCTCTGGGCTGATGGCTCGGAGCCTGGAGCCTGTTTCCGATTCTGTGTCTCCCTCTCTCTCTGCCCCTCCCCCGTTCATGCTCTGTCTCTCTCTGTCTCAAAAATAAATAAACGTTAAAAAAAAAAAAAAAAAAACTAAACTAAAACCTAAGCCATACAACTCAGCGATTGCCCTCTGGACTTTTATCCCAGAGAAATGAACATCTCAGGAGGCATTAGGGTGCGGGGGCCATGGGTGTGGCCGTAAAAGGACACCAGGAGGATCTCCTGTGTCTTGTCCGGATCAATGTCAGTGTCTGGGGGTGGTGTCGCCCTGTGATTTTGCAAGGTGTTACCAGTGAGGGAAACTGAGTAAAGGGTCCCACAGGTCTGCCTGTATTATTTCTTACAACTGCATGGGAGGGGCTCTCTGGTGGGGAGTTCCTCACTGAGAGTTGAGTTAGGGCGTCTTTTTTGAGACCTTCAAGTGGGGATGTCAGGCTGGCTTTGGGTTTGATTCTGGAGTTGTAGGGAGAGGTCTGTTGGAAAGTCAGTAGGAGGTAGATGGTATCCAAAGCTAGGAAGAGAGCGCACACAGAAATGAGGGGAGGGTCAAGAATTGTGCAGTCCGTGGGGCACCTGGGTGGCTCAGTCGGTTAAGCGCCCGACTTCTGCTCAGGTCATGATCTCAAAGTTCGTGGGTTCGAGACCCACATCAGGCTCTGTGCTGACAGCTCGGAGCCTGGAGCCTGCTTCGGATTCTGTGTTTCCCTCTCTCTCTGTCCCCCCCCCACCAACTCTCTCTCTCTCAAAAATAAATAAACACTAAAAAAAAAAAGAATTGGGCAGTCCATGGGGTGCCTGGGTGGCTCAGTGGGTTAACCATCCAGCTCTTGGTTTTGGCTCAAGTCATGATCTCACGGTTTGTGAGTTCGAGCCCCACATTGGGCTCTGTGCTGACAGTTTGGCACCTACTTGGGACTCTCCCTCTCTACCTCTATCTCTGCCCCTCCCCCGCTCATTCTCTGTCTCAAAATAAATAAATAAACTTAAAAAAAAAAGAATTGTGCAGTCCACAGTTTAGGGGTCTAGGACATGGGGAGGAGCCTGCTGAAGAGTGGCTCAAAGGGTAGAAGGAAACTACAGAACCTCAAAAGCCAATTTTTGGCTTCCTGGAGGAGGAGGGCTGGTCAACCGTGTCAAAGTCTTTGCATGAGCAGGGCCACCATTCAGACTGGGATGCTTCTGAGAGTCAAACAAGTTACTCAAGGTAAATACATCAATGCATTTCCTGAAACCTTATTTATAGTACTGATGGACCCGTGACCATGGCCAAGCTGCTGATACTTCCCAAAGCACACTTTCTTCTTCAAGGTGCTTCATTTTGCCGTAAAACGTCATAAACGCTTGCAGTCTTACTCAGCATTGCACTCCGTGGTTGTAAATTTATTTATTTATTTTTTTACTTTTTTCAAGGTTTATTTTTGAGAGAGAGACAGAGCATGAGTGGGGGAGGGGCAGAGAGAGAGGGAGACACAGAATCCGCAGCCGGCTCCAGGCTCTGAGCCGTCAGCACAGAGCCCGACGCGGGGCTCGAACCCACGAACCGCGAGATCATGACCTGAGCTGAAGTCGGATGCTCAACCGACTGAGCCACCCAGGAGCCCCCGTGGTTGTAAATTTAAGTCTGCAGACATCTTCAATGAACTCTTCTCTGCAGACTATAATAATTAAGAAAATCTTCCTGCAGGTACTAATGTACCAGGTAAGCTCAGAAAAACTCGGGTCAGTGGAGAACATTCCCCATTCTATTTTTGATTGAAACACAGGAATATTCCAGCTCAAATGTCTCCATAGTGTATCGATTTTGAGTCCAGCCAGGGTACCGTTCTGCAAATACTGTTTTTATAAAGCCAAAACATGTCCCACTCAACATTTGTTTGTTATGTAGTTTTTCAAGTGCTGTTTTTATTTATTTTGAGAGAGACAGGAAGAGTGTGAGCAGGGGAGGGGCAGAGAGAGGGAGAGAGGGGATCTCAAGCAGGCTCCTGGCTATCCGCACAGAGCCCGATGCCGGGCTCGGAACCACGAACCAGGAGATCATGACCCGAACTGAGGTGAAGTCGGACACTTTACGGACTGCAGCCGCCCAGGCGCTGCTGTGTGTTATTTGTTTGATGTTTTTATCAGATTTAGATGCTGCAACATCGTAGGCCTTCTTGATTTCCTTCCGTTCCAGTAGAGAATGCAAATTGGTCCAATTAAAACTAGAAACCTCATCTAGATTTCTCTCCTACGTGTTGAGATATTCCAAAAACAATTATGGAATTTGAAAATCAGACCTCAGACACCCTTTGGAGCGCTCACTGTTTCATTCCTCCAGCACCACCCTTGCTCTCGTAGGGATGAATTTCCGCGGTTCCCCGTCGGCCAGGATTGTTTCTGATACTTAACAATTCGCGAAAGTTTCAAAGCTTGTGATTCTTGGCACCCATTCAACGAATATTTAAAGATTTCCAATGGATTTTGATGCAACAAAAAATGAGAGGACTCGTTTACCAAAAGTTCCATCCCACTCTGGTGCATTGGGTTGATACGCAAAGTAGGTCTTAGAGGGCTCCAGCATTTCGAGGGTCTGATTAACGACTGCACAGAAGACACGAAGGACACACCGGGAGGCTGAAGTCTGTTTTGGTGGTCAACAGGAACTTTGTCAAGAGAAGGCTCGCAGCCTAATCTCTCTGCATATGTATAAAAATAGTTGTAGGGGCGCCTGGGTGGCTCAGTCGGTTGAGCGTCCGACTTCAGCCCGGGTCACGATCTCGCGGTCCGTGAGTTCAAGCCCCGCGTCAGGCTCTGGGCGGATGGCTCAGAGCCTGGAGCCTGCTTCCGATTCTGTGTCTCCCTCTCTCTCTGCCCCTCCCCCGTTCATGCTCTGTCTCTCTCTGTCTCAAGAATTAAAAAAAAAAAATAGTTGTAAATGTTGACAACTCTAGTTTCTACCAATTATTTGGACGCAGCCAATGTCAAATACATCTGCGTTCCAGAGGTATTTTAATTCGGCGAAAACATTGCTTTTTCTCGGGACGCCATGGTAGATCTCCTCTGTTATTAAACTCTTGTCGTTTACCTGGAACTGAGCGCTTTTGTTTCCTGCCTGGACCCGGGCTGATATCAGTCCCTCTGGAAAACAACTCGGCAGGAGCTAGGCAGAGCTGAAGCCCGGCCCCTCAATCTCATGCACGGGGGCCCTGGGAAACCCAGGTGACACCGGTCAGCCGTAGACTGGAAAAAAAATGCAGTAAGGCACGGCAGTGATTCTCAAATTTTATCGCACATCGGAATCACCCGGAAGGATTGATCCCACACCCAGAGTTTCTGATTCATCCTGTAGGTCTTGGGAGGGGGAGGGCTTGAATTTGCATTTCGAACAAGGGGACTCTGATGCTGCCCATCTGGGGACCCTGATTTAAGAACCACCGCTGCAGAGAAATGACGGTCAGTGAGCCACGCCCCCAAAGAAGAGACTTCCAAACATCGTCATGAGTGGAAAGAAGACACATACTGCACTTCCCGTAGCATCTTCTTGTATAAAGTTCAAAGCCAAGGACAACTACACTTTCTTCCTTCGAGGGACATATATAGGTAGTGAATGCGCTGAGAAAAACAAGACAGTGGTGGCTGCAAACGTCAGGACGGTGATTCCCTCGGGGCAGGGAGAGGGGTCATCATAAGGAAGAGACACAGAGTCTTGCGGACCACAGGCAATGGGCCAGTTCCTGGCTTGGGTAGATGCTTTCCTTGGCAATCATTTAGCCGATTACACACTTGTGCTCTGTGCACCTGTTAGTGCCTGGTATGTCACAAACGCTGAGTTTAAATCAGGAGCTGATGGGGCGCCTGGGGGGTTCAGTTGGTTGAGCGTCCGGCTTTGGCTCAGGTCATGATCTCACAGTCCGCGGGTTCGAGCCCCGCGTCGGGCTCTGTGCTGACAGCTCGGAGCCTGGAGCCTGCTTCGCATTCTGTGTCTCCCTCTCTCTCTCTGCCCCTCCCCCAATGGCACTCTGTCTCTCTCTCTCAAAAATAAATAAACATTAAAAAAAATTTTTTTTTAATCAAGAGATGAGAATCTAGGCAGGAAAAGAGAGAAAACTGGAGGAGAGAGATCGGGTTGGAGGCAGAGGACACGGGCACCTCTTGCAATGAATTCTGTCATCAAAGGGAAGGAGAGTGGGCGGTGGGCGGCTTGGGGCATTGGGGGCCAGAGATGCTTTGTAAGATGGAAAAGTAACATTATGCTCATGGGCTGATGTGCCTAGTGCATTGGGGAAGGAAAACTTGTTGAAGGGGAGAAAGACAGCAGGACGGCCAGAACGACGAGCTGGAGTGGGGGAGGGACCTCGGCAGAAGAAGGGTCCAGAAGCAAAGGGGGAGGGGCCGGCTCCTCCAGGAGAGAAGCAGAGACGCAGGGCGTGGGCAGGTGGGCAGGTGGGGTGGCAGGAGCTGGTGGCAGACCTCCTCTGATCACGTCCATCTTCCTGGTGAAACACGGAGTGTGTCCATCGGCTCAAGCTGCCCGAATAAAGCACCACCAACTGGCGGCTTGGACAACAAAAATTGCTCATCTCCCAGTGCTGGAGGCTGGAAGTCCCAGATCAGTGTGTCGGTGGGGTTGGTTTCTCCTGAGGCTTACGGATGGCGTCTTCCCCCGTGTCCTCACATGGTCATCTGCCGATGTATGTGTGTGTCCTGATTCTCCTCTTCTTAACAGGACACCGCTCATATGGGGTTCGGGCCACCCCTATGAGCGCATTTAACCCGAGTCACCTCTTTCAAGACGCTGTCTCCAAATACAGGCACGTTCTGAGGTCCTGGAGATTGGGATTTGATTGGACACGCTTCAGCCCGCAATGGGAGGAATGGGATGAGTAGGTCAGGAAGACAACTGGGGGCAGAACTGTGGTCGGGGACGGTCAGAGAATCACAGTCCGGGTGGGTGGGCGTGACTGCCGGCGGCAGTAAGGGCCCCTTTGAGGATGGTGATCCCGCTCACCTGCTTTTCTCTCCATTCCTCCATTTATTTCGTCCATCTTCTGACACCTTCAAGTAGGTGCTTGGCTCCTCAGTTTCTGCCTTTCTTCTTGTGGCATTATGGCAAAGGGAGAGAAGCAAATGCCCCCATTTCATCCACGTGGGAAAAAGAACAGAACTTATTGGGGATCACAAGGGCCAGTAAGAAAAGAGTCAGAGCCTGGTACCCTCAGAAGCCCTGAGCTGGGCTGGAGGACGTGCCCTGGGTGTACTAACTTTAGGGAGACAGGCTCCCCGCCTGCTGCTCTGTCCTCTTGCCGTCAGCCTTGGGAAACCAGCCTGGGCACAGGGAAGGCACTCTTGGGGCTTAGGCAATGAGAAGCCCAGGTGAACTGTCTGGGCGGGAATTGTCCTGGAATGCCAGCCACTAGCCATGGAGACTGAGTGAGGTGTCAGGTTTGCGCTCTGGCAGGAGGGGAGCCCCTGCCCCCGGGAGTATCTGTCGTAGACAATGCAAATGTCCTGTTGGTCCTTCCACATGAGAAAAGCATTTGAGGTTATAAATTTCCCTCTACATACTGCGTTAGCTGCATCCCTCCAGTTTTGATGTTTACTAGTTTTGTCTTCATTCAATTCTTTTCTAACTTGCATCACTGTTTAATCTTTGACCCATGCATTAGTGGAACTATATGCTTTACTTCCAATCCTGGACTTTCCTAGTTACCTAGACATTTTGTCTTCAAGCCTAAAAGCCTTTTGATCAGAGAACAGTCTAGTTTGTGGTCCATTTTCACAAATGCCCATGTGTGTTTGAAAAGAATTTGTATTCTACAGTTTTCTGGTGTTGGATTCCACACATGTCCTTTAGATTCAGTTTTGTGATTTTGTTGTTCAACGATTCTCTATCTTTCCTAAATTTTCGTCTACTTAATCTAACAATTGCTAACAGCAGTGTCTTAAAAGTTCCCAGTGTTGGGGGACATTTAGGCTCTTTCCATGATTTGGCTATTGTTGAAAGTGCTTTTATAAACATTGGGGTACAAGTGCCCCTATGCATCAGCACTCCTGTATCCCTTGGGTAAATTCCTAGCAGTGCTATTGCTGGGTCATAGGGTAGATCTATTTTTAATTTTTTGAGGAAACTCCACACTGTTTTCCAGAGCGGCTGCACCAGTTTGCATTCCCACCAACAGTGCAAGAGGGTTCCCGTTTCTCCACATCCTCGCCAGCATCTATAGTCCCCTGATTTGTTCATTTTAGCCACTCTGACCGGCGTGAGGTGGTATCTCAGTGTGGCTTTGATTTGTATTTCCCTGATGAAGAGTGACGTTGAGCATCTTTTCATGCGCCTGTTGGCCGTCTGGATGTCTTCTTTAGAGAAGTGCCTATTCATGTTTTCTGCCCATTTCTTCACTGGATTATTTGTTTTTTGGGTGTGGAGTTTGGTGAGCTCTTTATAGATTTTGGATACTAGCCCTTTGTCCGATATGTCATTTGCAAATATCTTTTCCCATTCCATTGGTTGCCTTTTAGTTTTGTTGATTGTTTCCTTTGCAGTGCAGAAGCTTTTTATCTTGATGAGGTCCCAATAGTTCATTTTTGCTTTTAATTCCCTTGCTTTTGGGGATGTGTCAAGTAAGAAATTGCTGCGGCTGAAGTCAGAGAGGTTTTTCCCTGCTTTCTCCTCTAGGGTTTGGATGGTTTCCTGTCTCACATTCAGGTCCTTTATCCATTTTGAGTTTGTTTTTGTGAATGGTGTAAGAAAGTGGTCTAGTTTCATCCTTCTGCATGTTGCTGTCTAGTTCTCCCAGCACCATTTGTTAAAGAGACTGTCTTTTTTCCATTGGATATTCTTTCCTGCCTTGTCAAAGATTAGTTGGCCATACGTTTGTGGGTCCAATTCTGGAGTCTCTATTCTATTCCATCGGTCTGTGTGTCTGTTTTTGTGCCAATACCATACTGTCTTGATGATTACAGCTTTGTAGTAGAGGCTAAAGTCTGAGATTGTGATGCCTCCTGCTTTGGTTTTTTTCTTCAATATTACTTTGGCCATCAAGCATGAAACCTACAGATATCACAATAACTCTAAGCCCATATCTTTCGATAGTAACACTGAATGTAAATGGACTAAATGCTCCAACCAAAAGACATAGGGTATCAGAATGGATATGAGTGGCACTTTTAATCTTTGGTAAATGTTTTATATTAAAATCAGTTGACCTGATATTGATATGGCTACAGATTTCTTTTAGTGAGTGGCACTCAATTTTTCTATGCCCTTATGTCTTTGATGTATCTATTGTTCATAGCATGTAGCTACCTTTATTTTAAAAATCCTGTATGACAATCTTTGTCACTTAACTGCAGAATTTGCAAGATTACTTTATTTATATTTATTGTCATCACAGTTCTGTTTGGATTCATTTCTGCCAACGCATCATATGTTTTCAAATTGTCACCAATTCTGCCTTTTTCTATCCTTCCTTGACTTCTTTCCGATTCAGTCTTTGTTCCTCTTCCCCCTTCCTCCCTGTATTAATTTGGAAGTTACACTATTTTTCTCCCTTCAGTGGTTACCCTAGTCAGTGTAATAAAGAATTCTGAAATTCATCACGATCTGTACTTTCTGAACCACACAAGAACCTTAACCCACCTCAACTCTGATTGCTGGTCTCCAGATCTCATTATCGATGAATAATGCAAACCCATATGAAATTTTAAACCCCACAAAATGTTCTTTTCCCGTGTAATCAGTTTTGTTAGACCTACCCCCATATTCACCACTGTCCTTGCTCACCATTCTTTCCGATTCATCTGACCTTCCATTAAAAAGTACTTTTCTTCTGCTAGAACTCTCTCTAGTGAAGGTATATTGAGTCAAGTTCTTGCATTTTTTTAAATGTTTGAAGATGTCTTTATTTGACCTTCATTCTTAAAAAGCCTTGGGGCGCCTGGGTGGCTCAGTCGGTTGAGCGTCCGACTTCAGCTCAGGTCACGATCTCGCGGTCCGTGAGTTCGAGCCCCGCGTCAGGCTCTGGGCTGATGGCTCAGAGCCTGGAGCCTGCTTCCGATTCTGTGTCTCCCTCTCTCTCTGCCCCTCCCCCATTCATGCTCTATCTCTCTCTGTCTCAAAAATAAATAAATGTTAAAAAAATTTTTTTTAATAAAAAAAAAAAGCCTTTTTGCCAGATAGGTAATTTCTTTCTGCATATTGAAGATACCTCCCACTGTTTTCAGACTACCACCTGTGCTGATAAGAACCTCCCCCTCCCTCTTCTCTCTCCCTCTCTCTCTCTCTCTCTCTTTCTCTCTCTCTCTCCCTTTCCTCTTCCCTCTCCCTCTTTCTCTCCCTCCCTCCTCTGATTCCACTTTATCTATGTGTGAATATCATGTCCTTATTCTGTTTGGAATTGATTGGGTTTCCTGATTTCAAGGATCGATGTCTCACACAGTTTTGGAAATCTGTCAGCAAACACTTCAAATGTCTCTCGGCCACATGCAGTCACCACCCCTCTTCTGGAACGTAGACGTTACTAATTCTCCTGAATCTGTGATCTATCTCTATTATCTGTGTCTCTCAACATCTCTTCCCTATTTTCCACCACTCTGTCCCACTTAGCTATGTTCTGGAGAGAATTTTCAGGTATATTTCTCAGTTCATTAATTTTTTTTTTCACTTTTCCCCTACTGTATTGGGAGATGTGGTATATTTATGCCCATGGGTTATGCAAAATTCAATTGTATGTAGATTAAAGACCTAAAAGTAAGTAACAAAATTTTAAAACTTTTAAAAGAAAATATAGAAGGATATCATTTTGGCCACAGGGTTAGGAAGAACCCCTTAAATAAGATACTAAAATTCAGACTACATGGAAGAGATTGATAAATTCAGTTCATCAAAATGTGAGATTTCTGAGTGCACGTGCACACACACACACACACACACACACACTGTAAAATGAAGGCAAGCCAAAGTAAAGATGACAGCAGATGACTGCGTAAATTATGACCAGCAAAGATTAGTATCCAGAATGTATACACAATGCCTACTGATTGTTAACAAAAAGAGAATCATTCAATGGAAAAATAAGGAGTTCTTAGAAGAAGCCCAAAGGACTAGCAAACAGATAAAAACAAAATGTTCAGCTTCACTCGCCATCAAGACAACGTGCGTTAAATCCACGATGGCCCGCTATATTCCTTGGCTGTGTATGTGTGTTCCTGTGTGGTCCCCTATTCGATGCCTTGGCTTTTTTCTAAGTTTTACATAAACATAGGTTAAAGAATCAAGTCATGGTACCATTATTCTTTGCTAAAGACAGCACTCCTCTCCCCCCGCCCCCATCACCCCTTCCCAAAATACATACTCCTGCCTGATCGTTTTCCATTTACCTTCTATCTGTGAATAACATCCAATGGTGTTACCGATTACTTAAATGTGGCTTTATTTACCAACCTCCCATCATGGGAGGTGATGATTTAGCTTCCTGTCATGGCTGCAAACACCGCACCATCTCCTCCCTCTGTCTCTCTGTCTCTCTCTGTCTCTGTCTCTCTGAGACACACACACGCGCACGCACGCACACACGCACAGGCTTCCTCTCCCTCCTCCCAAGAGGTTTATCTTGTAATTATGGTTCAATTTAAAGTGTTTGTGCCCATCCTCTTCCCTGCTTTCCAAATCTCATTTCTGCTGCCTCCTCCCCTGTTCTCTTTGTCCTTATGTAGTAATGTCTGTTAAAAATCCATCCTTTTTAATGGCGTGCTAGCAAGTTTGAAGAGGAGGGGGAAGAACTAGTGAGGGACTCACAGATCACCTCCAGCACCCCAATCTCCCCACCCGTTTTTATCTTGTTCACTGAAGGCACAGCGTTTCCATAATCTGAAAACACATCATTTTTCAACGGCATGACTGTTTCCGAGATGGGTATCGTAGATCTGGCCAGTCCTCAGGCCAAGGGTGGGGCATAGGGTGACCAACCATCCCCAGAACTTTCCATTTTAGAGCGGGCTGAGTCGGCCACCGTGCACAGGGTACCCGAGTTGCAGAGGCCAGAGCTGTGAGCACAGCCTCCCTTGCCGTCTGCTCACCCTCATCACCTCGAACCTGTGGACATCGGTAGCACCACAGGCTTTTAGGTTTGAACCTAAATATGCACCCTGGATCCCACGTTAATTTCGCTGACACGTGAACATCAAACTATGTGTTTCTCCTCCCAGCACTGGGCTCTACAGGTCAAGTCTGTTTCCTTCTGCTTCTCTCCACACCAGAAGTGCGGGGTGGGGGGGCAGGGGGGGACAGAGGGGGTTCCCACAGCAACCTCTTCTCCAGCTCTTGGGGGACACTGTCTGGTGCAATATAACTCGACTCTGACACCACAGCTTAGGACTCAGTCCCCAAGACTGTCCCCACTTCAGACGCCAATTACAAGTTCACATTGTCTTGCATGCTTCTGACTAGCCTGCTGTAAATCGGGGGCTCCCACAGCCCCCTCCTCAGGGCCAGTAACTTTCAAGGGCAGCTCCCAGCACTCAGGAGAACAGCTAACTTGCCAGATTCCCAATGTGTTGTGAAGGATATGGCTCGGGGCCATCCAGACGAGAGAGAGGCAGGGGACAAGGATGGGGGAGGTTCCATATCCTTTCCGGGTGCACCACCCTCCCAGCTCCTCCCCGTGTACAAGCTGTTCGAACCCCATAGCTTAGGGATTTTTATGGCGGCTTCACTCCACAGGCACCAGTGACCAAATCTTTGGCCATTAGTGATTGACTTGACTTCCAGCTCCTCTCCCCTCTCCGGAAGTCAGAGGTGGCAGACGGGGCTCAAAGTCTGAACTGTCAAATCACACAGCTGGTTCCCGGGCAACCAGCCCCCTTCCTTTGGTGCTTTCCCTAACTCACCTCATTTGTATGAACTCTGTGTGCCTGAAAGAGGCTTCTTGTAAACAATAAGGCATTCCTTGCGCTCTTCTCTCTCTTGTCACTCAGGAAATTCAAAGGGTCTTAGGAGCTCTGAGCCAGGAACTGAGATCGAGACCAAATACATAGCTCTTATTATAAATCACAATATTATAAATATCCGAAATCACAATAAGACAAAATGATGAAGCATTAAAACCAAACATACGGTCCTACTTGGTTCCCTCATGTTGTCTAGAAGAACCCCGAGTCGTCCATACAGAAACAGAGCCTGATGCAGACCAGCCCATGTGACCACCAGCTCAATCACAAGTCACTGCTTGCACGTCGATGGGTTTCTTTTGGGTCTTTGAGTTGGAGGCTCATAGTTGAAGCTATGTCAGGATCAGTATCAGCCAGCGACAGGCATGAAAGTGCTGCGTAACAAAATACCCCACACCTCAGCGGCATAAAACAAGAATCATTTCTTGTCTCCCATGTGCCTGTGGTTGGCCGGAGGGCAGCTGACAAGGACCTGGCTGGGCTTGACTCTAAGCTGCGGGTGTGCCCAATCTGGGTGTGCTCTGCCTGTGTTTATTCGGGGGAGGGGGGGGCGCAGGCAGACGAGGCAGCAGCTGCCCAAGGGGAAGCCTTTCTCATGGCAAACAGACCCAAAATGGCAAGCCCCCTTCACAAGCATGCTCAAGCCTTTACCGCAGCATGTCCACTAACATCCATCTGACCACAACAAGTCCCACGGCTAAGCCTAAAGTCCAGGAGCAGAGAACTGGTACCATCCACCATGGAGCCAAAGCAGATCACGGGATCAGCATCCCTGAGGCAGCGGAGAAACCTCAGTCATGGGGATGGGAGCAGGGAGCGAAGATTCCGGAACAACAATCTATCTCGGCATCTTTACTCACAGCCTGTCTCTCTTAATTGGCTGTCCTGGGAACCTCCAGAAGGGTTTGCCTCTCTCTTTGAGGTACTCACTCCACAGCCCGCCAATGGATTTTGCTATCATTTCTTATGACACGTTCTACGTCAGCCCATCCCAAACATATTTTCCAACTTCTGCGGGTTTATTCCCGAGCTACGGTAACAGACAAAAAGCCTGCGAGTTCGTCGTGTGTGATCCCCGTTCTTGTCACACACCTGCCACCGCCTTAGAGACGGCGACGTTGCCAAATCTCCCAGGATAGATCCCACAAGTCCCAAGACGCTGGTGACCCATCCGTTTGTCAAAAGGAATATCACTCAGCGCCGAACATGTCTCTCTGTCTGGCTGCCTTTCGGAAGCAACTGCTCAACTCCTAGTGGGTAAGTAACTCGGTGACGGGGAAATGAAATTCCCACTCCTGCTGTAAACCCCAGGGTGGCTCCGTCCCACTGGGTCCGAAAGCTCGGGAGAGGTCAGATCACAAACGCGGGATTGGGAGAGCACGGGTGCACGTACGTGCCATTGCAACAGCCACGTGTGGCTCAGAACCCGTTTTGGGCTAAACGCTGATGGCGTGAAGCAGAAAGAAATCGGGAAGTTGGGAGGAATCGGGTGGGGGTGGGTATGCTCTTGTCCGTGAGCGGTTTCCTCATCTTGCACGCACGGTGTCCACTTCCTGAGAAACTCTTGTCGAATCAGTGGTGCACCTTCGGCTTGGGCCCATCTTGGGGGGACGGAAATAGCGTTTGTATACCTACTCGAATCTCTCTGGGGAGAAGGCTGAGGGTACGTGGAGGGATGAGAGAAGCAGATAACGCAGCTGGCCAGCCACAAAGCACTGGGGTGACCCGCGAAGGGGAGGGCAGTCTGCAGATCGAGGAGCTGAGGCAACACAGGTAGGGATTTAACCAGAGAAGTTGGAGGAGAATTCTCGAGGGAAGTTGCCTGGAGAGCATGGTCTGGAGCGGGTCATGGAAACAGCCAGAGGCACACGGGATGTATGCCAGGTACTCCGTCTCTTCCTGTCCGGGGAGACAGGACAGCCCCAGGTACTGCACCCCCCCCCCCCCCAGGGAGACAGGACAGGTACTGAACCCTTCCTGACAGAGTTACCGTTAGGGGTGCAGGGTAATTGTTGGCTGGTAGGAACCCTTTCCAAACAGCTAGGCCACCTTCAGCACAGGCGGGCTAGTAAGCACCGCCCCTGTTCCAGATCTGGAGACATCGCTGTGAACAAGACAAAGCAATGTTCTGCTCTCCTAGGGTTTAAGGTCCGGTGGAGGTGGGACAGACAACACACAAGGGAACAACTACATGGCCAGAATAATTCGGGACAGGTCCAGGTGCCCGGAGATGTCACCGGGAATGCCTGGGAGGCTCGTTTAGGTTGGGTGGCCAGGGAAGGCCCCTCTGAGGAGGTGATGTGCCCAGCTAGGAGGAGAGTGGGAAGGAGTCAGTGAAGAAGGGGCAAGAGCATTCTGGGCAGAGGCACCAGCGGATGCAAAGGCCCTCAGATGGGAATGACCTCGGTGTGTTCTAGAGCAAGGGAAAGGGCACACACAGGGCTACAGACACTGGCCAAGGCGGGCAACGGGAGAAGTGGGGCAGTGGGCGGGGCCAGCGAGTAGGGCGGGGCCTCGAGCGGGCGGAGGGGGCGGTGGGCGGGGCCAGAAGGCGGGGCCAGCTTGTGTGCCAGGGGCGGGGCCCGTGGGCGGGGCTTCTCCAACCAGGTAAGACTAGGTTTTATTACAAGGGAGATAGGAAACCTTTGGGATTTTCGACTAAGGGAATGCCAGTGACCGTGGAAATGGGCCCCCGGTGCGTTCCTCAGCCACGGGCTTCAGTGCATCAACCCTTGACTGGTGCCACATCCCCTGGACCAGGTCTCAAGTCAACACTTAATGAACACCTTAACATTTACCTTTAAATCAAAATGATTAAAGTTAAAACCCCAGGTGCTTAAGTTAGCCTGAGGTTAGGGCCCATGGTCCTCACTAGGCTTTTCTAGTACAGTGGACATTCGGAGAGGTGGAAAACAATCTAGTTTAGGGGCTCCACGGTGAGACCGCATGAGAGCGTCTTTGGGTTGTTAACTCTGTGCTGCGAACCTCCGTCCCTATGGATGTCCCTTCTTTTTTTTTTTTTTTAACGTTTATTTATTTTTGAGACAGAGAGAGACAGAGCATGAACAGGGGAGGGGCAGAGAGAGAGGGAGACACAGAATCCGAAACAGGCTCCAGGCTCTGAGCTGTCAGCACAGAGCCCGACGCGGGGCTCGAACTCACGGACCGCGAAATCACGACCTGAGCCGAAGTCGGCCGCTTAACCGACTGAGCCACCCAGGCGCCCCTGGATGTCCCTTCTTGATGTTCAGAGCTGGTGCTGTGTCCAAACGGATTCCAATACACCTCTTCCAGCCCAAACCCTGGCTACCTAAAAGCGTAACTTCATGGAAAACCTCTTTTCCTGAAATGTGGGCTTCCAGTAGTGAAGGAGAAACCAGCCACTTCACGTATACATTGGGCGTGCACCTCTCCGCTGCTAGCTAGCTGGGTCACCCGGGCAAGCCGGCTCACCTCCGGGGGCCCGGGGCTTGCCAAATGCAAACTGTGGACCATGAAAGTATCTGTGGTTAAATAAATCAATCCGTGTCATTGGGAAATAAATAAATAAAGGGGAAGCTCTCCTGATTCTCGTAAAGTGCATGGAGCGCTTCCTGGCCCCAGCTCGTGCTCAATGAATGGCAGCCCTGATTACTGGGACTTTCTTCAAAACCACGATCGTCTGCACCAGCCCCTCCAGGAGCTGATTCATCCTCTTCGCAGCAGAGAGTTTCCTGGGTAAAGAGAAGCATCCGCTGGCAGGTGCATCACAGGATCCGCTCTAACTCGCCGCCCGTCCTCGCCGCGCAGCCAGATCCCAAAATGTCACTTGATGGAGGGTTTTGCCAGTGGCTCCTCTGGTTTTCCCTCTGAGTGTGCAATTTGGCATTCGGTCTGTGGTTGTTAAGAAGCAGTGACTTGGCTTCCTCCGCTGTTGCTGCAGAGAGGGAAGTTTTGAACCATGTCGGTTTGATCTCCCTGCAGCCTTTATTAGTAGAATTAGTCAGTTACGCACCGGTAGGTCTTGTTTCGGGCTTGTTCCGAAAAACTCCATCACTTGGCCGGAGGGATTTCTGCTGTTTTTTTGGTTTTGTTTTTTTTTTTTTAAGGGGGAGAAACCTTCTCCAGACTGCTGTTTGGCAGTTTCGTAACCGTTACTGTCCCAGGGCCTGGGGACAGGCGTTCGCTGGCATCGTGACATCCATTTTCAGATAGATGTTTGTTTATTTTTGAGAGACAGGGAAAGAGAGAGACAGAGAGTGAGCAGGGGAGGAGCAGAGAGAGAGGGAGACACAGCATCCGCAGCGGGCTCCAGGCTCCGAGCCGTCCGCACAGAGCCCGACGCGGGGCTCGAACCCACGGACCGCGAGATCACGACCTGAGCCGGAGTCGGACGCTTAACGGAGCCACCCAGGCGCCCCTATACTTATCCTATTTTAATCCGTGGTTTTATCTTTTGGCCGCTTGTGCAAGATCAGTGAGCAGGCAGATCCCCCCCCCCCCCCCCCGCCAGGACCTGCACAGCCGCGTCTTCCGATTAGTCTACACCTGTGACCTCGCCCCGCGTTCTTGTCACCTTCTACTGTCTGAACCACACTTTCACGTCACAAAGAGCCACCTGTGGGCCACTCCTGCATCTCTGTGACTCAGGAATATAACACAGCAAATCTTGACTGTCATCAACATAGATGAACCCAAGGAAATACTTGGAGAGACGCGAGGTGAAAACACGGCCCAGAGACGAGCCGCCCCCGCTCGCTGAGCGTGCCCTGCCGAGCTCTGGGTGGGGGCAGCCCCTGTGGCCTGGTGTCCTCTGTCCCTTCCCTGACCGACGCGCCCAGGCTCTGGGCAGTGTTGGGACACCGAGCGGGGAACGTGACACGGCCATCCTGGCATTGCAATCTGAGTGTGGTGTCGCACACGGTTGCCCGTCCAAGGACCTCTCGGCTGGGCCCCAAGGGCCCAGGGACCCCACTGATTTGCAGGCTGGGTACAGAAAAGCGGGACTGAGGAGTGGCCCCAGGGACCGGACGCTCATCATCACAGAGCCGGCCACCAGGCCCTTCACGTCGCCGGATCTGGTCCTCCGCCCTCTGAACTGGTGGCCATCGTCACCCCTGTTTTGCCGACGCAGGGACAGGGGTGCAGAGGGGGTGGCGGCTCACTCAGCCACACCCACTCAGGGGCAGAGGCGCAGCTTGGAGACAGGGCCCGCCCGGCACCACCCCGCTCACCTCTACCGCGACCCTGACTTCGTGTCTGGGGACGCGACCTCCCAGCTCTTGTGTCCAAAGAGCGGACGGGAGCCGGGGGGACTCTCCTGCTTCTGGCTGGTGACACCAAGCTGTGTGCCCAGCAGAGACACCCCTGTTCCACGTCCATGAGCCGGCAGGGAGGGTGGTGGAGAAGACAGGGACAAAGGGTGCTCACGGGGCCTGGGACACGATAGGTGCTCGACAACGGGAGGCTCCCAGGGATCAGAGCCATCATAAACACTTCCGTCTCAGTCATTTTTTGGGGCTTCGCGCCCAGTGTGGAGGGCAGTACGGGGCTTGAACCCACGGCCCTGAGATCAAGACCTGAGCTGAGACCGAAAGTCAGACGCTTAACCAAGTGAGCCACCCAGGCGCCCCTCAGTAATCAAACATTTTTGTTTGTTTGTTTGTTTGTTTGTTTATTTATTTATTTATTTATTTATTTATTTATTTTTGAGAGAGCATAAGCAGGGGAGGGGCAGAGAGAGAGGGGGACAGAGGATCCGAAACGGGCTCTGCTCCGACAGCAGCGAGCCCGACGCGGGGCTCGAACTCACGAACCGCGAGCTCCTGACCTGAGCCGAAGCTGGATGCTCAGCCGACGGAGCCACCCAGGCGCCCCATGATTTTTTTACTTTTTTTTGAAAGCGTATTAATTTATTTTTGATGGGGCGCCTGGGTGGCTCCGTCGGCTAAGCGTCTGACTTCGGCTCAGGTCATGATCTCACGGTTTGTGAGTTCGGGCCCCGCGTCGGGCTCTGGGCTGACGGCTCGGAGCCTGGAGCCTGTTTCGGACTCTGCGTCTCCCTCTCGCGCCCTGCCCCTCCCCCACTCACGCTCTGTCTCTCAAAAACAAATAATACACATTTTTAAAAAGTTAAAAAATTAAAGTTTATTAATGTATTGTTGAGAGTGGGGAGGGACAGAGAGAGGGGGAGAGAGAGAGAATCCCAAGCAGGCTTTGCACTGTCAGCTCAGAGCCAGACACGGGGCTTGAACTCACGAACCGTCAGATCACGACCTGAGCCGAAATCAAGAATTGGACGCTCAGCCGACGGGGCCAGCCAGGTGCCCCGAGACAGGATAGCTTAATAAAGCAAGGATTCCAAAGACAACGGAGGGGAGACGTGCCGGAAGGGGAGGGAGACAGGTGCGCACTTCCGAAGGAATGATCGAGTCTTCCTGGGACTTTCAGTCGAGACCTGAATGAGAGGGAGGCTCTGCCATGTGAATATTTGGGGGCACAGGCAGCAGCGACAACCAGGGTTCGAATCCCAACAGCGCCTGTCGCACCTGCCGGCTGTCGGCTGCCCGTGCCACCGCGGTCAGAGCTGCACCCCCCGAGCTGCAAGCTCATCTGTGAGGCAAGACGAATAACGTTGCTCCCCGGGGCCCTCGTCTGTCGATCCCTGGCTGGCCCCGGAGGGACCCGCCAGGCTGACCTCCATCCCCAGAGCTCAGTTTTGCCTGCCCTTGACCCTCAATGCGATGGGATCTTTAGCCTACGTATCCTTCTGTGTCTGGGGATTTTGAAGCTCGTGCTGAGTGTATCTGGGCGGCTGAGTGACACGTCCTTACACAGAGGTCATTCACGTGTCTGGGGGAGTTTTTCTTACGTGCGGGGCGGAAGCAGCCGCTCTGTGCATGTTGTCCAGTGGCAGGCCGGTTTGTGGTCCCATGTCCTGGCACCCACTCATGGCCCAGCTCACATGTCCGTGGCTGGCTGCTCTCAGCCCAAAGCACAGCCTTCCACCTGCTTCTCTGCTCCCAAGACAGCCTCAGAATGCCTGTGTCAAGGTACGTACTGGACAGAGGTAAACTGTTGTTTATAGATCCGTCCCCCCGCTGGCTGCGAGGTCCTCGCGGCGAGAATTGCTTCCTGCATTGGGCACAAAACGTGGCACATCATGGGTGCCCAGGGGACAATCCTGCAGATGTCCATGGCTCTCTTGGCTTCACTCTCCCACTATGTGCAGATTCGGCCCCAAACTCTAGGCCGGTGTAAGTCGTTAGAATCCCAATGCTCACTTTTTGAATGTTTACTTATTTGGGCAGGGAGGGGCGGAGAGAGAGGGCGAGAGAGAATCCCAGGCAGGCTCCGCCCTGTCAGCGCAGAGCCTGATGCGGGGCTCGAACTCACAAACCGTGAGATCGTGACCTGAGCCGAAAGCAAGAGTCAGATGTTCAACAGCTTGAGCCACCCAGGCGCCCCTGAATCCAAACAACTGCTGCTCCCTCGGGAACAAGGCAGGCGTGGAGGATGCCCCGGCCTCTTTCCCAGAGTCTGGACAGGTGCCGGCGACCGGGAGCATGTCCCCAGCTTGCTGTGACTTTCCAAGCGAAGGAGGCCTCAGCCTCTGGGAGGAAGGTTGGCGTTGCAGCCGTCGGGCGTCGGGTTCCGGTGCTGGGGGTCTGCTCTGGTCTTAAGGGTCTGAGCCCAGGGCTGAGCCTGGCATCTAACTCTGGGCCGTTCGCGGGGGGAGGGCGAGCCCGGTGGATGAACGGCATCTGCCGTCTCCTGTCCTCAGGCTGGAGAAGAGTGTCATTCCAGAGTCCCCAAGCAAACGCGCCTCCTGGAGCCAGCCCCGGACAGGCGAATGCTGTGCGGGCCACCATTTACACAGCGTCCTGGGACTTGGGTTCCAGAAACCAAGGGCCGCGTTCAAGATGTTCCTGAGCAAAGCCCACAGGGCAGACTCGCCCCCTTCCCGTGGGATGCTAAGATCAGGCCTTCCTTCCCTAGCAGACCGGGGGGGGGGGGGGGGGGTGGGGGGGGGGAGGACAGGAAATCGGAATAAAGTGCAGGCCTGGAGGCAAGGAGAGCCCCAGGACCTTCCCACATGCTGTTCCTTCTGCTCAAAACGCTTGCCCCGCAACCTGACTCCCCCGCCCAGGTTCCTGGGGGCTCCCCACGGGGCAGGAGGGTCCCAAGGGAACCACTGGTTCATAAGCGTGTCTCCATCACACCCTGGTGTGCGTGACTTAGCCTTTCCAGATCTCGGCTTTCACCATCTATGAAACGGGGACACGGGAGTGTATCTTAAGGTTGTCATGAAGACGAGATACGTTGCTTTGACAGAGGGCTCGGAGCAGGGCCTGTCTCGGGGGGTGCTCCCAGCCCAGAGACTCTCCCTCCCGGGGGCGCATGCTCCCTGGCTCTCCTGGCTCCCCTGCCTCGCGTTTCCCTGCAGAGAATACAGCGATGTGAGCAAGCTCCAAATGGGCCACAGACCACACCTGTTTGTTCAGACCTTCTCTGGCACACGGTAGACCTTCCCCGAATGTTCGCCGAGGGAATAAATGACCTCTGCCCGGCGAGGCGGCACAGCAGGGGGCGTCCCACTCTCCCCATTGCACCTGCGCCCCCATCCCTGGGCCGGGCAAGGGCTCAGGGCTGCCGGCCGCGTCTCTAAGGACCTCTCGGGTCCCACTGCTCCTCCCCCACCTCCCTGGCCGAGCTCAGACCTCATCACGTGCAAGTGCCTGATTCTAGTTCTTCTCCACGGAGCGGCCGGGATCATCCTTCACAAACGCCACTGGGACCCCATCATGCCTTGGCTTGTGGGTCTTTGGTAACCCTGCACAGCGTCCGGCTTGACCTGGCTGTGAATCTGAGAATCTTCCGGATGGCCGGGCCCCTGTTGACCTTGCCTCCTCTTTGGGCTTTGCCCCCACACCGCTTGGACCTCACCGTTCAGCATCGGGGAGGCCCACAGTTCCCCTCCCGCGGCCCAGCTGTGGAGGCGCCCTCCTCTCTCTGCAGGACCTCACGAGGGCCCCAGGCCACTAAGATGGCCCTATCCCTGTGGGCCACCGCCATGGGGCCCCCGTGCTGGCTGAGGTTGAGTCCCTACCCCTGGGAGATGTTGACTGTGCAGTCTCACCGCGATCCCTCGGGTACCTGCGTCACTCCCGTCCCCTCAGGGTCCACGCCTCGCCGGCCTCCCCCTACCCTCCCAGCACAGGGGACCCCTCTGGCCCCGCCCGGGATACGGGTGGGGATCCCCTTTCTGTCTCTTCTCTGCACGTAGCTAGGAACCACATGCCTGCTGTGTCTCAGGGTCTTGTGTGCTAAGAACCCGGAGAAAATTTAGGGGAGTCAGAAATCCTGAACACAAAGCTAAGTAAATGTTTCAGGCTGTCCTCTTGGCATGTTCTCCCGCCGCCCTGGACCCCCGCCCCCTCCGGCTCTGCACGTGCTCTGCCCACAGTCCCCCCCGTGGACAATCGGTGAACTCCTAGTTGATAAAGCCCGGCTCCCATGTCCTTCTCTGATGGCCGGCCCCCACCCTGTGTCTCCTTGTGTCACCCTGTGTCACGGTGGCTTACCCGGTACAGCCCCGAAGATGGCTGGTCATTTTGGCTGTCTCCCCACTGGGCCGTGGCCTCCTCTGGGGTCAAGGACCACACCCTGTCACCTCCACGACCGCAGCCCCAGAGCACGTCCCCCACCCACATAGAACTTCACAATCCACAAACCTGTGGCCTTGCTTCGTCCTCCCGACCTCCTCCCCGGGCATCATCCCTCCCCACCCCTGGGGAATGGAGAGCTGGCAGGGCCCCCCCCCCGCCCCGCAACCCCTGGGGTCCACAGCTGGGGGTGGGGTGGAGGCAGGGCTGGGACTCCAACCAGATTTGATCAACTCTAGAGACGAGGCACGTTCTCCCAACCCAGCAGCCCGAGGAAACATCTGCCGAACTGTTTGCTGAATCATTTTCTAAATTGCTTCCCTCTCAGAAACTAAAAGCTCCTGGCACAAAAACACCCCAGCAGTCTGAAACACAATCGTCAGATGCCGTCAGCCCCCGGTGGCGGGCCACTTCTTGGATGTCACGTGCGGTTACTACCTAGTCACGTGGTGATGCCGTCGGGTGCCCCCTCCCGAGAGAGGTGCGTCCCCTTCTCACCCCCCACCCCGCCCCCGTCGGTTCAGTCTTGGCAGGTGCGACCCTGGGCGAACACGGAACTCCCTGAGGGATGTCGACACTGCACCTGCCGGGGCCCCCCGTGGTCACAGTGGATAACACACAGCCGGTGCCCGTAGGTGTTCCATCATGGAAGCTTGATCAAGGCGAGGACGAGCGGTTTGCCACCCAGACCCTCCCATCAGCCGCAGAGCACTCCCTCCCCCAGCCGCTGGTGGGGGCGTCTCTGTCCGGGAGGCGATTCGCCCGAGGGCGTCCCTCCATGAGGCCTGCATCCAATGATTGGTTGGTCCCTGAATGGAAAGGGTGGCCCCTTGGCCTCAACCCCGGTGGCCCCTGCAGAGCCCTCCCAGCTCCGGGGCTCCCCTGCCTGCTGAGTGTCACCGACCCACCTTCCCCGCTGCCCGCCCTGCGCCCCTCGCCACCGCTGGGGGGGTCCTGAGGACGCTCCAGTCGGCCTCCTGCACACAGGAGCCCAAGCTCAGACAATGCCTTCCTTATTATCATCCAGACCCTTCCACGTGTAAGCCCGAGGCTTCGGACCCCCAGCGAGAGGGCTGCCCGTCCAATCGCATCCTGTATCGGCAGATTTTTCTGCAACAACCAACAAGCCTCACACCTTGATTGTTTGCAGCGAGAAACATTTCTTGTTCACCTTCTGAAAAGCTATGGTTCGGCCGCAATGGCTTTCGTGTGCCTCCTCATTCCAGAACCCAGGAGCTGGCAAAGGCCGCACGGCCAAGGGCAGGCGTGGGGCACCCCAGGGCGGGGGGTGGGGCTCAGGCGGTTAAGCGTCCGACTCTTGGTTTCAGCTCAGGTCATGATCTCATGGTCTCGTGGGTTCGAGCCCCACAGTGGGCTTTGCGTTGACAGTGTGGAGCCTGCTTGGGACTCTCTCTGTCTCCCTCTCTCTCTCTGCCCCTCCCCTGCTCACGTTCCCTCTCCCTCTCCAAATAAATAAACATTTAAAAAATAGTTAGAATGTGGCCCATTCTCAAGCAACCTGGCAAGCCCGGAAAAGCATTTCTCGGATGCTTACTGCGCCCCAGACACTTACCAAGTGCTTTACAAGTAACGACTCACTTAATGCTCGCGGCAGCCTCATGTGCTACACGCAAGCTTTGAACTTCTTTTACGGAGGAGAAGACAGAGGCCCAGGAGGTGAAATAACTTGCCGTGACCAATCGCTAGCACTCGGTGGAGCCCAGATCTGAACCCACGCAGCTCGGCCCCAGTGCCACATGTATCATCAGTAACAGATTTGGTTCCAAAAAGCCCTCAACCACCCGGAAAACCGACAGTTTGCAGCCGTTAGGAAGACACACACAGTCTGAATGACTAGATCTTACCCTTTCCTTCTGCGGGGACTTGGGTGGCATCCACACGCTTCCCCTCCCAAGAGAGCACCCCCTGATGGGGCGGGACGCAGACTTCCAGCCACACACCCCCTCCCACCCCCGCTACAGCCCGGCAAGCCCCTCCCAGAAGCTGTGTCTGAAGCAGCCTTGAACCCACTCTAATTTATGAAAAACGTAATGGATCCTCTGAAGCATGAAGACTTCTAAACCATTAACAGGAAAAAACAAAAACAGACCACTTGCGCGTGTGTGTACGGAAAGAGAGATCCCAAATTTGGAAGGAGGGAGGGAGGGAAGAAAAGAAAGAACAGGAAGAGAAAAGAAACAAAACAAAACTCTGGGGCCGTGGGGTTCTCTTGCCGGCGTTTGCCTTGTGTCTAAATGTCACCACAAAGCCCGTTCTCTTTTCCTTCTGGCGCCTTCCACTCGACAGTTTGAGATCCTTCGCTGCACTGCCCGTGTCTCTGTCACTTTCGTGCCTGTTGCTAAGAAGATTGCACCGTGCAAATATCCCAAGCTTATTTATCCACCGTGTGTGTGTGAGTGTGTGTGTGTGTGTGTGTGTGTGTGTGACGGACAGATGGCCGGTTTCCAGTTGGAGCTGATCACAAGGCTCCCAGAATGTATCTTTGCATCTTTGGGCGAGCGTCTGTGCGTGCCTTTCCCCAGCGTCTACACCTTGGAGCAGGACTGGGAGCTCGTACAGGGGCTTCAGGGTTCATAGTCGTGGCCAGGCAGTGTTTCAAGTGGCTGAGCCGGTCACGTTCTCACCAGCATGGAATCCGCAGGGCAGAGGTGCAGAGGCTGGGAGGCGTAAGGGAGGCCTTTGAGGCTCTGATGGTTTATTTCTGGATCTGGGTGCTGGGTGCACGGGTGTGTAAGTGGTGAAGATTCATCCGGCAGCACTCAGGGATGCGTGCTTTTCCAGACGTGTATCGCACGTCAATCAAAGGTCGCAGAGAAAGTCTTTCTACGCACATTTAGATCCATGTGTGCATCTGAATCGAGGTCTCTGCGTCCCCCGGCCATTGTGGCCACCCCCTCCTTCCATATTCAAGTATTGACAGATACCCCGTGAATACAGGGCCATACCCGCCAGGCACGGTGCCTGCCCCCACCAGGGCGAACACGCTGGTGGCAGAAAAGGTTCATAAGTGAGCAGAGGAGCACATCTCCGAGGACTGACGTGACGTGTGCGCCTGACCGGACACACAGAAGAAGGCTCACAGTCAGCCCTAGAAACAGCTGCCCTCGTGTGTGCCTCCGGCTACGTTGGGACGAAGAGGGAGGGCAGGGTGCAGGCGTCCCAGGCATTGGGAGCAGCAGGGAAAACGCTGGGGCATTCGAGGGCCAGCAAGGAGGCTGGGACCAAAGGCAGCGAGCACGGGGGCAGGAGGAGCCAGCTGGCGTCCAGGGCCAACAGCAGTGGGGAGCCACTGAGTGTTTGGGCAGGAGAGCATCACGACCCAGCTTAGGCTGTGTCCCCAGGATGGCCCCCTTCAGGCTGCAGTCTCTCTTGCAGGATTCCTGTGCCTGCCCCCGAATTCCTGGAGGGCCACACTTGCGTTCACATGCCCCGGAGACAGATGGCCCTACATCAACACGCTTAGCCACCCTTATCTCTGGGGGGTAATTCAACGGTGCCTCTTCCTATGAGAGCTCCCCCAAATGGTCTTCAATGAATATGCATTAGCTACGTGTTACTTACTTACAAATCCCTGTTAATTACATGTGTTAACAATTAACATATATTTTAAGTGGTTTCAATTGATTATTATTCAGAGGAGGAGGTTTTTGAAAGACGTACAGTAAGTGTGGAGTGTTGGGCTCCAGTGTCGCTTTTGGGGACCCCGGGAGGACCGCCTGCTAGAGGAACCAGGTGGGAGCCACAGGACCCCTGAGAGACAGGTCATGTTCCACCCCCTGCCCGCTCAGGCCCCTCTGGCCTCCCGTTGAAGATGCGTGCTGTTTACGTCTGCCCGGAGTCCTTTCCTCTGGGGCACTATTCCACACCCTGTTTCTGGAAAGACTTTCTGCAAACCAGGTCTTTCCCCTGCCCTTGCCCCTGGGAGCCTCAGTTTCCCCTATGTAGAATGGGCAGACTGATGCGAACCCTCAGTGTGAACACCAGCACAGATGGGTCCTAGAGCCTTCCATTCTTAGCGACAGGTACAGCTGGTGTCTGGGGCCCACGGGCAGCTGGTCCTGAAGTGGGGGGGGGGGTGTGCCATGAACCCCCATCCCCGCCTCAGAAATGCAGGGTCTGGTCCTCCTCGGCCTCACCCTCCCGGGCCTCCTGAGCAGGGGCTCTGGGCCAGGCACCCCTGCAGGCTCCCGGGACCCATTGGTGAACAGAGTGGGTCCCTGTGCTCGGGGGCTTGTCTCCCAGCGGGAAGAGAAGGGGCGAACCATGCAGAAGTCTGTCAGGTGCTCCCCATCAGGCAGAGATAAGAAAACCAGAAAGGATGGGGCGCCCGGGGGGCTCGGTCGGTTGAGCGTCCGACTTCGGCTCAGGTCATGATCTCATGGTCCATGAGTTCGAGCCCTGCGTCGGGCTCTCTGCTGACAGCTCAGAGCCTGGAGCCTGCTTCGGATTCTGTGTCTCCCTCTCTCTGACCCTCCCCCGTTCATGCTCTGTCTCTCTCTGTCTTTAAAATAAATAAAAACATTTTCAAAAAATTAAAAAAAAAAGAAAACAAGAAAAGATAACACAGGCCAGCGTGGAGGGGGGCAGGGTGGGGGCAATCTTACAGTGGGTGGCCAGGGGACCCCGTGGGGAAGGAGGCCAGGGGCGGCCTGCAGACCCCCAGAGGGAAAGTTCCACAGGCAGAGCCAGGCTCTGGGGAGCGGTGAGCCTGGCAGGACCGGGGGGCAGGAGCAGAGGTCAGAGGTCAGGAGGGAGGATCCCGCGGGCCCGAGGGCCCCCTGAGGGCCAGCGTTCACTCTGAGCCAGACGGACCCTCCAGCCGCCTTGCTGAGAAGCCCCGTTGGCATCGAGGCCAGAAGAGGGGAGACCCCAGGCGCCCCCGCGGGATGAGGACGGGCAGCTCAGAGCGGGCGGGGGCTGAGGAGGTGCCCAGCCTCAGCTCCTTCAGTGTCCCTGTCCCTCCGCTTGGGCCCTGGCGGCCGCCTGCAGGCCCTGCTGTTCTGTCTCGGCCCAGGAACGGCACCCGCCTCGGTCCCTGCCCCGAGCTTTAGGTTGAGATGTTGCTGTGGGACTGCCACCGTCCCCACGGGTGGCCCCGCGTGACGACATCGTCCTGCATGTGGGCAGGGGAAAGCCGTCATCCTCCCTTCTGCCCGAGCCAAGAAATTGCTGTCACTGCCTTCGCTGGGCGGCCAGAAGGCATGGACTTCCCCTTGACCCGCACAGCTATTTACTAGCCCCGCCCTCTTGGGTTTGCACCTGCTGATTCCCAAACTCAGGTGTCAGCTGAGCAGGGACTTTACTGTTAGTGCGGGGGGTCAGGACGGGCGAAGGAGCCCCGGAAGCTGAGGCTGGACGGTGGGGGGGGGGGGGTTCAGGCTTCAGCTCTCAGCCCTGGCTCTCCCCTCCCCACCCCTGCCCTCCCCACGCTTCATCTCAGATGGCCTCATCTCCCACAGCAAGACAGCAGCCGTGCCTCGGTATCCCTGGTCCCCCGTGTCTCTGCGTCCCAGCCTCAGGTTTTCATGGGCCTCTCACATCTGCCCAGGGCCACCCAGGGGAGGCAGGGATGCGTGCAATTCCCAGGCGGGGCCACAGTAGACACCCCCCGCCCTGCTTCTGTCCTTTGATTTACGTTTTCTGTTCTTATTCTGTGAACCATTTGAAACAAGCCCCTTTTGGAAGCATCTACTGGGCGGCAAACGTATTTTACCTCGTGACCTCATTTCACCTTCCCCAGGCCCTCGCCATGAAGTCGCTGCCCGCACCCATTGTACAGAGGGAGAAACCGAGGCTCGGGGAGGTGACTGACTTGGGCCTGAGGACACAGAGCTAGGAAGCAACAAAGCCGGATTCACACACTGGCCCTTTCCGACTCCGGAAATCATGCACGTGTTGGATTTATGTTTTTCTGTCTCAAGACAAACTTGTTCTTTGCTGTTCTTTGACCACTTCAAATCCCCCCAGGAATGTGGGGAAGAGTAGCGATGCGTTCAGTAAATAAATAAAAGCCTTAGAACGTCCGGAGTCATAATGGCCAGCTGTCTGGGGCCCTGTATCTAGGCGGAATCTGATGCTTCGGCTCCCTGCTGACAGCCGAGCGTGATCTCCCGTCTTCAGCAAAAAAAAAAAAAAAATCCCAAATGTCAAAACCTGATTTTAATTAGCAGAAATCTTTGGGCGCACGCAACGCTGGGATCCATCTGGAACAGAGGGAGGGAACAGCTGTTTATTAGCTCCACAGAGAGAGGCAGGCGTGGTCAGTGTTCCTCCAACGGCCACCGGGGCCCAGGCCGCCCACTCCTCAGGGGCGATAGGCTTCCTGAGAGAGACAGTAGTTCGGTGCCCTCTTCACCTGCCCCGGGGACGCGTCTGGTACTCGTAGCACCTGTAGGGGGGCGTGGCGGGGCCCCAGATGCTAGAGATTTTGGGTGCTGACTACAGAGATGGGGGCCAGCACCTGTGCTCACCGTCCTTGGGCTCAACGTGGGGAAAGGTCCGTCAGCGACCCGCTTGGTGGCCTTTGCAGAGGACCCAATTATCCCAGACCTGGCCAGGTGGCACTTTGGCCTGCTGAAAAACCCCAGGCTTGTTAAAAGCATCTGACAACAGCCTGTCACCCAGAAGCTGCCGGCGTCTGAGCACACGGCCGAAAACGCTCCTTTTCAATGCCAATTAGAAGGTCGTCACCAGCGGGATTTGAGACCTGCGTTTGCCTTTTGTGAATTTGCGTTCATGTTGCTACTTCCTCCGCTGGGGTGTTGGGGAGAGCCTAACTATACGAGAGGGCTCTCCAGATGATTCCCAGGGTAATAATCTTAACTCATACTCGCAGGCTCTGCTCAGGGCCCTGTAGACACATCTCGCCCAATGACACTAACAGGTAAGCGCTTTTGCTCTCTGCTCCCTTCCAGCTTACCAAAGGGGAAACTGAGGCACCGAGAGAGGTCTTGGGCCCACGGTTGCACAGCTAGGTAAGGGGTAGAGCAAGGATTTGAATGGGCCAACAAGGACCGGCCCCAGTGCCTTTGTACCTGCCACTGTTCTCTCCACTCATCTTCTAGACCAACCTTCCTCAGCCTTATGACTCAGGTCCAATCTTCGCTCTTCTGGAGAGGCATCCGTGGGTTCCCAGGAGATTGGTGCTCCCACCTCTCAACCTTCTGCCTCCACCTTTCTGCCTCTCCTGCCCAGCCCGGTTCATTTCTACAGATCCAGGGCAGAATGTCAGAACACTTGTGGAGGGAAGGAAGCCAGAGACGAGGAAGGGAGGATGCATCACATCCCCAAGTGAGGTGCTCTCATGATTGAGCAACCATGGGCCATTGGCTGGTTCCATCTCGTCTCGGCTCCCAAGCATGGCCATCCAAGCTGCCCCAAGCAGGCAGGACTGTCCCCTGTAATGACAAGATGACAAAGCTCTCTTCAGTGGAACGCTTACCGTGTGCAGGCACCAACCCAACGTTACAGATGTAGCCATGGAGGCACGGAGAGGTTAAGTCACTCACCTGGAGTCACACAGCCACAGCCTGAGACTTGTGTCTCAGGATGCCTGGCTTGAGAGACAAGGCACTTAACCACTCTGAGGTGACCACAGCAAGATTGGAGCCCTCTGTGAACTGACAGGCATGCCCCTCCTCCCCCTCTGCCCCCGCCCGTTTCAGACAATCCTTCTAGAGGCTTCATGATTCCAACCTACTTTGTGCCCCTTCCTTCATCTCTGTAAGGGAAGCCCTTGAACCTGGGACCTTAGCTGGGCTCAGCCAACTGTGATGTGAGAAAGCAGCTCCCTGGGAGGGAGGGTCCTCATGGTGGGCAGCCCAGGGCAGGGCAGCGGGCAGGAACCAGGAGACAACCCTCTGTGGGGGGCAGGGCAGAGCCACAGAACTGCCTTTTCTTGGCCTTGGCCCACATAGAACTTCCATGCTCATTTCTTAACTGACCTCTGCCCACACAGGGGACCTGAGTGAAGGGGCGGTGTTAAATCCAGCCAAATCCTGGCCCTGCCAGGTCAAGCTGTCAGAGCAGCCCCTAATCCTGTAGCCTGGCCCCCAGGGCCAGCCCAGATCTGGTGCCTATGACCCCTCCGGCCTCCACACAGCACACTTGGCCCCAGCCCAGCTTGACTCAACTCCCTGTAATCCTCCCCATCCCTTGCCTGGCTGTACCTCCTTCAGATACTTCTAGATTCACTTCATGTGTCCCCTCTTAATCCTGCATGACCTCCAGGCCAGGCCCCCGAGCTCCCACAGCTCTGTCCTTCTTCCTTCTGTCCAACCCAATGTCCACACTAGGTGGCCATTGCCTGCCATCACCTCTGCCTCCCCCACCAGCAAAGCAACAAAAATTGAGGAAAGTCAGTACAAAATTCTAGGGCTGGAGATTTGCAAAGGGGTCAAGGCCAGGGACTGAGTTTGACTTTGCCTAGCAACCTCATGTACAGCACAGAGTGAACATAAGTATTACAGGGAGGGTGGGAAGGATTGGGGTATGAGTAGATGAATGAGAGGCTGGGTGGGGGAAAGGACTGGGTAGATGAATGAGTGGGTGGGTGGATGGGTGGATAGGTTGAAGGGTGGGTAGGTAGTTGGGTGGTTGGATGAATGGATGAATGAGTGGGTAGGTGGATGGGTAGGTGGATAGATGGGTGGATGGATGGACAGGTTGATGGATGGGTAGGTAGATGGGTGGATGGATGAATGGATGGATGAATGAATGAGTGGGTAGATGCATGGGTGAGTGGATGGATGGATGGATGGATGGATGAGTGGATGGATGAGTAGATGGGTGGATGGATGGGTAGGTGGATGGGTGGATGGACAGTTGGGTGGATGGAGGATGGGTAGGTGGGTGGATGAATTGATGGATGGGTGAGTGGGTGGGTGGATGGATGGGAAGGTGGATAGATGGGTGGATGGATGGACAGGTTGATGGATGGGTAGGTAGATGGGTGGATGGATGAATGGATGGATGAATGAATGAATGAATGAATGGGTAGATGGATGGGTAGGTGGGTGGATGGATGGATGGACACGTGGGATGGGTAGATGGGTAGATAGGTGGATGGATGGATGAATGAATGAGTGGGTAGATGGATGGGTGAGTGGACAGATGGGTGGATGGACGGATGGATGGGTGGGTGGATGGACGGGTGGATAAACACAGGAATGGATGGGGAAGAAATAGAACGGACATCCTGTGCTTTAATATGAAATTAGTTTTGTTTCTTCTGCAGCAGGATGACCCCTATCTGCCAAACTGCACTGCCCCCTAGTAGTGTTAGGAACCTCCCCAGGGCTCCCTCTCCCTTTCCTGGGTTCCCCTCTGCCACAGAACTAAGTACAACGCATGCTCACCCTGTACGTCTGCATTTGTGGCCTCACCTGTGCGAGCCTGAGAACAGATGCGGTGTCCCCACAGGTGAACATGGCCGGTGCCCTTACCTCCTGGGTCTTTGTTCAGTGCCACCGTTCGGTGCCCCAGCCCCATGGGCCATGCTTAGAGCTGTGTCTGAGAGACAGTGGAAACTCAGCTGGCAGTAGGTTATGTCAGGGCAGCGGACTCACTTACGTAGACTGTTTGGGCCGCCCCAGGAGTGAGGGAGTACCCGCCAGGGGGAAGGGGAACGGTTTCACAAAGGAGGGAGCATTGGTGGGTCTGGAAGGATGAGTCGGAGTTGGCCTGATCCGGGAGGAAAACGGTTCCAGCATCGGGACAGGTGTTTATTAACAGAAGGCCTAGACGAGTTGACCGAGAAGCAGGGATCCCAGTTGGAAGGTCAGCGAGAGAAAGAGAGCTTGGTGTGGATGTGAGGGACACAGGGGCCCAGGAGGGTGTTTCTGTAGCATATTTTAGGCCGAAGGTGTGGTTTCCCAGGAAGCCAGGGGTCAGGGGGCCACCCAGAGCTAGGGTAGGTTTGGGCTATTAATGTGCCCCCGAAAGTCCGCCCAGGGCTTGGCACGGAGTAGGTGTTCGTAGACAGCATAGCCACGCAGACCTGGGATTTGCTGGGAGGAGTGGCCATTGGATGGAGTTCTGGGTGGTCCCGGGCACCAGCTTCACCAGCCAGAGCAGAGGGGGCCCAGTCCCACCGGGCTCTCGTCCTCCAGTTGGCCCACAGACACGAGCTCTCCAGGCAGCCTCTGAAGGATTTTTCACAAAAACTAGGTCAGTCCGGAAACAAAAACGCTCCATTCACCTCAGATCCCTTGTGGTCCCAGAACACAGACAGAGGCTCAAACGCTTCACTTCGTAGAAAGCCCGGCCCTCGCCGCGAGGGTGGGGGAGGCCAAGGCTGACCCACCCACCGCAGCCCCCCCAGGAATGCTGCTGAGCAAGGCGCAGACAGGGAGGTGGGGGGGCGGGCCCCAGAGGGCTCTGCTCGGGCTCTCCCTGGCATTGGCCTCTGGGCAGGGAGAACAGTGCCAGCCCCTGGCCCACCCTGGCACGGGAGCCAGCCTCAGCCTCTCTCCCACGCCTGGCGCCCTGACTCTGCGACTCATGCCCCTCATTTCAGCTCTGCCCACAGTGGTTTGCCTCCAGCTCCGGAACCCTCACAGCCTCCCCCTTCCCCAGCCGGATGCAGCCGGCCTCTGAGCCTTTGCTCCCGCTCCGATCCTGGAGGGACAGGGGAGGACCCGGATGAGGAGGGCGAGCTTGGCTGGTCAGAGCGGGCCCCCTTCCCTGCATCCAACCCCTGGAATCCCGGGTCCAGGGCAGCTCCCCGGCCAGCAGCACAGGCTGTGGAGTGTGACTGGTCCGGGCTTGAACCTCTACCCTGCCACTTACGGCCATGTGACCTTGGGCGAGTCATTTTACCTCTTAAAGTCTCAGTTTGCTCATCTTTAAAATGGGCACGTGCAGTGCCCCCCCCCCCCCGCCATGGCATTGCTCTGCAGATTAAATGGGAGGCTGACTGACACCCCTTCAGACGAAGCGGCTGTCACCTGTCGCCACCCAGAAGTGTCCCAGGCTTGGTCCGGCACTGCTTACCCGCCCTGCACACCCACCTTCTGCACTCCATCCAGCCTCCTAGTCCCCGGGTCTCCTGGCCCCTGACTTCCTGACAGACCCTTGGTTTGCACAGAGAGGTTAAGTAACTTGCCCAAGGTCACATAGCCAGCGAGCCACAGAACTTGAATGGAAACGATGACACCCTGCCTCCAGGGTCCCTGTTCTTCCTCAGGACCCTCTCCCGCCCCTCCCATCGTGAGCTCTGCTCTGGCGCTGTTGTGTTTGAGAGGCCTGGGCGCCAACTGATCGGAGATGTGGGCCGGGGGACTGATGGGGGATGGCCGCCTTCAGCATGTTGAAAGGGCTCAAGGCCATAGAGGGACCTCTCGCCCAGGAGGAAGCGGGCAGAACACGTGAGGAGACGGTGTGGAGGAAGGGCCAGGCCTGCCCAGCCCACACGGCTTCCACCGAGGTTTGTTGATCCGCCAGGGCACCCAGCACACGCTCCCCTCTGCTGTCTCGCCGGTGACATTCCACTCGTCCTCACCACCCTGCAGAAATGTCCCCTCCTGCACCCTCCGGATGCTTGGCCAGCATCATCTCTGGGCTCTGCCAGCCTCAGGCATCCTGCCCTCTGAACCTGAGCACACGGGCTCTGGCTCTCAGCACACCCCTAGCTCCTCAAGGACTGGGCCTGGCCCAGGCCATCCCTCTGTCCCCGGCATGCCCAGCCCCGCTGGACCCGAGCAGGTGGCACGGAGGGACATTCACTCAACCGGTTTCCCCCATGGGCCCTGGAGGCCAGCGAGCTGGAGGCCAGAGCTCGGAGGCGGTGAGATGATGTAGGCACGTCTCCGGCACAGAGGCCCCCGGAATGAGGACACCTCGGCCCGTAGGGCAGGTGCCTCTGACCGTACAACTGCTCACACTGGCTCATACCGACTCGAGCCCACACTGTCTGAGTCAAGATGTCCCTGCCCCCATTGCCTCCCTCTTTGAGCCAGCAGGCCAGGTCTGGGCCGTGGTCCCCGAAGTGTCAGCTTGAGCCTTGGGCTGCTGTCGGCACTGGGAGCCAGGCATACGGTCTGGGAGCCTCCCGGGGGCTGTCCTCACCTCGGGGAGCCGGAAGCCCGCGTGGATGTGCCATCCATCCAAGTCTGTGGAGCGCCTACTCTGTGCCAGGCACTGTTCCAGGTACTGGGGGTCCAGCTGCGCATGAGGCAGGCGGGGCCCCTTCTCTCCTGGAGTCACAGTCTGGGATGTGAAAGGGGGTGCTGGGCGGAAGCTGGTGTACCCCTCAGGGCTTTTCCAGGGGCCAAGCGGGGAGCCAGACAAGGGTAAGGGGGGGGCCTCAGCTACAGACGGTGGCTGGGACAGGTAGCAAATTGCAGGGTCCATCCCTCAGGCAGCTCCTATGCCTCATGGGCAGGTCCACAACTGGTGAATTATGTCCACATCTCAGCCCCAGGCTCCTGTCACCAGCAGGGAAATCTCAATCCATGTGGCCGACTTAGGGAGGAGGGACCAAGCCGAGGGCACAAAATCGTGGAGGGCTGAGCAGCAGAGACAAGTGCCAGGAGGCAGGACCCCACGCCCCGGTCGACCACCGAAGAGCTATGTGTATCAACTGTCTACCGATGTGTAACAAATTATCCTAACGCTCAGCAGCCAAAACCAACAAATGTGTGTTCCCTCCCACTGAGTACGAGGGTCCGGAATCTGGCACCGGGCCGGGATCGTCTTTCAAGCTCCCTCACGTGGCTGTTGGCCGGAGCCCCGGGTCCTCGTCACGTGGTCGTCTCTGTCCAGCACCTCCGAGGGCTTCCGGCCACCCAGCCCGACCCTGGTGTAGGAGGGGGTGACGCAGGGCGTGGACCCAGCTGCGGGAGGGGTCACGGGAGCCTCGGGGGTGGTCTCGGGCAGACCCTTCGCCTCTCTGCGTCTGGAGTTCTGCAAACAGGTGCAAACAAGGTGACGTTCCCCAGCTCGCAGAACATACCCCACTAGACTGCGAGCCCCCTGAGGGCGGGCCTGCGTCTTTTCTAACTCGGAGGCCCGGCCTGTGGTCGCTTGAAGGCACGCTGAGTGATCCCTTCTGTAGGTTGCAGATTTGTGTCACTCCCCTTCTTTGTTCGTTTGTTTTTAGTAGGCTCCACGCCCCAGGTGGGGCTTGAACTCACAACCCGGAGATCTTGAGTCGGATGCTCTGCCCACTGAGCCACCCCTGCCCTGCTGAAGCTCTTTCAACGGGTTCTGCAGCACCCCAGGGCAGAGCCCAGACGCATCCGCCTCACGTGCAAAGCCCAGGACCTGCTTCTACTTCCGGCCTCGTATCCTGGGCCACCTGCACCCACGCCCTGTGACCTCGCGGCCCTCCAGAAGCGAGGACGTTCTTCAGCCGCCTGGTCTCCCTCACGTCCTTTCAAGCCCAGCTCACACATTACCTCTCCTGTCACCCTGGGCAGCTCCTCCAGACCCGGGCTCCCGCGGCCGCCCCGTCCCGGAGAACCCTCCCCCTTCCTCCAACTGCCTGGGTCTCGGTCTCCCCCACACCCCGGGACGGCTCAAGATTGCGGGTGGCTCGTCTCTGGGGCCCCGGTGGCCAGCAGGGTGAACGCTCACCGAGGTCCGTGGTCATGCAGACGGTGGTTGGTTCCGGAAGTGGTGGGGCTCGAACCCTTGGACTGCTGAGAGGAGTCAAAGGCTCCCCCCCCCGCCCCCCGGGCGGCTCTGCTCACCGCTGCCCTCCCCAGCCCGCTGCTGCTCATTAGGGAGCGGCCTGGGCCCCCTCTGCAGAGACAGCTGAGAGGCTGAATAATTTATAAGCCTCTTACCATGGAGCGCGGGTGAAATATTTCAGCAGAGCTGAGACCATTCATCAAAGTTGGCATCACGCAGGGCTGCCCTTTCCTCGCCGGGGCGCCACCAAGGGAGGCGGCCTTTCTTAAAAATAGAAGCGTCATTATCAGTGCTCCCTCCACCAGGCAGCCAAAGAGGTCATTCTCAAATGCAAATCCCCTCCTCTGGCTGGGACCCAAAGGGACCCAGAATCCCTTCTGTTGCTTCTCGCGGGTCAGGCTTCTCCTCGCTGGGTCTCCAGGACCGAGCCCCCCGCCGGCCCCCCGGGGCCCCCGGCCCTGCCGGTGGCTTCTCTCTGCCTTCCCCGGGGTAAGCGACATTGGAAGGGACATCGTCAGGACCTAACTCGAAGAAGAGGGCAGCAAAGAGCGTTTCGAGTGGAGGAGACGGCCGGGCTCAGGCCCTGAAGCAGGCGGGAGTCCGATCGGTGGAAAGCGTGTCTTCCCCCTGAGCCCCCAGGAAGGCCACACCCCTGATGCACCTGCACCGCGCTGGGGTCGCGTGCCTGCACGTCCCGGGGAAGCCCCAGCTTGCCGTCCCTCCGCCACGGTGGCCACAGAGAACAGCTGTCGAAGACGGCAGGGCCCTGGGTCCCGAGTCACCGAATGGAGGACATCGCCCAGGAGAGCTACGAGCGTGCACTGAACCTTTCCTGAGAAAAACAATCACGTGAACCGTTGAAGCCGCTGAACTCACTTGTTCCCGTGGCTTCTCCCAGACGGACCGACTCAGTGAACGAGTAACAGCAGATTTCCAGTGTGTCCTCCGTCACCCGCGACGAAGCCTGGGCGGGAGAAGTCCCAGCCTTGCTCTGCGTTTGGCTGTCAGCTAAGGCCACGATAATTAGGGCCCTCGGAGGGGAGCAGTGACTTCCAGATAGCATTTCTGGAAGCCCCTGTGTTGGACAGGGAGTTGGGTAAGGGTGCGGGGGGAGGAGGGGGGCTCCTGGGGGAGGGAGAAGTTTGCACAAGACCCCGAAACAACCAGAAAACCTCCTCCCTCCGTCCGCTCAGGTGATGGGACCCCGAACAAAGTCTCGCTTGGAAAATTGGTCCTGGTGCTTAAAGCATAAATCTAGAAACTTAAAAGCTAGCCTTGTCCAGCGCTGTCCCATCCCAGACGTGTGTGGGCTGTTGTCACTCGAGGTATCGCTCTTCCACATTGAGATGTCAAGTCTAAAGTACGCATTCAGATTTTCAAGCCTCCCTACCCAATCAATCAATCAATCAATGCTTCTGGAATGTCTCATTAATTACTCATATCGATTACATGTTGTAACAACGTGTCAGACATATGGAGTGAAATGAAGTGTATTCTTAAAATACCTCACCTACGTCTTTTTTTACTTTTCAGATGTGGTTACCAGGGAATTTTAAACCTCGTGCGTGGCTCATGTCATGCTTCCGTTGGGCGGAGTTGAGTCCAACCGTGTAATTTCATGGGCGGGAAAGTGGAGCCCAGAGAGGTCAATGAGCTTGCCCGAGGTCACTCCGAGGCACGTGGGTCTTGAGTCGTGACGCTGAGGTGAGCTGCCTCAGGAGGGCGTCGAGAAAATCCAGCGTGCCACCCAGAGAGGAAACAAAACATCTGAGGGGGCGCTGTCTTCTGCCCGTGTTAACAGCCACGGAGGCTGGGGGCTGCGTGGGCATCCCAGCCCACGGAGAGGGCCAGCAAAGGGCTCGTATACAGGAAGGAGAGCAGTAGAGACGGTCAAAGGGGAGGGGCCCGGGCTCGGGGCAGAGAGAGCCTGGCTGCACCCGCCCCTGCTTTCCTCCTCTCTCAGGGTCACAAAGACAGTGGGAACCGGAGGAGGCAGAGGGCCCCAGCTGCTGGGCCTCCCGTCTCTGCTCCTCCCTGTCAAGGTCAGCGAACGAAGGCTCAGGGATGACTCACCAAGTCCCCACCAGGACGCGGCGGGATTGTGTCCGTCACAGGTCCGGTCAGGACGCCCAGCTCCCGTGGTCAGGAAAGCAGAGACCCCTGCTGGCTCCTAAAATGTGCAGCTGAAGGCATAGGACGGTCCAGATGCTCTCATTGATGCTGGTAGCACCTGTCTCTCCCCCCTCCCAGCTCTGGGCCCCTGTGTCTGGGGGCTTCCCCTCCCCATGACCCCCCCGCCTCCGCACCCGGCCCTTCCCGGGGCCAAGACCATCAGGACAGATGTTTGTGTGTCACTCAAGAAGGCACTGTGAAGCAGAGAATCATTTTAAAACGTTTTTTAATGTGTATGTATTTTTGAGAGACAGAGCGCGAGTGGCGGAGGGGCAGAGGGAGAGGGAGACCCGGAATCCGAAGCAGAGAGCCCGACGCGGGGCCTGAACCCACGAACCCCGAGATCGTGACCTGAGCTGAAGTCCGACGTTTAGCCGACCGAGCCCCCCAGGCGCCCCCCAGTTCTCTACTTTAAAATGGCTAATGGTTGTTGTAGGAATCGGACCTCAATTTTTTTCAAGGAACGAACAGAACACGTACCTTAAACATTGCATTTCAAGTTGAAAATGTCCGATTGAACGTTCTTGGGAGGCGGAGACTTTCCTCTGGCAACGGGCTGGCATTTCTTCGAGTGCCTGTCTTTCCAGCTTAAGGTTCTCCCCAAGCAAAAAACGGAGATAGACTGCCCCTCCCCACCCCCACCGCTCCCGAGCAGTCAGTGCAGAGAACCTTCCGGACTGTACATCCCCCTATGGCAGCCCTATTTGCTTGTTCTACTTTTACTGAGTCTTCAAATACTGGGGTTTCTTTCCCAGCGAATCAAACTCTCTTTCCTCACGTGGGGTCGCTCAACGGCGACAAGAACAACTGCTATGAGCAGGTTTGGAAGGGGACGTGGGATGAGCGGGCTGCCAGGCCAGCCACGTGCCTCACGCAGAAAAGAGCGCGCATGCGCGGGGGCCTGGAGGGTCAGCTCCGTGGACGTGGGTCGAGAAAACTCCTGCCATAGCCGCTCACGGGCATCTGCTGAAACCCCGGCGGGCGGTGCGGTGTCCAAGCAAGGAAGACGTGTATTTTTCGGATTTAACGAGGACTCGGAATCCATCTGAGGCTGACGCTGTTGCTAGAACGTGTCCAACTCCGTCTTTGTTTATCGGCTGCACTTGCACGAAATTTAAGGAGTCAGATGGTCCTGTCGGCGGCTTCCCCAAAACAACAGACTGCCCCTCCCCTGTTTCCCCTCCCCCCCTGTCCCCCTTCCCAAGGGCAAACCATTTCAGTTGTTTCTAGGTTATTGTTTCGGTCCTTAGCATGGTGTCTCTAAATAACCTACTTGTTTTGATGACTTGGGGGTTTTGGCTTCCTTCTGGTTCTGGGGTCTGGGCATTATCTCTTGGCCGTGCACTACGGGAGAGGGGGACATAGCTTTCCTTCGCCTCCAGGAGACCACACGCCAACCTCACCCCCCTGTTACGGCTATTTCATGCTTTGATCAGCAGTGAGGGTTTCCACAAGAGTGCCTGTGAAATGTTACGGACAGTCAGCTGTGGAGCAAACTGCGATTACGTCGCCTTCCCTACCCGAATTGTGTTTCCCTAGAGCTAAGATTAGTCGATGTATTTGTTTTATACCCGGTCAGTCTCTGAGTTCTTGTCACCAACTTAGCCACCAACTCCTTACCAATATTGTCTACACCCCATGCTCTCTCCCGGAGCCTCTGCAACCTGCTCATGTCTGGCCCGTGGGTTCACAGCGCCTCTCACAGAGCTGGTGTGCTGGACATGCCTTCTCCCCTTCCCTGTGTTGGATCCTCTGGGTCCTATATCCCATATCTTCCTGCTGTCTTGATGTTTCTCTCTCATTTTGGTGTGAGGGAACGTATCCTTCAGTGGTTTCATGAGAGGGAGCCCGTAGAAGATAGGTGTTTGCCGTGCCGCACAACCGGGAAGGCCTTTACATCGTACTTGAGGGATAGTTTGGCTGGGTATATTAGGCAGACAGCATGGAAGAAAAGAAGCCACAGCAAGCGCTGTGAGGAACGGGGCCTTGCATCTCAGAGGAAGGTTGGGAAAGAGGCATTCGGGAAGACGGAGGTTGGAGACTCAGTAGGTCGGAGCTTGTGGGGAATCACCGAAGCCAGGCACAGCTAGTGGCCATGGCGGGAGCACCCAGGGAGAGCCACTGGAGAGCTCGTGGGCAGCCGCTGCCTGCAAGGCACAGCCACCTCTGCAGGGGGGGCCGGGCCATGGCTGGCCAGCAGGGTCCATGGCAGAGGACACGTCGAATGTGGAGCGAGGGAAGACGAGGACAAACTGAGACCCGCTGGGCCCCTTTGCCCCTGCAGGTCTGTGTCTGACTAGGAAGGTGCGGAGAAGACGGCTCCCGCTTTGCTCCCTCCCGACAGCCTTTGCTCTGTGGAAGCATTGTGCTCTCGGAATCTCACGCCCCTCGACCAGCAGAGCCCAATGGTGCAGAAGCGGCAGAAAAATTACCTTCTTTTCCAGATTTATTGAGGGATAACTGAAGTAAAACTGAGTATATTTAAGGTGTACAACATGCCATTTGATACACATACATCATGAAACGCTGGCCACAATCAGGTTAACTAGTGCATCAATCACCTCACATAGTTGCCCGTGTGTGTGTGTGTGTGTGTGTGTGTGTGTGTGGTGACATCGATTGGTCACCAGAAACCTTGTCTTCCACAGGCACTTGATTCGGGGGACTCTGGGTAATGATTTAAGTGACTATGTTCCCACCATATGCAAAAGAGGAAAGTTCTCCAATTTGCCATTAATGAGTGGCAGGGTCATTAACACCTTTAAATCTGGCCAGATCAGGGGCGCCTGGGCGGCTCAGTCGGTTGAGCATCCGACTTCGGCTCAGGTCACAGTCTCACAGTTCGTGGGTTTGAGCCCCGCGCCGCGCTCTGTGCTGATGGCTCGGGGCCTGGCGCCCGCTTCCGATTCTGTGTCTCCCTCTGTCTCTGTCCCGCTCGTGCTCTGTCTCTTTCCGTCTCTCAAAAATAATAAATGAACGTTCAAAACAATGTTAATGAAAGTAAATAAATAAGCAGTAGAATGCTATTCAAGCATAAAAGAAGCAAACTACAGACACATGTGACGACGTGGGGACCCACAGTCCTCGCGCTTCGGGAAAGAAGCCTGGCGAACGTGAGTACATGCTGGGTGATTCCATTTACATGAACTTCTGGAACAGACGGAACTTACCGCTGGCCGTAGAAATCCAACCAGGGTCTGCCTGGGCGGAGCTAGGCCTGACGGGGCTGGAAGAGGCTCTCCTGGTCGAGGGGAACGCTTGACCCCTCGAGACAGGCATGTGCTACACGGGCGTATATATTTGTCAAAACTCATCAAACTGGGCTTTTGAGATCTGTGCACTTCAGTGAATATACACCTCATTCTTATTTTATTTTTTTGAGTTTTTTAAAACTTTTTACAATGTGTTTATTTTGAGAGAGAGACAGAGAGCGTGAGCGGAGGAGGGGCAGAGAGAGAGGGAGACACAGGATCCGAAGCGGGTTCCAGGCTCTGAGCTGTCAGCACAGCGCCCGACGCAGGGCTCGAACTCACGGACCCGCGGGATCGTGACCTGAGCCAAAGCTGGACGCTTAACCGACGGAGCCCCCCAGGTGCCCCAAACGTGCATTTCATTTTTAAACAAGGAAAAGCTGATTAGAAGCCCTAAGGTCTTAGCTAATGTTTGCCGACTGAGGTTTTCATCGGCTGAGCTCCTTGGGGACCATCCAGGTTCAGAGCGTTGGGTCTTGCCCCTTGGAAAGGTCAGGTTCCCGGAAATGATCTCTGACCTCTTGCCCACGGAAGACGCGATCTGGCTGCTAGTTTTCCAGCAGCTGCAGTGGGAGAAAAATGACCAGGGGTCTTAATATTGAGTATGTCGCCCTCACGTCCCTGAGGTCCCCCGTGCTCACATGTTCCTGGTACCCCCAGCGCCTCACCCTTGCTAAGGTCTGAATATTCATTCTCCCCCAAATTCATACGGTGGCATCCTAATGCCCAAAGTGAGGGTCACAGGGGGCGGGACCTTCGGGACATGCTTAGGTCATGAGGGTGGAACCCTGATGAACGGCATTAGTGTCCCTGTAAAAGAGACCCCAGAGAGCCCCCTCCCTCCCTCCCACCGCATGAGGACATGGCGAGAAGCTGCCAGCTGCAGACCAGGAGGAGGGCTCTCACCGGAGCACGACCATGCCGGCGCCTCGATCTGGGACTTCGCAGCTTCCAGAACCGCGAGAAATAAATTCCTGCCGTTTACCAGCCACGCAGGCCAGGTGTTTTGGACTAGCAGCCCGAGCGGATAAAGACAGTCCTCTCCCGAAAATAAAACTCAGGTTTTCTGTGGAGCTCAGGACCGGCCGAGCGAGCACAGGAGGGAGACTGGAGGTTCGTGTTCCCAACAACCCTCCTGCCCCACCCACGTCCGGAAGCAAGTGGTGCCACCAATTTCTGAGCCCTGTGCCGCTCCTTAGCTTTCCATGCCGCCCGCTGAGGTTCCGCCGTCTCAGCCCCGCCTGGGGGGCCACAGTTCGTCCGCAAGGTTTCCAGCTTCCAAAAACACTGCTTTGGCGTCCCCTCCTTTTCTCTTGGTACCCGAGAGTGATGCCTCTCAGGCGACCTGGACCATCATTTTGTGAGGTTTCACCAGCCTTTGCCCTGTTCTGCCCTCAGGTTTTATCCTCATGGTTGCAACGTGGCTGCTTCTGCTCTGGACATCTGATCCACGTCCCAAGCAGGCTGCGCCCAGCCCCTTCCCCAGGAAAGCAAACCAGCGCTCTTCCTCTCACATCACATCCGGAGCTCCTAGGGGCTCCGGAGCCTGATAATGTCTCCTGTTAGGTGGGTGCATCGCCGCTCCCACAAAACGGGTTCTGTTTAAGGTGGAAAATGGCTATTTCCACATCCTGCTTGGGCCGCGTGCCCATTCCCGAGTCGGGCGCTGAGGCTGGAGGGAATGGAACGTGAGGCTGGCTGGCCCGGGTCGTACGTCCTGTCCCCCACAGCGCCGTGGTGCGGGGATCCGCGAGGCACTTTGCGGAGGGGGTGCTGGTTCCCCACAGGAAATGAGGCGCCTGCCCCAAAGCCAGGGGAGGGTTCCTGGGCCCGCAGTGATGCGGGAACCAGCGTCCGGCCTGGCGTCCCATCCGCTCCCCAGTCCCATCCTGTCTAGGACTCTGTGCGGCCCCTGCCCAGGCCCGGGGTGGGGGGCTGCGAGGGGAGCCTCCTGGAACAGTGACCCCGGACCCCTGAGCCGATGATCTCACCCGTTTCCGAAGGAGGCACCGCTCCCGAGTGTCGGCTGAGATGCTAACAATAACCAGGCGAGGTGCGGCCTGATTACAGACGCTAAAAATAGCAGCTCACTCCAAAGCTCATCAGGGGAGGACAGGGCAGTGAGTGCAGGCCTGCCGGAGCGGGGAGGGGGGAGGCACCGAGAAGGCCTGGAAGCCTGAGCCTCAGGACGGCCGTGGCCACGCAGGAGCAGTAGGCCTGCCGAGGGCCATCCCCCTGTCAGAGACGCCCGCGGGCACCGGCTGCCAACCGCGGGCTGCCGGGCAGGCCCGTTGGCTCCCTCTCCCCCGCGGCGGGAGGTGCTGCTCCTTGGAGTTCGGCCCGCCCAGGGACGCAGGAGAAAGGACCACGTCCCGCGGTGCTTACACATAAGAAGACGGCGCCCCTGCCAGCCTGGAACACCCTGCCAAGGTTCGGCCCACGCTCCAGAGCCAGCCGGCCTGGGATCAGGTCCCACCTCTGCCCTGATTGGCTGGTGACCTTCAGCAGGTGCATGCACTCTCCGGCCCCGGGGCCCTCTTCTGTTAAACGGGGACACTAAGGCGTCTCCTCCTGGGGTCAGTGTGCAGGCTGAGTGATGTAACTCCCTGGGGAGTTTGGACCGGGGCCTGGCAGGTAGGGAGGGCTGTGCCTGGGCCAGCTATGACCGTCACCATTCACACCCAGAGCCCACGGCCACACAGCAGGAAGCATGGGGCAGGATTTGGACGCAGGCCTCCCCACGCCCGGAGTCCGGGCACTTCCCCGTGGCCCAGCCGCAGGGTCTGGATCTGGAAGTGATCCCGACAGGGGGCCACAAGGAGCCCTGGGTGGGGGTCCGCAGCCTTGGCTTCCAGCCTGGAGCCCCCCCTCCCCCCGGTGCAGGGACCAAGACCTTGAGTGTTCGCGGCCTTCAACTTCAACCCTGCACCCAGCCACCGTGGGGAGCCTCACTTCCAGGGATCGGGAGACCCAGAGGCATCTCCACAAGGGTCTGCACGGTTGCAAAAGGCAAGCCTGTCACAGGAAGCAGGGTCCCGGGGAAGGGGCGTGTGGCCTCACCGGGGCGCTCGCTATGGCCCCAGGTCAGCGCCGGGCACATCTGAGCACAAGCCCCCGTGGAGGCAGTTGTCGCTGATTGCGTGCCCGGCTGGGGTGCAGCTGCAGGGGTGACACGGGGGGCCTCAGCGAGTTTCCTTTCCGGCCACAGCACCAACGTCCCCAGCGCCTGGGTCCCCGGCCCGGCACACAGCAGGGCCCCACCGAGCACGGAACGATCAAATGCCAGCTACCAACAGGACAGGACTCAGGGTGCCCACTCACTCTCACGTCCCGTCCCCGCCACGGCCCTCCGAGGACAGTCCCACTGCCCCTCCCCGGATGTGAGACACGAGGCTGGAGAGGCCGCCTGGCCCTGGCGGGTTAGAGGGGGAGCCAGGTGCCGAAACTGACCTGTCTTCACGTCCCTGTGCCCACTATGCCCACCGCCCAGAACCCAGAGCCTGGGCGCTCACCCGGGGCAGCGCTCCCCAGTTTACGAGGCCTTTTTGGCCAGTTCCCATCATCCGTTCCACACAGTGGAAGAACACGTTTCTGGGCAATGTGGATGCTCAGAGAAGTCAAGCAGCCTGCCCAGGGCCACACAGCAGAACATACCAGGCCAGGCTGGCCCCCAGGCGGGGCTGCCTCCCAGGCTTCTACCCCTGACACTGCCCAAGGGTCAGGTGTGCAAGCTCTCCGGTCCCGTCCACCAGGGACTGACCACAGAATGATGGCAGAGATACCTCACGAGACGTAAATGCCCCCGGATGCCCAGCGCCCTGTGTGCTTGTCACCGTCTACAGCCGTGTCACAGCGTGGCTGGGACAGGTCAGTGCCCAGCTCAGCAGGAAGTCCCCGACACGGAGCCCGGGGGGGCTCCCCCTGGAGGTGCTCCCGCAGGGAACAGGGTGTGGGGGGCGGGGAGCATTCCTGTGTCAGACGTCATGGGCCTAGAGCTGGCCTCCAGCTTGGCCTAGAAGAAGCTTCTTCACGGAATAGGGAGTCCGGGGGCACCTGGACGACGCTCGGGTGAGCCTCCAACTCCTGATGTCAGCTCAGATCACGATCTCGCGGTTCGTGGGATCGAGCCCCGCATCGGGCTCTGCGCTGACCGTGCAGAGCCTGCTTGGGATTCTCTCTCTCTCTCTCTCTCTCTCTCTCTCTCTCTGTGCCTCTCTCATGCTTGCACACACTCTCTCTCTCTCAAAAATAAATAAATTAAAAAAAAAAAAGGAATAGGTCATCTGAAACGAGGGGAGAGAACCTTTGGGTAGGGATGACCTTCCAGATGGAAGGGACAGTATGACGAGCAGCATAATATTGAGGCTGCCTGGGGTCCGGACACACTAGGGCTGAGTCACAGACCTGGGCGGAGCCCCAGGCACAGACCTGGGGACCCACGGGGGTGTTGAGCAGGCGCAGTGACACAACCAGCTGAATGAGGGCCCCAGAAGGTGTCTGCGTGCTAATCCCTGGGAGCTGCGAATCTGTCACTCAGCCCAGCAGGAGGGACTTTAGAGACACTGCAGACGGCAGGCCCTGGGTTAGCTAATCGAAGGCAGCTTACACATTCATTTCAGGGAACCACCGAGGGCACCACACGTGGCCGGAAGAAATGCCCACCCTTGCCACCCGGGGTCTCTGGTGCAAGTCCCTCGCTGCCCTGCTGTCCGCGCCGCCCCCCACCCCACCCCGCCCAGGCCCACAATGCCAGGGCCTGGCCACAAAGCGACTTATTTTTTTTAATATTTATTCATTTATTTCGAGAGAGAGACAGACAGCAGGGGAGGGGCAGAGACAGAGGGAGAGAGAATCCCAAGCAGGCTCTGTGCTCTCAGTGCAGAGCCTGATGCAGGGCTCCAGCTCGGGAACCGTGAGATCACGGCCCGACCTGAAACCGAGAGTCGGACGTTCAACCGACTGAGCCACTTGGGGGCCCCCGAAGTGACTTCTCTTTATCAGCGAAATCGGGAGGCTCTTGAAGACAGCCTCTGTACCACGTTGTTCCGGCCACGTGGCCTGGCATTTCCGGCAGGGACTGTGGGGACAGCGCTCAGCCGGTGGGGCTGTGCTTACACGGATAGTCACTCTGCCCAGGGTGGAGGGGAGCCCACTCCTCTTGGTTCAGGGTCACAGCTACATCAGACCCCGTCCCTGCCCCTTAGGGCGTTCCCGTTTGGGGGCTCACAAGGGAGCCCGGGAAGGGGGCCTCTTTACCTCGCAATGATGAGGGGAACAGACTCGTCCTGACATCCCGAGTATAGAGGGAAAGGGGAAGAATCCAGCATTGACCCGGCCTTTCCCATACCACCTGTTAACCAAAGAGTAAGATGGGGGGCGGGGGGGCGGCCTCCCTGTAAAATGACTCCGGGTAACAAATGAAAATGGCATGATAGGACCAGACGGTCCCGGCTCTGTGGCCTCTGGGCGATCAGTGCACGCAGGTGCGCCCTGAGCCCCAACACCGTCACCGGCAAAAGACGGGGGACGGCCAGCTGTCACCGCCTCCTGATGCAACACGACGATTGCCAGCCGAGCGAGCAGGAGACCGAGGACAGAGGAGGACGCTGAACCAGGCACATGCCTTCGGCCAGCTGCGGGCGACGGGCAGGTCCACGGTCGAGCGGCCTCCGCCCCTCAACGGACACGTTAAGAAAAAGAAGGGAAGGAGACTCCTGTGCCTCAAGGGACTTTTAAAGGGTGATGGCTTCTCCTTGGCTGATGAGGCCACAGAGAAACACAAGCGAGTGATCGCTACGGAAGTCAGAACGGGGACCCTCGGCGGGGGAGGGACGGGGGGCACGGGGCACACAGGGGGGCCTCTGGGGCAGCTGGTAAGGTCTGAACTCTTGGCCTGGGAGATTGTTACAGCCATCACTCCTGAAGCTACACGGTTTTTGTGTGTGTGTTTCTATATCTGTGTTTCGTTTTACAACTCAAAGGCTTTTAGGAGCCCTGGCCCAGACGTGGGGCTGGGGGGAGCCTCGAAGAGCCCAGGGGCCCAGTGGACCCCAGGTTCTGACCGAGACAGCAGGGCTGTGAGGGCTGTGGCACCTTAGGCTCACGTCCCAGATCTGTCCCCCTCAGGAGCTTCCCCAAGCCACGCCATGGCGCCCCCTGTGACTCAGCCCCGCCCACAGCGTAACCGGGAGACCCGGGAGACACGGAGCCTTTGTGGGCTGGCTTTCTCCTCCCGGCTTCGGGGCTCGGGAAGCAAAGCACCGAATCCCCCGTGTGAAATCTCCCTCCTCCCGAAACAGTGGTTTCTGTCTTCCTGACTGAACCCTGAGAGACACACCTCCTGAAGGCATTTGTTGTAATGAACCTGGGGTTCCAATAACCCCAATCATGGAGATTGTGGTTATTTAATTAGCGCCGAGGGTGTGCCATCGGACCCTCACAGGACCATAAGGGACTCCCTCGTCAGGCCAGTGTTCCGAAGAGGAGCCTGAAGTTCAGAGTGGGGCAGCAAGGGCCAGGTCCAAAATCGGCACCTGATCATGTCTGGCCATCCACGCCACCTGGACCCTCAGCGGTCGGGTGACCCTGTACCAGGCGGCCTCTCTGGCCTGTCTGTGGCCATTCTATCCTCACCCTGTCCCCTCTGGCCCCCTACTCTGCACTTCCCTTCTCCAGACCCTCCCCAGAAGGGTCCCTGGACGTCCCTTTCTGCCTGCCTGTCACCTCCTCTGGGAAGCCGTGCCTGATTACTCCCCAGTGGAGTAATCCTCCCCCAGCTACGCGGGCGGCCGTCTCCCCACCAGCCTGTGCTGCCCTCGAGGCCGGGCCTGACCATGTCCGCGTCCTCAGTGCCCAGCCCAGGGTCTACACTGCCGGCCTCCCAGCCTCAGATAGCAATCACAAAAGAAGCCCTTCGTTGGCACATGACAGAGCCAAGGCCAGAGAGGGGAAGCAACGTGCCCAGGGTCACGCAGCGAATAAAAGGCAGGACTGGAACTCGAGCCCAGGCTGCCCGCCCTCTGAGTCTTACCTCACACCGTACAGCTCCCAGAGGCAGCAAAGGAGGCGAGAGCAGGGAGGCCAGCCCGAGGAGGCTCTCAGCTCTACGGAGGCCGCCCCGGAAGGATAACGAGGCCCAAATGGGATCGGCTCTGAAAAGGCAAAGTCACAAATAAAGAACAGCTTCGAGCTGACGACTGCCACCGTCAGCTTGGTCGCCATCTGTCACAAAGGCCCCCACAAAGACAATTCACGCCCAGCACACCTCCCCAGCGGGAGCTCATTCCGAGCTGAGACGTGAGGCTTCTGGCCCTTGAAAGTAACGAGGGACCTCGACTCACTCGGCCCCAAGCCGGGAACCCCGGGCTGGGGATTCCAGGCAGACCTCAGGGCCAGGCAGCCATGCGTCACAGGCCCGGGGCCTCCGAGCCCGCCACGGGGACGACACACGGTGCGGGGCGAAGCACTCAGACCTCAAAACAGGACCCCCGCCCACGAGCATTCGGAGGACCCAGCCCCCACTCAATTTTTTTGTAATTTTTTGATGTTTGCCTATTTTTGAGAGAGCATGAGCAGGGGAGGGGCAGAGAGAGAGGGAGTCACGGAATCCGAAGCAGGCTCCCGGCTTCGAGCTGTCAGCGCACAGCCCAGCAGTGGGGCTCGAACTCACGAACCGTGAGATCGTGACCTGAGCTGAAGTCGGACGCTTAACCTACCGAGCCTCCCGGGCGCCGCCCTCCCAGGCTGAACAGGGCACATTGCCGTGGCTGTGGAAGGGGTGCAGAGGGCCCGTGGGAGGGTACCCCGCCTCCCGAGTCCTGGGCTCAGCCCAGGCACCTGGTCGTTTCCGCCCCGTCCCACGGGGCCACTGCAAAGCTACCCGACGAAGAGGGGTCATCACATGACTACAGTCTCCCAGCAGTGCTGGGGGGTGGGGTGGGGTGGGGCCAGGGCCACGGGCCAGGAGGATTAAGGGACTGGGGGTGTGAAAACACCTTGCAAACAAGCCACAGGAGGGCCTCCTGTTCTGGTCCCCTAGAGTGTCCCAGCCTTCAGCCTCTGGCCCTCCAGGCTAGCCCTCACAGGAACATCTGCCCGCTTGTTCTAGAGAGCAATTCTGAGCTCGCCTCTCCCCTATCTGAAGCTCATCCATGGCTCCCCGCAGGGCCTCTGCGACCTGGCCCAGGCTTGCCAGTCAGACCCCAACCCTCCTTCTTTATACTTCCCCTTAGAATGACGACAGCAGCATGTGGCTTACGCCCTGTCCTGCCCCAGCACCTTTGCACACGTCCTCGGCCTGGAACATTTGCCACTTGCTATTTCTTCACCTGCCGCTCAGTCCCTGGGCAGCCTCCCTCGTCCTCCATCTGGGCTCCCACGGCCCCGGGGCCCCCCGGTCTCCAGCACTGGCCGCCCCGTGAGGTTCTTCCCCCTGAGTCTAGAAGGCCAGAACTTTCCAGATTCATTTCCCAGGTCCAGTTGCCCTGCACAGCGTGGCTGGCATATGGTTGGTGCCTAATAAATGTTAGTTCCTGTCTCTTTGCTCTCGTTTGCTCTTGCGTGCCCCCAGAGGAAGGACGGCGTCACGAGGCTGAGAGGCAGGAGGAGGCTTAGCGATGACCTGGTCCTCCCCACCACCCGCAGTAGGGAAACTGAGGCCCAGAGAAGAAAAGGCGCTCGCCTAGGGACACGCGGCAAAACTGTTCATTCACTCATTCACTCATTCAACAATTTTTTATTAAACGCCTGCTGTTTGCACTGGGCACGGGCTGCGTCTCCCGGTGCCACAGCATTTCCCCTTCACGCGGAGCCTGGGCAGAGGGCTGGGGGCTGGCGCGGGGGGGATGCCCCCGAGTGTCCCACTTGGTCTCTGCCACCCGAGGGAGGCAGGGTCGGCTGCGAACACAGAGGCGTAGAGAGGCCACGGGATCTGCCTCCAGCCACACAGCTGTGAGTAAACCACAGGACTGGGACCGGCCCCTCCCACCTCCTCCGGCCACCCTGGGGAGTACGCATGCCTGGGGGCTCCGAGTCAGGCCAGGGTCAAAGCCACCGCCACGGTGGGGAGTCCCAAAGGGTGTAGACTGAGAAAGGCCGGAACCCTGCTCCGAGGCAGACAAAGCTCTTCATGACTCGTGACAACCGCCTGTGTCTTTCTCCACTCGTGCCTCTGAATAGCGCCCCATCTCCCGATAGGGGTCTTTGAGGTGGCACAGACACTCCCCAGGGACACCCCGCCCTCCCCCACCGCCGCCGTGGCCCCTCGTGTCTCCGCACCGGGCACAGTCAGATGGGATCAGGATGCTGCGTACGACCACGTGACCCGGGCGTCCCCACGCTGGGCTCTGGGAAGGCCAGGTTTGCTCCCGAGATCCTGGGAGGGCCTTCGAGTAGACGGGGCTCACCCAGCCCTGGAGCGCGGGAAGGGCAGAGGGGCACAGGACGTCAGGAAAAGTGAAGCCATTCCAGGGTGGGTCCCCAAGACAACATCTGAAAGTGTGGGACAAAGGGACCATCCGTAGGCCCTCCGGTCTTCCCCAGTGGTGCCCATCGGGAACCCCACCAGGGTTTGCTTCGGTGACGGAATGGGGTGTGGAGGGTGCGGAGCAGGAAGGGGCTTGTGAAGCCGCCGCGAGCCGGAGGGGGCAGAGTTCCCGCTTGGAGCGGGGGAGAGATGCCCCTCTGCTCTCCCTGGTCCCCAGGAGGCCTGTGCCGGGCCCCGCGGCAGCCCCTTCTCCCCAGGGCCCCATCCCGGCCGCGGGCCCAGGGATCTCTGAGCCCCGCCTCGGCAATTTGCCGGATCGTGTGTGCACCAGCGAGCGGGTGACTGGATCCATTGTTCACAAGTTATCTTTAGACGAGAGCATTTATCAAGTTTAATTAACGTGTCAGGGACTCTGGTGCAAGAGATTGCTCTGGAAGCAGTCCTGATAATACTAATTTTTCTACATTAATGCCAACCCGACACCGCGCCCTGAGCGGGAAATAGACCGTTAATGCCACCGCCACCTAAACCACAGAGACGACTTCCCTCCCGAAATCAAATTAAACGTGCGTGGGTGCCTGAGCGGCGGGCCGGAGGCCGAGAACCCGGCAGACAGCGAGGCTCTGTGGCCACCCGGCCGACAATCGGGGAAGCATCGGGGCGGCCCTCCGCCCCGGGCTGGGCCGGGCACTGCCCCCTTGGCGTGGAATCCTGCCACCAGATTGGTATCTGCCTCCCCGGTTTTGCAAAGGTAGAAGCGGGGGCCCGGGAGGCTCCCTGATTCGTCCGGGCCACGTGGTTTAGCTGAGCGAGGCCCCGGGACCCTTCGCCGCTCCCGGCGGTGCCTGGGTCGAGCCCCCAGCAGCGCATGAAGCGGACAAGGCCACTCTCTCGCGCAGCTGACGTTCTGCAGGGGGGACAGACAGGGGGGAGCAGAGGAGAAGGGGAAGTCAGCAAGGCGTGAACAGCACAGGTCCCCGGGCTGAGATCCCACCCCCCACGGGCCAGCTGTGTGACCTTGGGCGCACAGAGGTGACTTCACCCCTCTGTGCTTGTGTGTTCTCATGCGGGCAATGGGGGAGAAATGCCTGACTCTCAGGTTTGAGGGGTTAACCACCCGAGACACGCGAGGTCCACGCGCTGTGCCTGTCCCAGAGCCCTCGGTAGATGGATGCCGCTGTCGTTAGAACCCAGAACGAGTGGCCCGGCCAGCAAGTGACTGCAGGTAGCAGCAGCTGTTGGCATTTCTCTGGGGGTTTCTGTGAATCAGAGCAGGCGGGTTGAAGATAAGATCCCAGAGGGATGCTGTTCAGAGACAGACGTCAGCTCAGTAGAGACGAGGGGACCCCGACAGCGGCCGCACGGCGTATGTGGGAGTGAGCTCCCCATCCCGGGAGGACGTCAGCCGGGTCCCTTACATTAGGCGAGTTCAGAGACCACGGCCTCTGCGCTTCCCAGCTCACACTCTGGACCCGGGAACATGCTTCAGCCTCTGGCCCTCGGGGAGGATGGGCCTCCCCAGAATCTGCCTCCAGGGAGTCGGGGAAGAAAGGAGGCAAAGGCAGTGATAACCCACAAAATGGCCAATGCTGTTCCTCGAGGCCTGGAGGTCCAGGGAGCACAGAACACCCTCAAAAGGTTGGGACCCAGGTGCCGCCAGCCAGACGGTGCAGAACGCGGACTAAGGGGCAGTGGCCCGGGTCCCGCAGCCCAGGCTTCTGACACGAGATGCCGGCAGGCCCCCCTCCCTGCGAGGGCTTCTCCGTAACTGGGACCTGTGTTTGCTGTCCCCTGGCCGCCACCTCCCCGGGCCTCTCTGTCTGCTGGGAGCTTTTGTCCTGCCCCCCTCGCTGCGGCTCCAAAACACCAGAAGCCACCGTCTACACCCTTCGGCATCGTCTGTTCTGGGCATGGCTCCCTTACCGCCAGGTGTGGGAAGTGATGCTCAGGGCCCCTGGGTCTCTATCCCCCAGCTCTAAGCGGAGGATTCCAGGACCGACATAAAATCGTATTCAGCGTCCCCGTATGGGTTGGGGGCCTGGCGCACACACACCACCCCCAGCTCAGGGCTCCTCCCTCCCCGACCCCTGCCCTCCAGCAGCGGCCTCCCTCTAGGCCCCGGGGGTTACCCACCTCTGCATTCGGAGGGCACAGTCACCCAGCCGCCCGAAGCATCTGGAACTCAGCCTGAAGTCTGCCAAGAGCACTGCGCGGGGGGCTGGGAGCAGCCTTGCAGGCACTTTGGACACGTCGCTGTCCCTCTCTGGGCATCAGGGTCGCACCTGTAGGACGAGGGTGGAAAGGATGAGCCGGGCCCGTGACTCTCCCGATCTCGGTGTTGCTAAGTAATTGGGCAACTTGAGGGAGCAGATGAGGTGTTCGCTGCGAGGGGGTGGGGACAGTTCGGGGCCTGAATCAATGAAGAGACGAAGGAGCAAAGTCTTCCTCAAGGCCTTCGCCCTCCGTCCTCGCTGACAGCTGGGGTCACCCCTAAAATGCCCTGCGGTGTCCAGCCTGAGCACCCCTGCCGGGTCCCCACGTCCTCCTCGGCTCCCTCCGTCTCTTCCCCACCGCACCGAGCCTGGCTCTGGCCCTCCGTCCCTGCGGGAGATTGATCTCGGGAGACGACGCCTCACTTCCGCCGCCCGGAGGCACCACTTAATCAAGGCCACCGGGGCCCCAGATAAATTCTCGTAGCTTCCGCCGAACTGCGTGACGGGCAATTCAAGCTCAGAGGCAGAGGCTAGAATAGTCATGTCCTAGGAGGGGCCTGCACCTCTCAAATCCCCTTACCGGGCCCCCCAAGCCCCTCCTCCAGGCTGCGGCCCAAGCGTCCGGCTAAAGCTCCAGCCGACCACGTCCCCCCAGCCACACGGCACCCTGCAAGGGCTCCCGCTGCGGGTGGCAAGCTCTCTCTCCCTCCTTCGCCAGCCAGATTAGGTCTGGCTACGCAGCGGGACAACCTGAAGTGAGAGAAGCTTAAACAAGATGGAAGGGGGAGGGGGAGGCCACACCTCATCCTCCAAAGCTCAGAGGTAGGGTCTCCGGACCCAGGATGACCTCTGGCCACTCACTGGAGATGCTAGTGTTTGTATTTCTGCTCTCACTTGGCTTACGTCCTCAAGGTGGCCTCTCGATCCAGGGTGGCTGCTGGAGCTCCGGCCATCACATTCTCATCAGACTGGAAGGAAGAGGCAAAGCAGACAGCTTACAAGGGCCACGCCTCCAGCCAAGCCTTTAAACACCAAAGGTCTAGCATTTCCGCTTGTATCTTTGCCACACCTTCATCAGGAGTCCACGCGTATCCACAAAGGGGCCTCGTCGAGGTCGCGCTCCATTCCCACAGGCGATGTGCCCGTCCCAAGCCCTGGTCTTGTTCGGTATTTGGAGAACGGAAGCGTGGATACGTCGGGGCATCCGGCAGCCTCAGCCACGTAAGCTTCCGAGTCTCAGTTCCTGTCCTGCCCCCTCCCGGGACCCCTCACAGCCAGCTCCCCCCGGGACCACGCGGTCTTGGTGAGGCCCCCTCAGTGCCCTCAGGGGCCCCCGCGAGACCCTAACCCACTTCCCGGTGCAACGTGCCCTCCACACTTTTACTTTCCCTCCGCTCACTGCCCTTACGGGCACCCGGCCAGGTGCCGTGGCGGGTCCTCCAGGTATGCCTCTGCTCTTGAACCCAGGGTCTGCCTCTGGGGAACCCAAACTGGTCCCCGGTGCTGCCCAGCCAGGCAGTGGGCCAGCCACCTAGCCCCGCCAGGAATGCTGGGACGGGTCCTCCCGGAATCTGTGGCTCATCTGCCCTTCGGCAACCCGGCCCCCCCAACTACCTTTACCCACAAAGCCCCTTCCCACGTGTGAACCCGATCAATGAATCACAGAGCCCATTCAAGAAGAGCTGCCACAACCCGGAAAACCGGTAGGGATTTCTCAAGAGAAGGAAGAGAGAGACGTTGTGCGCGGCTGTGCAGGTGGCGCACTGCACAACACCAGGGGTATCATTTACGCGGCCCCCTCTTTCACGGGGGGAAATAAGGCTGGGACAAGTCACGTGGTTTTCTCAAAGTCCCGCCGTCGGGAAGGAGCGGACCGGGGTCTGAATCCTGATCTCCCACGGGTCCCAAGTTCCCTTCTCCAAACCCCTCCCCACTCCAGCACGCTGCTCACACAAGCGTCGGAGAGCTAGAATTCACGCAGGGTCCTCTTGGTCAGGGGCCACGTGTGCCCCTCACACACCCCCCCCCCCCCGACACTTGAAAACATCAGCTCCTTGCATATCAGGAACGATGGACTTTCAAGAAATACTGGTGTAGGGGGCGCCTGGGTGGCTCCGTCGGTTAAGCGTCCGACTTCAGCTCAGGTCACGATCTCGCGGTCCGTGGGTTCGAGCCCCGCGTCGGGCTCTGTGCCGACGGCTCGGAGCCTGGAACCCGTTTCAGATCCTGTGTCTCCCTCTCTCTCTGCCCCTCCCCGACTCCACTCTGTCTCTCTGTCCTTCAAAAATAAATCAACATTAAAAACAAAAAAAAAGAAAAGAAATGACAGACGTCCTCCAGGACCAAGGTCTTCATGACACAGATGGGGAACCTGGGTGTCCAGAGCCACCGGGGGCTGGGAGGTGGCAGCAGAGAGGAAATTGGAGTCCTGGATCCTGATTCCTCAGCTGCCCTCCCAAGAGTCCTCGAGGAGATGGGGCCTCCCCCAAAGTCAGGCCCGCAGGACGAGCCCCCGGGTTTGTGCCGCGGCCGAGGACTGGGACACTCACAGGCATCGGGCCTTCCCGGGTGGCCTCGGCCTCAAACACACAGGGGGGATGATATCCAGGGGCTCCTCAGCAAGGTAAGGCACACCCCGTTGGGGACAGCCTGCTCCGCGATGGCCGGTGACCCCTCTCTGCAGAGGCGGCTCTGGTCGGGGAGGCTCAGGAGAAGGGGAGAACTCGCTCGTGTTCGGGGGGGCTCCGAACAGACCAGGGGAGCCGAGCTGAAACACGGCACGCATCAGAATCCCCCAGAGAACTTGCTGACCCCACCCCAGGGCATCTGCTCCGGGTCTGGGGTGGGCCCTGGGATTCCCACGTCCCGCCTCCCTCTCCACCGCCCGGACCCCCCGCTGCAATTGCCAGGAAGGTTCGGCCACCGGTCCAAGGCCCCAGGCCTTGCTCGGGAAGCGGCGAGAACGGAGTCGAACCTGGATCTCGCACCTTTTCCCATCCACCTTAACTCCCGTGTCTGTTCCGTCCGCGGTCGGCTCTCCCAGGAGATGTGGTCGCTTTCCCTGAGCACCTACTGTGGGCCAGGCACTGCCTCCCACAGCACGCACCTCGTCCCAGGCGACGCGTGTGCCCGACGGCCCTGGGGCGGCCACACGGTCCCTCCTATGGAAGAGAGTTTGCAGCTGGCGGTTCCTCCTGTTCCGTAGGTGCCAGAGTCGGGATTTGAACCCACATGGTCCAGCTCCAAGCCCCGGGCCCTCCCCGCCACCCAGAGCCTTCGGCAGAGAGCAGGCCCATTCGCAGAAGGCGCCGTGACCCCGGGCGGGCAGCAGGAGGGACCACGAGGGTAAGTGGGTTGCTGTGGCCTCGTGCGCTGACGGCCGGGGCTGGAGCCCAGGCGCGCCTTCCGTGACCACAGGGCTTTGTTCTCGCTCCTTTTCAAACAGACTCTCCAGCCGCTGATTTCCTCATTTTTAGCTCGCTTTTCTCGGGTCCTGAGTTAATTATTCCCAGGCAGAAAATCACTTCTAACTCTAGAAGTCACTTCGGATGGCAGAGCTCGTTATCAGCCTCGGGCACGCGTTCCTGGGAGCGCAAGGGAGACGTGCTCCCGCCGGGGACCGTAATTATGGAGACCCGGGGACAGAGCCACAGCCGGTACCAGCGGCTGGGCCCACAGAGCCAGCGGCCCAGGGGCTCGGGGCCCGGCTCCCATGACCTTCGCCGGCATGACCAGGCGCCCTGAGGGATTGGATAGTGCCCCCCAATAATTCATGCCCACCCAGAACCCCATTTGCAGGTGCGATTCGTTGAGGATCTTGAGATGAAGTCGTTCTAGATTCAGGGTCAACGACCAAACCCAATGATGGCGTCCTCATCAGAAGAGGGAGGGACGCTGACACAGGCAGGCAGAGACCGGAGTGACGTGGCCACAAGCCCGGGAGCACTGGGGCCACCATAAGCTAGAGACGCAGGAAGGACCCTCCCCTGGAGCCTCAGAGGGAGCACAGCCCCCCTGCCGACAGCCCGATCCCAGACTTCCGGCCTCCAGACCGTGAGAGAGTAATTTCTTCTCACGAAGTTCCTTCTCTCGTTTCCCCTCCCACCTGCCGGCCTGCGTCCACCTCTCCCCGCTGGGCTGCCACCCGAGCCCCTGGCGCGGGCAGCCCTCGGCAGGCTTCTCTTTGCCCTCCGTCCTCCGCCGCCCGCTCTGCTCACGAATCCCCACGTCTATCTCCAGCCCAGACTCCGGTGTCCAACCCGCTGGCCAAGCAGAACACAGAAGTCCTCTTGCTTCTTGAACCACATTCCTCGACCTGTTGATGTCAGGCCCTAAGGACGCCCAGTGAGCCAGACCCAGGTCCTAGGAGAAAGAGGTGGCAGATATAATTGGGGGGACGTTTGGAGTCTGGCCGAGCCCTAAATAGCCTTCGTGCACCGCCCGCTCCCAAAAGCCTTCCTGCTCCTAGGATGGCGGGGCCTCTCTGAGCTCCTCCAGCCCTGGTTCACGCTGAGTCGTGCAGCACTGATGTTCAGGAACAGACAGAACAGGGCTCAAAAGAGTCACGGAGGCCACGTTCTCCTGGCTTCCTCCTATGCCCGTCTCAGCATGCGCCTCCTCATGGTCACATGGTGGCTGCTGTGCCTCCAGACATCACCGCCACATTCCAGGCAGAAAGAGCCAAAGGCTGAAAGTCACAAGCCGTCATCTCCTTAGAAGACAGAAGTGTCCCCAGGGAGTCCTGCCCACCTCTCACTGGCCAGCACTAGGTCGCATGGCCATGTCTAGCTGCAGTGGAGGCGAAGCACTTGAAGGTTTTGCTCTCCAGTCTCTACATCAGAGGAAGGTCGGGGAGAAGCGGGAGAGTGCAGGTCGTTCAAGGCCATCACTCTGGTTCGAGGGTCCCATTGAGGCTCCAGGTGTGGCCACCCCCTCTTCCCACGCACCCTGGGCCCCACTCAGATGCGAGCCACCACCCCCTCTGCCCCGATGCCTGCCTGTTCCTGTTGCTTCCGCCTGGCACCCCTGGCCGTCCGAACCTACATCGTCACTCACAACCCAGCTGAAAGGCCACTTCCTCCATGAAGCAGTCCCTGATCTCCGCCTCCAACCCCAGGAGACCCCGCCCCTCGCCACCTGCACATCTCTCACCCGTTCACCACAACGCTGGAACTGCCCACCGCCCCGGGCCAAGGTCAGGGACTGCGGCCGGCTCAGCTCCGTCCACGGCCACCCCCCCCCCCCGCCCCCCGGCCAGCGCTGAGCCGTGCTCGGGCCTGAGTCAGAATCAGAACCTGTGGCAGGTTCCCTCCCTGCCCATCCCGAGGCTCAACGAAGCCGGAGACAGAACAGCCACAGGGGGCGGTCTGCTTGTGCTCTGATCTCAGAAACGAACAAGGACGGTGCTCCCACTGACCCGTAGGGGTGGGGACAGACGCCACTGGGTTTTCCGGTGGTGACAGAGAGCCAGCAAACACAGGAACCTGGGGCTGGTGACCCCTGTCTTCCCTCCGTAGGTCCCAAGCCAGCTGAAAGGACCGAGCAGGGGAAACGGAGGCTCCGAGAAGCAGCCCGTCAGTGACCCGGTGCACAGCCGGGGACGTGCACTTCTGAGTCACACGTAGGGCAGCAGGGAGGGTGAGGCCAGAGCCTGTGGGTGCTCACACCTCCCGGCCCCCCGAGCGGCTCTCTGGGGGCCCTTCTAAGCGGGCTTTTCCTGGAGGACAAAACAAGGCTGCGGGCATTCGTCGCTGGCCATCCCACCTACGTCTTCCGGCGCCCCTGAGACAGCGCTGGCCAAAGCCACCAGCGGCTGTCCCCGCGTGATGCTCCGCCCTGACACCCCTGCTTCCAGCTGCCCGGCCCGGGGCCAGAGCGGAGGGTCTCTTTGTGACTCGGCAGCTGGACCGATCCGAAATCAGGCCCATCGTGGGCCCGTCCTCTGCTCCTAACCCTTAAGTGCCCCCCGGCCCCTCAAGTTCCTATGTGACCCCCCTCAACATCAGCTCCTATCAGCCCCTCATCCCCTCCAGGAGCCCCCCCCTCCCGCCCCTGGGCCCCGTGTCCTAATGCCACCTGTGTCAAATTGCGATCTCCGTGGGGACGCTGGCACCCACGATGTCCTAAGTCTCCCTGGACCTTACTGCTGTCCGCCCCGTCGTGTGCTCTATCCAGCACGTAGTCGGTGGCTGGTTCTGCCTGAGACCCCTCGCTAGAAGGTCAGCTCCACGGGGCGGCAGTCTCCAGTCGCCCACACCCCCCGAGCCCGCAGGACAGCACCTGGCACCGGTGGGCACCCATGCAATCCTTGCCGGCCCAAAGAAGAGGAGATGGGGGGCGGGTGGGTTTGGGGGCCGAGGGTGGTCGCCAGAGAGTGGCGGGGACCGTGGCCGCCGGGGCGTCTTGGAGCCTGGTGGGGGAAGCCCTGAAGAAGAGGCCTTTGCGCCCAGACCAGCTGTGGGAGGGGAGAGGGGGGACGTGCGCCGCGGGGCTCCTCAGCGAGCGTGAGACTCCAGGCTCCATAGCCGCACACAGAACCGTGAGGGCGCCCCCTACGGGAGGCTCCCACATAGCGGGCTGAGCCCCGGTGCGGACATTGAACCCCCTCTCGGGAGGGAACACTGCCGGGTTTTCCAACCAGGACGGTATCACCCGTGCTGCGCCCCAGGGCAGGGGCTGCGAGCAGATAGATGCCCACCGTGGACAAAAACTGGAGGAGAAAGAGCCTAGTGCCCAGAGAGAGGGGAGCCAGTCACGGGAGCCCCCCAAAGTCACCCACGGTGCGCGGGGATCATTTCACGAACGCTGCGACACGCGTTTCAAAGAAAACCCGAAGGGAAGAATGCAGAGAGAAACCAGAGGCAAACGTGCCAATCACCAGAACAAACAGAGTATTTGGGCCGAGCCACCCGAGCATGTGCGAGAGGGAAGGGTGCCATGGTAACCGTGCAAACACACGGCATCCGAAAGAGAAGGGAAAGGGGGGGAGCGTTCTCGGAGGTGGGAGGGAGACAGACGGCCCGACCCAAATGAAACCCGCCAAGAAACAGAAGGGAAGTCCCCCCGACTGCTTCACGCTGTGAGGGACCGAACGGAGCCGTGCCTTCCGCCAAAGTCAAACTCAACGGGAGAGATGGTGAGGCTACAGAACGAGCCGCAAAGGGAGATTTCAGACCCGAGGAAAGAAATTAAGGACAAAACGTGCGTGGGGACCAATAAACGGGAAGCAGCCAGGAAGCTCGCCTCCTTCCCGATGTGGCTGGCATGTCCCTTCTCACTGAGGCCCCCCGACCACCCTCCCCCAGCTGCTCTGCTGTCCTCACGGCCCCCGCCAACCTCTCTCGTTCTCTAGGATGCACCTGTCGGGCTAATTGTCTTTCTGCCCCAACAATCTCCAAGAGGGAGGCTTTTACCTGTCTTGCTGTGTCCCCAGATAGGAAGCGACCCACTAGCCCCCGGCGAATGAACGAGTGAAACAGAACAGACCCTGACCACAAAGGAATTAACGACGTAGAGGAACATTCTGGGATCCGTCACGATGACTGCAGCTGAGAAAGACAAAGAGGGAGAAGAGAATTCGAGAAGAGTCCGTAGACGCAGAACACGATACAACACAAGGGCGGTTAGCGCCCCTGCCTCGCAGCCCCGGGTACGTGTGACAAATTATGTAGCCAACACACGATGTGAGAGAGGGTCCTTGGAAGGAAGACACCACTGAAACTGAAAGTCAAAACCCCAGGTTCCAGAAAGCTTCGCGGCCGGCTGCCCCACCTATCTCTTAGGATGTCACAGATTTCAAGGAAACAGAATCCGCCGGGCATTTAGGATAAAAAGAAAATTGTCTGCAAGGAAGAAAAGAAGTGCCCGCTTCAGCGGGGATCTAAGAAATGCTTTGCTTGAATTTTAACAATCCCTCCCCCTTGCCTGTTCACTTTACCTGGGTGTAAAAATCAGACATGATGTTTTCACCAGAAGTCTCGTACGGGGAGATGGCATTTTCCTAAAAGCCTCTCTCTCTCTTCCTTCCTTTGTCTGGAGTGATGTTCGCCTCATGTTAAGGGCGATCGCTTCTGGCTCGTAGGATGTGGGTGCTTCTCACACCTCGAACGTCGTATTTTTTCTGCTTTATCTGACGCTTAGGGGCTGCGTGTTACGGCAGCACAGCCTGCATTGTTCTGACTGATACGATCGTATGTGTTGTTTTGTAAAAAGCGACAGAGCAGTTTTCCAAAGAGAAGAAAAAAGAATCGGAAAGCAAATATGCCAACGTGTTCACATGATTAACTCCGTAAGGTGGAAGCCTGCCCGTGGCGAGTCCTTGGACGTTTTCAGCGGCCGGAATGCAACAAATAGGGACTGTGGATTTGGGCGGGGGGGGGGGGGGGGGCGCAGAACAGAGACCACACAGGGCCCCAGGCTGAGACCCTCGGAACTGAGACGTTCCCAGTGGTGAGAGTTACTGGACCAGCGCAAAGATCGGGGACGCCCCACCGGGCTGCTGGAGCCAACTGCTTGCCCCTTGCTATCGCTTCCCATTTTCTAGAACTTTCTGTGCCTGAGCCATACAGTGCCCAACGAGAGGTGTGGTCTGGGGAAATCTAAGACTGGAAGCAGGTGGCAGCCACACATGGGCCAACAAAAAGAGGTCTCAGGAAGGGGGACGGGTCCGTGGAGCTGGAATCTAGGAGGAGACAAGGCAAAGGGCCAGGACGTCACCAGGAAGTGGGGATCCGCAGGTGCGACCGGGAGAAGGAGCAGGGACAGCTGACCCCCACATCCTACCCAGCCCATCTCGTCTCGTTCCGTTTTCAACATGGTGAGGAAGAGAATGTCGCATGCCCGTGGTACAGACCAGGAAACAGGCTCAGAGACGAACGTGATTTCCCCCAAGGTCACACAGCTCCTAGGGGCAAGCGGGGACCCAACCCCAGGCAGGGAGGTTTCGTCCCCAAGAGAGGTGGGTTGGAAGGGCCCAACAATTAGCCGTGGTGGACGTCCCTCCTCGGCTCCGATTACAGCTGGGCAGGGGCCCTGTCCTGTGAGGGCCCAGCCAGGGTCTTGTTACGCCGTCCCCAGGCCTCGGTGCCTCCCTGGGGGCCTCCTGGCCTCGAAGCTTGAGGAGGACCCCAGCAGGTGGCAGGAGTCGGTCCTAGGCCAACGGACCAGGCGTCACCCACCCTGATTCACCGTGTCCTAGCTCTAGAAGGACCTGAATAATCACCGCTCCCTCCCGATCCTGCCAGAAAGCCAGCTGAGCCGACCGCGCACAGGTTGGAGTTACTGAGCCCCAAAACAGGGGTCCTCAGCTACCCACCGGCTGCCCACGTGTCTGGAGGGCTGGAGAGAGAATTTGCCTCCTTTCACATCCTGCCAGAGTCCTTCCCGCCCTTCGGTCACCCCGGTGCCAGCAGGTGGTCCCCCCACAACGCCCTGCCCCGTTCTGCAGCACGCTGCTCCCCCCTCCAGCCCCTGTCCCATGTAGCCCCCTGGGCCACAGCCCCTCAAACTGTGACTACAACCCTTTGGAGCTACATTTTTCTTTGTCAGCGATTCCAGAGCTGAAAATACGGAGGCAGGTGGGGGCGGAGGTGGGGGGACGAGGGGTCCTCCCATTCCGCTGCCACTTATGAGCCCCACCCGGCTGCAGGCAGGCTTTCCTGCTTCGTCTGGGTGTGCAGATGGGAAGGAGCTCCGATCAGCAGCCTGGCAGGGACCCTGGGGGGGTGGGGGAGGGGGCGACAGGAAGAGGAAGGGACAGGGCCGGGGCCCAGAACCGCTGCACTCAACCGTCCCTCAGGCGGTGGCCGCAGGGCCAGAACGGGGTGCAGACCCCATCCGCTTTGGGCTGACAATGGCAGGGCATCGGCCCCTCGCTTCTCACGGGGGCGCAAGGGGAGGCCTGGCGTCTACTGGGGTCTATACATATCCGTGCTGAGCACAGGGCACCCCAACTACAAGGAAGTCACCGTACCCCATTTTTTGGAGAGAAACCAGGGTTCTGAGGACGGAGGTGGCCTCCTCCAGATCGCACAGCGGGTAAGGGACGGGCAGGGTTTGAGCCCTGGGACTGGGTGTGGGGCTAGAAAAGGATTTGGGGACAGTCTTGTCACCACTGCCCTTCCCTGTGGATCCCCCCCCCCCCCCGGATGAGCGTCCTGTGGTCACTGTAACAAATGTAGGGGCTGAATGCAAATTTATTCCCTTACTGGCCTAGAGGTCAGAAGTCCAAAAGCAATTTCTGGAAGCTAAAATCAAGGTTCAGGAGGGGCTGGCCGCTCGGGGGGCGCTGGGGGACGTCTGTTCCTCACCTCTTCCAGCTTCTAGAGCTCGTGGCCCCACGTCACTCCGTCCTCACGTCCTCCTTTTCGTAAGGACCTTGTGATGACGCTGGGCCCACCCAGGTAATCCAGGATCATTTCCCGTCCCGAGAGCCTTCACCGAATGAATCACACCCGCACGGCCCCCTGCTCCTGGAAGATACCATTCACAGGTGGCAGGGGTCAGGATGCGGGCCTCTGTGGGGACCGTCACCCGGCGACCGCACCCGCAGAGGGTAGGACGGAAGAGGCAGAGGCTGGCGGAGTGCGGGGCGCTGGCACACGTGGGCTCCTTCGGTCCCCACGGGGACCCTTGAGACAGCCCTGCCACCTTTTTACAGAGGAGGGGACTGAGGCAGAGCGCGGCGAAGTGACCCCCGGGGAGCGAGGGAGCCGGACCTCAGGCGCAGACCATCACCTTAGTCACCGGCGCGGTGGCCGTTCAAGGTCAGCGAGCACCGGGACCCCTGTAGGGCTCATGTTGCAGGCCTGCCCCGTGGCTTCCGTGTTCCAGCACATTCCGCCACCGGTCCAGACCACACCCTAAGAATCACTGCCCCAGGAGACATGCAGGACAGGAAAGGCGGCCCGGGGGCCCTGGGGCCGCAGGGAGAGAGACTGCCTCCCCCGCATGCGGGTCCTGAAGGCAGGGTGACCCTGCCCGCTGCAGCCAGGGAGCAGCTTCCAGGTTGCCAAATCGGGGACAAAAACAGGGTCTGCCTCCCGGCCCGTGGGGAACCGAAAAACAGAAGACAGAAGACAGCTCTGGGGGCCCCAGCTCAGGGTGGGGCTCCGTTTCCTTCCACACTGGATGGACTCCGAGGAGGCACAGACCCCTAATTCCCATTTTTCCAGTAAGAGGAGAGCATAGGTGTTCACAGGGGGCTCTGGGTGTTTTAACTTGTCTGTGCAGAAGGCGCCATGGGGGTCGTCTCTATATAAGCTTCTGGGAGTCACAGGGGGCATTGAGGAAGCACCTGGAAGAGATCACCCCACTCTCCTGGGACTGGACCCCTCGGTTCCCCATGCCCTGCACACCCACCCCCCCCCCGGGCACAGGGAGCCCCCAGGGCCCCGGTTGGGGAGGGTCCCTCGAGCCCCGGTGGGTTCCCCACCGGGGCCAGCCCCACCCCGAGAGCCTCAGACCCCAGGTCCCCTGCCCGGGAGAGCTGGCAGCCTGCTCTTCGTCCGCTGACCCTCAGGGGACGCCTGGCTGACCCCGGGCCCCCTCCTGCAGGAGGGTTTTCAACCTCCGGGGTTTAATGGAGAAAAATGACCTCCCAATAAAATATTCATGCCGGGCCAAGGCTAAAATAGGCTGGAAAGGAAGGAGGGCGATTTTTGTCTGGCACGAACGAGGTGATGTGAACCCACGAGGCTGGCTTCTCTGACCTGTCTCGCCGTCCCCTCCCCACCCACCCAAGGCCCTGGGATCCCCACAGGGTGAGCTTCAGGGCCCGAACCCCGGGCAGTCACACAGGGCCACCCACCCTGAAGCGCCCCCTTCAGTTCAAGGCCCTGTGGCCACCACTGTGAAATTTTGATCCTGGAGCGAGGGTCCCACTGCCTCACTTTGCACCCCAGCCTTCCATTACACAGCCGTCCTGGGCATCTGGGAAGACAGCAGTGGCCTGACCCCGGGGATGCCAATGGTGTCTTCCTAGGCCAGCACGGGGAGGGGACGATCAGTCCCCAGAGTCCCTCACTTCCTTGTATGCTACACCAGCCTCGTGAGGCGACCCGTCAGCAATAACACAACAGTGGCTGTCATTCACATGTCCTGGGCTCCAGCTCTGCACCCGGCAGGCGCCCAAGCACCTCGCGTGACCCTCCAACAGCCTCCGGGGTGACGGCCCCCTTCACCATGAGGAGTCTTGTTGGCCCAGAGGCCCAATCCCTTGTCTGGTGCTTCAAAGACAAAGAGTGGGGGACATGGAATGTTCTAGAACGACAGAAGTCCAGGGTGTCTGGGACAGGAGAGGAGAGGGACAAGCAGAATCTGGCAAGGAGGGAGGGCAGCCACAAAGGACTCAGAGGCCGATTCAAGGGTCTGGGTCTGGAAGCAGCCAGCAGAGTGCTGTACAAGGAGGGTCAGCCTGATTCGAACCCCTGAGTCAGGGCCTGGGGACCAAGTCCTTGCTGCCGGTGCACCGTCCACGCAGAAGCGAGAAGGGGCTGCCCCTTCCCACGACAGCCCCCCTCCAGATCCTCAGCAGCTCCCCAGACCCTCCTTCTCACCCCAGCACGGCGCCTTCGGTCCGGGGCCTTTGCAAAAGCTGTGCCTTTCTCGCCCTTGACCCCTGTGCTCCCGGGAACACAGCCACTGCCGTGCCCAACGCTCCAGGGCTCCTCACGGAGGCAGGGAGGCCCCAGGGCTCTGCCACGTGGATAACAGGGGACCAGGATGACGACAACGGCAGCCGGGCACCCACTCGTGCTGGGAGGGGTGGGGGGTGGGGGGCGGGTCACATGGAAATGGGCCTTCTGGTTCCCGGGGCCCAGGGTCACCAGCTTGCTGCCTCCCCCTCTACGCCAGAGCTGTCGGTCGTGGGCTCGAGGGCCTGGCGGGTGAAACACGGGAGGGGGCTCCTGGGGCAGACGGTGGGCCCTGGGCGGTTGTGCAGGGGGAGCACACGACCCAGTGAGGGGCTGCAGTCAGCCAGCTCAGGATGGCCCTGCTCCCCTCGGAAGCCCCTCAGGTGAGGGCAGAGAAAGATGTTTCCAAAATGCATGGAAAGGTGAGCTTTGAGGAGAAACAGCGATGATGGGAGAGAGGGTAGCTCTGTGATCTCGTTGTCTCTCCCAGGGATCTGAGGTCTGACTCGCTGGGTCACACTGGGTCAGCTCTCGTTGTCCCAAGCCCCGCGCCTGGCGCTGCCTGCCCGCCTCTCGCCCCGGCCGCTTCACGGCTTATCACCTCGCCTGTCCGCCGTTGCTCCCATGCCATCTCATCATAAGGCCGGGCCTTATTTCCAAGTTCAAATAAGATGGCAAGATGGGGAGGCCGGACCGCGCAGGGCCCCGTACGGCACGGGATGATCTGACTCGGGCGTGAAGGCTGCTGCTGAGGCCGTGGTGTGGGGGACACAGCAGGGGGCAGTTTCCCTCCCTTGGGGGCGACTGCAATGATGCCGGGAGGCATGAGGACGGCCTGGGCCAGCTGACGACCGTGGAGGAGGGACTGGGGCCGATTCCAGCTGAATGTTGAAGACAGAGCCAGTGGTGCTGACTGATGGATCAGCTGTGGGTGTTAGAGGAAGAGAGGGGGCAGGGGACCCTCCAGACTTGGGGCCTGAGCCCCTGGGAGAGTGGAGCAGGTTCGAGGACCCGCAGGGGGCGGCTGGGGGGCTGGGGAGCCAGGAGTCCACTTCCGGACACAAAGCGGGGCCACCGGGGTGGGTGTTTGAGTCTAGGATTCGGGGAACCCTCGGCCGGCCCCGGGTGGGGGAGGGGGCCCTCAGATGGGGCCCAGGCAGCCTGTGCCATTTAGATTTTTCTTTCCCCCTGACTGACGTCCCACACTCTTGCTGGCAGCTTCTCCGAGGAGACCACCAAATGATGACGCAAATGTCACAGCGCTTGGTCGGCGGAGACATTCACCAAAGCCCGTTTGTGTTTGTCAGAAGCTGTAATTCTGCCCTGCGCCTCATGCCTCACCGAGCGGCCCTCTTCCCGGGTCGTTTAACAGCTGGCCTGACACTCATTCGCGGGTGGCTAGCAGCCCGGAAGCGACGAGAGCTTGTCCCTGACGCCTGCTGGCCTGACACTGCTGGGTCGGCTGATGTCACGCTTCAGCGCACCTGTAATCTCTCCTTTCCAGAAGCTGGAGGCGTAGGCGGTTGGCAGGGGTGGGGGTTGCGGGGAGGCTGTAGAGCTTGCAGGGGGTCCGGGGTGGGGCATCCTGGAAGGCGGTGGAAGCTTCCTCCTGGCGGCTGCAACTCCCAGCCGTCATCCAGAATTTCGTCCGTCTCTCCCATGGAAATAGCACTTTGTGGTTTTAAAATACACTCTTGCGGGACCCCGGACCCCCGGCTGGCTCCGTCGGTGGAGCGGGTGACTCTTGATCTCAGGGTCGTGAGTTCGAGCCCCACATTGGGGGTAGAGTTTACTTAATTACAAAATACTTTAGAAAGAAAAAAAAAATGCAATACAGTCTTGTGTTTAGTTTCTAATGTGATCACGGAAAGGACCGCGTGGGGCAGGGGCGCACCTGTGCCTGAGGCCATTAGGAGGGCCAATAAGGAGACTTCAGGGGAAGTCACCGGGGAAGGATTCACCTAAAGGAATCGCAAGAGAAGTCGTGCCTGCTCTGACCTGACCTGCTCACTAGGGGCCAGGGTTGCTGGTCCCCCAGAGCAAACTGACCCCTTCACCTCCGAAATTGGCCGCAGCGGCCGGACAAGCGCGGTGAAACGGTAACGCCCGCAGCCCGAGCCAACCAGCGCCGACTGAGACATGAACTCAGCACCCACGTCATGGTCCCCACATCACAGGGGAGGACACGGGTCTGAAGCCAGATCGTAACCCTCTGGGCGGCTCCCAGGTGGAGGCAGGGGGCTCACCCTCTCACCAGCTGGCTACCAACGCTCACAGTGGGCACTTGCACAGGTCAACCAAGCCCAGGTGCCTGCCAGCCTCAGTTTCCCTGCTCCCTGACCCCACTTGACCGGCGACCTCGCGTGTCTCCTTCACCGCCAAACCCCGAGGGAGGGGCACCCAACCCCAGCCCCACGCCCGGAGCGAGGCACGTCTGCGGTCAGCCCAAGAGCGACCTCCAGCCAGATTCTGGCCGGCCTCAGTGGCCCAGGGACCGCGTCCCCTTCAGGCCCACAGCGGCGGCACAGGGGAGGCTCTCGGTAACGGCTGCCCCCCCATCTCCCCTGCCCACCCCCTCTCCCCGCGACCACACCCCCGCTGGGAAATCGGCTGGTGGAGGTCACAGACGGGAAGGTCCCCAGCACAGGGGCCGGGAGTGGCGGGTGTGGACCATCTCTCTCCTCTGCCGGCTCTGCCCGGTATAAACATGGCACTGGGTGAGGCTGGGGTGACCAGGGCATCCCCGAGCCAGGAGGCCACGCCTAGTAGGTCCGCAGGGGCCACAGGGACTGTCCCTCTAAGGAGGCCCTGGGACCTCGGGAGGGAGAAGGCCCGGCCCAGGGGCGCACAGACAGGCTGCTCCAGGACAAGGGGGGGGCAGGGGGGGAAGGGCCACGAATAAGCAGGAGGCCGTAGCGACCAGAGTGCGGAAAGTACCTACTATGTGCTCCTTAGTCTGCACATTAGCCCGAAAGGGCCAAGGTTATTATAGCCACATCCCAAGAGGAAGCAGAGACGGGAAAGTCGAGACTTGCCCGTGGGCACCCAGTCCAGGACCCAGGTCTGAGGGACCTCCTCTCTGATCCCGCACACGCCTCGGCCCCAGGCCCAGGTACCTGCCAGCCTCAGTTTCCCTGCTCCCACATGACATTCCCAGTGCCCGTGTTTCTTCTGATGTCACTGGGAGTCTAGGCCCTGAGCGGGGCCCACACCCGCCCTCTCTGGGGCCGTCAGAACAGCAGGCGGGGGCCTCTTCCCAAAACGGAATGTAAGCTTCCGGGTGGACTCCAAGAAGCCAGGGCGAGGGGCGGCAGGCCATCGTCAGGACCCCCTCGACACGGGCCATCCTTGCCGGGAGTCGGGAGACCACACGCTGGCCGGGAGACCCTGGCCGCGTCCCCTCCCCTCTCCCGGCCTCGGTTTCCCCACCCGAGGGGTGGGGACAGTTGCACAATCAGCCCCCGGGACATCGAGAGGACGGAATGAGTCGACGCCTGAGAGCCCACGAGACATGCCAGGTGTGGCAGATGTGAGGGCTCGCTCCTGCAGTGGGGGCGGTTGCCATGGTGACAGGTACTCCGTGTTTAGTGGGTAAATAGCCACTGCCCACTGGAGCAGCTGGTCCTGTCTCACCCAGCATCCCCAAGACAGGCCCGGCCCGGAGGCGTGCACGGGCCCCCAGGCCCTCGGCGCCCTGTCACCTCTCCTTACCCCTCCTTCCCTCCGGAGAGAGCCTGGGGGCGGGCCAGGCTTCTTCGCTGTGGTCCGGAACCTTCCCCCGGGACCGGACCCCACCCGGTTTCCTGAGCACAGCTTAAACTCAGACACACACCATCCCACACCTCTCTGTCTCCGCAGGAAGTGTTTCAGAAAGCGTCCCGGGACCGAGGGCTCACCCCGCCGCGCCCTCGAGGTGCTCGTCGCCACGCAGGCGTGGGTAGAAAGAGATCGTAACCCCGGAGTGGGGTCAGGGCTGCGGCAGACGGGGCGGGGGGTCAGACACCAGGCCCCCTGGGGCCCCTTCCAAAGAAACCTTCCAGCTCCTGAGGCTGCGGGTAATGACCGCCTGCCAAGAGGGAGAAATTTCTCTCCTGCCATGTGCACTCATGCTCAGCCACACCGCGGATGATCCTTCGTGGCCAAGAGCTGTGGGGGGTGGGACAAAGACCCCTGTCCACACTCAACCGGTGGTGGTGAGAAAACCTGGTTTGGGAAATCTCGCCGGGCCGGTAGCGTCATTCAGCCCGTTTCGTGGGCTCGATCACGCGCGCTTCCCAGAAACGCCCCCCCGCGTCCTTCTCTGTGACAGCCAGCGCCTGCTGTGTGGACCCAGCGAGTGCCCAGCCTGACCCCACTCGAGGGACAGGAGGGACGCCCAGACCCAGCCCTGGCGCGCCTGACACGTGGGCCCCAGGAAGACGATCCCAACACGACACGTATTACAAATGTTTATCACGAGGCTAAGATCGGAGGAACGCCTTGTGGCTCAGAAGAAGCCCAAGGACCTGGCATTAAAAGCAAAGAGAGAAAAGAAAAGGGAAGAAGAGGAGGAGGAGGAGGAATAAGAAGGGGATGTGGCTCCAAGCCCCCGTATATTTCCAGCGTGAGTGTCTTGGGGCCCTCTGCCCAGCCACCTCTCCAGGGGTGAACAGCAGGGAATGGTGACGAGCCTAAAAGGGAACTTCCCGGAGGGTGCGGTGGTTCAAGTGCGCGGGCATTTCCCGCCCCTCCCCGGCCACGGACACGCGGGGGACCTGTGCCTTGACGACGGGACTGCCTGACGCGGCCCAGGCAAAGGTCCTGGGGTAGCGCTCTGCCTGCCTCCTAGAGAACCACGATAGCTGGGGTGGAGCCAGCAAGGGGAGGGGGGAGGGACAGGACCGGGAGCCCGAGTCGGGCCACCAAGACCCCCGCAGGCCACAGTGGGAGCCCCTGGCGGTGCTCAGGGCCACGTGACCGCGCCGTCTTGTATTTCGGCCGCCCCACTCTGACCGTGGGGAGGCTGAGCAGTGACCGGCTGCATTGGGGGTGCATTTGGAAGGCCCACGCGATAGCCATGGGACGATGCCGGTGAGGCGCCTCCCCCGGGGGGGGGGGGGCGGGGATGTGGCCTCCTGAGCAGCAGACCGGGGCATCTTCTGGCCCTGGGTGCTCGTTCCCCGATGACTGGGACCCAGGCCGCAAAGCCGGCAGAAGCGAGGGTGCTCCTGGAGGCCTGATTTGCAAATCGTGTTTTAATTGCTTGGAAACGATCGGCTGTGTCGCTCCAAACCCTGGGAGACTTCATTTCCCGCCTTTGGTGGAAAACCCACTAAGTGGCTGTGACAGAGAGAAGATTACGGCTCCCGGGGCTCACGGCACCCTCTGGGGCATGGCCCGGCCCAGCCCCCAAAACCTCCAGCACCCCCCCCCCACCGCACCCCGGTTCCCGCCTCCCAGCTGGTCAGAACTTGGCCGGAGTTTCGCCCTTTCAAACGCAAGCCAGGCTGAGCGAGGCGGCGGCCCACCCACCCAGGCGGCGCGTTTGTTCCCACAGACGTTGGCCGAGCGTCTACTTTGCGCCCGAGACGGTCCCGGGCCCGCCAGTGGGTGATGCCGAGCCGGCCCCCGGCCTCCCGGAGACGGCGATCCGGCAGAAGAGACTGCCACGCACAGCTCTTCACCTGTCCTCCTGATCGCGGTGGGTGCCAGAAGATAGAAGGGGCCTGGGGGGGGGACAACGTGACGTGGCAGGCAAGGAGGGCTCTGGGAGGAGGCGGCAGGACGGGGCGCAGACACCCGGGGTGGACGTGGTGGGGGGGGCTGAGGTCAGAGCGGCCGGAAGCACCAGGTCACATGGGGTCAACGCCTGACCGTTTGCAGAGCACTGTCCCACCCATCTCCTCTTGGTGAGCCTGGGGGGAGGGCTCCGCTCTTTTTCGTTTTAATTTTTGTCATGTTTTATTTAGTTTTGAGACAGAGACAGGGCATGAGCAGGGAAGGGGCAGAGGCAGAGGGAGACACAGAATCCGCAGCGGCCTCCAGGCCCCGAGCTGTCGGCACAGAGCCCGACGCGGGGCTCGAACTCACGGACCGTGACATCGTGACCTGAGCTGAAGTCGGACGCTCGACCGACGGAGCCACCCAGGTGCCCCAGGAGGGCTCTGCGTTCATGTCCACTTTACAGAGACGGAAAACTGAGGCTCTGGGAGAGAAGGTGACCCCCCATGAATCTCAGAGCCCAGACCCACCCGCGGGGCCAGGTCACTGTGTATCCAGCCAACCCACTGTCTCTGGGGACCTGGAAGACAGTTTCTCCTCCTTGCCCTGGACCACTTGGAGGAGGGTCGGCTCTGCCAATCCAGGGCCGGGAGAAGGCGGGCACGGTCAGCCCCTGTCCTCTCTCCCCTGGGAGGCCACAGGGAGCCCCTCACTTGCCCCCTGTGCCTGATGAGCCCCTCTCCTTGGCCTATTCCTGGCTTATCATCCTCAAATGCTTTCAGGGCCTTTCTCCCGCACAAACAGATCCTTCTCTGAACCTTCCATGGCTCCCCATTGCCTTCCGGATAGTCTGACTGGGAGGCCCGCGAGCCCTGGCCGCTGCTGACCCCTCCCTTTGTGTCTCCCCGACCTACTCCCTTAATGCTTTCTGAACCCAGACTCCCCTCCAGGTGCACACCTGTGCCCCTGCCCTCTCCCTGGAAACCACCCCACCCCCCGGCCTCGTGAGCCATGGTGAGACCGGTGCCGGTGGAGCGAGGGGCCTCTCTCAGCTGCTAGAGCCTGACTGCATTCCTTGCCGCGTGGCCCTTCCATCCCCAAAGCCGGCGCTATTCCCCATGTCCGATCCCTGTCTCACTTTGACAGCCCAGCCCCTGTGATGGACTCACCTGATTAGGCCAGGCCCACTGAGGATACTTTTCTCAAGGTCAAACAATCAGGGGCCTTAATCGCATCTGTGAAGCCCCTTCACCGCAGCACCTAAGTGACAGAGAAGGTGCCGTATCCAGGGGGTGTGGACTTGAAGGCCACATCGGAATTCTGCCTTCTGCATCGCCCTCTGAGGGGGCCTGACCCCCCTTCCCAGCTGACCCTGAGGAAATGAACGAAGAGAAAAACCAACTACGCGCAACTTCCCGGCAGCACGGGACGCTCACGTCATTTGTGCATCTCCGCGGAACATGCCTATTTTCCTGTGAGGTTGGAGAGAGAGGAGTCAACACTGAGAAGCCAGGCCGTGAAGCCCCGGGCCAGCCAGAATGATCTCTGCCACCCCACATAAGCAGTCACCACCCAAACCAAACAGAACCTTCTCCAAGCTATGAAAAGCCCGTTCTTTCTTAGGGCGCCTGGGGGGCTCAGTCGGTTGACCGTCCGACTTCGGCTCAGGCCAATATCTCACAGTTCGTGGGTTCGAGCCCCGCGTCGGGCTCTGTGCCGACAGCTCAGAGCCTGGAGCCTGTTTCGGATTCTGTCTCCCCCTCTCTCTCTGCCCCTCCCTCCCTTGCACTCTGTCTTTCTCTCTCAAAAATAAATAAACATTTTTTTAAAAAGTCACTTCTTTCTTAATCGTGATGTACTAAGCGGCTGTAACAGACACCACACGCTGTGGGGCTTGAACAACCCACATTTATGGTCTCACAGCTCCGGAGGCCGGAAGGCCGGGATCACGGCGTGGGCAGGGCGGTCTCCTCCCGAGGCCTCTCTCGTGGGCTTGCAGACGGCCATCCTCCTCTGCGTCCCCACACGGTCGTCTTTGTGCATCCTCTTTGTGCATCTGTGTCCTTTCTGCCCCTTCTTAGCAGGACGTAAATCATAGTGGATCAGGGCCACCCGGAATCACCTAGCTTTACCTTTCTCACCTCCGTAAAGGCCCTGTCTCCCAATACAGTCACGTTTGAGATACTGGGGGTGAGGACGTCAATGTGGAATTTAGGAGAGCATAATTCATCGCTTCTTGGCCTTTTGGCCAAGATCCAGTGCGGAGAACACAATTCAGCCCAAAGCCCGTGACACACGTGTCCTCGTGGTTATACAAGCCTGCAGGTTATAGAGATCCTACAAGGGCACACAAGTGCTCAGTTTCTATTAGCAACTGATCTCCAGGAGTTGTGAAAGAGGGACTCCCAAGCAGGCCCCAGAGAGAGGAGAGATATTCCCGTTCCAAGAAGATCGTCACAGAGGCTGAGGACCTTCCCTTGGAAAGACGGAGAAGACGCTTTCTTTTGTCTCGTTTAGACACAAGGAGGATTCGCTGCTGACTGCCTACCTTCAGCCTTGAGTCAGAGGTGACCCAGAGCACAAGCACCCACTACTCAGATTCACTACAGCAGCCCCATCAACAGGCGGGTAGGGAGACCCAGGGCCCTCGAAGGGCTGCTGGCTGTTCCCAGACGCAAAAACTTGTGTTACTGTGGTGACTTAGTCTCCTAGGGACATGCACACGAGCTACACAACGTAGAAAGTTCTATCTGGCTGACGACACACAACACGCAGTCAGAGTAAGAATGGGGGCCCTCCGAGGTCCACTGTGGCCATCGGCCATCAGCCCAACCAAACCACATCCCGGGACCTAGTGACATCGTGACAGGTGTCACTGATGCCGGAAGACAACAGAATCCTCAAGGCAGACCGGCCAAGGAAAGTACCAAACACACAAACACGACCCGGACGCCTGTCCCCTGCCGCCCTGCACATCAGGCCACCGAAACCAGCTTCCAACGTCAAAATTCAGCCGCCGTGCACCAACCACAACCCTCGGGAGCACACGCACGTGCACAGTGGCCGCGCTTTTGCAGCGCGAGCCCCCACCCCCCCCCCGGCCCAGAGTGGAGGCAGGTGCACCGCGAGATGTACTTGTAAGGCCGTGCATCTACGCAGCGCCGCGGGAGAACTCTTGTGGCGTCCCCGCGGTGTCTCCAACAACGAAAGTTGTCCGAGAGACCGTTTACTTCCAAAGAGGTTTGCCGACCCGAGGGAAGCCAGACTTACCAGGGAGGGTGGCTCACCAAAGAAAAAAACACAACAGACGTTTAAAGGTAAAACCAAGACCCGGGACGACCACGCATGATGGGTTCGCCATTTAGGATGGAAAAGTAGCAATGTCCCCCCGCCCCCCGTGATTATTATGTCTGCCAAGGTCATCGCATACCTTCCAACAGCACTGCAAAAAGTCAGCCGTAATCTCAGGCGCACCAGCAACTGGTGTGAAAGCTCACGATCTCACGTACGTGGGAGATTAGAAGGACATCGGGCGTCCTTTTCGGTCACCTGTGGTTGTCTGGTTCCATTTTCTCTCAGGGGACGAGCTGCCGCTTTTTCCGTCTCCCTGACGGTGGGATGGGACGGCCACACTCGGTCCAGCTGGAGGCGGGCACCTTGTTGGTTTTGAGTTCACGGGAGTCGAGGAGGAAAACCAGCCCCAAAGGCTGCGAGGTGCTGCGTACAGGCAGAGGGATGTCGCGGTTTAGTCAGCAAATATTCGTTGTCTCCCAGGTTCTGGTTGCTGTCCTTGGGGCAGGGGGATAGCAGCGAGCACACCAGTCTACCTGCTGCCCCCAGGAGCTCACGCCCCCGCGTGGGAGCCAGAGAGTAAGCCCGAGGCTACCACACGGTGTCAGGAAGGGGTGGGTGCCGGGAAGGGAGAGGGTTTGCGGGAGCTGTTTCGAACGGAGTGGATTTCACATCCACGGGCTTCTGGCTCCTCAGGCAGCCTTGCTGACAGTCAGGGATTCCAGATGCGAGCCTTGACTTTGTAATAGAAACTTGCGGTCACCTCTGACACGGTCTCAATTGGCAGGGCCCTTAGAGACCCTTTCCCCCAACTCTGTCATTGTCGAGGTGGGGAAGTCGAGGCCCGGAGGAGGGAAGCGATGAGCCCTTCATCACAGACTAGGATAATAATTGCAGACGGGGACTCAGCCGCCCAGCCCAGGCCCACTGGAGGGAGCACTGGGCCTCTCCCCTCCTGCCGGGTCCCTGATGGCCTGGAGAATCCCCACCCCCCTCCCAGACCCAGAGTGGAAAGAGCTAAATTCTCACTTAACAGCAGGATGCTTCTGGGCCTCATTACCATGATGCAAATTAATATTTATTATGCAATTATTCATCTTTGTAATTGCTAGTATTTCAAAGGGAGCACAGAGGCTTTAATTAGAACACTTTGAATATTATTAAAACGGAGTGTCAGAATGAGCCGTGCCCCTCTCCCCGCTGTCAGCCTTGTGTCTCACTGCCTCCAGAAGGTTCTCAGAAGCTGGGTCCGGGATGCTCACTCGGTTTGCGCCCATTGTTTGTATGCTGACTTCTGGAACCCTCCGGGGATATCTGAACACAAGACTCCAGTGGCTGGGGGTCAGTGAAGATTTCAGGAAGCAGAGGATCCGGGGACGGAGGGGCGGGCCCTCGGCCTGTGTCAGCAGCAAGCATCACAAGACCCCCTCACCCACCACGCCACTCCCCTCCCCCTGCGGGCCCCCCCAGGGTCTCCTTCAGCCCCCTCCCTCCTACTTCTGCCCAAACAGCATTCATCGGGCTCTAATAAAGGGTCTCTTGCCCTTCTAGGTTCACAGAACATTTTCGAATATCAGACTTTTTGGTGGCGCCCTAACAGGATCAGAGGGTGGGAACCAGTTTTGAAAAAGCAAGGGCGCCTGGGCGGCTCGGTCGGTGGGGCGGCCGACTTTGGCTCAGGTCGCGATCTCGCGGTCCGTGAGTTCGAGCCCCGCGTCGGGCTCTGTGCCGACAGCTCGGAGCCTGGAGCCCGCTTCGGATTCTGTGTCTCCCTGTCTCTGCCCCTCCCCAGAGACGCGCTCCGTCTCTCTCTCTCAAAAAATAAATAAACGTTAAAAATTTAAAGAGCGAGATAAGGAAAACTGAAGCCGCCCACCCAGCGGCAGCAGGAGCCCTGGCCTGCCCGCAGCCCTATCACCGTCTGCACAGACCGTCCAGGCCCTGGTCAGGCTTCTTACACAAGTGAGTGGGCGTTTGCAGACGAGGCAGGAAGCAGAGACAGGGATCAGAGAGGATGATGAGGCCTGGGTAGGGATGGAGCGGAGGAGACGGGCTGTTAGCGGTGGGGGGAGGAGGGATAGGGAGGAGGGAGGGACAGAAGAGGAAGGAAGAGGGAAGGGGAGGAGGGAAGGAGAGGGGTAGAGGTGGGGAGGAGGGATGGAGGAAGGAAGAGGAAGGAGGGATGAAGGAGGAGGGAAGAGAGATGGGAGGAGGGATAAAGGAGGGATGGGGAAGAGGGAGAAGGGAGGGATGGGAGGCGGAAGCTTCCAGCCAGCCCAGGTGCTCAAGGCCAGATGCAGAAAGTAGGGCACCATGCGTGGATGGGGCTCCCCATAAATGTGTTACCGTCCTCACCCCGTGCCTGTGAATGGACCTTATTTGGAAACAGGGTCTTTGCAGCTGGTCAAGTTAGCATGAGGTCACTAGGGTGGGTCCCGGTCCAATAGGACTGTGTCCTTGTACGAGGGGGGTTTGGCCACAGAGGCAGACGTGGAGGGAAATGATGGGAAGGCACACGAAGGAGCGGTCGCTGACACCAAAGCCAGGAGGAGGGAAGCGGCCCTGTGACTTCTGGCCTCCAGCCCGAGACAGTAAACGTCTGTTCAAGCAGCCCCACCTCTGGTGCTTTGGGAGGCCCCCAGGACACCAACAGAGGGGTCAGGGACAGCGATGCTGACACGGTGGATGGAGGAGGGAGAGCCTTGGGCCCCAGCGGCCGCCGGGGAGGAGGGAGGCACGTCAGACCTGCCCCTCTTCTGCAGGGAGAGTCGACAGCCACGGCGGCCACGGCGGGGGGCGGGGGGGGGACGATGGGGGGAGGGTGACAGGCATCGAAGTGGCCCCCGGGGCGGAGCGCCTGCCAGCCCAGGCAACAGAGCCCGTCACGTCCAAGGAACCCGGAACAGGAGGCCAGCCAAAGGGACACTTGTTCATTTACAAGTGAACGGCCTCCAGCCAAGGCGCCCCCACCCCCAGGGAGAAGCTGAGGAGACAGGACCCCCTGAGAGGGAAGCGGTGCTGTCCTTGGTGGCCCCCGAAGGGCGGTCCCGAGCAGGCCAGGATCCAGCATGCGGGGGTGCTGGGAGGCCGCCCTAGGTTTGAACCCCGGCTCTCACGCCGACCCGCCTGTGACCTAGGGCTGGGTGCCACCCCTCCCCTCCTGGCCTCAGACGCTCCATCTGCAAAATGGGCCTCAAAAACCCTTCCCCTCCTGAATCCAGGAAGCCAGCTCAAGCAGCCTTTCATGGGGCCCCCAGATCAGAAACGTCTGGGTCTCCAGCTGGCCGTACCCTCCCCCCACCCCGTCATGAAGGACCCTCCGCAGGGCCCATCATTTCTCTTGGCCACCTGAGCCAGGGACAACAGCTGGGGCAGGAAGCATCCCAAACGCTACGTCCTTAACCCTCACAGCTGGCCGGGCAGGCCCCACCTCTGTGTTACGGGGTTCATCGGTCACCCCCTGCCCTCTACGCCTTTGTGCCCCGGCTCCGAGCCCACCGGGTGGGCGCACCTGTGCCCCACCCCCCGGGGTTCCCGCAGATGTGTCGTCTGTCACACCCAGCGCAGCGCCCTGTCACTCAGGCGGGGCCAGACGAAGGCAGGTCCCTGTTCCATCACTTTCCAATGACCCCAGGCCGGGCGGAGGCTGCCTCTGGCTTTGAGGCCCATTCAACCCGCCCGTTCCTGCCCAGGCAGGGTTAACGTGCACGTGTGGGCATCAGCCAAGCCCGGCCACTCACGGGACAACCCGAGGGACTCAATCCCCTCCCCCGACCGGCTTCCAAAAGCCGAACTGTCCTGGCTCCCCAGAGGCCAGCAGGGGAGTCCGTGGTGGGGTTTTCGGGGGGGACCCCCAACTGCCTGACAGATAACCTGGCCCTCACCCTGGAGGCTCCCACTTAAAGCAGATCTCCAGGCTGCCTTGAGCCGGGCGGAGATGCCCCCGTGGGGTGTTCACCGGCCTGTGTCCTGAATTGCTTCCTGAACGGACCTCTGTCCACCAGCGCTGTGTCCGAGAGCCTCACTGGGAAAGCGGGAGAGAGAAATGAGGGCAGGCTTTCTGGGCCTGCCATCTGGAAGGGAAGCCACTCTGTCCCCACTCACCCGAGGGCCTTCCTAGAGCCTCAGTATCCCCACCTGTCAAGTAGGGCAGGTAACGTGCCTCCCTCAGGAGATTGCAGTTGCCTCTGAGGTAAGAGAGGGTTCCAGAAGCAGCGATGGACCTCGTGTTGATGCTTCTTGTGGTTCTTACTGGGCCAACAGCACTGAGCCCCCCCTCCTTGGGCCATGCCGGATGCTGGGCGGGGTCCCAGCATTAAAAAATAAATAAAAAGGGACGCCTGGGGGACCCAGTCAGTTAAGCGTCCGACACTGGACTTCAGCTCAGGTCGTGATCTCACGGTTCGTGAGTTCGAGCCCCGCATCGGGCTTAGCTCGGAGGGCGTGGAGCGTGCTTGAGATTCTCTGTCCCTTCTCTCTCTGCCCCTCCCCCTTCGCACTCTCTTTCTCTCAAAATAAATGAATAAACTCAAAAAATTTTTAAATGAATAAATAGGTGGCCCAATAAAAAAAAAAAAAAAAAAAGGCTGTCGCAGCCCAAAAAAGCCTAAGGAGGTGTGACAGGTACATATGCCGTCCTACCCTAGTTGGGGCCCTGGGACAGGAAAGAGGCATCAGGGAAATCTACGGACACTGGAGTAAAGAGACGACTTTGCAAATCAGAATCATTACCAAAGTGGTGCATTTATTGTCACAAAGGTAGCACACAGATTTAAGACGCTAACGGCAGGGGAGACAGGTGCCAGGTGTAAGGGAACTCTCCTCACTATCTGTCACTTTACCGTAAGGCTGAAACTGCTCTAAAAAGTAGTCTATTTTTTTAATGTCCATTTATTCTTGAGAGAGAGACAGAGACAGAGACAGAGAGTGAGCAGGGGAGGGGCAGAGAGAGAGGGAGACACAGGATCCGCAGCGGGCTCTAGGCTCCGAGCTGTCCGCACAGAGCCCGACGCGGGGCTCGAACTCACGGACCGCGGGATCGTGACCTGAGCCGAAGTCGGACGCTCCACCGACTGAGCCACCCAGGCGCCCCAAAAGTAACGTCTGTTTTTGAAAAAACTTGTTTCAAGATACCAAATGACTACCTTACAAAAAGTTGGGGAAGCGAAATGTACTCCTGCTCTACGACCCAGCGATTCGTTCCCCTGCTAAATCTATTCCCCTAAATAATGAGAACATATGCCCACCAGCAGGTGTACGTAAGAATATTCACGGCATCTTTTTTTTCCAAAGGAGCCAAAAACTGAAGGCAACCCGATGCGCGTTGGAAACGAATACGTGAGAGTAAAACGAAAAAGATCACACGTGTTACGGGCTGAATGTCTGGGTGCCCCCGAAGTTCATATGTGGAAACATCACGCCCCGTGTGATGGCGTCTGGAGGTGGGGCCTTTGGGAGGTAATTAGGTTTAGATGGGGTCCCGAGGGTGGGGCCCCAGGCTGGGACGAGTGCCCTTCGGAGAAGAGAAGGGGGGCACACGGTGCGAGGCAGCAGTCCGCAGCCCCGGGAGGGAATGCTCACCAGAACCCCACCAGGCGGCCCCCCAATCTTGGCCTTGAGCCTCCAGAATACATGTCTGCTGTGCAAGCCCCCCGCTCAGCGTTTTGTCAGCTGAGACAACCGTGTTGGCCAAGGTTTTCCAGTAGGAGGTTATACACACATCGTGTACATGGCTCACGTGATACATGAGGACGAATCGGCCCGTCTGACGATGAAGGCGGAGAAGTCCCACGATCCGTGACGGGGGACCCAAGAAAGCCAGTATCGTGCAGTCCCAGGCCAAGCCCAAAAGCCCAAGACCCAGGAACACGAATGTCCCAGGGCAGAGAAAATGCCGGCTCAGGCAGAGAGAGGGAGAGAGAATTTATCCTTCCTCTGCTTTTTTGTTCTATTTGGGCCCTTGAGGGGCTGGATGACGCCCACCTGTTCCGGGGAGGGCACTCTTCTTTACTCGGTGCACCTAGCCAATGCTGCTCTCCGCCCTCACAGAAGCACCCGGAAAGAATGTTTTACCAACCATCTGGGCCTCCCTTCGCCCAGTCAAGGTGACACGGGGATTTGGCCAGCCCAGCCCAGCAGGAAAAATGGCAAAGCCGAGCACCAACCCAGACGTTTGGTCTGCAGCCAAGGCTTCAACGGTGACTACCCCATGCTCACTTTCCGAAGAAGGTTCTGGAGACCCGGCTCCAACCTTCCCAGGGCGCTTCAAGCTGCTCTCGGACAGCGCTCTGTTGACACCTTGTGCGAGGTGATGTCCGCTGCGGGCGGTCCTGTGCGTTGTAGGATGACCACAGCATCGCTGGCCTCTACGTGGGAATGCCTGGAGCCGTCCCCCCACCCAACCGTGACACCCAGAAACGTCCCAGGCATCGTCAAGCGTCTCCTGGGGGCAAGAGCGCCAGCCTGAGCCCCGCTGCTGCTGGGAGAGCTGGCACGTAGCGGGAGTCGTGCCAAAGAGGGTTAATAATTAAAGCAACGCTAATAAATACAACAGTGACAGTGACTATACAAACGGCAATAATTGCGACAACCACAGCTATGACACGGGTAATCGCGGCGGCGATAATAGGAACACACGCAATCCTGGGACACAGCAGTGGCGACATTAAACAGCGTGATGCGGACACGAGCCGTGGAATTACCTAACTGCGGCAGAGACAGCAGAGGCTCTGGTGTCCCACTGCCCAAAGTACCACTCCGTGTCACGTTCCTTTGTCAAGGCCACCCCTCTAATGTCCCAGGGTAAAGACCCCATGGGGCGTCTCTAGGCACGCCCGAGACGCTCGGACGGAGAATGAAGACGGCACACAGGAAGCCGCTGGAAGTGTCTGGGGACGCGGGCCACCATCCCGCACGGCCTTGACCACCAGCGAGAACACAACGCAGGCGGGGCGTGAGGGGCGCCCGGGCCAGGCCGGGAGGGGACTTGGAGACCTGGTCCTTGGCTGGTGGCCTCCCTGACGCACAGCCTTCTCCACACCTGTGCCTTGGAGGGCAAGGGGGGTGGGGGTGTCTCTCCTTCAGACCCCCAGCCTCCTGCTCCCTGGGACAACCCCACATCCCCGGGGTGTAACGTCGAATCCTCCAGTGGCCCGGCGCACACTGCGCCAGAGTCCCCACCCCAGGCCGGCACGGCGGCCTCCGATGCATCGAGGTCCCTGCAGGGAGTGCAGACGAGGCGGCCCAGGTGGGCTGAAAGTGGAGAAAGGCCTCCAGATGTCAGGCGGGGCCTGTCCCTGAGTGCAGAAGTGGGGGGGGGGGGGGGCACAGCCCCAGAGCGCACGGGGCCCCGATTCCCCAGCCCGCCCACCGGCAGGGCCCCCACCCTTCCTCCTGGGCCGGGACACGGGGAGGAGGAAAGAGTGAGCGAGAAGGGTTGTGACCTCTGGTTCTGGAATCCTCCCCCCGGCCCCCCCACCTGGGAAACAGAACCCAGGACGGGGACCTCGACGGTTCAGATGTGGGAAGGGGGAGGCAACCTTGCCCCCAGCCCAGTCCACACGGCCACTTCCTGTTCCACAGGCCCCTCCCACAGACCTCTGCACGCCCCTCCCACTTCCGGCCCTGCCTCCCTGCTCTACATGCAGGCGCGCGCGCGCGCGCGCGCACACACACACACACACACACACACACACACACACCACGCGTGCACACGCCGCAAACACACGCACACGTGTACCACGCACGCACCATGCTGAAACGCCGACACAGCCCCGCTTTCACACACGCCCCCGCCCCAGATGCACACAGACACGGTGCACGCACACACACGCCCTCGCCCCAGGCTTGCGGGTGCAACAGACACGAGGCGCCATCGCGGGTGCGCACGCAGCCCCAGGGAGGCCCAGAAGGAGCTCCCGCCTTAGGCATGGTGGCAAACGCCTCCTACCCGTCCTGGGGACCCGGCATCTGCGTCCTCCCGTGGCTAAACTCGGGCCGGTGGTCCAGCTGCCCCGGGACCCTTCCCTGCCTACTCCGTCGTGTCCAGGGGGAGGAGACGCAGCCCGGGATGTGTGTCCCACACACGGGTGTGGGGCACAAGTGGGTTTGGGGTTCCGATTACCTGGGGCTGAAAAGGGGCCGCGGCACCAGAGAGGAGGGGGCTCCGTGTGGGAGAGGGGGAAGGATGCAGGGGGAGGGGTGCCGAGGAGGGCTACTCTCCGGATGGTTTCCAAGGGGCGGGCGGCTCCGCAGGCCTCACGGGCTGGTGCCCCTTCAAGGCGGCGTGCCCACGAGGCTGGCTAAACGTTGGAATCCAGCGGCCTTCTAAGCAGAGGGGCCCGTGAGGGCGTCTGTGTGTCAGTCTCTAGGGTGAGCGTGTGGGGTCGGTCTGCGTGCAGCTGGGCGTCCCGAGTCGGGCGCAGCGGGGCAGGGGCGAGGGCGGGGTAGAGGGCAGGACGGGGCGCGGCGCTCGTGGGAACCCGCTTCTCCAGACGCTCGTCATTCACGAGCCTGACGACGTCAATAAACGCCGAACGGCGGGTAGCAGGCGGGACTCGGCTCCCTGTCCCCAGCCTGACCTGGGGCCGCGCCCGGTGACCCCGGACGGCTCCCGTGACAGCACACCGTGCCTGCTGCTGCCCACGCGCCCTCCGCCGGTTTGCGTGGTTGCTAGGAGGTTTCCATGGCAACCGATACAGGCTGAGGGAAGCCTGGCACCTTCACACATCCCCCTGCGCTGGTGGGCGCTGGGTCCCCGCGGCCCCTCCGGGGATTGGCCACCCGCGCGGGGGCCGGGGGAGGGGGCGGCTGGACCCCCGCAGACCCGGCAGAAGCCGACACGTCGGGGGACACAGGCCGAGCAGGAGCAGAATAAGCTGAGGAATGGGGCGGGGGGCCCGGCGGCTGGGGCATAGAGCCCCCCGGAGACAACACCTGCTCCCCTGAGGGGTCGCCCTGCGTCAGCTCAGCCAGTCATTCCCGTGGCCTTGTGACCGTGCGGCTGATTTTCCCTAGGGCCACAGATAGGGAAGCGGGGCCGTGAGGGTGAGCTCGGTCCCAAGCTGAGCCGCGGGGTTTGTCACCCGTGTGCCCGGCGCTGGCTGGGCCTGGCACCCCCTATCCTGACCGCTCGTCCTCCAGGGCTGTGTTCTGACGGCCTCCATTTGACAGCAGGATCACCCAGGCGCAGAGAGGCCAAGGGTCTGATCCCAGGTCACACAGCACAACAGGGATGGCCAAACAGGAGGGGACCGGGGCGGGGGGCTGTCTGGATGCAGCCAAAACACCTGGTCCTGGGATGCAGTCCAGCCGGGGGAGTCGCAGCCCAGGGGACACGCTGGCCTAGACGGGGACCATGGAAAGTGGTATAATCAGACACCTAGGAAACGGAGCCGGGGGAGGGGGAGGCAGCCACTGCATGGGACTGGGCGGACACAGCTGGGCCTATCCTCAGTCCCTGGGGTGAAGGCAGTGACCCCATGCTCCCCAGGGGCTGGGGCGAAGGCCCTGCCCCCCAGTTCTCTCCAGGGCTGGGAGGAAGGCGGTGTCCCCACTGCTCCCCCTGTGGTCACAGGGCAGGCAAAGAGGGCTTGCACTCTGTCACGCAAGGAAACGGAGGCCCAGAGATGCCAAGAGACCGGCTCAGGCCACCCAGCTTCTGAGTGGCGGAACCAGCCCCCCACACGGCTCTCCCACCTCCTGGCCCTCCACGGTTCCACTGGCGCCCTTGAAATTCGCCCTGACAGTCTGAGCACATGCCCTACTGCCCTGCCAGGCCATCTGGGGACACCCCACCCGGGACACACTCCTGTGAATGGGGAAGGACGAGCAGCCGTCACCGGCGCCTTGGGCAGGTGAGAACTCTGAGCTCAAGGGCAGGGGCACCAGGGAGTCAGTGGAGGCAGGAGCAGGGCGGACCCCACGGCCCCGCCCCTGAGCCGGGGTGGCCCCGCCCCATCCCACAGCCCCCCACCGCCTGCGCCCCCCTCCCACAGCCCCCGTCTGGAGAGGAAGAGCACAGGACGAGCAAGAGGCAAAGAAAAGCCCGGGAGATGGACAGCCGGGTGTCAGGGCAGAGCCCCCCCCTACTTCCCACTCCCCTGCCTGCAGGTGGGCCCCCCCTCCCAGGCTTCTGCTCCCTCCAAGGAGGCAGCGTTGCCACGGCGACCACCATCACCTGGCAACTGAGCCGCGTCCTCCCGGGCACCTGCCGTCTCTCCTCTGGCTCTGGGAAGGGACCTGTGTCCAGAAGCCCCCTTGTCTCAGACAGCCCACCTGCGGGGACAAGACAGGGAGACTGGGGTGGGAGGGGACGGGCGGAGACCCAGCTGGGAGAATCAGAGGTGGAACCCTCTCCTGCAAGGCTTTCATTTTTGTCAGAATTGGGAACAGCAGCTTTGATTTATGGGCTCATAAACGTAACATTGTAAAGAAATGTTTTTCAAACAATACAAGAAACTATACAAACGCAGGTTAAGACTCTCCATATCTCCTCTTCAGTGACATCATGGGGCCATCCGTCTCCAGGTGCCGGACCGGGAGGAAACAGTGGACGTGGTTTTAACAAGGGTCACCCACCGCACGGCTCGCCCCGTGTCCCCCCCGCTTAGCACCGCGTGTGGACATGTGTCCGGGTCAGCGACTCCGCTCTCTCACCTCGGCCGCTGCCCGGGCGTGACTCACTGAGTGTGCCCAGAACTCTTGCTCGGGACGAAGCCCGGGCACTGGGCTCCCGAGATCTGAGACCTAGGGCCTAAGTGGGGCTCACAGGCCGCCGGGGAGGGAGAGCGGTGACCGGACACCCACGGCCCAAAGCGAGGAAGGAACAGTCCCGGCTCCGAGAGAAGGGGCGGCCTTCATGGGGCGGGGCTGAAAGGGAGGAGCAGGGCACGCTCCGCCCACAAACCAAAGCAGGCTTCCTGTAGGAGGCTCTTTTTTGGAGATCAGAAACACGCATGGGAATATGGAAGTGAAGGCAGTGAGGGGAGAGGGAGGGACTGGGTGCAGCAAGGGCCCAGGCACCCTGACCTGCCTGCTGGGGGGAGGCTGGAGGCAGGGACTCCCAGGGGACTGGGATGGGAGGATGGGAGGAAGCAGGGAGAAGGGGAGGCAGAACAGGAGAAACGGGGGGGGGGGGGGGGCAGGGGCGGCGGCGGGGTGGGGGGGAGACGGAGAAGGAGGAGGGGAGCAGCCCGCCTGGCTGAGCGCTGACGAACGCCAGGTTACTCCACACTTAAACCACCGCCCCCGTGGGCACCGTGCTCTCCCCATTTTCCAGGGCAGTGAACTGAGGGTCCGAGGCATTCAGCAAGACTTTCCAAAGACAACGGCCAATGAGTGATGGCATCCCGGGAGAACCCTCTCTGACTTCAGTCCTCAGAGCCCACTTCAGGCACTAGCTCGGGGCTCCCCCGGCCTCTCCCACCACTGCTGCTCTCAGAAATGCGTCCACTGAGGCCCCTGGCGTGCCAGATCCCTCTGGGCTGAGTGTGCCTGCAGCCTGGGACTCTCCTAGGGACATCTGGTTGGTGCCCAGGCCCGTGCCCAGGACCCACACCGTAGTGTGGGCCTGTCCTACAGAGCCTTTGGCCGGGAGGCAGCTTTCCAGGCCCAGAGAGGGTCAGGCTCTTGGAGGGCAAGGCCCGATCTCCTCCCGGGAGAAGCCGTGCCCCCCCACCCTCTGGGCGTGGGGGGGCAGGTCTGGATGGGACGCCCTCGGCCTGTGCTGCCCCCACGGTGAGAAGGCCCCCCCACCCCGAACCAGGACAGCTCAGAAGTGCACTTGGCGGTGGGCCTTGAGCCCCACCTTGAGTGAAGGCCACCGCTCCTTCTTATCCCCCCCAACACACACACGGGCAGGACCAGAGAGACATGTGAACCCCACTCACGGGCTCCCTAGGGAGTCGTCTCTCCTCCCCGCAGCCCCTGAGTCTCCGGTCGGGCCTGCAGCTCCCCATTTGATCCGAGGAACCGTTCAGGAGGGAACCTTTCTGTTCCAGGCCACAGAGGCCTTTCCTCCCCACCCCCCTCCCAGGGTGAGGGGACTGCCCACATCTCTGCCCACCCTCTCCCCGTCCCCGCCGCAAAATGGGGCTTCAGACTGGCAGGGAACAAGCCTCCTGAAGAAGAAGCCAGGGGGCAGGCAGTGGGCATACCTCCGCCGGCCGTGGTTGGCCCTTCACGCCTTCCTCATCCTCTGAGCGTCTCCCCAGGGCCAGGGGCACCGGAGCCGGACCCACTCCTGCCCGGGGAGGGGGGGGGGGGGCGCCCAATCCGAGAGCCACAGCCTGGAGTGCTCAGGCTGGAGAAGGGGAGCCTAGGATGGCTTCCAGGAAGAGACGGTGTGTTAGCAACAACCAGGGGCCAAAGAGAAGGAGGGTGGTAATATCCCAAATGCAGATTCCCTAAACAGGCCTCTGTGCCAGCCCTGGCTGGTGGATGACCTGAGCCACTTGCAGACCCTCGGGGTGGGGAGGGGACTCCAGAGAAGGGGCTCGGGGTCGGGGGAGGGGGGAGCTGCCCTCGCCGTTGGGGATGAGAAACACTGAAAGACAAATAGGTCACTTGCGACAGAGCCCCACACCTCAGGCCAGGCGGGGCCTCACTAGGAGGAGCATGGGCCGGACGCTGGGCCGGGTTCCTGGGTCCTCAGGCCAGCTCTGTCCTCACTGCAGTGGTTTGAGTGTCCAAATCCTAAACCCCAGAGCCTGTGAACGAGCCTTTATTTGGAGAAAGCGTGTTGCATGCTGGGTTATCTGGTGGGGCCTAAATCCCTTGACAAGTGTCCTTGTAAGAGGCGGAGACGCAGAGCAGAGGCCGCGTGCAGACGGGAGCAGACACCCGAGACGGGGGAGCAAAGCCCGCATCGCCCGAGCCACCCAGAGCTGGAGGGGACAGGAAGGATCCACGCCTAGAGTCTCAAGGGACAGCGTGGCCCTGCCCACCCCCTGATCCTGGACTTGGGGCCTCCCGGGTGTGAGAGAAAGAATTTCTATCGTTTGAAGCCTCCCGGTGTGGGGCAATCGGTCGCGGCAGCCCCGGGACACTGACACGCGGAGCCTGGGTGATGGTAGGGCCTCTGTGCGGTCCGAGCCCGGCTCCTGCCCACGCTGCGCCCCCGGGGAGGGTGGGAAGGTGGCCGGTGGGTGCAGGACGGCAGGAGGGTGTGCGAAGCAAGCCCGGGAGTGGGACAGGAGGGCCCGGCACCGCTCTGGAATGATCGCCCCCACCGCCAGACCCCTCCCACACAGCCCCCACCAGGGCTCACGCCCGACGGCACCCCAGCTCGTCTCCAGGCGTCGCCCAGAAGGCCGGCCCTGGGAACCCACAAATGAGCAGGGCTCCATGCCTCCCAGGGCCCTTTCAGGCCTGTCCCACCCGGGAAACTGCAGAGAGAGTGGGGGGCGCAGGGAGAGCAGGGGCCCCAGCGGGATGTGGGGGCCCTGAAGGCGCCGCCGTCCCCAGACCCCGGTAGCGCCCGCGGGCGGCTGCCACCCGGAGCCTGGTGCCCGGGCTCCCGGCATCGCGAATGGGGCTGCGGCGCCCCCTGCTGGCCGCAGTGACCTTCACAAGGCAGCCCGGGCGGGAACCGGGGCGCAGTAGAGCCCGTAGGCGGGCCGGGCCGACACTCGGCCCCCGCAGCCCAGCCGGGAAATCTGTTGGCGGGGGTTCCGGGCCGGCAGCGTTCTCGGCGTGAAGGGAGGAAGTCGTTAGCGTCTGAGGAAGGCCGCACGGTTTCTCCCTGCTGTTGTTTGTCTAACATCTGCCTGCGGGCATCTGGCCAGCCTTGTGTCCTGCCTGGAGTCCTTCCCACTCCTGCAGGGAGACCAGGGCCCCCGCCCCGGGGACAGCAGCCCGAGGCCACACAGCTGCTGGGTCCGAACCCGGCCTGGGACTCTGGGGGCGGGGCCCTACGCTCCTAAAGCCCAGAGCTTGCTCTCGCGCTGTGCTGTCACCAACTTTAAATGTAACCGTTTTGAGCAAGGGCCCCTCACTTTCACTTTGCACTGGGCCTTGGGAGTCGCGTCCTGCCCTTGAGCTGGTGGATGCCGCCCTCCCCCCGGGGCTGCTGGGTGAGCTGGGCCTGGCCCTGTAATGCCCGTGGTCCCCACAGGGGCAGCTGTCCCCGCTGGTCCCCCTCCATGCACCTGAGCTCCAGGACAACGTCAGAGCGCCTGGACGCCTTCCCTGGCTGCCAGGCTGAGCTAGACGCCTCCTCTAGGCTCGCTCACCCCGCGGGCCTCTGTCCCATTGGGATCTGAGCTGGCGTCCCAGTGCCACGGCGTTCCGGCTCCCCGCGCAAAGCCAGGCAGGCACACAGCAGGAAGGCTTTACTGATGCACTGACCGGTGAACTGTCCGGGACGCTGAGAGGGTGCAGGTGTGGGTGCTCTAGCTCCGGCCCCAAAGGGCCCTACGCCCAGGCCCCGGTCCTGAGGAGCCCCCGGGATGGGTGGTCAGCCCTCCAGTCTCCGAGGCCAGAAGCCAGGACGTGGGATCTGTGGAGCTCGGCTGCCATCTGGTGGCCGATGGGGAGAAGGCGGCACACCAACCTGGGGAGGCCGAAGGGTGGGGCCCAGCAATGTAGATGGAAACTGGGACATCGGGTGGGTGGGGACGGGGCGCCAGGGCAGAGACGGCCATGCCACCCTCCCCACACCACTCTCCAAGTAGCTGTTTGCACTGTGGATGAGGAACGCAGGGGAAGGGAACGAGGTCATGGCAGCTGGTGAGTGGCAGGGACCCCGGGCCCCCAGCTGGGCCTCCAAGAGCCAAAACTCCTCCCAGAGTCCCCCAAGCCACGGCCAGACGACCCCTCCTCAGGTTGCCCTCCAGAGGCTGTCGGGCATTGGACCCCAGCATCGCTTGGGTCCTTCCCCCAAGCGGACCGTCCTCACCCTCTGTCCAGGGCTTGCAAACTCAGCTTCCAATCCTCTTTTCCACCAGGAGCCTACGCTGTGTAGACGGGCTAGAGCCAGTATAGGCTGAGTGGGCTCCCAGGGAAGCCCACTGGTGCCCGGGAGCTGGGGGGTGGTCTTCAGAAGCGGCAATGGATCTCTGGTCCCACCTCTTCAACATGCAGGTGGCGAATGAGGTAAGGAGGGGCGGCGGGCAGAGGGAAAGGTGCTTCAGAGGGGCCTTTTGCCTTCAGACCCAGATTCTAATCGCAGCCTGGCCCCCTTTCCGCGCTGAGACCGAACAACCCCATCCACCTGCTTGCGCCTCCGTTCAGCCTATCGGACAGTGGGGAGGTTCCCACCTCTTGGCTCAAACAAGATAATGTTTACATGGCGTTTTGCAGAGGCTTGGCCTCAGAAACCAGCCCCCCAGACCCCGGCCCCGCTGAGCACCTAGGCTGCGTCTGGCTATGCAGCAGCCTGTTGGGGGACAGGGCGATGATTAGCATCTTCTCTGCTCCCAGAGGCGCCCAAGTTAATGCCCCCCAGGGCAAGGGCTTGGAGGTGAGGGGGAGGTAAGGAAGTCCCTGAGCACAGCACTACAACCCGCCTGCCCTCAACAGCCTTCAGGGGCAGCCCCACCGTGACCCCTGCTTTGGGCTCCCCAGTCCTGCTGAGGATTTTCGGGACCACCCAGGAAGCCCAACCCGGGGCTCATTCTCTCGTCACTTCTGTGTCACTTCCCGACTGGCCCAGGGCCACAGAGACCATTCATCTCCTGTCCAGGGCCTCGCAGAGGCGAAAGCTCACCTCCGTGATCGGCCACAATAAAGGGCCGACCAGCCGGAGGTCGCCTTGACATCCCTCCGCAGATAGACGGGCAAATGAACCGTTGCATCCGGACAACTATTTGGCAACAAGAGACGTGAGCTACCAAGCCACGAAAGGCCACGGAGGGACCTGAAACGCACGATGTGAAAAGGCCACAAGCTGCATGAGTGCAACCCTATGACATCTGGAGAAGGCAGAACTAGGGAGACAGTAAGGAGACCCGTGGTTACCGGGGGAGGGGAGGAGGGAGGAGTTTTAGGGCAGTGGGGACACTCCCAACAGTGGGTACGTGTCCCTGTACATTTATTTGTCCAGACCCATAGGATGTGCAACACCGAGAAGGGAGTCTAACGTCGACTGTGGAGTCTACGTGACAACGACGTGTCCACGCAGGCTTACAAATTGGAACAGATGTCCCACTGTGGTGGGGGGTGTGGACAACAGAGGGGAGGCCGTGCATGGCGGCCACAGGTATGTGGGAAATCTCTGTACTTTCTAACTCAGTTTGGCTGTGGACGCGAAACTGCTCTAAAGAGTAAAGTCTATTGCTTTAAAATATTTGTTTAGGCATGAGGTTAAGAAGTGTAATCAAGCAGAGATTACAGGAGCGGGGGCCGGGGGGTCTTTGCGAGGTTGGGGTCTGTCCGAGTGGAGAGTGGCGGGCACGGGTATCAGCCTACTCCTGATACAGCGGAAGGTGTTGGTGGGCACAGCAAAGGGCTGGGTATCCAAGCACCTGGTGGTGAGCCAACGGTCATTTCGTGCCGAGGAGTTTGCTCACCTGAGTGAGCAGTTGCTCAGATAAATGGATTTTCTGGAAGCTTCTGAAACAATAAAGTGCTTTGCAACTTTATTTCCCTGGACAAGAAATGTCTGGAATGCCCAAGTCACAATAATGTCTCAGTTCTCCGTCCGATGAGCCGTGTGCTTGCGGGCAGTTTGGTCTCAGGTCCTAGGGGGAAGGCACAGGGACCGACCGGCAAGGGTCAAGCTGAGGTCCCAAGAGCAGAACTCACAGGGGGTGGGGGGGGGTAACTGTACAAGGCCTCAGTGTTCCCATCTGCAGAGTGGAGCTCATGCCTGCATAGATGCACAAGGCCCTTCCAGCTCTAGTGGGTGGGTCTGCTTGAAGCTAGGCTCCAAGGGACTGGGAAAATGCCCATCGGAGGCCCTCATGGAAAGGGGGGAGGTTCAGGAAAGGAGAGGCAGGGCTAGGAAGTGGGGGCTGGGTATGCGGAAGAGGTGACCCCCTCCTTCTCGACACAGCTAAGCAGCCCCAGGCCCTGACTTTTCTGGCCACCCCAACCCCATGGCTCCCTGTCCCTCAGCCACCCCCAATTCCTACTTCCTCTCCTTGCATCTCCTTGAACCTGACCCACCCCTGCAAATCCATTCTCCACACTGAGGTCAGTCTAAGGGAAACCCGAGTCTGACCCTGTCACTGACCTGCTCAAGACTCTCCCATGGCTCCCCATTGCCCTCCACATGAAGGCCCTCCACCCCACCAAAATCCTAGCTGCCTGTTTTGCAGAAGTCGATCCCTAAATTCATATGGAAAAGCAAGCCTGGCCCCACAGCCTCTCCTGCTTTGCCTCCCACTCAAACCCCCAAGGCATATCCTCCACCCCACCAGAAAGTCCAAGAAGCCACATTCCAGCCTTGCTGGACACCCTCATCACAGCACTCATTACCTAGCGTTGAGGTTGTCCCTATCTGCTTCCGTCTCTCCCATCCCACTGTGAATTCCCCAAAGTCAAAGACCAGACTGGCTACCCCTGTGTCCATAGCACTCAGTAGGGGCTCCACAGAGCAGGAATCAGACAAGGAGCAGTGATGGGTGGAAGGGTGGATGGATGGATGGATGGATGGACCCATGGGTAGGTGAGTGGAAGGGTGGATAGAAGGATGGATGGATGATGGATGGATGGATGGACCCATGGATAGATGAGTGGATGGGTGGATAGAAGGGTGGATGGAGGGATGGATGAATGGAGGGATGGATGGATGGATGGATGATGGATGGATAGGCAAATGGATTATGGATGGATGATGGATGGATGGATGGACCCATGGGTAGACGAGTGGATGGGTGGTTAGAAGGGTGGATGGAGGGATGGATGAATGGAGGGATGGATGGAAGGAAGGAAGGAAGGAAGGATGGATGGATGGATAGAAGAGTGGGTGGAAGGAGGGATGGATGGAGGGATGGAGGGATGGATGGAAGGAAGAAAGGAAGGATGGATGGATGGATGGATGGACCCATGGGTAGATGAGCGGATGGGTGGATAGAAGGGTGGATGGAGGGATGGGTGAATGGAGGGATGGATGGATGGATGGATGGATGAGCAGATGGGTGGATAGAAGGGTGGATGGAGGGAGGGAGGGATGGATGGGTTTTCAGCAGCCTAGAAACTTCTTCCAGTGACAGTTTTGGGACAAGGGAATTCAATTCACTCCTGTATCTTCTCTCTCTTTTCTGGCTCCAATGGCTCCAGGTTGGACAAGCGTGTTGGGAGGGGACGGTCAGGCCAGATGAGCTACATGAAGGAGGCTAAGAGTCAGCACCACTCTTTGCCCTGGATTTCACAGCCCGACCAAGGCTCCCTTGCTAGGGGCACAAGCAGTGAGAACAGGACCCATGAGAGCATCCTCAGAGCAGACAGGCCATCCCTGCTCTAAGACAAGTGGTGCCAAGGGGCTGGCCTGGGGAGGGTCTGGGCCCGCCCTCTCTGCTAAGCCAGGGGCAGACAACGACCCGGAGGAGAGAAGACAGACACACTGCCGAGTGGGCTCATCAGGCCAGATCCTCCTGGATACTTAACAGCCCCTCTGCACGGGTGCAGGTGCACACACACAAAGGCCCCCCTCCACCACCGTCCGGCCGCAAGGCACCCTGGCTGCTTCAAACCACAGACCAGCCACCCCCCCTCTGCTCCCAGAGTAGACCTCGCCCCCACCTTCTGCAGTAGATGTGAGATGATAGGAAGTAGGTGGTGGTCTCTACCCCTGGTTCCTGGCACAGAACTCCTGAAGCCGTTGTAAATTCCTAAGGGATAAAAGCACTCGTTCTGGGTGGACCCCTGGGTAGGGTTGGCCACCGGGAAGACCACGCCACGGTTAGAGGCCTGGAATTTTCGGCCCCTCCCCCACCCTCCAGAGAGGGGCTAGGGGCTGGAAATGGCGTTAAGGACTGATGGCGCCTCCATGAGGAGGCTTCCATGGAACCCCAATAGTAGAGGCTTTGGAGAGCTTCCGGGATGGTGAACGCATCCATGTACCGGGAGGGTGGTGCACCCCAATTCTACAGGGGCAAGAGCTCCTGCACCGGGGACCCTCCCTGACCTCGCTCTATGTACCTCTTTACCTGGCTGTTCTGTCCATCTGTGTCCTTAGCATAGCCTTTAATAAACTGGTAAACGGAAGTAAGTGCTTCCCTGAGTTCCGTGCGCTGTTCTAGCATGTGACCAAATCCAAGGGGGACGAGGTCATGGCCACCTCCCGTTTGTAGCCAAGTCGAGACAGAAGTTGGGGGTACCCTGGGGACCTCCTGCTTGTGACCGGCATCTGAAGTGGGGGGCAGTCTTGTGGGACTGAGCCCTTCGCCTGTGACGTCTGATGCTGCCTCCAGGGAGGTGGTATCAGAATCGAGTGAGATTGTAGGACGCCCAGCTGATGTCACCAAATCGCGTGATGGGGTGCGGTGGGGGGGAACCCACACATCCGGTGTCAGAAGCCTTGTGAATGTTGTAATTGCTCGTGAGTAAAGGAGGGACGCCGGAGGAAGGCTGTGGGAGAGGTAAGGTTCGTCGTGCCCATTTCACAGAAAGGCTAACGGAGGCCCCACAAACCGAGTGGCTCAGTCAGGAGCCAGGATCCCTTGACGGGAACTGCCAATCACTCACCTACAAAATCCAAGAATCCCTTCGAGAGGAGCCCTGCAGGTGTCAGCATCCACCTGGATGTGCCCCTGGGGACCCACCCGTGGTGCCAAAGCTCATCTTCATTTGCTCCCAGGGCTCGTCCTGCAGAGGCTCCTTGAGCGCCTACTGTGCGCATGGCGCTGCGTCCCGCGATGAAGATATAACAAGCAGCCAAACCGAGGGCTCGTGGCGCCGGACGCCTTCAGCGCGTGAAGGTCACTCCTTCCCACCGAGACGAGGCCTGGAGGCAAATGTAGCCGATGCCACCAAGGGCGGCACCTGCCATCCAAGGGTGGGGAGGGCTGCCCGCAGGAGATGCTTGTTCATCGGAAACTGGAAGTAACAAGGAGGTATCCGGCTAAGGGGGAGCACACAGCACGAACAGCAGGTGCTGGAACCTTGCAGTGCCTGAGGACAGGGAAAGCAGGCGATGAGACCGAACCCGAGGGCTGGAGATTAAGGTCTTAGCATCTGAGCCACATTGAAGCCCCCAGAAGGCACACGCTCTGAGGGTCGGCTTTGGAGGAATCCCGGCGCTTTCTTCTAAACTTCGAGGTGACCAGGGTCTAAGGGCGAAATAGAAATTGTCTGCGATCCGCTCCCCTGCCCCACCCAGGCCCCTAAGCTTCGGCAGCAGGATCTGGGAGCCAGAGAGGCTGGTGGTGTGAACGGAGCGGCCCAGGGGGGAAGTTGGGGCCCCGGGGGGCAGGGAAGGAAGAGTCTCAGGCTCCTGGGGGAGACGCAGACCCCGAGCGTGACCAGGAGACCATTGCAGAACGTCAGCTGCGGGTCGTGACTCCGTCCTCAGCATGGGGCTTGGGCCGGAGGCCGCGGCGTCCTTAACGTGCTTCTCGCTAATTTTGGACACAATGCAGGACCCGGTTCTTTTCATCCCCTGGGTGGCCGCCCTCGGTCCACAGAGTAACGCGCTCGCTCCGATCCTCCCACTATCGCAGCAACACACGCTCGTTACCAGGCGTTGGGAAACGCTAACTCGGAAAACCAGGAAGCACAGCAACTTCCCGGACGGTAGGGGTGCAGCGCTCGCCCCTGATGGCCCGTCCTTCCTCCCCCGGGCGTCCCGGGGGGGGGCTCTAAACTTCATCTGTTGGCCTCGGCGTTTCCCCACCTCCTTGAAAACGCGTTGCGGAGGGAGGAGGCCTCACCAGTTCACCGTCCACTGGTCCACTTTCGTGGGGCACTCGTGTGGCTACAAATAACGCCCTGAGGAACGGCATGAAGGGCTTCCAGACCGGGAATTACCGGGGCAGCTCACTTCCTGAACCGCACGGCGGACTTGGCCTCCAGCCAGCGCGAAGTTCGCCTTCCCCCCCTTCCAGAGGGCCACTCCCCTGCCCCCGCAACCTCCCCACCCCCCACCCCACCCCCAGTCCAGAGGGGTCTGTCGTCACCGGTGCCGTTGCGGATCTGAAGCTGGGAGGCGGCCTGCCCTGCCCCAGCGCTGGCCCTCTGACCCCCACGAGGATGAGGTTTGCCCGGGGGCCTCCCGTCGGTTTCCCGGAGCCTGGCTGGGGCTGAGGCTGGGAGGCTGGGAGGCCTGCTTGCCTGAGAAGCCCGCAGAGCCGGGTCGGTGGCCTTGGCCAGCAGCTTCCTAACCTGTAAATGGAGACGACGGGGGGGGGGAGGTCACGAGAGAACGCATGGACATTCTCCACGCAGGGACCGGCCACTGCACGATCTCCTCTCACAGCCCATCCCCCCGGGCTGGCCCGATTCAGGGGGACGGGCTGTTCCCTGGTCCGGGGCCGCTCCGGCCTCTTCCCAGAACAGCAGCAGATCAAATGCGCTGGGCTCCTGGACTTCGTCAGCGACTTATTTCTTTCCCTGTGCCTGGCAGGAGTTTCCATGTAACCAGAGAAGCCTTTTTCAAATTATATGTTCCCTCCACTGGCCACGCGGTTTGGAGGCTGGGGAGAGAAGGGGGTGTGTCAAGATCCTCGTGTCTCAGAACCTCATCCTATTTCGGAGGCCCAGGGCCCCATCGAGGGGCTGCCTAGCTCTTCGGAAGGGCAGAGGCCAGAGAACCCCGCCAGCTCCGGGAGGCCAAGCACTGTGGCCAGGGAGCCAGGCCCCAGCTCAGGGGAGGCTTGGGTTGCCCATCTGTTTGCTCACTCCCACACTCAGTCACTGGCCCCGTGTCCCTGGTGTCCTCAGTGTTGGAGCCTGGCCGGTGGTGGGGCGGGGGCTGGGGACTGACAAATAAATCAGACAAAACCCTCTCGCCAAGTTACCGTTGGGCTCTGGAGGAGAGATGGGCACCAGAAACCTGTAATTACATGCACACAGTTGTTGAAAATATATTTTCTGAGCGTTTATTATGGGTCACAAACTGAGCTGAGAGGTTCCCGTTATGAGAATTCCGTGAGCTGGGACTGAGTCCGTCCTGGGCCCTTGCTGGGTGAGCCAGACAGAAGTCCTTCCACCCAGGGTCACGCCGGAGCCGCCAGCAGGAGCCCATGGCGAACGCGGGACCCCTCCGGCTCAGCCGATGTCTCACGGGACCCGCAAGGAGGCCAGGGCGCTCCAGGGCTTCCAATAGGGCCACAGACAAAGGTCCCTTGGGCCCCTGGAGCAGGGTCACGCCTGTCCTGGGGGAGCCCCTGCAGCAGAAGGGCAGGAAGCAGCTGTGCGAAGCCGGGGGCGGGGGCAGCGGTCACCTCCACGGCCCAGCGTCTGCGGGAGCCACTGCGGGGATGCTGCTGCTACAGGGAACAGCGGGGGCTAAGGCCCAGCCAGGCTCCAGGGCCAGACGATGCCCACTGGCGGGTGCTGCCCCATCCCATACCTGCTCCAGCCCAATGCCACAGTGAGGTGCTGGCTGGCAGGCCCAGAGGCAGGGAGCACCTCTCAGATGTGGCCCGAACTGCGGCCGTTCCTGGAGGATGAGGTGGAGATTGCGGGGCAGAGGGTGGAGGGACAAAGAAGCAACCGCACCCCAGAAACACCGAGACCAGCTTTTAAAGGCAACGGAGCAAGAAACGGCAGGATCTCGTTCCTGGCCGACTTCCCTGTGTCCATCTTCCTGCTTTAACCGTGTTCCAAGCCGAGGCACCCACTCCCTAGGTGGACGGTCCAGGTGACCAGGTGACGCAGCAGAGAGAAAGACGAGTGAGGTAGACGGGAAAGATCTTTCTCCAGCCTGAACCCCACAATGAGAGCTCGGGCAACGGCTGCAAGTAGTGAGCCCAGCGTCTCTAGGAGCAATCAAACTGCCCCTGGATGCTCGGAGGCCAAGAAGCCAGGAAAGGAGTCTATAAGGGGATGGGGATTATAACAAGGCGCCAAAGAGGCCTCCTTGGTGCCGCTTCCAAGGTTCAGAGCCACCCGAGGCTTCTGGACGGACCAGAGAGTGCCCAGGAGCCCCCAGGGTGCTGGACAGCAGCAGTAAAGGCTGAGCACCGCCCCACGCCAGGCGCTATGCCGGACAGGAGTCCTTCTCTGCTCGTCTCAACACTTGCAAAGCACTGATTACCCTTCCACTTAAGAGATGAGGAAGCCGGGGGTCAGGGACGTGAATGAGCCCCCAGGATCACACAGCTCCCTGGGGCAGAGCCAGGACGTGGACCCAGATCTGGCTGAGCCCTGGCTTCTGGTGGTTCCTGCATGGAGGAGTCATTAGGGAGCACCGGGCCCATGCTGGGCCCTGGAGGGACGCAGGGACTTGGAAAGCGGAACAGCTGAATGCCTGCCCGCCTGCCCGCACTCCAGGCCGCCTGCTCACCTGGCCTCCACTCGAGCATTTCACACTTTTGCCTAGGCCGCTTATGACCTGACATCTCGTTTCCGGGACAAACTTTGACCAAAGCATCGCTTCGATTTCTCCCCCTCGTTCTTCAGTGGCGAGCCACAGCCACTGACCCCAGGCCCAGGGGAAGGGCCAGGGGTTTACAAGCAGCGGAGGCGAGTCCTGGGACCGCGGCCACAGAGGGGAGATGGTGATACAGAAGGCTGAGCAGCCAATTTGTCCCAACCGATACCTGTAGAGCAGGCCGCCGAACAGCTTCCAAACGTGCATTTCAAGGCCACGTGGAACGTTCACCAACACGGAGCAGCTCCCGGGCCACGAAACGAGTCTGAATACGCTTACCAAAACCATGCAGAGAATTCCTCTCTCATTGACTCAGAATAACGAAACAACCTAGGAAAGGTCCGAATGTTGGGAAATTTAAAAAAACACACAGTGAAAGAAGCCTGTGAGTCAAAGAAGAAATTCAGGGAGGTGAGAAAATATTTTCAACGGAATGGAAATGAAAACACGTGTCAAAATCTGTGGGAAGCAGCTAACACAGGGCTTAGAGGGAATTTTATGGTTTTCAGTGTGTATATATATGTACATGTATATATATGTATGTATTTTTTAAAGGTTTTGTTTTTTAAGTCTATTTATTTATTGTGTGTGTGTGTGTGAGAGAGAGAGAGAGACAGAGACAGAGACAGAGAGAGAGAAAGAGAACATATGAGCAGGGGAGGGGCAGAGAGAGAGAGAGAGGGAAAGAGAGAATCCCAAGCAGGCTCTAGGCTCTCAGCACAGAGCCCATCACGGGGCTCGATCCCATGAACTGTGACATCATGACCTGAGCAGAGACCAAGAGTTGGATGCTTAACCACCTGAGTCACCCAGGCACCCCAAGATTTTGTTTTTAAGTTATCTCTACACCCAGCATGGGGCTCGCACCTACAACCCTGAGATGAACACCACACGATCCATCGACTGAAGCAGCCAAGTGCCCCTCGGTGTTTATATTTTTTTAAAAAACAAAGGTTTAAGTCCAGTAATCTAAAGAAGCTAGAGAACAAGGCGCCTGGGTGGCTCAGTGGGTTAAGCGTCCAACTTCGGCTCAGGTCATGATCTCGCGGTTTGTGGGTTCGAGCCCCACGTCGGGCTCTGGGCTGACAGCTCAGAGCCTGGAGCCTGTTTCAGATTCTGTGTCTCCCTCTCTCTGACCCTCCCCCGTTCATGCTCTGTCTCTCTCTGTCTCAAAAATAAATAAACGTTAAAAAAAAAGAAGCCACCCCAACACTTAGTGGCTTAAAACAATGATTAAAAATAATAGAATCTAGAGAGCAAATTAAACTCAATGTAAGTAGGAGACTAGAAATAAAGATGAGAGAAAATTAATGAAATGGAAAATAAACAATAGAGAAAATTATAGAATACAAAATAACAGCCCCCCAGAGACATCCATACCTTGATCCCCGGAATCTGGGAATGTGTTACAATAGGCAGCAAAGGGGAATCAAGGTCACGGCTTAAATTAAGCCTGCTGAAACAGAGAGATTATCCTGGACTATTCCAGTGGGCCCCGTGTAATCAATTACAAGGGTCCCTAAAGGTGGAACAAGGAGGCAGAGGTTCCGAGGGATGAGATCAGAGCAGGGCTGAGCCCCCCATCCCGGGCTCTGAAGAGGGAGGCAGGGGCCGCAAGCCAAGGAGTGCGGGCCACCTCTAGAGGCTAGAAGAGACCGGGAGGGACTCTCCCCGGGAGCCTCCAGAAAGGAAGACAGCCCTGCAGACACCTTCATTTTAGCCCCGTGAGACCCACGTCAGACTTCTGACCTTCAGGACCATAAGGTGATACATGGGTGTCGCTGGGCCCTAAGTCATTTCGCTACAGCGGCAACAGGAAATGAATACAAAAATCAACAAAGTCAATCATTGGTTCTTTGAAAAGATTAATAAAATAGCCAAAGCCTGGGTCACACTGATCAAGGAAAAGAAAAAGAAAGACACACATACACACAAATTAGCAATACTAGGAAAGTAGAAATGTGATTACAGACCCCCTACCTACATTAAAGGATCGTAGGGGAACGTTGCAAAAAACTTCATGTCGACACATTTGATGGCTCGTGTGAATCAGACAAACTCCTTGAAAGCCATAACTTACCAAAGCTGGCCCAAGAAGAACACAGAAAATGTAAAGACCCTCATACCTATTTTAAATAGAATTTGTAATTCAAACTTCCCTTCCTCAAGGGAAACTTCGGCCTTGTTGGCCTCACCGGCGAACTATCTCAAATATTTAAGGAAGAAACAACATGATTATTACAGAAACCCTTCAGACACCAGAGGAGGAAGGAACACGTCGCAGATTGTTCTAACGAGGTAGAGCCATCTTGATACTTGAACTTGACAAGGACGTCACACGAGAGCGAGAGAGCGAGAGAGAGGGAGAGCGAGAGAGGAGATTACACTGCAGACCAATATCATTCTTGAACGTGGATGCAAACCCTCACCACAATTATAAGCCCAGCAAAATACACAAAGAATAACGAAGCGTGACAAAGTGGGCTTTTTTCCAGGAATGCGAGGTTGATTTAATATTCAAAATCAATCAGTGCGATTCACTTCATTACCAGAATAAAGGATTTTTTTAAAACGGTGTCATTTCAATGGATGTGAAAAAAAAAATGACCAAATTCATTCATGATAAAAAAAAAAAAAAAACCCTTTTTATTTTTCTTTTTAATTTTCGGCCATCTAAGAATACAAGGGGACATCACCGACTGGAAAAAGAAACTACGAGAAAACCTATAGCCAAGGGCTCAGGGAATGGTGAGAGCCTGGAAGCTTTTTCCCGGGGGGGGGGGGGGGGCGGGAAGGAGACATTGTGTCCACTGTCCCCGCCTTCGTTCCACCTTGAGCCGGGAGGTCCCAGCCCGTCTCTAAGTGCCAGTGTCACCATCATCCGTGCAGAAAACCCCAGGGAATCTACAGTGTTCACCAGGCCCGGCCTCACGGAGGGGGAGATGGTCCCAGCATTGAATGGGGCAACCAGGAAGGCTGAACTTGGGGAGAAGGCTGCAGGGGCTGCTTCTGCCCAGAAGGCCACCGAGGATGCCGAGTTATTTTAGGGCCAATTGGGCCGGGGTTTCTGTGGTGGCCAGGCTTGTTCTGTTTGGGAAATCACAAAGCGGCAATTGAAGACAGCTCCTTGGCAGGACGGCTGGGCTCCGCTAATCCCGCTCCCTGGCCCCGGATGCTTGGGCCGAGGGCAGGGGGCCCACTGCCAGGTTCTCAGGGCAGGCGCTGGAGGGGCAGGGGGACAGGGGCTGGCTGTGTGGAGGGCTTCGGCCCAGATCCCTTTCATCCCCAAGTTGCACTCCGCCCCCGCCACCCCGGGGTAGGGGAGGGACCGTTGTTCAGCCAGAGCCATTCCCACCGGGAGGGGTGAGTGAGTGGGTCCCCAGAAGGAGAATCGGGCCCACGTGGCTGGCAGGCCGGGTCCTGCCGAGTTCACCCTGTCAGGCGCCCCTGCCTTGCCTCAGTGCCTGGATCTGAACCCAAGACCCTCACAGGCAGACACCAGGCCTGGGGTACTTACCGGGAACCTCCACGCTCAAGGGCACCGGCCTGGGGGATGAGCACTGGTCCCGGAGTCCCCAGCTGAGGTCTGCCCTCCATAGGAAACTGCCACTGAACTCCCAGGAGGAGAGGGGTATCTCCCCCTCCAGCTCCCCAGGGCCCTTTCTGGGCTCCCAGTATCATAGCCCTTGTCACACCAGTGGCAAATTGGTTTCAGAGTCCGGGTCCCCTGCTCCCGCAGCTGCCCAGGGCTCCCATCTGCAGCCCAGCCCCAAATGCAAAGCCTAGCATAGATGAGGCCCATGGAAAACATGGAAAATGGTCCTCAGATTGAAGCAGACTCACCCCCCCACCCCCGGCCAGTGGGCCAGCAGCCCACCCAACGCCTAAGACAGAGGGACACCTGGGTTTCAACTGGGACAAGGGCCCAGAGCAGATGGATCTTAATGCTGGAGCCAGAACCAGAGGGAGAGTCAGGCGGCCACCCGCCCTCGGCCAGAGCCCCCACCCCTCCAGCCCAGCCCGGCAATTCTGCCCACTGGCCACGCTGGGTCACCTCCCCCAGCCGGCCACCAGGGCCCTGTCACCACAGGAGTATCCGTGGCAGACGGTCTCCCTTTCAGCTGGCACAGCCACCAGCCGGGCCCGAACCTCCCACCTCCCCTCCAGCTCTCTCGCCCTCAGTCTGAGGGTCTGCAGGAGGACTTTGGTGACCCAGGACCATCCCTCCATCTGAAGATCCTTAATCACATTTGCCAAGTGTCTTTTGTCCTGCAAGGTAATAGACTCTCTGGGGATTAGGACGTGGACATTGGGGGGAAGGGGGGTGCCGGGGAGAGTCACCCCGACAGCGTGGGCATTCAGTAAGGGGGTTAGAAAGGACTTACGGGTGTTGGGGGAGTGCTGGGGGATGTGGGGGGCCTGAGGAGGCGGGGGTCTGCTCCGGACCGGCCGCTGGCAGGAAGGGGGGTTCTGGGTGACCCTCACCCACAGGGAAGGGAGCCTGGTCCTGTCCGGAGCCGGGGCTGGTGAAGCAGCCGGGCTCCTGCAGCCGGGCCGGGGAGGTTTGGTCCTTCTGTGGCCTGAACGATGTTCATGCGGTCGTCCGTGTTCAGTGATGACCCAGGGGTCTTGTCTTCGTCTTGATGATCCGTTAGTGGCCTTGTTGGATGCTGATATTCCGTGTAAGTGTCTATGTTCCACGGGAGGACAAGCTGTTTGCTCTGAAGAGGGAGGGTTCTCCGGAGAAAGGGAAGGGCTCGAATGTTCAGGAATTTTCCCGAACGCACCGCATGCTGGGATGGGGGGCTCCGGGGTGGACACGATGGATGGGCCAAGCTCTGCACTGAGGCCCCCCCAGGTCCCCTGGACTTCCTGTGGGGGTCAGGGGCCAGGCAGTCTGGGTGGACTGGAATCCTGGGTGGATGGGGCCGGAGGACATTCCCAAGACAAGAGGTTCAAGGTTGGATCATACCAAGGAGGTAACCTCTTGGTACCAGCTTGTGGAGGTGGGCTCCATTCAGACAGTGCCCTCCTGAAGGGAGCTGACGCTTCCAGAGTCCAAAGGAAGAGTCTGGAACCTCCTAAGAGAGACACAGCCAAGGACAACGTTCCCCCCAACCCACCCGGCCCTGGCCTGGAGCTAGCGTGGAGGCCTCAAGGCCTTCCCAGCTCCCACAGCCTCCTCTCACGCCACCTGTCACTCCTGTGCGCAACACCCACGTGTGGCACGCAGGTGCGACGTCCAGGGGCAACGGCCGTGCATAAATCCCAGGTGCGGCACACGGGTGAGGCGTGCCTTTGTCGGAGTAGCCCTCGGGTGCCAACTCTGTGCGGAGCTCCACAGGACACCTCCATCACTTGTAAGACATTCGCTGAGCACCTGCTGTGGCCCCAGCCCTGTGCTGCGCCCTGGGGACCCAGCGCCCCTGCTCCGTCATTAACAGGTGCTTGCCGGTGGGGGGCGGGGTGCAGAGGGACCCGCACATCCAGTGCCATCCACCGGAGCCTCTGAGACAAGGGGTCAAGTCCAAGAAGCCAAGGTGCCGAAGGGGAGCCACTGTCGTGTCATCGCTACTCAGAAACCCGTATTTTCCCTTCGCGTCACCAAATGCGGCCCGGCACCCACCTTCTTGATCTGGAATAACAGCTGGGGTCCCCTGGATAGGCGAGGCTGGGAGTCACGTTTGTTGTGCTTTTTCCGTTATTAGTTATTTTATGTATAATTTTTTGGGGTAACTTTTTAAGCACCCTACGGGAGGAAAATGAATCCTGGAGCACCGGCCAATGTCCCAGGAGCCCCCGGAAGGCAGCCCGGGGGTTGGGGGAGCAGGGCGCAGCTGAGCTGCAGGAGACCAGCTTCCAAACCTGGCCTTGCTGTATAAACTAGCCTCCTGTGGCCCCTCTAACAAGTGGCCACACACTTTCGGGCTTTAAACAAATCATTCTCTCGCGGTTCTGGAGGCCGGAAGCGGGCAGGGCGGCATTCTTTCTGGAGGCTCAAAGAGAATCTGTCCCGTTACTTTCTTCCAGCTTCTAGAGACCACCTGCATTCCGTGGCTTGTGGCCTCCGCCCCCCTCAAAGCCACAGGCGTGCCACCTCCTTACCCCCCTCTGTCTCTGTCCCTCCGTGCCACTCTTTTCTTACTCTGGCCCTCCTGCCTCCTTCTGAGAAGGATCCTTGTGATGTCAAGGGCACCCACTGGATAATTCAGGGCCATCCCTCCATCTGAAGATCTGCAAAGCGCCTTTTGCCCTGCAAGGTAATAGACTCACAGACTCTGGGGATTAGGACGTGGACATTGGGGGGGAGAGGGTGTGTGGGTTACCAGCCCGGCACACGGTGTGACACTGGGTAAGTCACTGCACATCGCTGGCCTCTGTCTCTCTGTCTGCCCTGACTGGGTGGGGGTCTGCAAGGGATCCCCCCCCACGCACACACAGAGGCCTGAGTCCGCGGGTTTGCACCCTGTCCCACAACAGAGACTCACCCATCAGAGAACTAAATTCCGCACAGGGCTATCGATTTGCAAAGCACTTTTCTTACGTGCCAAGCACTGAGCAACGGCTTATAAAACATTTTTCAGCGACTCCATCAACAATGAATAAGTAAGAACACAAACTTGTGAAATCAGCAACCGTGACCATCCCCATTGTGGAGACAGGAGCCTGAGGCTTGGAGCGGAGAGGTCACTCGACAAGGGACTGAGTCTTGGTCTCCTGGGTGCAGGAACTGTGCCCTTCGGCTCCGGGACAGTCCAGGCACACAGTGGGCGGGGGCACAGTGGGCGAGGGCTTCGTCTGCTCACTTAGAGAAGAAAGGAAGGAAATAGAAGGTCAACCAGCTGCTGTGGCAGGGACAGGGGCCTCACCTGAGCCTCCTGGTGGTTTCCCACAGCCTCACGTGACCCTCGGAACATCTCTGTCTCTCTCTCTCACACACACACACACACACACAGACACACATGAGTTCGCTGGGGTTTCCTGCCGGGCCCCAGGGGACACACTCAGCACTCACTGAGTTGCTGAAAGAGGCAGAGGGGCATCCTGGGAGCACAGCCACTGCCATGCTCTCCAGGGGCTCCAGGGGTCAGCTTCATTGTCACTGTCTACCCCCCGTCCTAGACCCCTGGGGGGAGAAGAGCTCAAACCCCCAAACAGCCAGACATAGGGGCTTTAAAACAAAGGGTCTTGGGGGGCACCTGAGTGGCTCAATCGGTTAAGCGTCCGACTTCGGCTCAGATCATGATCTCATAGTTCCTGAGTTCGAGCCCTGCGTCGGGCTCTGTGCCGACAGCTCGGAGCCCGGAGCCTGCTTCCAATTCTGCGTCTCCCTCTGTCTGCCCCTCCCCTGCTCGTGCTCTGTCTCTCTCTGTCTCAAAAATAAATAAAACATTAAAAAAAATGTTTTTAATTAAACAGAGGGTCTTGGGTTCAAATACAGGCTCTGTCCTTTCTCAGTGCGTGGTCTCGGGCGTTTTTCAAACAATTTTTTTCATGTTTATTTTTGAGAGACAGAGAGACCAACGTGTAATGACACGTATCTACCATCGTAAGTGTCATAGGTGTGACCCAAATAAGGGACGCGCCAAAGGGACTGTTTACAGAGGCGTGGGCAGGTTCAGGGGCACCCAGAGGCTGTGACTGCAGGAAGCTACTCTCATCCGTGGAGCTGGAAGAAAAAAAAAGAGGAGGCAGTGTTTCACACGGAAGCCCGCGGGACCTACAGCTGTGGTGGGGCCTCCCGGCCAGAGTGACGGTCACAGGGGGCACATGGGCAGTGGGAATCTGATCCCCAGCTGCTGCTTCCATTAGCCAGCCCCACCCGGCTGGGTTGCCGTCCATCCATCGGGGTGGGCGCAGAACCCCGCGGTGAATGGCTCTGGGGAGAAAAGTGACAAGCGATCAGTAGTGTTCATTATGGGGCCACTCGTCAACACCTCATTGGCACCTTCAAAGTACCTAACCACTGGGGACGCTTTGGGCGAAGAGAAGAGACAAGTCCCCTCTCTCAGGGAATTTACATCCTCGTGGACAACCATAAAGAAATAACCAATGATAGAATATAACTCCAAGTGCAAACATTAGGAAGAAAACCAAAGCAGGGTGAGGGAACAAAAAAGAAGGGGCAGCTGTTTGAGAGAGTCCAGAGAACCTGCTGGAAAGTCCCAGGACACACTCAGTGCATGCACGTGCTCCAGCTGGGGCCTCTGTCCAGATGCCCTCTCCACCTTCTGGACGCCCTGGCCCGCCGCCCATGCAGAGTTTCTTGTCCCTGGACCCTGGCAAAGCCCATCAGTACACGCCCTCTCCTGGCCTCCACTCACCAGGAAGGCCTGCTGGCTCACCTCTCCCATTTTTCAAGAAATGTTTATTTATTGATTGATTGATTGATTGATTTTGAGAGACAGAACAAGCAGGAGACCGTCAGAGTGGGAGACAGAATCCCAAGCCCACTCTGGCCTCGAACTCACGAACTGCGAGGCCACAACCTGAGCCGAAATCAAGAGTCAGCTGCTCAACCGACTGAACCCCTCCCCAGGTGCCCCCCAACCTGTCCCAGTTTAACGAGGGCAGGTAGCTTAGCTTCAAACAAGCACCATCGGGGGAGCCTGGGGGGCTCAGTTGGTGAAGCATCCGACTTGGGCTCAGGTCACCGTCTCACGGTTGGTGAGCTCGAGCCCGGCTTTGGGATTCTCTCTCTGCCTCTTGTGGGATTCTCTCTCTGCCCACTGCTCGCTCGTGCTCGCTCGCTCTCTCTCTCTCACAAAACTTAAAAAATGAAGCGTATTAAAAACAAGCACAATCATGGGAGAGAAAGGTAGGCTTTCGTCCTGATTACAGACAGAAATATTTGCGTAGTTGCATTTCAAAACTCAAAAACCATCGCTGCACCTTAAAACACAGAAGGACCAGTAACCACGTGGGGAGGAGGCCCCAGCCTTGCGCCCTGCTCTGATGGTTCATCCTGCCAAAGAAGTGCTAGCCACCCTCACCCCTGTCCCCCTCCCTCTCCCACCAACACAGTGTCACAAAGGAGAGGAGGTGGACCTTTGTAAACAAACGAAGGGTGAAAAGACGCCGTCGTCCATCCTCTGGGCTTTGACGCCTGGGCCGCTGGATATTTCAATCAGGACAGCACTTCTGAAACTTCCCCCGAGCTTGGGAATCACCTGCGGAGCTTGTCCACACCCTGCTTTTAGGCCCCAGCCCTGGATCCTCTAAGTCTGGGGTGGGGCCTGAGAAGGTGCATTGCTCACACGTGACCCCCACGGAGCAGGTGGGGCCACCCTTGGAGAACCAGAGCCCCGGGGAGTGCAGGCGTGGCAACCGCATTTGTCAGCCCCCGTCCCTGCCCCCTCGGCCAGCCGGCAGACCCCGAGCCCCAGGGCAGGGACTTGGATCTGAGTGTCTGGGTTTTCCGCCCGGTCCGCAGCGCCGCGCACAGGCCTAGGCTCGAGGAGAGGGCGCTCGGCGGGCGTTTCGGCACCGCCGAGGCGTGGGTTCCTGGGTGGCCGGAGCGCCCCATCCGCGGCGGGGCACCGCCTACAGCCCGCGCAGCGCACCGGGGTGGGGGGTCCGCGGAGGGCGCCCCGGCCCTCCCCACCCCACCCCCGGCTCCCAGCTGGGGCGAACCCCTGCCACCAACCCACCCCCCCACCCCCCACCAGCGGCCTCGGGGCGCCTCCTCCCGCGGGTCTCCCGGCAGCGGCCGGCCCTGGCGGCGGTGGCCGTGACCGCGTCCGGCGCCCCTGCGCGCGCCCGGAGGCGGGGCGGGGCGGGGCCTCCGCGGCCCCCTCCCCCGGCCCGGGCTCCAGCTCTGCGCGGAGGCAGCGGCGGCGGCGGCGGCGCGGGGACCAAGGTGAGCGGCGGCGGCGGGTCCCGGAGGCCCCGCGGGGGGAGGGGCCCGCGGGGTTCCGGGGGGGGGGTGGCCCGCGCGCCCCTGCGGGTGGCCGGGGCCGGCGGCGCGGTGTGTGTGTGTGTGTGTGTGTGTGTGTGTGTGTGCGCGCGCGCGCGCGCGTCACGCCGGGTGCGGGGACAGGGGATGGGACAGGGGTGGGCGGCCCCGGCAGGGGGCTCCAGCCTCACCCACTACCGGTACCCCCAGACCTCCCCGCTCCTCTCTCGGGGTCTCTCCCCCTCGCCGCTACCCCCCCGCCCCCACCTCGCCCCGTCCCGCCCCGCCCCCTTCTCGTCTCTATCTCTGACTTTCTCTCGGTCTCTGTGGGTGGGTCTCTGCGCATCCTTCCAGCTGGGCGTCCAGCTGCCTTGTTTCCTGGTCTTCCTTCCCCAACGCTGCCCCCGCCCCACGGCAGCCCTTCCCCTCCCTTTACAGTGCCCCCCTTAATAGAGCAAACAAAGATGATTAAGGGAGGGAGGCACCTCCTTTCCCAGCCCTGTCCTGTTTCAGCGTGGGGCCCCACCCCTCTGGCCTCTGGCCTGGGCCTCCCGCCACCTTCCTGCGGGGAGCTGGCCCTGCAGAGCCGTCTGCAGGGGGGGGGGGGGGGGTCGGTCCGGGAAGTAGACACATCTGAGGGCAGAGACCCCGGGGCGGGAGCACATAGGGGAGCCCCCCTCCCATCCCGTGAGAGACAGCACACGGGGCAGACCTGCCTGGCTCTGAGTCTGGGCCTCTGGCAAAATCAGACCGTGCCCTGGACCCTGTTCACAGGAGCAGGGCCTGACGCTTTCTAAGATTGTTTCCAATGGAGCCAAGGTAGGGCAGAACTGGCTGTGCTTGGGCAGAGTCCCTGGCGCCTGGGGGGGGGGGATCACGGGGTGTGGTGATGGCCCTGCCCGGCCAGGCCACTTCCTGTGGGTGGCCTCCATTGCCCCACCCGAGCCGTGGGGCAGCAGTGAGAACCACGGGCAGCTGCCGGCTGGATGCGTGGAGTGGCCATTGCTGTGCAGGTGATTCGTGATGCTTTTGGAGAAAGCCTGGCTGTGCCGGGGTTTCCCCGGGATCCCAAACACCACTCCCTGGACAGCATGTGGAGGGGGCGGGGGGGCTCCCTGTGGCCCTCAGACCTCCTCCTGCACCAGGCCCAGCCTGAGAACCCTTCCTGGAGGGGTAAGCTAGGGGCTCTGGGACCACCAGATTGTCCCCTTCAGCGACAGTGCTTGATAACATGCCAGTTCCTGGGCTCTCGTCCTGACCTCTGATGGGGGCACAGGAATCCATAGCTCACAACTCATCCCCTCCCCCGCCCTGCACACATACAAGTGTGAACACCGATGCGTGGTGGCTTTGGACGAGGGCACGTAGTTCCCTCTGGCCGGTAGGCAGTGGGGGGGACCCAAGAGCAACGCAACCCAAGGGCGTGGTCTCGCTGTGTCCCTGAGCAAGGCACTCCGCCTCTCTGGGGCCAAGTTCCCATCAGTCCGCAGGTTATGGCCTCCCAAGGGTCCTTCCTGCCAAATGGTCTGGGATTCTGAGCTGCTTGCTGAAACTGTGGGGGCAGAGGGGGGCTCTGGAGTCAGGCAGACCTGGGTCGGCACCCCAGGGCCACCGCTGGCTGTCTGTGTGGCCCTACCCAAGTCACTGCCTCTCAGGGCCTCCGTTTTTCCATCTGAAAACTGGAAATCATAATACTACCCAGTACTTACAGGTGGTCAGGGATGCCAAAGAGGCATAATGCCTGATACATCACAAGCCCACCATGAACATGGCCTACGTCGTGAGAGGGGGTGGCACTCTCTGTGTTTCAGCGAGTTTAACTATCTGGTGATGGGGAGATTCGCATGGACTTAATTTCTCATAAGCGGGGAAAGCGGCCTGTGCGGAAACATTTGTTAGCTAATGGATTTTTCTGTTTCTAATGGATGGATTAAAAGGCCTGGGGATGGTCGAGCAGAATTGCCTGGGCAGAGTCAGGCAGCGTTTCATGGGATCCGACTGGGCTGCTGGTGCCAGATCTCTCTCGACGCAGGCCCTGGGAGATAACACCCGGGTCCCCCGGGGGACTCCCGGCAGAGCCAGGAGGGGCTGGGGTGAGGAGAAGGAAGGGGCCCTCTCCACGTGCCCCGAGTGCTGGGCGTTCACAGACATGAACAAAATCATCTTCTGGGACATCTGTGAGGAGAGCAGGCTCCCAAGATACCCATAGAGGGGCAGAAAAAGTCATTCATTCATTCATTCATTCATTCATTCATTCACTCGCTTACTCCCACCGGCCTTCTCCAGGCCTGGCAGATGGCAAGGGGGTCCCCCACTAAGGCAAAGAGACCCACACAGAAAGGGGGAGGCCACCGGCGCAATCTGGATGGGGAGCTCTAGGGTCAGACTGTGGTGTCACTGGTCCTCAGGGTCCCACAGCAGGATCAGGATGCCCTGCTTCAGGACTCACCCTGAAGCACGGTGGCCCAGGGCTGCCTGCAGAGGAAGGCCAGCCATCCCCCAAGTCAGAGTCGGGAGATACACATTCGACTCTTGGACTGCTTTGACGATGTGGGTTTAGTGGAACGAGAAGGTGACTTCCTGGTGACACTATAACCCCCTTTTTGCCTTTTAACCACATCCCTCTTACAGGTCTCAACACTGAATCTCAGGGGGGGAGCACACGGCGGGATGGGGACTTTGAGGTCTGTGAGCACAGGTCTGGTGACTCAGGGATCCCTCAGTCTCGGACACAGCTCTGGGGGGCTGGGAGGAGGAGCCAGCCAGGGCCAGAGAGGGGCTACAAAGGCCGGGGACCCCAGAGTCAGGCCCACCTGCTGTAAATCCTGGCGGCACCATTCAATAGCTGTGTGGCCACGGGAAACCTGCCTAGCCTCTCTGAGCTTCAGTTCTGCCGTTTGCATGATGTAGACTGGCATAAACTGTTTAGGTGATTACAACCGTGGGCTCCTCTGGAGCCAGGCTGCTTGGGTTCGAGTCCCGGCCCCACCCCTCCCGGCTGGGTGACATTGGTGAGTCACTAAACCTCTGTCTGCCTTCGTGTCTTGGGGACAGTTGTGGCACTCACCGCAGAGGGTTGTTGCAAGGACCTTGTGACTTCGTGTAGGGCCCTGAGAGGGGACAGTGCCCTGTGCCAGTGCTGAAGAGCGCTGTCATACAGCGACAGCATCTCACCGTGACCGCGAGCGCTCAGGTGCCATGGAGTCACTGTCAGCGTCGGTGTTGATGTCGGTGTTGATGGCCGCCTCTGGGTCGCGGGAGGACTCGATGCCTGGCACAGGGAAACCTTCGGCTGACGCTTGTGCCCCATCTGTACCCTCCGGGCCAGCAGTGAGGACAGAGGTGGAATTCACTGTCGCGTCGCCACTGACCGTCTACACACAGGGGCAGGTGGGGGTGGGGACGCCGGGGCCAGGTCCCTTCTGAAAGGACGATCAGGAAAATGCATGCAGCTTGTTTCAGCACTGAATATTGCTCTCCTCAGTTCTGACCCCAGGACGTGGGCTTCTGTCTGGAAAGAAAGGCGGGAGCTGCTGTTTCCTGAGCACCTACTATGTGCCGGGTCCTGTGCACAGACCTCCCCAGGCACCACCCCATTCACTCCTTCCAGCCAGCCCAGAAGGTGATCATGGTCATCCCCAATTAACAGATAGGCAAACTGAGGCTCAGAGAGGCCAAGTGGTTGCCGAGAGACCAAGGAGGGCAGCAAGGAGGGAGGGGCGGGGCTCAAACCTAGGGTCTCTGGCCGGTGGTGCGCCTGCCCCCTGTTCACCCCATCCCGCTACCTGCCTGAAGGTGAGAGACTGTCACCGAGGCACCTCGCCATCAGGCGCTACCACAGTGGGGCTCCTCTGACCCCAGCAGAAGTCTTGCTCATTTTCCGGAAGGTTCTTAAGGCTTTGCTTTCTGTGCCATCAGCTGAACTGGTTAAGAACTTTCTGTGTGTTGCCAAAGCAGTTTCTCCAGCAAAACCAGCCTGCCTGGAGCCCAGAAGAGAGCCCGGGAGGAAAGACCGTGGGGAGGGAGGACCCAGGCTGGGAGGGTGGCCCCCATTCAGCACCAGAAGACCCACATTCTGGTTCTGGTTCTACCACAGACCCTTTGAGTCTGAGGGGTTATTCTCTGTGCCTCACTTTTCAAATCTGTGAAATGGAAATTTTGATTCCCACCCTGCTTGGTTCCCGGGAAGGGATGGGGGGAGGGGGGAGTAAGGTAAAGCTACGAACTAATAATAGTCAACACACAGGCAGCCCTTGAGATGCACTTGGAAGACAGTTTGCAAGTTTACATATTTGCCCTCATTTCACCCTCCGAGGCCATCGTATGAGCCCATTGTACAGATGGGGAAGGCGAGGCACAGAGAGGTCAGTCTCTTGTCTAAGGTCACACAGCTGGTCAAGCCTTTGGGTCTGAGTGAGATGGACTGAAAGCCAGCCAGTGAGGCCACTTATTGATGATAGGCATGATGCCCCTGCTTGATTATCTCCTGTGACAGGGAGCTCACTACCTTAAGAGTCCCCAGGATTATCGGTCTCAGACTTCAGTAGGTGGCGGGTGATCCTTGGGACAGTAGACTCAGCGTGGAGAGGGAAGGCTGGGAAAAGACCCCGAGCTTGGCTTTGGCCATGCTGGGTTAGGGGTGCCGGGAGGCCCAAGGATGGAGAGACGGGGAGCTGTGGCTTCCGCTCTGTTATGAAATGGGGGTAAGAACCGCACGGCACAGGACTACTGAGGACATAAACAAGGGGATGTGATGTCGCCTATCTGGCAGGGGCTTGAACCGTGGCAGCTGTTATTACTGTTGTGTGGTTGTGGTTGCTGTTATTAGCAGTAGGAGTATTATTATTTAGGTCCTGCGTCCCCGGTAAAGTCACGGACCCCTGCGAACAGGGGCCAGGCTCCATATGTCCCTGTGTCCCACCCTGAGACACGCTCAGTAATATTTACTGACTGGATTCCTGATGTTCAGTGCCCTCCAAATGGAAGGTGCCCATGTGGGCGAGGCACTGGGAGACCCTTCATTTGTATAATTTCACCTTGTTCCCCACGACTGGGGGGGGGGGGTCATCCCTTCCATTTTAGACACAGTCCCAGAGAGAGTGACGGCCCTGCCCAAGGTCACACAGTAAGAAGGGGAGCATCAGGAATGCTTCCCGGAGGAGGTAGCACTGTCACCGGGCCAGCAGGATGGACCGTTTGACTGGGCCAAAGGGCAGGGGGCCAGTACGCTGGGCGTGGTGGAGAGGAACGTGGGTGCTGTCCCCGGGGCAGGGCTGAGCCCAGCACCCAGCACGGCGTGGGGCAGAGTGTGGGTGGGGCTCAGGGGGCATTGGCTGAGCTGTGCTGACCTGAATGAGCTAGCCGTCTGGGCTCCTGACCCCACCCCGCACCCGACCCAGCCACGTCCTCCTGTCCGGGCAGGAAGGGGTGCCTTCCTGGGGACCGCTCTGTGAGCAGTGATAAAATATTTATCAGAAACAGCGGCAGCTGGGCTTCCCTGCACAGAGTATGGCCAGGGGCAGCTCCCACCCCTACACCAGCAGCCTCCCTGAGTCCTGCTGAGTCACGGGGGAGCCCAGTGAGCCACCTGCCCGCGCCCTCGCTGGCCCCTCTGCCCTTTGGCCGTGTGGGTGCCTCATAATGGGTAAGCCATTCAGCTGCCCACAGGACCAGGGCATCGGGCGCAGTTAGTGCAGAGGGTTCCAGAGCCTCCCCAGCGGCCAAGGTCACAGGCAGAGGAGGCCAGCGGGCCGGGATCCCCCCTGCACTCACCCCTGCAGGGTCCCTTCTCCTTAGTCCTCACGGCAGCCAGCAAGGTAGGTGGGTCCCCTGGCACCTCCATTCGGTGGTGGGAATACCAAGGCTCAGAGAAGGGGCCGGGGGGGGGGGGGCGGTTTGCAGTGGGTCAGGTCTCCAGGGGCTGGTGGCTGAGTGGGATTTGGGTCCTCGTCTGTCCGCCCGCACGGCCAAACGGAGCTCCAGCCTGGCATCAGGGGCTGGGGTGTCTGTCCGACCTGATGCGACACGGAGCTGTGACTCTGGGTTTGCGCTTTTGATTTTCAGAGTGACAACAAAACACAGTGGCAGATGGCTCCTTCCTGCTGGCGGGTGGTGGGGGGAGAAAGAGCAAGGATTTCAGATTCTTTTGTTCACTCATTCATAAAACGTCTTCTGGGTGCGCTGCCCAGAGGCCAGCGTCCTACAGTCCGTGGACCAGTGGGGGGACACTAACGCCCCGGGGACGGGGTGGGGGGCGTGGAACCGGAGAGGGCTGGGTTCAGCACCTGGGCCAGCTCTTCTGCTCACGCACCTGCTGGGTGAACCAGGCAGCTCGCTCCGCGTCTCTGAGCCTCGTGCCCGCTGGCGAATTGGGGGTAAACTCTGCCTTCTCCAGTGAAGATCACGCCTGTGTCCTTGTCCTTCACCACATGTGCACATCGGCCGGATAGGCGTTCATTGGCCTTTGGACCAGGTCTGGTTTCCAGAGAGGCCCCAGCAGGCTTTGCGGTCGGCTCTCCCGGGGAGTAACCAGAAGCTGGTGCCCGGGGGCCTGGCCGAGCCGTCTGTCCGTGGAGTTCTGAAGGGAAGCTCTGGTCCTGGAGCCATGCTCGCCACCACGGCTAAAAGAGGGAGCCAGGTGACGCGTGGCCCCGGGCCGGCGTCGCCCCTCACTGCGTGCGCATGCACGCAGGTCAGATTGTATATGACTAGTTGCTCTCCGCCTTTCCTGGGTTCCTCTGCCCGGAACTCTTTTCCTGTCTGTCTTCATCTTCACCGAGGGCTTCTGTTGGTTCTTCAAGGCCCTCCTCCTCCAGGAAGCCTTCTAGGCTGCTCTGCATCCCCCCCCCCCCCCCGGCGCAAGGTGGGGTTTTAGAAACATGTGGTAAGGGACAGGAGAAAAGCTGTAAGGTGTGCTCTGTGAGGAAACTCGGTGCATTTACAGTCTGCAGACGGGGCCTCCATTTTCCTGACCTTCACAGACAATGGATGTTCAGCTGGACAGTCAGGATTTCTGGGGCCAGGAGAGAGACAGGCAGTGCCGGGGATGGGGGCGGCATTGCAGAACCCTGGGGGTCAGGAGAGCTGGCCTCCCGGCCAGAGTCCCTCCTCTTGGAGCCGTGCGACCCCAAGCGACTCACCCCTTCTGTCAGGCCCCACGTCCATTCTGCAAACCCAGCATTTATTTGACCGAGGGAAGCAGGCAGGTGGCCGGGCGTGTTCATGGGTGTTCATTCGGTGGCTTTGCACGTGTGTTGAGAGGCACGTGTTAAACCCTGGGAGGCAAATGCCATGAAGCCGCAGCTCCTGCCTGCTGGGTCTGGCTCTCCATCAGACTGGCATGATGTAGTCTGATGAGGGAGGCTGATGGGACACAGACCCAGGGTGCGATGGCGCTATCACAGAGGGAGGCCCAGAGGACGCCCGCCCCAGCCTTGTATAGCTGGCGCCTTGCTGGAGGGTGGGTTTGCCGGGGAGGCAGGTGTGCTAGGCCAGTGAGTGCTGTGTGGCTGGAGTCCCGGGGAAAGGTGACGGAGGAATGGGGAGACCCTGAAGGAGAGGGCTGGACTGGATCCTGAGTGATGGGGAGGGGTGCCCCCCACCCCAAGAGCATCACCCCCTGCACCCCGTGAGCCCTGAACGCTCCACCCACTAGGCTGCCACTGGGGGAGGCACTTTGCACGGAGGAACCCATGAGATCCTCACCCAACCTTGTGAGGCAGGCGCTGCTGTGTCCCCATTTCACAGAATGGGGAAACTGAGGCCGAGTCACAGGTGTACATTGAGCCCAGGTCTGTTTGTCCCTCCCCAGAGCCCAACTTGAAGCATCTTTCTCGTACCCCTTGCTTGTCCCTGAGCCTCCGGGGCCTCCGCTGTGTCATCTGCAGAGAGGGGATTAGAAAGTGACATCAGTCACCACTCATTCATAGAACGCATCTTAAAGCTCATCATGCCGAGTCCTTGCCGGGACTGGTTCTGTAGTCTGTGGTCAGAGCATCACCCAGGGTGGCTGGTTAGGGGACGGGAGCCACCTCGGGGACGGAGTGAACCCACAGGTTCAAGGCCAGATGGAACTCATTTCCAGAGGGAAATGAGTTTGATTTCACGAGGTCACCCAGAGAGAGCCCTGAGAGCAGCGGGCCCCTGCCGCCGAGGCAGGCAGGGAACACATCTGCCCACCGAGTCACTGAGGGGGCAGGGCCAGCACAGGTGAGCATGAAGAGAAAAGGCCTCCATGCTGACCGTCAGCGTCGGAGGCCATCCCCTTGGTCTGTTGGCCCCAAGGCCAAGGAGGCCCTCCAGGAGACTGCGGGCCCTGTGTTGGATGGTCTGGGGCTGAGAATGTCTGGAGTCACACGACTCTTTCCTGCCTGTTTGCTAACAGGTGCCGTGGGCAGTGGGGGACAAGAGAAGTAGAGGGAGGAGGAAGAGGCCTGTCCAGGCCCCATTCAGAGCCCACCACCCTTCCCTCCCTCCACCAGGAGAGGGTGAGGGTCCCCTCCCCCCATTTGCAGCTGGACAGACAAGGTGGGGTGGACCGGGCCCCCTGGATGCAGTTTCAGATGCTGGGCTCTAGACGCTGCAGTATGCCCAGTGCAGGCCTCCCGTTGTAAAATGGGGACTCCTCCCTGCCCCCCAGCATTGTGTCTCCCTCCCAGAGCAGCTATGATGGCCAAATAGACACCGAGGCTGGCCCGGGGTGAAAGACTTGGCCAAGGCCAGGTTCAGCTCCAGCACTTAGCTCAGGGCCTGGCATGCGCTAGGTTCTCAAGAGGTTGTCTCTGAATGAAAAGGAGGGAAGAGTAGACGGCTCATGGCTTTGCCCTCACGGCCCTGTGTCCTCAGTGCAGACTGAGGCTGTTAGGGGCCCGCCCACCCGGGAATGCTGTGGAGGCAGACCCCACGTGTGGTGCGTCCTACATAGTACTTGTGGCCACAGGAGCCAGCTAAGGAGTCAGGAAGGAGCATGTCCTCAGGAGTGAGGGATCTCACTCTCAACCTCCTGGGGAATGTGCCCGTGGTGGCGGGAAGCCTGGGCAGTGCCGTCCCCCAGATGTGCTCGCACAGGCAGGGTGGTGGGGCTCGTGGAGAAGACTTTGCTGGGGGAGGTCACCCCAGGCAGGGTTTTGCAGGATGAATAGGAGTTGACCAACCAAGCCAGGCTTAGAGGAAGGTCTTTCCAGATAGAGGGAAGGCCAGGTATGTGCACGTGAACTGCGCCCGGCCTCCAAGGACAGCGCCTTTCCTCAGAATGTTGACCTTGACTTTCGTTTGTTCAGGAGGCTCCTGACCCCCCTTTTCCTCTCCTCTCAGGTATCGCCAGAGCTGACAGCCTGGGGGTACCTGCAAGGGGCCGGGAGCTTACAACCCCACCCTCTTGTCTCATCCCTGTGGTCCGGGGCCCCCGAGACCCCTTCCTGTCACCTGTCCCTCCGGTCTGGGGAAATCGTTGAGGTTGAAGGTGCCCCAAGGTCCCCGGGCAGCCTCAGTTCCTGGGTGCAGATATCTCACCTCCGTCCCCACGTTATCTGCCACCCACACTGGGAACCACAGAGAAAGAGCCATAGCCCTGGTTATGCAAAACCAGAAACCACCAAGACCGGAACGAGGGCCCCCTTGGGGACCAGGCAGGGCGACTGGGCAGAGCCGTCCTCCCATGCCCAGCACCCAGAGGAGGAGAGCCCGCGAGAGAGCAGGTGGGAGGGGGCTCCTGCCGTTCCCTGGTTTCCTGTCTTATGGATCAAGAGACTGAGGCTCAAAGGACAGCAGATGAGCAGCGGGAGACCAGGGCTGGGGTGACTGCATCAGTGCCCTTGGGGCCCCAGAAGGCCTGGGTCTGAGGCCAGCCGTGAGACCTGCCCACAGACAAGGGGTTCCCAAATTGACACAGGTCCAGGAGGGCCTGGGTCAGAGGGGCAGGCTGGGGACAGGGCCTGGGGCTTTTCAGCTAGGTGAGCCATGTGGACCGCCCCCCCCCAACCCCAGTGCTCACAGAGCCCGAGCTGTGGGCCTGGCCTCATCTCAGCATCGCGGTGGGAGGGGATGCCCAAAGGTCACATCTGTGACCCTTTCCGCCATTTCTACCGCCCCGTGTGGTCCTGGCATCACCCCCACGTGACATGCGCACGTTTTCAGGGCTGGTGATGGTGGAACCAGAGCCTGGGGGCTGGCTGGGCCTGCAGGGCAGGGAGCGGAGGGGAGCAGAGCTAACCCACGGACTCCAGAGTTCTGAACCCCCCGTGGTGCCCGTCCTGAAACCTTCACGCACCCCAAGGCCGGCAGCATGGTGCCCACTCTCCCCCCCAGCATCCAGACTGCCTGTCTGGTCTGGTCGGGTCCCTTTTCACCACACTGCATCCCTTGGAACGCCCTTCACCCTCCCCTGGCTTCAGGGGCCCCTGAAGGCCTTCACGAGGCCCCTAGGGTCACCTCCCCCCCCCCCCCCCACAGCCTCTCGGGGGAACTTCTGGGAGATTACGTCGGGCGGTTGGAGCTGCTGAGCACAAGGCCGGGCCCCTGCTGATGGTGTGGCCCACCAATCGCCCCACCGCTGGGCAAGCTCCCCCTTCCAGGCCTGTTTAAAATGTCACAGCTGCTGAGGGCTCTTCAGGACTCCCCGGGGCAATCACCGTCCTCCACCCACTGCCTCCGGCATCCAGGGCTGGCCAGTGCCCCGTGCCCTGCAGCCTGCTCCCTGGAAAACCAGGCGGGAATTCTTACTGGTAGGGCGGCCCCGCGAGGGAGGGAGGTGGGTGCCAGGCCACCCGGTGGGACCTCAGCAAGTCCTCCTCCGTTTCCCCACACGTCAGGACAGTCCTGCTGGTGGGTGGCCCGTGTGTCCCACCCCTGCCTGAGGCCTCGGTCTCCCCACCTGTAAAATGGAGCCCTTGCGCATGGCTTCCTGTGGGAAACAGCGGAGCGAGGAGGGCCTGGGAGGCAATGTTGGAACAGGGCGGCCCGGCGTCCTTCCCTGGGAAGCCTGACTCTGGTTTCCTCCTGCTTCTACGGTGTTGAAAAGGGCCTTTCTTGTAGGAAAGGAGGGCTTGTAGGAAAGGGTTTTGGCTAAATGCCTTTCTTAGACACCCTGTGCCAGTTAAACCACGTCAACGGACAAGGGGAGTGTGGGAGCCCTAGACGGGTGCGTGAGGAGGGGAGCGCGAAGGAGAGCTGAGGGGCTCAGGGACCCCAGGGGACCGTGGGAGAAGGTCCCTTCCCTCCGGACTCCTCTGGAAGTGACTCCCTGTTTGCCCCGGGGGGAACATGGCCTCACCGGGAACAGCTTCCTCAACCCGTCGGTAAAGCAGGAATGCTGATACCTGCAGGGGAGTGGATGTTGATGATGTGATTGTATGCGCCCCTCCCTTGGGCGAGCCTGGCTCTATGAAGAATGCTCCTAAGGTGATACCTGCCATAGTGTTGTTCTAGAATCATCATCCAGACGCAGCCAGATTTAAAACAAAACAAAAACAAAAAACCTGCCAGGAGGTCCGGTGTACCTGTGAGATATGGAGTGATGTTGGACTCGAGCAAACCCTTAAGATGAGAGCACAGGTTTTCCTGGTAATGAGACCCAAGGGATGATCTTCTAGGAGCCCTCATACAGGGGTCCCCGTGTGACGAGCAGAGCAGCATCCTCGGTGTTCCTGTGGACGGGCTGGGCTTAATCCGAGGACGCGGCATCTGGAACAGGGTCCTCAGGCTCTGCTAACTGCAGGGGAGAGGGAGGAGGGCATCCTCAGGAGGTCTGCTGGGGACCCAATGAGGTCCCGTCACCTTGAGATGGCCGAAGCCTCCCGCGTCATCTACAGAAGGCACAAGGGTTTCACCTTAGTCTGTAACAGAGCCCTGCGTAGTTTCGTACGCAACCAACGCTCTCCCTCCTCCAAATGTTTGGGTACCGCGGATGCTCCGTTCCAGTGGGCCATGCTCATCCCTCACCTTCACCTTTCAGAGAACCCCTCACCCCGGCCAAAGGCAAAAGGAGTTTTGCAGACAGTCTCACGGGGGGTCACAGAACCTGACAACCCCAGGGACTCCGGGACCCCAGCTCAGCAGGCTCCCCGGGCCCTGGAGTCGGCTGGGACCTTTCCGCAGACTGCGGTCCGTCGAGGAAGGACGGCGGGGGAATCGACAGTGAGACTGCGCGGTCCTGTCCCCTCACGCACCTAGGGGGGCGCCCAGGAAGCTGGGACCACTGAGCCCCGTCCCATGCCCGGGACGCCGGCTTCCTAGAAGGCAGCTGGCTCTGATAACATCTTGTTCCGGTCTTGCTTTCTCGTATCCCTTTGACTACGCTGAGCAAATGCACGGGACAGGCTCTTTCCAAGAGTTTCTTGGCTCAAGCTCTCGGGAGTTTTGTCATGTGTGCTGTCCTTCCCTCCTGGTGGCCTGTTTCCTTGTGCACCGTGTCATTGAGGTCTTGAGTTTATTTCCAGCCGGGAGTTACCTGTGGACACCTGGCCTGGCTTGGGGGGGGCCCGCCCCTCCAGGGTACCTTTAAGACGGCCCTGGCGGGTAGCCCCCGGCTGTCACCAGCCCCGTCAAACCTCATCCAGATGCAGGGCCATAGATTCTAGGAGACTCTCATGCTTTTTCTTTTCTCCCTTGAGCTCAGGGGGACACACACAGGTTTTCTTTGTCATCCCTCTTTGTCAGGGGACAGATCTTTTTCCCCGGCTACCCATTTATTAGGGGCGTGGCCCCTGGCTTTGTGTGAAGAGGTCAGTTACCTCCGCCATCAGCCTGCTTGCTCAGTGTCTCCCCTCCTGACTGCTGGCTTTACCCTCTGTCTCAACGCCCTCTCCCTGCCACACAGGCCTCTTCCTGTGACTTAACCATCTTGCTGATTAGAGCGCAACGAGCGACGAATACAGACCCGGGAACCAGACTACCCGGGGCTTGGATCCCCGCTCTGCCAGCACGGGAAGGGCTCAGTTTCCTCATCTGTGAAATGGGGACAGCCCTGACTGAGGTTGTGGCAAGTGCTAGACGGCCCGATGCACTGAGGCACTGAGAATGTCCCTCCCCGTTGAATCACTGCGTCTTTCAAGCACTATTCTGGCCTTCAGGAAAATCAATAATTAAATACGATAAAAGTGAGGTGATAAGACTATCTTAATGATAATATTAGTATCATCATTCTGGGTCCTGGTGATGCTCTTCACTTTCTTACCAGCTCAGTTATCCATCTAGAAAATGCGTGTAGGGGTGCCCGGGTGGCTCTGTCGGTTGAGCGTTCGACTGCGGCTCAGGTCATGATCTCGCGGTCCGTGAGTTCGAGCCCCACGTCGGGCTCTGTGCTGACGGCTCGGAGCCTGGGGCCTGCTTCCGATTCTGTGTCTCCCTCTCTGTCTGCCCCTCCCCTGCTCACACTCTGATTCTCAAAAATGAATAAATGTTAAAAAAATAAATAAAAAGAAGACGTGTGTAATTTTGTTACCCAGCGTTTCTAGGAGCTGTGGAGGGAGAGAGCTCTCAGGCTGTGGCCATTCCTTGAATTGTCCAGCCTCTCGGCCTTTAAGTGGTCAACGCAAAATAATCGTAATGCCCCCCCAGGGATTACTGCTTCTTACCAAGCACTTTCCAGAGCCTGTCTCTGAGGCTCCTGCTATGTTGTAGGCCATCTCTGGAGTCCCGGGCGAGTCCCGCGGCCCTTAGCGGACACCCTCAGGGCCAGATGTGACTTGTGATTCCCTCTCAACCCGACGATACCCTGCTGGAGGCACCAGGGCGGCATCCCGGGGACCATTTCCGCACCAGATCTATACTGAGTGGGGTAGGCCAGGGCTCTAAATAGCCTCACACCGCGGTGGATCAGATTCCGCGGCCAGACGGGCCCTAAAAAAACTGAGTTTGGCCGAGCTTATGTGTTTCCTAGTTGTGGACAGAGGCGTTCAGTGGGGAAGAGAAATTAGACTCAACTCCCTGGCCAACAAGGACGAGCGGGGATTTATAGCCGAGGAGCAGGGCCGGGGGCAGTGGGGGGAAGGTACTCGGGGAGGAGGCATGTGGGATAAGGGACACTCTCGGTGACCTGCTGAAGGGAATTCTCGCTGAAGGCAGGCCACGGGGATAAGACATGGGGGGGGGGGGGGGGGAGTTGGACGAAACTGACCTAGCAGGATTCTTGCTCAAACTGGATCCTGCAAGGACAAGACGAGAGAGAAAGAGAGAGAGAGAGAGAGAAGCCCAAGGAAGGGCCTCATCCAGCAGAGGGCTCAAAGAGCCCGAACAAAGTCAGGTCAAGAAAGTCCTTATCTGTCTACCAGGCACATAGCTCGCACCTCTACCCTCTGCAGGCCGCCCCCTCGGCCTCAGCCAACGCCCAGTCGGCTAGAGGAGGCTGGCCCTGTCCCGAGATCCGAACGCGAGGCAGAGGGAGGACGGCCAGTACTGACGAGCCCCTACCGTGCTCCTGGCCCACTTCGCGTCTCGGACATGTTTTTTCAGCCTTGAGATCTCCCAGGGAGGAAGGTGTTATTATGGTTCTCATTTTACAGACGAGGAAACTGAGGCCCAGGGAAACGGAAGCAGTCAGCCCGAGGTGGTAAAGCCACAACCCAGCCCAGGCAGTCTTCTGGCCCCGCAGCCGATGCCTTGAATCAAGACACCCTACAGCATCCACATCAGCAGCAGCATTATTGTGATTACGATCGCTGGAGAAGAAATTAGTTGGAGGAAAGGGAGGAAGGCCACCCCGGGGGGGAAGGGCAGCGCCTGGCTGAAGTCCCAGGGGCTGGAAGCAGGTAGAAAGTCTGGAGAATAAGTAGTCACTTTGTCTTCTGGTTTGGAGGTTGGTGGCAGAAAGGGGCCTGGAGGGACTCCGTGGGGCACGAAGCAGAAACGGAAGGAACGAAAGTCTGTGCCCAGATTGTGGAGGGTCCTGGACTCTGAGCCTGGATATTTGGAAATCTTGCAGGCAGAGGGCTTCGTCTGACGTCTCCAAGCTGGCGGGGCAGATCACCTCTGGGGAGCGAGTGGGTGTGCTGGCAGTAAGCTGGGTTCCGGAAGGCTCTGCGTCCGTGTCTGGGGGCGGGGGTGGGGGGGAGTCCTGAGCCTGCAGGGGCTCGAGGGCCCAGAGGGGTGGGCAAGCTGTGGGCGCGGGCATGGGACCTGTGCTTGCTGGCCTGGCAGGGGCTGGGAAGATGGCAGGGGAGCTGTGCCTGACCAGACTTCAGGTGCGGAAGGTCCTGGCCTCCAGGCGGATGAATTCCGTCCACGGTCCACCACTGCAGGAAGCCAGGGACTGGAAAGGCACCCCAGTGTCCACGCTGGCCCTGCCCCTCGCCAGCCTGTGACCCTGCGGGTGACATCAGGCTCTGGGACGTCAGGGTCCACCTGCAGGGGTGAGGCTGCCCCTCGAGCAGGGTTACGGTGGGGATACGTGGGCCGGGCCCACCCTCCAGTGAATCTCAGCAGTACTTTCTCCTGCCTTAAATCTGTCCCTGGGACGCCTGGCGGGGGGGCTCCGTTGGTTAAGCGGCCACCTCTTGATATCATCGGCTCAGGTCATGATTTCACAGTTTGTGGGTTTGAGCCCCACGTCAGGCTCTGTGCTGACAGTGTGGAGCCTGCTTGGGATTCTCTCTCTCTCCCTGTCTCTGCCCCCCCCTCCATGTTCTCTCTCTCTCTCTCTCTCTCAATAAATAAATAAATAAACTTAAAAAAAAAAAAAAAAAGCCAGTCCATCCCTTCGTGGGCTTTGAACCGCATTCTTGCAGGAGCGGGGAAATGGCGCATGGAACGCCATCCTGGGTGGACGCCCCCTTCCTCCGAGGGCGGAGCCCTGGACTTGGCAGAGTCCAGACGGCCCAATGTCACCTTCTCACGGGGCTCTTTGGGCTTTATTGACAAAGTCAAGAATGCAGGCCAAGTTCGGATGCCACCGTTTTCTACATACCCTGCTGGATCTGAATTCCCGCCTGGGACTAGTAATTCCCAGGGCCTTGGGAGCTGCCTGGAAGGGTAACAAAGGGTAACGAGGCAGCGGTGAGTGCAAACACACGTCCCGAGACCCCCCCAGTCCCGCACCACGCCTGCCCGTCCTCTCAGGCTTCTCCTCCCGGGTCTTTTCGTTACCAGCGTGAATTCTGATGTCCTGAGAAGCTGTTCTTCCCGAGGATTCTGCTAAGAAAAGGCCGCTAGCCAAGGCAGTGGGGGTGGGGGTGCCTTAGGGAGAAATAAAGCCAGAAGTCAAGCCCCGTCCCATCCAGCTCTGTCCCGCGTGGCCTCAGTCTACACATCTGCATAGTGGGGATGATCACGGGGCCTGACCTCCGGAGTTGCTACAGACGTTCAGGTCGGGAAATGTCCGTGGAGCAGCCAGCAATGAGTCCATGGGGCATGCTGTTAGCGTTCGGGGCCGGAGTGCGGTGCTTTGGGCAGAAGTTGCTGCTCGCCACCCCATCTCCTGGGGTTTGCGTGTTCCTGCTGGAAAAAAGCAGGGGCAGGGGAACGAAGGGGTCTCCAGTGTGCTGGCGCTAGGGCCGGACCTTTCCACACGCGGACGCGGGGTTCCTGGACGTGAGGTCAAAGCCAGGGCCCCGAGGGCTGGCGATGCAGTAGCGTCCTCGGTCTGCCTTCCCAAATGACCGCAAAGCGGAGGGCTCGCGTCAGAAATGTATTCTCTCGCGGTTCTAGGGGCCAGAAGTATGAAATCAAGGTGTCAGCATGGGCTCAGCGTCCTTCCTTGTCCCTTCTTGGCTCTCTTTGGCTTGTGGCCACATCCCTCCAGTCCGCCTGTCTTCCCGTGGCCGTCCTCCCTCTGTGGCCATCTCGTGTCCTTCTTATAAGGGCATCAGTCACGGGACGTAGGGTAGGGTCCGCCCTCCTCCAGTATGACCCTGCCTCAACTTGGTCACATCTGCAAAGACCCTGTGTCCACACGAGTTCACGTTCACAGGTGCCAGGACTTAGGAACTCCATCGTGTCTTTCTGGGGGACACAACTGTACCCACGACAGGAGAGCAGTCTGGAAACCGTCCCCAGGACTCAGCCCAGCAGGCAGATTGCTCTGTCTGTAGCCGAGTCAAGTCTGCGGCGCTGGATGGGGCCGTCGGGGTCCTTCTCCTTGGAGGAGGCTGGGAGGGGCGGGCACCTGGGTGGCGGTGGCTTGCCTCCCCCCACCCTGCAGGCTGCCGACGTAGCCTCTAGACGTGATGGTGATTACGTGCACACGAAACAGCAGCAGCTGCATTTCATTCCAGGCCTGCTCTGTGCTGGGCCCGCTGCCTCGTTCGCGAAGGTCATCAATGCGCTGACGTGGCGTGCGGGCAGCCTGCGTTGGAGTCCTGGCCTGGCTGCGTGACCTTGGACCGGTCACTTAACCTTCCGGGGCCCCGGCTGGCTCCCCTATAGACCGGATGACGTGGGTGGCTGCCTCCGTCTAAAATTGCTGGGGAAGTTGGGGATGAGCACCACAACGTGCCCGGCCCATAGCGAGTGCTCCGAAAGCATCGTCCGCGGTCACTGCTCTCACCGCACCCTCACGCTCACGCTGGGAGGTGCGTGGTTTTACCCCCTCCCCCTTTCTGTGTTCATCCGAGGAGACGAGGCTCCAGGAGGTTGAGAGGCTGGCAGAGGAGGTGGCCCGGCAGGGAGCCGCCCCGGTTTTGGGGGGACTGTGCAGCCTACCAGCTCCACTGTACCACACTTCTGCTCTGCCTTTACGCTCACCGCGCCCCGGGCACCTATTTATAGACCAGAATGAGGGTTATACAACGCCTTCCCCGGGAAGGGTCCGGGGAACTGGTTGTTCAAGACCTCTGAGGTTCGGAGAGAGAGTCCCACGAATGCGTTTAGGGGCTCATGGTGTCGGAGACAGGGGGCCTCTGCTGATCGGACCCCCCTCACCCGCCTCTAGAACAGGATCCAGAGCAAGAGGAGGGGGAGTGTTCTGAGAGCAGAGGGCAGAGACCGCCAGCTTGGGGAAGAGCCCCAGATGGGGTCCTGGTGGCGTGGGATGGGGGGCTGGGGGCCCAGCGGGTAGAGAGTGGACTTGAGGAGCACACGAAGATGTTAGGAGACGTCGGACAGGACGGGAGCTCCCCCCATGATGGCAGAGACCACGTCTTTCTTGTCTCCTGCTGTATTTGCCTTGAACGGGGGCTGGCATGTAGTAGGTGTTTAATAAATGCGTCTGCAGTGTTTATTAAAGCACTGGGAAGGTGGGTTTTGTCTCTCCAGTGGCACCGCATCCCAGCTCCAACCCTTCCCAGCCAACAACCCCTGAGCAGGCAACTTAACCCCACTCGGCCTCAGTTTCCACATCTGTGAAACGGGAGTAATAATAGTCGAGCCCGGCTCTAAGGCCACCAGAGGGACATTTCCTCTGGAGCGGCTTGAGGGCAGGACCCACGCACCCCGGGCTTGGCAAGCGGGAACCCCCGTGAGGCCCCCCCCCCACTCATGAAAGATAACACGTGTCGCTCCTGACGGGCCCGACGCCCATCCCGCCTTGGAGGACGGCCTGCTGTCCGGCCTCGGGAGGGTCACTGAGAACGGCGCATTGCAAAGCCGTCAGAGACGACCAACCTAATCACAGGCGGCCCTGACTCGGGAATCTTTGTGCCACGCGGCCATTACCGACCCGTGGTGACAGTTGAATTGTCTCATCCCACCTCACCCCCTCGTGGGGCAGGCGTGTCACCATCCTTGTCCGTCCCCGAGAAGGGAGGGATGAGCCGGCACTCCTCCCGCGGCTCCCGGTGCCCGGTGTCCAAGACCCCAGGGTGCTGGACGGACTTTCCCAGTCAGCTTTGGAGAGCACCAGCCTTCGCCACCGGGGGGCAGAAGCACCCCCGCTCAGAGCAGGCAGTGCCTGGGAGTGGGCAAGGCGCAGGCCAGCTGAGGACAGCTTCGGTGACAGTGACAGTGACGGGGCTGGCGGCCGTCCACCCCCTCACCCCCAAGCTGGCCCGGCTCCAGCTTCCGCTCGGCCTCTCGCTGACTGTGACTTTGGGCACAGGCCTCCCCCCACCCCCACTCTCCAGCCTGGATGAGCCTGGACGCCGCGGTACAGCCACATTGACGGTCCCCGTGCCCTGCTTCTCTGCCCATCCCTGGGCCCCCTTCCGACCCGGCCCCTTCGAGATGGGCTGAGTCCCCACTTCGGGTTGGCATACAGGAACAGGCTGGTGCCCCGGAGCTCCAGAACTCTCCCTGGTGGACTCGAAGTCTGGAGGCCTGGCTTCTAGAGCTGCACTGACTTACCGCAGTCCCTTCTGGGTGTCAGACTGTCCATCTGTGCATGAGGGGCTGAGCCAGGCTCAGGGGTGTGCAGAGCCCAGGGTACACGAGAGTCCTCTCAGATGCTCATTAGTAAGCCCCAGGCCCTGCCCCCAAAGATCCTGACATGAAAAGTTTCAATGCCATGAGCCCGGCTGCAGGTGCCAGGCCCGTCCTGAAGGTCACTGCCGGTCCCAGTGCTTTGCCTGCGATGACAAAACCTCTGGGCCAGCCCCTCAGCACCGTCATACCTCAGGGATCAGAGACACCCGGGTCACCATCTCCGGCCACGTCCACAGGGAGCACGGGACCTCTAAAGGGCTTTATGGGTTCTGGTTTCCCCTGACCCTCAAACTCACCAGTGGAGGCTTGGGGAAAGGGAGTGGCGGAGGACAGGGCCCCTAATCCTCAACCCCATCCATGTTACAGATGGGCAAACTGAGGCCCTAGAAATCACCGGACTTGGTGGAGGGCTGGTGGCCCACAGTTCTGGCCGCTCCCTCCCAAGTCCTGGGATCCCTCCTAGTGACCAGTGCCTTGTACCAACTCCCAATACCCACTCGACTAGCAGGTGGGAGTGTGGAACGAAACTCGGGTCCCGGGCAAGGAGAGGGCGCGTTTGGGGCCATCTGGCCTGGCATGGATCCAGAGCGAGGTTACTCTGGCAGCTCTGGGGACACGTGATTGGGGCCCCAGTCTCCCAATCTCTTTGATGGAGAACACTTCCCTTCCCTGCGTCTCGCCACTGATGGGCCCTGCCCAGGGCCACCCCTGCAATACAGTGGCTCAGTCCCCGACCGCTTTTCAGGCCTAGAAGACCCCGTAAGTGAGCAGAGGGCCTGGTGGATGCCCAGAACCCCTTCGCCTGCCCGCGGGGCCAGCTCTCAGCGCGAGCGTTCACGTGGGGCCTCAGGCCCAGGAGGCCTGGTCATCTGATGCTTCCCAGGAAGCCAGAAATCAGGGTTTCTATGTCAATCTCTCCATTGTGAAACCTTGGCTGTATTCAGTTTTGTTTTTTGTTTCTCTTGCCCACACCGCAGGCTGCACAGAACACACTCAGGGGCTTGACTTGTTTCTTGGCCACCCAGCAACCCCCCTCTCTGGGGGGGGGGTTGTGATGGCCTCATCTGCTCCTGGCCTGTGCCTCAGGTTCCAGCCCTGGGGGCTGGCTGCTCCCCTCGGAGCCCCAGCCCCACCCCCCATATCCTGGGGGGTAAGTCACCTGCCGGGACACCAAGGCAGCCACACCTTCCCCTGACTCGTCACCACACCCTTGCTCCGGGCTATTGGGTGTAGACAGATTTTACAAAGGTCTGCAGCCTGTCGGGGGCTGGTACAGCCACAGCTAATTCCCGAACACGGGCTGCGGGACTCCTGATGGCTTTCAAGGGCCATCCCCGGGATTTCTGGCTGGCCATTTCTCCCAGGGCCCTGCTCTCCACCGCCGCTCCCGAGACCCCCTCCCGGCCCCTCCTCTCCTCCCCTCCTCCTGCCTCCCACACGCGCTGCCCTTACCCATCTGTCACCCATTGCCCCTGTAATTTCTCATCCAGAAGGGCCCGCCTCCCTCCCACCTTCAGCCCGCCAGCGCGAGTCCGGGTTCTTCTCCACTGGTAGTTACTCCATTCAACCAAATACATCCTGCATCCCTACTGTGCGCTGGGCTTGGGAATGCAGTGCTGAGCCAGGTGTTACAGTCCCTGCCCTCCTGGCTCCAGGCAACAGGATGGAAAAGTCACCAAATGACCGGAGGGCAACCCCAGAGCCTAACCCGGGGTGAAGGCAGCTGGAGAAGGGAGTGGGGGGGGGGGGGAATGGCTGGCACTGGAAGACGAGTCTGCTTCCTGGCCTGGGGAGGTAGCGGAGGGGGTGGAGGGAGCCTACAGGGTCCACAGGTGTTTCTAAAGGGGTGAGAGACCATGTGACTGGGTACAGGGGAGGAAGGGGCAAGCTCAGTCCCTCCTGGCCTGTCACTTCTCACCAGGTCATTCAGGTCTCAGCCTGGGGTGGTGAGCTCTGCAGGGGTCCACGGTCTCCGGTCTCCACTCCGTGGATCTTGAGCTCAGGGCCAGGGAGTCTGTCGGTCATGACTCTGCCTCCCTAGGATGAGGGTAATGTCTGGCAAATAGCAGGTGCTCAGGAAATGCCGACTGATTTTAACTGGGCAATGTACCCTTGCGAGGTTCTCTCACACTCCACACGGGGCTTTCTTGGCCCTTGAAGCCACTGCTTGGCCTGACCTTGGCAAACCATCCGGCCTGGGTCATCTGGGTCATTCGGCAGAAAGAGCCCCAGCTTTGGGGGCTGAGCCAGGCCCTGCCACTGCCTCCTGCAGGCTGATTCCTGTCTCTACACTGCATCAGACTGAATTGGCTGGCCCCCATCCATGGGATGGAAGGAACCCCTTTCTCAGGGGGCGCAGGGGGCACAGGGGGAAGATGCTTGGGTTCTGCCATCGAGGGGAAGCAGGAGATGTGCACACCGGGCATAAGGGACGCAGTGGCCTCTGGGCCTCAGTTCCCTCTTCTGTACAACATGGTGGGGGGCTCTGAGCATCCCTCACCTACTGAGCCCCTCTGAGGATCAGCCCCCCTTTCTCCCCACTGATTTACAAAGGAAGCGCTTATGGAAAGACATGGGGCAGGGGTTGTGGTATCACCAGAACGTGCTCAGCACAGGCACGGCCCCAGGAAAGGCCCAGGATGTAGGATGAGAGCAGCGACGCGGTCGTGCCCTGTTTGATTGGGGGTGCAGGGGGAGGTAGGGGGGGCGCATGCCGGTGCCGCGTGCTTAGGAGACCCGGCCTGGCCCAGCTTCGCCATTTGCTGACTGTATGACATCGGGCAGGTTATTTCACCCCCTGGGGCCTCATCTCCTCAACTGGGAAATGGGGCGAAATTAAAACTAGACCGAGAATTCCTGCCTCACAGAGGGCGACCGGCCTGAGACCAAGCATCGAAAAGTGCTGTGTAAAGCATGGGGAGCACGGAGGCGGTGCCTTCCCTTCACTGGGGTCCCTCTCCCCAGCCGCAGAGGCTTGGGGGACCCACTTGTTTTCACCACCCCAGATACCCACGCGGCGGGGGCAGCAACAGCGTTGCCGGTTTCCTGGAGAGGCCACGCCTGACTCCCCCAGCCCCCAACCTGGCAACCCCGCCAGGTCAGAGGGCGATTAGGGTAGTCAGGCCCGGTGGGGTGGGGTCCTGGCCACGGAGCCCGAGGGGGCTGAAAATCTCCGCCAGGTGTTCGTGAGAACCTGGGAGGAGTCTGTGTCCACGTGGCAGGGTCTTGAGGGATGTGTGTGGGCACAGCCTTTGTGGGGAGGGATGGCAGGGCGGTGGTGACTTTGGGCGAGGCATTGGCAAAGGGGGTCTGGTCGGAGCGGTGTGTGTGTGTGTGCGTGTGTGTGTGTGTGCGCGCGCGCGCGCGCGCGCGTGCGTGCGTGTGTGGCCGCAGTGGCCGGCTCAGGGCCGACGCTTGGGTTGGGTCGTGCGTCCCATGGGTGTTGGTTTCCTGTGAGCACACGTGGCCCTCGGAAGACGAGGGGTCCAAGCACGACCCGGAAGGGCACACAAAGGGGGCGTCGGGAGGCTGCGGCCACCGAGGCGCGGGGCCCCGTCCCCGCTACGTGGCCACGCCCCTCCCGGCCCGCCTCTGCACACGCCCCCTCGCCTGAGGCACCGCCTCGTCCCCGCCCCCTGCCCTGCTCCGCCCCCCGGGCCCGCCCCTGCTCCGCCCCGCCCCGAACCCCGCCCCCTCCGGCGCGGCCCCGCCCCCGGCCCCGCCCCCGCCCTCCGTTTGCGCCGGGTCCGCGCTGCCGGCCGCGCTCCTGGCGCTCCACGCTGCGGCCGCTCCCAGCAATGATTAACCCGGCGGGCCGGCCGGCGCGGGGCCCGGGGCGGAGGCGCGGGACCGGGGCGGGAGCCCCGAGGGCCGCTCAGCTTCCTGCTCTCGCCCAAGTTTCCTCGTAGAGGGCGCAGTGCCGGCCGGGGCCCGCGGCGCGGCGTGGCGCAGGGCGCGGCGCCGGGCGCGCGTGGGCGCGGAGCGGGCCGCCGGGGTCACCATGAGGACTCTCCGCAGGTTGAAGTTCATGAGTTCGCCCAGCCTCAGTGACCTGGGCAAGAGAGAGCCGGCCGCCGCCGCCGCCGCGGACGAGCGGGGCACGCAGCAGCGCCGGGCCTGCGCCAACGCCACCTGGAACAGGTAAGGCCGCGCCCTCCCGGGCCGCCCGCCGGGCCCGGGGCCCCCGAGCCCCGGGCGGACAGGGAGCCCTTGATCCGGCCCGCGGGCGAGGAGCGGCGCCTTCAGCACCGCGGCGCTTAACAGCTCGCCGAGAACTTGCTCCGCCGGAGTTGTGCGGGCCGGGAGGGAAGTTTAGTGCAACGTGTTTCTAGAACGGAGGGACCAGACCGCGACCTCGGGGCTCGTCCCGAAGCGCCCAGCTGGTGGGCGACCGGGTCGGTCTGGCGCCCGCGTGCTTGCCTCTCCCACCCGGGGTCTTCCCACGTCGCCGCTCCGTGGCTCATGGCAATCCGAGAGGTAAATAGAGCAGGAAGTATTTTTCCCATTTCTCGGATGAGCAAATGAGCCTCAAGGGCGCCGTGGGTGGGTGGCCGCCGCGCTTCCTGTCCCGGAGTAAAGGTCCCTTTGGTCGGAGGGGGGTGGGCGGGCAGTTTCCCCCGAGCGGCCCCTGGTCCTCCCAGCTGTCTGCAGGGAGGCAGCAGCTGCCAGGCATTCCTCAGACGACCCTCCCCCTCCCCGGGGGCCGTTCCCAGACGAGCAGGGGCGTGGGAAGTACCCCCACCCCCAAGCTTTGTTTGAAGAGCAGGGCTGGGATCCGGAAAAGAGATGGTTTATTTAGTGGGATTCCCCAGCGTGTCTGCTCCTGAGCCCCTTTCAAAGTAGACGTTTCCACGGAAAGGAAAAGGGAGGGGAGGGGAAGGGGGGGGCGTGGATGCGGGCAGTGAAGTGTGGCCAGATGCACCCGCTGGCTGTGGTCTTGGCCCCCAGGACCCCGGCCCTCAGTGTGGACACACGTTCATTCCGTTGATCCGGAACTTCTTGAACACCTTAGTGGGCACAGGGCCGCCAGCCTAAGAGCCTTGTCTGTGCACTGGGTGGGACACCATTGTCCACGTGCTTGTCTTCTGTCCCCTACCAAGTTGCAAACTGCCTGGAGCCGCGTTTGCCTCAGTTTCCCTAGCTGTCAGCGGGCATGTGCCTGTGCATTCCTCCTTACAGGGCTGGTGGGGAGACTGCGAAAGAAGGACTCTCATTGGGGAATCTCACTGACGCAATGACTTCGCTATGTGATGAGTTGTTTTCTTCTCTCTCAGAGTTAGGGAGAGAGATGCAGCTGTCCTCCTCATTCCTCTGCTTTGGTTTAGAGGGAGGAGCCAGACAGACTTAGTTCAGTTCCCAGCTCTGCCTCTTCCCTGCTGTGTGGCCTTGAGCAAGTCACTTAACCTCTCTGGTCCTTGATTTCCATATCCATCAAATGGGCTAGTAAGGGTGTCCACCTCACAGGGCTGTTGTAGGGATTTAGTGCAAAGACACCTATTAAAACCCTCTACACAGCGCCCAGCACATAGTAGGTACTCTGTAATTCATGTCTCAAGCCCAGGCACATGTTGGGGTGGGTTTGTAAGGAGAGGTTGGGGGGGGGGAGGGTTGCTCAGGAGCCTGCTGGTTCCTGAGCACTCACCAACCAGCAGCTTTGTGAGCTCCTCTCCCCCAGCTGGGGTCTCCTGCTGCCACCCTCTACTCCTACTATGCGCCAGGCCCCTTCGTGTCCCTTAGCTCACTTTGCCCAGCGAGGGAGTTACTTCTGTCACCTCCCCCACTTTAGAGGTGCAGAGGGGGACCCAGAGCACCCGGCCGACCTGTCCATGTCACAGTCACCCATGTAGGACATGGCAGAACCGGAGCCCCTGCTCTCTCCTCCCCAGGCAGAGGGGAGACTGAGCCAAGGGCAGGCAAAAACACCTTCCTCTGCCGGGTCCCTGAGCAGGAGCGGTGGAGGGCAGGGGTCCTCTCTGGTCTCTGCCTGCCTGCCCGCCCCTGGCTGCTCCCTGCAGAGCCCTCGGGACCACGGCCTCACGCAAGACAGCTCTGTCAGTCTCCGGGGCCTGCCTCGCTGAGCTGTGGATTCTTCATTTGGAGCCCAGGGTGCGCCCCCTTTTATCTGTGCGACCGTGCTAGTCTCACAGGGCTGCTGAAACACATTGCCGGCAGCTGGGTGGCTGAGATCAACAGAGACCTGGTCTCCCGGGGTTCCAGAGGCAGAAGTCCAAAAGGAAGGCGGCGTTAGGACCATGCCCCCTCCAGAGACTCTAGGGGAGTATCGTGCCTCTTCCAGCTCCCGGTGGTTTCTTGGCTTGTGGCCGTCTGCCTCCCCCTCCACGTGGTCTCTCCTGGGTCTCTGTGGCCGGATCCTCCCCCTCCTTTCTCGTATAAGCACACCCGTCATTGGTTGTAGGGCCACCCCTAACCCGGGATGATGGTTTCTCAAGATCCTTAACGAATCTGCGAAGACCCTGTTTCCAGGAGACTTGGATTTCTAGGGGATGCTGTTCAACCCACTGCAGGGGCCCTGGGCACATCCCCTGAATTTCCTGCGGCCCCTTCCTCATCTCGACACGGGGCGAAAATACACAGCTCGCTCTCGTGAGAGCGGAATCCACGCGTTCATTTAACCATCCATTCGTTCGTTCGCTCGCTCCCTGGCCCTGAGCTGCTCGGGGGGCGTAGAGTCAGCAGAGAAACAGCAGCGTCCTGAGCTTGGACGAGGTGGAGGGAGTTAGGAAGGAAACGGGGACGCAAGTAAAGGACTGAGGTCGCCGCAGGTCGTGTTTAGTGCCGGGGAGAAGATAACCGGGGGGACGGTACGTGCTGACCGCGCAGCTGGCCGGCCGCATTTCATTCTTGCGTCTGGAACGTCGATGCCATAGCGGTGCAGGGGAGGTTTGAGTGAGGGGTGGGCGGTGGCCGGCCTGGAACCATCCAAGGTGTTTTCTGAGCACCTGCTTCTTTACGGGCGGGTTTGTCCTTCGAGCCAAGCCGAGTGCGGGGCTGCAGGCAGGTGCATGTGTACAGCACGGTCAGGGTGGGGGCCTCGGAGGGCTTACCTGCCGCCCCCACCTGGAGTCCCCCTCCCCCCCTGCCCCCCGCTTCCTCGAGGGCCGGGACATGGCAGGCCGTGTCCCGCTCTGTCCACGCGTTCCCCTGGCCAGCCCCAGTTAGCTCCTCACTGCCTCTGGACCCCATGCAGGCGTGGGGTCTCTAGCTCCATGAAGGTCATGCCCTTGAGCTGAGGGGCCATCCGAGGGGCGAGAGGGAGCTCCCCAAACCTTGGCCCTAAAGGCCTCCCCAGCACAGGTCCCCTGTGCATGCATTTGGGCCAAAGGGTGTAATCCGTCAGGGAGTTCGCTATTCCTTGCCAGGCCTGGATCTTCCCGAATGCTTGAGGTCTAGAGCGCCCAGTGCCCACCCCACCTGCTCAGTGTGGGAGGGGAGGCCACAAGCAGGGCAGAGCGTGTGCCCCTGTGGTGCCAGGCACAATGCCTGCGTGTGATACTCACTCCCCATCATCTCCCTCCAAGGCTGGGATAATTGTCTTCAGCTTACAGATAGGGAAACTGAGGCGGGGGGGGTACTTGCTCAAGATCCCGGGGGGGGGGGGCTTGGCGGGGGCGAGGGGGGGGGCCTGCCCCAGGGGTGGCTTGAGGTCACTGCCCAGGGACCAAGAAAGGTGGGTGACGGCGTGTCGGGGCAGAAGCGGGGATCCAACCTGGGGCCGACTCCGAAGTCTGCGTTTCTGCCGACACCTCAGGGGGTCTCTGAGGGGCCACGGGAGGCTGGCTGAAGGCTCCAGGGTGATCAGTTGGTTGGGAGTGGGGGCCGGAGGCTGCTGAGGGCCTGTGCTTGGCTCCCCTACCCGGCCCCTCCCTGTTCGCTCTGGGTCCTGAGCCTCCCACCCGCCCCAAGGCAGCCTGGGTATGGTCAGCAAAGCAATGGCCCCCCCAAACATGTCAACACCCTGGCCCCCCAGAACCTGTGCATGTGGTAGCTTACGGAAGGAACTTCGCAGGTGTGACCGAGTTAAGGATCTCGAGATGGGGGTCCAGTGTCGTCTCGAGGGTCTTCGCAAGAGGGAGGCACAGGGGGGCGGTGTCAGGGAAGGAGGTGGCGGGGTGGAATCAGGGAGACCGAAGGCGCCACGCGGCCGGCCGTGAGGACGGAGAAAGGAGGCCGGGCCGAAGAGCGTGGGCACCTCTAGAAACTGGGCAGGGCCCGGAGACAGACTCTCCCTGGAGCCAGTCACACCAACACCTTGATTTCAGCCCCATGAAACTGATTTAGGACTTCTGGCCTTCGCAAACCTAAGAACACACATCTGGGTTGTTGTGAGCCACTGTGTTTGTGGCATGCGTGACGCTCACCCCCCCCACCCCCCACCCCCCGCCACGTGCTCTGGGTCATCATTTCTCCCTCCCACCAGCCCGGGCTCGGGCCGGCTGCAGCCCTCCCCAGCACGGCATCCCGCACCCGCCTCGCCGCTGCGAAGGGCGGTGTGAAGTCCAGGCAGGTGTTCGAGGACGTGGGCACTCCACTGTCCCCTCTGTGGTCAGGACCAGTGGGTCAGGGCCCTTGCCGGGTGCCCAGGGAGGAGCAGAGGTGGCCTTGGGTCCCTCCTGCTCAGCCAGGAACCCTGTTAGGGGTTGGGGGGGGGGGGAGCAGCATGTGAATCAGCCGGGTGGACTGAAACTGGGATGTGAGCGACACCTGTTTGCTGAGGGGCAGAGGAAGCTGGCACAGGGCTGGAAGGGGCACCATCACCCCCATTTTCCAGAGGGTCCGCTCGGGGCCTGGCCTGGGGGCAGGGTTGGATTCCAAGTCACCTGCCTCCTTTGCCTTTCACCTGGACGTGTGGAGGAGGCCGTGGGCACTGCGCCTAGAGCGGCTAGAACAGCCAGGAGGCCGGGCTGGGCGTGACTCCCGGGGTACTGACGAGGACATTGGGGCTCCATCTGGTTGCCCTTGGAGGGACAGGGCAGAGGGAGGACCAGAGCCCAGCTGTCGGGGGGGTGGCAGGAGGAGCCTGGGGGCCCCATGGGGACCCAGTGGAGCCCAGCTCACCTGCCCTTCATCACTTACTCGACCATCCCTTCCCACGGAGCCCGTGAGATGCACCAGGCCTGACACCATTGGGAGGGGCCCAAGGAGGTGGCCACCCCGCTCAGGGTCTGGGGTGGCCTTCTGGGGGCACCTGCCCTCCTCTCTGTGTCCTCTGAGGTCTCCGGTGTCCAAATCAGGGTAGGCACCGGAGAAGGACAGGGCTCGGCCTCCAGGGCACCAGGGAGGCACATCGGCCTGACCGACCAGAAGCCTGGCTTTAGGTGGGTCCAGATCCACTCACTCTCTGCTGGGGCTTCCCGTATGGGCAGGTGGGCCGCACTAAGAAAGGTGATGGCGGGCCAGAGAACCAGCCACCGGGGCCCCTTCGGCCTGCAGCCCCACACGGGCACCAGCCCAAGCCAGGGTGGCCCCGGGCAAGTGCCCCCGGGAGCCCTACAGCCAGCCTTTCCTCTCCCGGCTTGGCTGTGCCCCGCCCTCTTCCTGGGCCGTGTGGTCCAGGCCAGCCCTGGTGACAGCAGGTCTCAGCACTGCCCAGGATGCCCCGAAGCCTCACTGGGGGGTCTCGCGCCTTCTCCCCTTCACCCCGTACACACCCAGTGCCCAGGCAAGAGATGCCGGGACTTGGCCCTGCCCTCCTGTCCTCGTGCACTGGGGAGGGGGACACGCTCCGTGAGGGACTGCCCGGCTGAGGGGAGGCCATGGGTCAGCTCCACTCAGGCCTCCCCCGAAAGTGCTCTCGGAGGCCACCTGTGGTTTCCTTGGGACCGTTTGCCAGGGCCCGAGGCTGGGCCGGCCCACCCCTGGTCCGGAGGCCCCAGACCGGGGTGCCTGGGGTTTCACTTCTATTTTTGGGGAGACGGTAAGTCACGTGAGGCCCTCTCGCCCCCCCACCCTTCCCCTCCCCGAGTGGCTCACAGCAAGACTTTTGGTTTGCCCAACTTGGAGTGCGCAAAGGAATGGGATCTCAGGCCACAGCTGGAGGGAGCAGGGCGCTGCCTGTGTGCGTCCCCGTGTGGGCAGGGGCCGGGCGGGAGGCGGTTTCCCAGCCACCCAGTGCCGCGCTGCGTGTTGGAGCCTCGGTGTTTCCTTCCGTAGCCTGGGTGTGACAGCTCACCCCGTGCGGTGGTTATAGAAGGCAGAGATAGAGAGAAACCACAGAGCAGATGCTGAGCGGTGGTGGGTCTGGGGGACACGCCCCTCCCCGGAGTCACTGCTGAAGAATCCCACGGGCAGGTCAGGTCGCAGTTAGGAATCCACTGTGTGGATGGGGAAGCCGGGGGCCCAGGTGGCCTGGGTTCACGGGATGGGGGAGGGGTGGGAGAGCTCGAGGGCGACCCCTGGGCTGGGCGGGGTGCTGCTCAGATACAGGCCTTGGGAGAGTCAAGGGAGGTGATAAACTCCCTCGCTGACAGGTCCTCGCTGGCCAAGGCTCCCCCTGCAGCCCCAGCGCGGGCCTGGGGGTCGGGGACCAGGGCTACATAGTAAAGCAGAAGACCTCCCCTCTCCTCAAAGAAGGCCGAGGTCAACTTTTTCTCCAGCGCGGGGTGAGGAAGGAAGGAAGGACGGGACTCGGGGGCCAGGGGAGGGGGTGAGGTCTGCGGGGGCGGGTGGGCGGGACGGCAAGGACAAAGGCCCTGAGGCAGGAGGGGGTGATGCATGTGACACAGGTGTAGGGTCACCCCTGGGCTGGGGTCCCTCCGGAAGGCTGACCGGAAGAGGAGGAGGGCCACGGGCAGGCCGCCAGGAGCAGGTCTGTGCGATGAGCCGCCCAGGGCTCGGCCTGCACCGGCTTCCTCCCACCTTGGGGCCTCCGTTCTTGGTCACCTCTGCCTGAGGGCGGCCCGGCCCCGCAGCAGCCCCCACAGGGCCAGAAGTGAACTTGCAGCTGTAGGGACTTCAGTGTGGCTGCTGGAGGACCACTGGCTTCCTGGCGGGCTTTTATCTCTTTGGGTTGTAGATGGGGAGCAGCCTTACGGTGACACAGTGGCAGGGCCGGGGCCAGCGGGGACTTCTAACAGAGGCGAGCGCGGTCCGGGCCCCACCCACACCCTGAGGCTCTGGCCAGGCATTTCTTCCTCACGGCAGCCCAGGGGGTGGGGGTCAGGCACACTCGTGACCCCCTTTCAGAGACGGGAAACTGAAGTTGGAGGACACGTGTCTCAGACACACGAGTACGTGGCATTCCGACGCCAGGCCTGGGGTAGTTGGGCATCCCAGGTCATGTGACTGGTGTCCCTCCCCGTCTCTGCGAGCACTTGCTGAGAAGCTGGTAACTCCTGGTGGGCACGGCCCCTTCGCGCCCCAGCCCTGCCCAGACCGGGCTCTTTGTGGGGAGGCTGCATGGAGAGAGGGAGCAGCTATCGGGTGGGGAGCTCTGTGCCCGCCCGCAGGGGACTTGGCCTCTATGAGCCTCTGTCTCCCCATCTGGGATGTGGGGGGCCAGTCCACATTCCCAGGACAGGTAGAGCTAACGAAGACAGACAGGCATCGGGAGCTTCGTGGCTGCTGCCCGATCCGTGATGGGAGTGGCAGCGTGGGTCCAGCCGTCCTCTCTGCCCTGAGAACCACAGCAGCAGGTCTGTGAGCTTTATGACAGTGACTGGGTCCTAGGTGGAGGGGGGTGGAGCCACCCACACCCGGTTCCCGTGGAGGGGGCAGGGGGGCAGTGCTAACAGGAAAGTGAATCAGGAAGGTTGCAGAACGGGAGTCTTCATGGGAAAGGCGGGAGGGCTTCTTGGAGGCAGTGGCTTCTGAGCTGGGTCTTTAATATGAATGGTTGCTTGCCTCATAGACAGGGGGGCGAAGGGCCTTCCAGGAGAAAGGGCAGTGGGTGCAGAGACCCGGAGGTGTGGCAGCCTCCGGCAGGTCCAGAACTCTGAGGCTTGAGTGTAGGATGCCCCGGAATGCAGGGAGGGGGCATTCCTGACGAGCCTTGAATGCCGTGTCCAGGCCTTGGGCTGTATCTTGAGGACAGTGGAGGCCTCACAAGACCCTGATCAGGGAGGTGACTCCCTGACTTGGGGCAGTAGGGAGGCAGGGCCGGTGTAATAGGTCCAGGCACGCAGGGAGGGGCCCTGGCTTGAAGGGAGGGGAGGGGTGCTGTGGAGATCCAGGTGATAGAAAGGGATCAGACTTCAGGATAGATTGGCTTTGGAGGACGAGGGATAGTCAAGGATAAATTTTCACCAGATGTTTACCAGCTTCTCCTTCGAGCCGGGTGCTGGGTATATAGAGGCGAGTCACGAACAACGCAGGACCCTGGGCTCTAGGGCTTTGTAGATGATGGTGGCAACAAGTTGATCAAATCACACATAAACGTGTGGTTACACACGGACAAGTGCCGTGAAAACTGGCAACAACACGTGATCTAAAGGAGGTAAATGTGAAGTGGGGGAGAAGCAGCCAGCAGAAAGGGCGTGTACAAAGGCCCTGGGGCCGGAGGCAGCTTCCCCATCCCCAGCGGGACAGATCACGTGAGCGTCCAGTGCTCAGGGATGCCAGGAGCCGGGAGGGGGCACCGGGAAACCCACAGTGAGCGCCAGGCTTGGACGCATCAGAGGGTGGGACTGGTGATCAAAGGGTGTGCCCGGGAATAGAGGGTTCGAGAACACAGGAAGGGGAGCAGAGTGTGGGCAGGCTACACGAGACATCCTGGGGAGGTGACTGGGAGGTGCCTTGGTGACTCAGGCCCAGGGATCTGGGGAGGCGGGGGCTAGGGCTCGACCCCAGGAGTGAGATGGGAACGGAGGCTGTGGTGTGGACAGGGTCCCAGGAGGACAGCCTTGTAAAAGCCAGCACCTGCTTCTGACCGGGCCCTTTGCTGTCCCGGGCGCAGAGCAGGGTGGGCTGCTGGGAGGAGGCAAGGCAGAAGGGAGGCCTGGGAAGGCGGGGAGGGGGTCTCGGGGCCCCGATGACACCTCTTTCTTCCACCTGCAGCATCCACAACGGGGTCATTGCTGTCTTCCAGCGCAAGGGGCTGCCCGACCAGGAGCTTTTCAGCCTCAACGAAGGCGTCCGGTGAGTGGCCCCGTGTCCCGTCCTGGGCCTGTGAGCGGCGGGGAGGCCGCGGCCACACCCTGGTCCCCCAGCCACACCTGAGATGCCACCCTGAAAGCCACGGTGGGCAGTGACCCCTGGGCCACCGTGTGCGCCTTGACTACGGGCCCTGGTCGTGTGGCTTTTGAGCCCGCTGGACCTTCACCCCCACCCGTCCTGAGGGCTTTCTCTTCGGGGGAAGCAGGGTGGGACTTGGACAGCGGCTCAAGAGAACGCCCACATGCCCCGCTGGTTCTGAACATCACGAAGGATATTATCCTGTTAAAGAGGAAGGACCCACCTGTCTAATGACGGGAGTGTCGTTCCCGGAAAGGCAGTTACCCGGCCGAACGCCCCTCATTTCCTGTGAATGGCCAACCAGCGAGCACTGGTGAGGGAGCCCGAGACAGACCAGCCGCTCAGAGCTGCCGCTGTGGGCCGGACACCATCGTCACTTGCGGGGGATCCGCAAGGCCAGCCGCGTGCGTCCTGCTTTGTGATGGAGGAGGCTGAAGCTCAGAGAGGTCAAGAGACTTGCCCAGGGTCACACAGCTGCTCAGGGAGGCATTTCCTACCGCTGTGCCCTTCCCTTCCCTTCCCGCCCTGTCCCCGTGCCACCCTGTCCCCGTGCCAGCGTCTGGGAAGAATAGGCAGCCCAGGTCTTCATCGGCCCAAGGTGGGAATGAGGGACGATAGGGACAGGGATCGTTCGTGTACAGAGCACCCCAGCTGAGTGGCAGGGCTGAGGGGACCCTTACAGAGAGGGAAACTGAGGCCCAGGGAGGGGAAGGAGCAGCCGAAGTCACAGAGTAGGGGCTTGTTGCCTCTCCTGGGCCCCGTCCGTGTGACCCGGCCAGGGGCTCATCTGGCTGCTACGGGTGGGGCCCCAGGAGCCCGTGTTCCTCACCACGCCCCACCCCCCCCCCCTTAAGGAAACAGGAGTTCGTAGGAAGCCTGAGGAATCTGCTGGATGTCTAAACAACAAAGCAAGGGGAGATATTTCTAAATCCAGGAACAAGCCAGCCAGCGAAGGCCCCCAGCACGTCCTTGCCCCCCCCAGTGGCCTAGACAGTGGTCACGATTATCTGGCTCTCTGTTGCCTCCGCCTCCCCACACAGGGACTGTACCTCCAGAGCATGCGTCCCTGAGCCCAGCCCTTGGGGGCTGTCCCAGAGCAGGCGGCCTCTCGAGGGAGGTGGGGGGAACAGACAAGTCCCCCAGGGCCCTAGGCTCCCCTCTCCAGCCCCAGAACCCTTACTGAGGCAGCCCTGAGGGGTGGGCACTTTCTCGTCTGCATTTTCCAGATGAGGAAACTGAGGCACAGAGATCGCAGGTTGCTCGTGCTCACGGGGCTGGTCAGTGGAGCGGAGACTCAGGTCCCTGACCCCAGGGCCTGTGGGTCCCTCGGGCCTGCCCCCCTGCCCGCCCCACCCCCATCTCTTCCTTTTCTCCGTCACGTGGCCACATTAAGTCAAGTGAATTTAATTATGCGTGATATCCGTCGCCGGTCATTAGCTTTGATCTCAGGAGAGAGCCCTGTGACGGGAACCATTGATCGTACCGTCACCTGAACGTCCGCCTCGGTTCTCGTGGCTGGGAGTGAGATTGGGGTCGAGGGGGGCAGGGGGCGCGGGCATTCCCCGGCTGTGCCCAGGCATGGCCAAGTCCAGAGACGGTGAATAGTAACAAGACTCTGATGTCTGGCCGTGACCGTTTCTTCCCTGTTTTTTACATATGTACATATATATATATATTTTTTTTTGACATGTCATTCCCTTTTTTTTAATGTTTTTATTTTTGAGACAGAGAGAGACAGAGCGTGAGCGGGGGAGGGGCAGAGAGAGAGGGAGACACAGAATCGGAAGCAGGCTCCAGGCTGCGAGCCGTCAGCACAGAGCCCGACGCGGGGCTCGAACCCACGAACCGCGAGATCGTGCCCTGAGCTGAAGTCGGATGCTCAACCGACTGAGCCACCCAGGCACCCCTATTTATTTTTATTTTAATGTTTATTTATATTTGAGACAGTGAGAGACAGAGCATGAGTGGGGGAGGGGCAGAGAGAGGGAGACACAGAATCGGAAGCAGGCTCCAGGCTGCGAGCCGTCAGCACAGAGCCCGACGCGGGGCTCAAACTCACGGACCGCGAGATCATGCCCTGAGCTGAAGTCGGACGCTCACCTGACTGAGCCACCCAGGCGCCCCGACATATCATTCACTTTTTAAAAATGCACAGTTGAGTGGTTTTTAGCATATTCACGGAGTGGTGCAACCCTCACCCCTGTGTCATTCCAGAACGTTTTCATCACCCCCGCCCCCCCGGCCCCTGGCAAATACCAGTCAAGTTTCCATCTCTATACCTTGGCCTTGGCCTGTCCCGGACGTTTCACGGAACGGAGTCGCGCAACGTGCGTGCGGCCTTTTGTGTCTGGCTCCTTCCGTGCAGCCTGGTACCTTCAGGGCTCGTCCCCGTCCGAGGCTGCCACTACGTCATTCCGTTCATGGCCGAGCAATACCCCCTGCTCGGGAAACCGCGCTCTGCTTGTCCGCTCACCACTGATAGATCCGTGGGTCGTGGCCACCTCTGGGTTGTCACGGACGGCGCCGCTCTGAACGCGCCGTGCAGGGTTTGGTGTGGACGTGCGTCTCCGCCTCTCCCCGGGGCGCACCTGGGCGCGGACGGCTGCATCGCGTCACTGCTGTGGTTTGAGGAGCCACCGGCCTCCCGCCGCGGCAGCCACACCAGCTTCCTTCCCGTGAGTTGCGTCTGAGGGCTCTGCTCCACCACCTTCTCCCGGGGGGGGGGGGTGGGGGGGGGGATCATTCTAACAGCGCTCGTCGGGTGGTGGGGGGGGAGTGCTGTCTTGTGGTTTGGGCTCCTATTTCCCCGATGACGCACGACAGGAACATCACGTGCCCGTTGGCCATTTGCGTATCATCTTGGGGGGAGATGTGTCCCCGCGTCCCTGGCCCATTTCTCAGTGGGATCGTTTATCTTTTTGTTGTTGAATCGCAGGAGTTCTTTATATATTCTGGATCTAGACCCTCGCCACGTACTGATTTGCACATCCGTGCCCCCATCAGTGAGATGTTCGCTCGTGTTCTTGGTAGTGACCTTGAAGCCCGCAGGTTTCATTTCGGCGGGGTCCGGGCCGCGGGTCTAGCCCTCGCTCTTCAGTGGTTCCTTTGACCGCCTTTCTCCTGAGGCCCCCCCAGCCGGACACGTTTTGCATGATAGTTTCTCCAGATAGAGAATAAGTCACTCTGGGTTGCAGAGGACTCGTGCTTAAGCACCCAGACCTCTTTTTACCCCACTTCGGATGGCATTGCCCCTGCAGGACTCGTGCAGCCCCTACTTTCCTTTTCTTAAGTGTTTATCTCTTTTGAGAGAGCGTGGGCACAGGGGAGGGTCTGAGAGAGAGAGAGAGAGAGAGAAAGAGAGAGAGAATCCCAAGTAGGCTCCTCACTGTCCGTGCAGAGCCCAGTGCGGAGCTCAGACCCACGAACCTCGAGATCACGGCCTGAGCTGAAATCAGGAGTCGGACGCTTAACCGACTGAGCCACCCCGGCGCCCCGCAGCCCCCCTTCTTACACAGTCAGGCCCCCGGTTGCCCTGGTTGTGCTCAGCTGTGCAAGGCCTCTTGCCCCAGGCCCAGCAACCCAGGCCGCTGTACATTCTGCATTCCTTGTGCCTGCCCTGACCCTGCAGCTCCTGCCAGGGTGACTGTCTGGGGCAGCCTCTCCCCCAACATTCGACGGAACAGCTACTGGTGTGCCTGGGGCCAGGGGGCTCGTGGAGTCCTGAGGGCCGTGCGGGAGCCTGTGGGCGCTTGTGGGAGGGAGCTCGGCCACCTGCTCTGGTCCCAAGAGGCCCTCCAGACCTGCAGATCATCTGGCCCAGCCCCAGCACCTGCACGAGGTCCCACTGGCCCTGCGGCTCCCAGGAGCCAGCAGACCTGTCTGGACAGGGTGGCCGTGGCCGCGGCCCCTCAGACGACACCCAGGCTGGTCCCCCTGCGGCGCCTTCCCCAAGTGGTGTCCCAGGGTGCAGAAGCCGCCCAGAGGCTCCCCTGTGGGTACAGGAGCAGCCTAACCAGCAGGCCCCACGGGACCTCACCACTTGCCCTCCCCCGGGCCTCAGTTTCCACATCTGTGGAATGGCCATGGTTCCCTTCGTCAGCAACCAGGAGAGGCGATGGGCACAAATTTGGGGACGCTCGGCCGGACGTGCCCTTGGGCTCATGTAGTGGGTCAGCAGCGGGGCAGAGGGTCTGCTCCGCCCTGAAGGAGACCATTCGTTTGTTCATTCATTCATTCATTCGTTCATTCATTCATTCATTCATTCATGTTCATACACACTTCCACCAGCGATGGGCCAGGGAGAGGGCGAAGAGGGCTTCACTGAGCACCTGCTGTATACATCAAGGGTGAGCCGTGCCCTCACTTGACAGCCTGGGCCCTCCTGCTCTACCTTCTGGCGTGTCCCAGGCCCCAGTGAGGGTCCTGGAGCTCAGTCGGGGGAGGGGCTATCTGAGAAGACTCAGCCCTGGGCCCAAAACAAGTCCCTCCCTCCTCACCCTTTGCTCCCTGGCCCTGCCCAGAGCGGCCCCTCGTGTCTTGCGTGTGGTGACCTTGAGACAGACACCGAGGCTGGACGTGGGGGGGTTCACACCAGGAGCTGAGGTCACATCTGGTCCTTGGAAACCCAGACAGCTGGGAGGAGGTGGAGGGGCTGGGGCTGAGGGCTGGCGACAGAGGGTCACCTGGCTTCACACGGGTCAGCACCCCGTCCCCTCGCTGTCCCGGCAGAGCTCAGCCTGCTGAGCGCCTCCGCTGCTAACTTTACAGCTACGCGGGGACGGCGTCGGGCTGTGACGTAGTGTGGGTCCCGTACTAAGAGAAGCTGCCCGCCAGGGGCGTGGGACAGGGCCCTGGGGCTGCCTTTGCTCTGAAAGGTAGGTTCCTCGTCCATCCTGTCCAGGGACGCCAGCCCCACCTCTCAGGCTGTTGAGAGCTTAGGTCTGTGCCTGGCCTGGCTGTGGCTCCCGGGAGCTGTCAGGAAACGTGTCCCTCCCTGTGCCCCCGGCCCCATCTCTGCTCCTCTGGATCCCGCCCGAGCCCCAGGCACCAGGGAGGACAGCCGGTCAGCTGCTGGGGTGCTAGCTACCCCCCACAAGCCACCTGTCCTCTGTGCGTCACTTAGCTCCCGGGCCCCACCCCCACTGGGGGGCAGCCAGCCCTGAGCCGGGGTCCCGTTTTCAGTTCCACTGGGAAGGTAGAATGTAGCCACCCCTAAAAGGCCTTTGAGGACCAGAGCACCTACTTAGGTGGGGGGGAGGCAGGCGAGTTCAGTGCCCCCCAGGCGTGCCCGCACATGTGCACACACAGCTACAAGGCCGAGAGGAGAGGTGAGGTTGAGCGTTGGGCCTACGGTTGCCATGTTCCAGGCTGTGCGTGGTGTGGAACGGGACGCCCGCCGTTCTCTCTGCCCCCAGAGCGGCTCAGTGAATTGTCAACGTATGTACAAAGGACGAGGTTTGGATCCTAAGTCGGTGTGTCCTGTGTGGCCTCGGACAAGTCCCTTGACCTCTCTGAGCCTCCTTTGCCTCACTTGTAAAAGGGAACCATAGTCAGCACCTACAGCGGGAGGAGAGAGTCCAGAGGGTGCGGGGCGGCGAGCTCCGGGGCCGGGCAGGCGGAAGAAGGGGTGAGCCGAGTGGTGGAGGCCCAGCACGGCCGGGGGGGTGGTCTCCCCGAGAACGTGAGAGGTGCTCGCCCTCCGGGGAGGCGTGGCAGGTGGCGGCGGGTGTGTAAAGAGCCACAGCTGAACGCCGTGGAGGCCTGAGGCCCACCGAGCCCCCGCAGGGCTGGGGCAGGTGGGACAGGCCGGCCTCCCGCTGCCCAGCCGGCCCCTTGTCCCCACCGCGTGGCCTCTGAGTCCTGCTGCCGCTCACTGTCGTGTCCCCTCCTGCCCGCAGGCAGCTGCTGAAGACGGAGCTGGGGTCCTTCTTCACGGAGTATCTGCAGGTGGGTGGTCTGTGCCCTCCAGGGGGCCGGGGGTGCTTTCCACGGTGGCCAGAAGGGCCGGGGTCACCTCCTCTCGGTGGGCGTGTGGAGCACGGGCTTTCCGGGGCTCTGCCGCCCCTTGACTCGGTTTCCCCATCTGTGCAGCGTGGATTGTCGTGAAGGTTAACGGCGACGGGCAGGTAAAGTATCAGCATTCGGGGTCGTTACGGGTTGTGCGCCTCCTGGAACACCGGCCTTGGGGGCGCCCAGACGTCCGCATTTGGGTCGCCGTGTGGCGTCAGCAACGCGAGGCCTCTGTGTCCCCGGCTGTGCCTCAGTTGACATCCGTGACACCTCATCTGGCCAACAAGCCTGCAGAGTCACGAACACATAGAACCGCCTGTCCAGGTCACCCAGCCAGGAGGGGCCTGCAGAGGGCCCCCCCTTCCCGTGGGTTCAGGGCTGCTCTTCTCATTGAACAGCTTTGCCGCGGCGTGATTCCCGTGCAGCGCCCCCGTTTAAAGCGTGCGGTTCGGGGTGGGGGGGCTCCTTGTCCTCCCCTCTGGTTCCAGAGCCTCCCCAGCGGAAGCCCCACATTTAAAAATAATTTCTTAACGCTTATTTATTTGTGTGGAGAGAGGGAGACGCAGCATCCCAAGCAGGCTCATCCCATCCGTGCAAAGCTCCCGACGTGGGGCTCAAACTCGCGAACCGCGAGATCGTGACCTGAGCCGAGGCCAAGAGTCGGACGCTTAACTGACTGAGCCCCCAGGCGCCCCAGGGGCCCCACGTTTCTAAACATCCTCCGTTCCCTGCTCCCCGCAGCCCCTGGCAGCAGCCGTCTGCTCTCTGTGCCAGAATGTTCCTATTCTGGAGAGTTCGTGTCAGTGGCCTTTCGAGCCTGCTGCTCCCGCGAGCACGGCCTTAGCGAGGGGCATCTGTGTTGCGTCCATTAGCGCCCTGCTCCTTTTTCCGGCCAAATAACATTCCACTGCGCGGAGACACCCCGTTTTGTTTGTCCTCCGTCCGTCGGTGACACTGGTTTCCACCTCCTGGCTGTTGGTGGTGCTGAGGCCACACGGTGTCGTTCTCGGCCAAGACCCCGGGGGCAGCGTGACCGCGTGCACCGCGCACTTTGGGCCTCAGGTCGCTGATGGCGCTTCACGCGCCAGGACGTCCGGCACGGGGGCCCCTCTTGCCCGAAAGGTCTTCCTTCGCCGTGGGATGTGAAGGCAGCCACCCGCCCAACTCGGCTTGTCTCTGAGGGGTCCCCGCGGCCACCTCCCGTCTGACCAGCCCCGACAGTTGTCACTGCCCTCCAGGGGCGGGTGGTGAGCTGACGTTCACCCTTGGGCCTCAGCTGTGGCTGGGGGACTCCCGGGGGCCTTGCCTGCCGGCCCCCGCCCCCCCCCCTCCAAAGCAGTGACGGCATCTCTGTGTGTGGCTTTCAGAACCAGCTGCTGACGAAAGGCATGGTGATCCTGCGGGACAAGATCCGCTTCTATGAGGGTGAGTCTGGCGGCCCCGTGGCGGGGACCGGGCGCCCGGCCACCCTCCCGGCTGGTGTGGCCGCTGGGCAGCGTGACGTCGCCGGCCTTTTCTGTGCCCCCCGGGCTCTGGGTGGGAGGGCAGGAGAGGCGGGAAGGCCACCTCTGACCCCAGGAGGGGACCTTACTGGGGAGAGCGTGTGCCCTCCCACGAGCTGCGAGAGCCCGGGGCGGCTGAGAGCCATCGGGGGAAAGGCCCTGCCTCCCCTCGCTGCCCCCGGGGCCTTCTGCCGCCAGCGAACCCCGTCCCAGCAGCCCGGAGGAGCCCCAGTTTGAGGACCAGGGAACTAGCTTAGGGCAGAGGTTTGCCCTGATGCTCCTGAAGGGGGAGGCTGGCAGGGGGCTGCTTCCTGGCTGGGCACAGCTGCCCTGTGGGGCTTGGGGGGGCCTCAGCTTGGCCCTGGGCCTTCCAGACGAGTTTTCTCTTTTAAAGTTCACACCCACCCGTGAGACCTTCGGGTCCTTGTCCCCTTCACGGCTAGTGGCAGCTCAGTGATGACAGGGGCTCCGTCTGCAGCCGCGCTGGGAGCAAAGGGTGGGGGCAGGTTTGAGCCCAGGCCAGCCCGGCCCCGGCCCCCACGAGCTCCAGCCGGCCTCTGCCTGGCCGGGGCCTCAGCAAGCAGGGAAGGGTCTTCAGGCTCCCGCGCCCTCGGCCTCGGGGCAGCCACGACGCTCGGCCTCCTTGCAGGAGAGAATTGGCCTAGGGAAAGATGGACTAACGGGAGGACCCGGCCAAACCACGCCGCCTTTTCCAAGGCCAGTTTCGTTCCAGGCCCTGCGCCGAGTTCAAGCCCCAGGAACGTTTCTGAGCACGTTCCGTGCACCAGGCACCGGGCACGTGCTTCCTCTGTGCCGGACTGTCCTGAGTGTTTTCCGGCTACCGATCCGTTGGGTCTCCCGACGACCCTGCGAGAGAGCCGTCATCGCTGCCGCCGCTGCACAAAGAGGGAAACCGAGGCACCCAGGCCTGCTTCCTGGGCCCACGCTGCTGCCTCGGTTCCCACTCTGATCCTGGAAAGAAGGGGTGCTAGCCCATTTCGCAGAGCAGGACGCCGAGGCCAGTGGCCTGGTGGGTGCTGGCTGAACTCAGAGCCGCTTGTCCCCCGGTCTTCCTGTACCCCCTGCTTCTATCGGGCGGAAGCTTCGGGGCAGGAGCCCGAGAAGGGCCACCAGAACCAGTCGAGGGGAGGCGGAGACAGAGATCGCCAGAGGTTTAGGCTGGCTTCCTGGAGGAGGCAGCAAAGGAAGCCAGCCGGGCAGGGCAGTGGGGGTCTGGCGCCGGGCAGAGATGCCCTCCCACGCCCGTCTCCTTACTCGGCACATTCCAGCGCGCTGTGCCTCCCACCAGCTCCGGACCAGGGGAGCTGGGATCCTCAGAGAAGAGAAGCTTTGTGCGGCTTAGTGGAGTCGTGCCTGGAGCGGCCGTGTCCGCCAGGCCACCCAGCAGGGGAGTGCCGGCCCCAGCCAGCCTCCCCAGGCCTCGGGGGCAGGCATGGAGCCCCAGTCCGGGGGCCGCAGGGCCTGGCCTCCAGTTCCCATCCAGCCCAGCTGGGGACACAGACACGGACCGGAAGGTGGCAATTCAGTGTGAGGACTGTCAGGGTGAAGGGAAGCTGTGGGGAAGGAAGAGTCCGTTCCATCTTGGCAATCAGGGAGGGCTGCACGGAGGTGGTGGCCCTGGAGTCAGGCCTCAAAACGTGGTCCGTTCGGGAGGACGTTTGGCCCCTTCAGTACGTACCGTGGGGACAGCAGCTGATGCCACACCCTGAGGGTCAGCCTCTGGAACCCACTCCACCCGCCCCCTGCCCCCATGTGGGTCCCAGGGGAGCTCTTCCTTGAGACCCCTCCCTGTGGCCAGCCATGTCTTCACCTGTGCCTCTGCTGGAGGAGGATGGGTGGTCTCACGCGGGGTGGCCCCAGGACCTTGCTGCCTACCTCCCCCCCCCGCACTCCCTCCGGCCTCCAGTGAGGCCTTGGACGTCAGCTCCCAAGCGGAGAGAGAAGCAGGAAGTCCGGAGGGACAGCCTGGAGGGGGAGTCCCTCTCCTGGGCCATTTCTGAGGGTGTGGCTCGGTGGTCTCCGCTGCAGCCAGGACAGTCCCCTGAGTGGGCAGGCACGTGAGACCTCCCCGGAGGGGCGCAGGGTCTCCTGCAGGCTCCAGGCCCCGTGTGTATGAGGACACCCGTGACGCCCGCCCTACGGAGGATCACGCTGGGGTCCCGCAGCAAAGCAGAGCAGGGCCCCAGCGCCGTGCCGCCTGACTCTGCCCACTGACCACCCCGTCACCACCCCCCTCCCCCGGCACCCTTAGATCCCAGCGGAGAACATGGCCAGTGGGCGAGGCCGTGCTTCCCGGCCCCTCGTGCCCTCGTGGGGCCCGGAGTCTGTGTTTTACGACATCTGCCTTCCACAGCATTTCCGCCCCGTGGGCTGGAGGACGGCCCGCGGACGCCGGCCTGGCCGGTGCCCAGAGCCACCCCACGGCCGGCCCAGGGAACTGAGCCGTCTTTCTTCTTGCCCCCAACGGCGGGGACCTGAAGGGACCTCTGGAGGGCAGGGCTCCGCAGAGCTAGGTGTGGGCCCCCAGGGAGGGTCAGGAGCCGGCCGATTGGCCGTGCACAGAGGCCACGCCACCTCAGCTGGGTGGGCTTTCCTGGGGCTGCCCCCTCCCAGAGCCCTACGCAGATTTGGGGGCTTTATGGGCGGGGGAGGGGTGGGGCCCGGAAACCAGAGAAAGTAAGGAGGAGCGGCAAAGGCCCCTGTCCAGCCCCCTGGCTCCCGTGGAAGCGTCCAGACAGCCCCACGTGAGCAGTGCGGTCTGGAAAACCAGCCAGCATGTGGCGCTTAGCCCTCCCGCCCAGAGACACCCCCACACCCCGTTTCTCCGCAGCCGGTCTCCAGTCTGGCTCCCAGGGGGTTGGGGGGAGGGGGTCCCACCAGGCAGAGGCTTTGGTGACACATCCCGGGGCCTGCTTGTCTGAGACCCCGCAGCCGTTCATTCTCACCTTCCGTCCAGTCCAGGCAGGGGGGCTGAGGGCTCAGCGCTTTGCACTTGCTGGGGGAGCCCAGAGCCGGCTTGGGGACACCTCTGTCTTCAGCCTCAGGGGCTGTCCTCCCCGAGGATGGATGCTCCTTCCCCGGGGCTGGCGGAAATGCCCAGAGCTTGGCCACATGCCTCCTTTCCACCCCGAGGATGTCAGTCAGCCTGGCCAAACCATCCTCCTAAATCAGCTTGGATGGCACCTCCTCCAGGAAGCCCTCCCTGCCTGGTTCTCTCCACTTCCTCTCCTGCCTGGGGCATGTTGCTGCTCTTGGATGTGGTCTCCCTGGCTCCCCGGATCCCACCTCAGGCAGCCCGGGGTGGCAGGGACCCACGGCCTGAATCTCTTGGAGACTCCGACTCTTTGCCCGTTGAAGTCACCCCTTCTTTTTTTTAAAAAATTTTTTTTTCAACGTTTATTTATTTTTGGGACAGTGAGAGACAGAGCATGAACGGGGGAGGGGCAGAGAGAGAGGGAGACAGAATCGGAAACAGGCTCCAGGCTCTGAGCCATCAGCCCAGAGCCTGACGCGGGGCTCGAACTCACGGACCGCGAGATCGTGACCTGGCTGAAGTCAGACGCTTAACCGACTGCGCCACCCAGGCGCCCCGAGGTCACCCCTTCAATGGACAGATGACTGTGCTCATAGCTGTCGTTCAGGGTCCTGCTTCCGTGTCCTGTGATGAGTCTGGGGACCTTTGAGGCTCCTCTGGATGCCCATCGCGGGCTCTGGAAACACCTGCATGGGTGGATGGATCCCCCACCTGCTTGAGGGTCACTGTGGGAACCGGACGGGACTGGGATGTGCGCTGCGGCTCCTGTGGCGGGGGCGGGGGGGTCCTGTGTGGGCCTGGGGTGTGACGAGGGACCAGGAAGCAACAGGCAGCACTAACCAGCACTTTCTCTGCCCCAGGCCCCGTTTCAGCCCATCTCATCCCTGCAGCCCTGGGAGGTGGCCCTTTCACTGTCCCGTTTTATTACTGGGGAGGCTGAACGGTGGACTCCGGGCCACGGAGCTGCTGAGTGCTCTGTGCTGTCGACCTGGGGGCGGGGGGGGGGGGGGTGCCTGCGGGGTCTGACAGGGCCCTTTCAGGGTAAGCGCAGTGACAGCTCCCTGTGCCCCCAGGACAGAAACTGTTGGACTCGCTGGCGGAGACGTGGGACTTTTTCTTCAGTGACGTGCTGCCTACACTGCAGGCCATCTTCTACCCGGTGCAGGCGAGTGGCCCCTGCGGCTGTGGGACCCCCAGGGCCCGGGGGGGAGGGGCGCGGCCCGTGCTGGCCTCGCTGCAGGCCCCCCGGCCCGGTGATGGGCAGGTGCCTGGACCTCCCAGAGCCTGTCTCCCACCCACAGTCTGGAAAGAAGGCCGGTCCCCCCCGTCCGGGCCCCGTAAGGCCCTGAGCAGCACGGAGTAGGCTGTGCCCAGCACACAGTCGGGGCTCGGCCAGTGACGGCGACCCTCCCCTTGCCTGAGGAAGCTGACGGGGCCCTGTCTTCAGGACGAGGGTCATCCAGGGAGGAGGACGGGGTGGAAGGGGCCTGAGGGCCGGTGGGGCCACGGCCCCGGGTCTGGCCCCAGATGTGTGGACGCGGAGGGAGGCGGGGGTCTCCCGTGACGGCCGCCGGGCGGGGCGCACCGTTCTGTGTCTGCAGGGCAAGGAGCCGTCCGTGCGCCAGCTGGCCCTGCTGCACTTCCGGAACACCATCACCCTTAGCGTGAAGCTGGAGGGGGCGCTGGCCCGCACCCACGCCCGCGTGCCCCCCGCCATCGTGCAGATGCTGCTGGTGCTGCAGGTGGGCGGGGCCCCCGGGAGGCCACTGTTCGCTCCTGCGTCGGGGGCGTTTGGGGAGGGGGGGGGCAAGGCCAGGCTCCCCAGGCCCAGAGCATGTGACCTGTCAGCAGGGGAGAGGGAAGCGGGAGGGGCCCAGAAGGTGTGGGAGGAAGGGGGGAGTTGAAGAGAAGCGGAGCCCGGGAGCGGGCACGGGCCCACAGCTGCGCCTTCACGCCCCTCCCGCCCCGCGACGGTTCCAGACGTTTCCGGGGCACGCGGCTTTTCCCCGAGAGGGCAGCTTTGGGAGGGGGCCAGCAGCTGGGGGCGAGTGGCCTGGCCGAGACAGCAGAGGATCCGGCGGGCCACCGACAGCCTTTACCGCAGACAGGGACTTTTGCAAACCGCTGCGCCCCAAGCCCCGTGACAGGCACGGCACCCCACAGTTTGCCGGCTCACCCTCCAGGGTGACAGGACGGAGGCAGGCAGCTGTCAACCACCCCGTTTCACAGGTGGGAAATAGGATCCTCGCTTGCCCAGAGCCAAGAAGGCCTGGCCTCACCCACGTCTGACAGGCTCTGAGGTCCTGTTCTTCCGCCTCGCCCCCCACCCCCACCGTGCACGCGGGCACCCTTGATCAGGGTCTGCGAGGTTGGTCCCGGGGTCCCGGGCAGCCCAGCCCGTGCGGATTCCAGGGCAAGGGAAGGGCGGATGAATGTCGGGGTTTGAAGGGTCCCAGCGGCAGGTGAGAGCTGGTGGTCGTCCTGGCGGCCGAGCAGGATACGGGACGGGCCCGCCGCCGGGCTTTTGAAGGGTTTTAGGTTAGACCTTGGCCGGTGGAAGCAGGGTGTCTCAGCCTCTTTCTTCACCTGGGTGACACGGTGGAACCACCTGCCTGCAGGGCAGGTTCCAGGATGAGGGGGAGAAATCAGATGTAAAGCCCTCTGTGGTGCTTCTGGGAGCCCGCGGGGGCCGGGCTGGGATTTGGGGCCAAGACGGAGGTCCCACCTGGATCCCGGCACCCAGGTGGGTGGCCAGGCTGGGGCGGTGCTGCCCCCTGGTGGCCCGTGTGCCTGACGCAGCTTCCTGGGCTTAGCCCCGTTCCCCCAGTTCCTCCTGGCCTGCGCTTTGAGCGACCTCGTCTCACAGCCCCAGTGAACTCTTCCCAGATAGATCTGAAGACACAAATGCTGGTTAGCCTGTGCTGAGGGCCTACTGTGTGCCCTTTGCTTCACCGGCAGTCAGTCCCTCCCCCCCCCCCCCACCGTTGCTGGGGCCAGAGGCAGTTCTGGGGAATGTGGGGTCCCTCGTGCCCATCTAGATGGCTTATGGGGTGCCCATGGAATCCTGCCCCCCAGACCTTCGGTGTCTGTAGTGATGGCTCCTCTCTCATTCTTGATGTTAGGAATTTGTGTCTTCTCTTTACTGGTTGGCCTGGCAGGAGGCTTAACGACATTACGGACCTTTTCAAAGAGCCCGCCTTTGGCTTTTTCTCTGTCGGTTCCCTGTTTCGGTCTCATTGAGGTCTGCTCTTACTGTTTCTCTTCTTCTGCTTCCTTGGCTTCCTTTGCTTTTCTTTTTCTGGTCTCCGCTTAGATGGCTGACTTTCGGGCTTTGTCTCTTCTAATAGATATCCGTTCGAGGCTACGCTCGCCCTCAAAGCACAGCTCTCGGCGCATCCGGTAAATGTGGATCTGTTTTCATTTTCATTTGTTGCCAGTCGTTTTAAGATATTTGTGAAGCTTTCTTCTTTGATCCACGTGTCATTTAGAAGTGAGGGAGTTTCTTAGTCTCCACGTATTTGGGGATTTCCCCCAGTTATCTTTCTGTTCTTGACTCCTGGTTCAGTCTCGCTGTGGTCCGAGAGCAGGTATTGTAGGATTTTTTTTTTTTTTAATCCTGTTAAACTTGTGAAGGTGTATTTTACGGCCCAGAATGTGGTCTGGCTTGGCAGATGTTACGCATGGGCTGGAGGAGAACACGTGTGTTCTGCCTTCGTTGGGTGAAGGATGGCGGTTAGGGCCAGTCGATCGGCTGTAGTGTTGAGTTCGATGTGTCCTTCCCGAGCTTCTTCCGGGGCCGGTCTGTCCCTGCGTGAGCACGGGGTTCCCCCACCGAGGGAGCGGACTAACTCCCGCGACTTTCGCCTCACACCATCTGACGCGCTCGTCGGGCGCAGGCACGTTAGAGGTGGTTACGTCGTCCCAGAGACTTGACCGCTTCATCGTGGCATAGCGACCTTCTTGACCCCTGCGGACTTTCCTTGGTCTGAAGTCCACCCTGTCTGAAATCAGCTTAGCTGCTCCGGCTTTCCTGTGACTGGCATCGGCGTGCAGGGCTCTTTCAGCCCCTTACTTTTAATGTGTGTGTGGGTTTCTGGGGGCAGCATGTTGCTGGACTCTCTGGCTGTCTTTTGACACGTTGTGTCCAAGTGTATCTTGTCCTGTGAGCAACTGGCAACCCCCTAGAAGAGAGGCGTCTGCTCCCGTGGATTCAGACATTCATTCGGCAAGCACTCACTAATGGCCTCCCATGTGCCAGCCCTCTGCCTCGGCTGCTGGGGGCACAGAGCTTGCCCCCCCACCACTCTCCGCATCAGCAAGACCAAGGCTGTCCTGGGGGCGGCCGCCTTCCTCAGGTTTTGGCCCTAATGGAACCGGAGGGGGTAGAGATCCCTTCAGAGCTCTGGACAAGGGGGCTCAGGGAGGAGGTGGACGGGACCTGGCCGGGCCGGCAGATGAGGGGCAGGGCTGGCTCGACCCGCTCTGCCCGTAACGCTCTATGGGTTGAGGGCAGGGGGCCCCAGGGCATGGGCTGCCCTCGCTGGGGGAGGTCAGCTACTGTCTCTCCGAGGGCTCCCAGAGGGAGGAGACTCTATCCCAAAGGGCAGAGCTCGGAGTGCTCAGCCTGGCTTAGCCACCGGGCCCGTTCCCACGGGACGTCACATGCTTTCGGACCACACCGGCTGCTGTGCACAGAGGGCAGGCTCTGGGGTGTCGAAGCAGGAGAGGGACTCGGCGGCCCCAACTCGAGAGAAAGGGCTGGGGAGGGGGAGATCACTGTGTGCCCTGCGATCGGGGCAGAGACCCCATGGGAATGGGGAGGAGGGACAGGCCGTTTGTGGTGACCTTTGAGCGGAGGCTGGCTGGGCCACGGAGGCAAGGAACAGGCCATCTAGTGACCACCTGCCTCCCTCCCTCCCTCTCTTGCAGGGGGTGCACGAGTCCCGGGGTGTGACCAAGGACTACCTGTGTCTGGAGACGCTGATCCAGAAGGTGGTGTCGCCCTACCTGGGCACCTACGGCCTCCACTCCAGCGAGGGCCCCTTCACACACTCCTGCATGCTGGGTAGGGCTTGACTGGGCCTGGGGCGGGAAGCTGGGCGATCCCTGGCCCCGTGCACCTCTGCCCAGGGTCCAGGCCTCCCAGTGAACAGACGGCCAGAACCACACCCCACTGGGCATTTGCTTTTCGGTCATGAGAGCACGAGCCCCGCTATGTGCCGGGCCCCGGACCCACTAGGGCCTGGGGTCCCTCCTTCAAGAACTGAGGGGGGCCCGGCAGGCAGACACCGTGTACGGTGATGCGCCGACCCCCCTGAGAGCCCCACAGGGGCCTCCGTGTTCCCATTGGGGTCACATCTGTGCTCAGTCCTGAAAGTCGAGACTGGCCGGCAGAGGCCGCGGCATGTGCAAAGGCCGGGAACCCGAGAAACTTACCTTGTTTGCAGAATCGCAGGGGAGGAGGAAGGGGGGAGTGAGGCTGCCTGGCTTCGTGCTCCTTTAGCAGAGGGGGCCCGCTGGTTCATTCAGCTCTGTAAACAGAGTGGCTCCTATGTGCCGGCCCCTGTTCTTGGCCCTGAGGGATCGGCAGAGACCAAGCCCCACCCACATGGGCTCTCGCCACCAGGGAAGGCAGACCAACGACTAAACAGTCCCCAGAGGAGTCCCCAAGGTGACCCATACCCAAGTGATAAGAGGCCTGTGGGTGGAAAGCCCAGGCCAGACTGGAGGGTGACGGCTGAGCTGAAGGACCAGGAGGAGCCAGGCCTGGGAAGAGGTGCACGTAGAGCGTCCTGGACGGAGGGGGCAGAGGCACGAGGGCCACAGGGAGGAGAACTTGGACCCTGCCCCGCTAGGAAGGAGCCTCCGGCTCCCGCCCCGGAAAGGCCACTGAGCCGCTCGCCGTGCGCAGTGCTGCCACCTAGGGTTCACTCCGCGGAACTGCAGGGCCCCGAGTGGGAGCCTGAGCTCTGCCCACCTCCCCCTTCCCACCCCCGCTGTCCTCTCCTGCCCCCCCGCCCGGGGCGCCCACCACACTCGGAATAAAACCTCAGCCACGACCTCACGTGGAAAGGCCTTTTGTCATCCTGCCTCTGTCCTGGCATTTCACCACTTCCTGACCTATGGCCCACCCACGTGGGCTTGTCACCCCCGCCACACACACACACACACACACACACACACACACACACACACGCACACTGGGACTCCTCCAGGCAGGAGCTGAGTCTGCCCTGGAAAGTGCTGGCTAAGATTTTTGACTGCACAGGTGAGGAAACTGAGGCATGTGTACCTTTGAACCGAGCAGTTGACTTGAGCACCCCCCACCCCCCGCTCCCTCCACCCACCCCTGCCCAGCTCCTGCCCATCCAGGGTGAGGCTGGGACTCAGGAGGGAAAGGAAGGCGTCTCATCGGGGCAGACGCAGTGTCGGAGCTGGGGTGGGAATCCGTGTACCCCTCCCTCACTTGCCAGGCTGCCCCCGCAGAGGGGTGAGGTGGGGCCGGGCCGGGGATCTGCACTCACTGGGCTTTTCCCCGCGGCTGCCCGTTCCTGCAGAGCTAAGCACACGGCAGGTGCTGGCGAAGGAATGGCCTGGAACACACAGGTGCCCCTGTTTCCCGAGTAGACGCCTCCCGCCCTGACCCCTCGTCTGCCTGTCTCTGCAGAGAAGCACCTCCGGCGTCGCTCCCGCTCAGGGGACGTCCTGGCCAAGAACCCAGTGGTGCGCTCTAAGAGCTACAACACCCCGCTGCTGAACCCCGTGGCAGAGCATGAGGCCGAGGGCGCGGCTGCTGGCGGCCCGGGCATCCGCAGGCACTCGGTCTCCGAGATGACGTCCTTCCCCGAGCCCCAGGGCTTCTCCGGCGCGCCTGGCCAGGGCCCCACCGCGGCCTTCAGACACTCTCCGGTCCCCCCGTCGGGGCCCTGCCCCAGCAGACTGTATCCCCCCACCCAGCCCCCTGAGCCCTGCCCAGACCCGGCCCGCGGCTCCCCTCCCTCCTCCAGCCCGGAGAACCTGGTGGACCAGATCCTGGAGTCCGTGGACTCGGATTCCGAAGGGATCTTCATTGACTTTGGCCGGGGTCGGAGCTCTGGCACGGCTGAGCTCGAGGGGACTGGGGACCGGCAGAGCGTCGTGTGAGGGCCTCGCGTCTTCACCGACCCCGTGTGCGTGTGCCTGTGGGGTGCGTGCGTGCGAGAGGTTTTTTTTTTTTTTTACTCCGTCCCGACCCGACCCGACCCGACCCAACCCGTCCGCCACGGCCCCCGGCCCTTCTGCCATTCCTGAGTCTTTGCTGGAAAAACCGTCACCGCCCCGGCCCCCAGCCCCACCCCATGCTGGGTTGCACGGGCCGCCAGGGGCACTGGTCAGCCACGTGTGCGCGGGACAGACACGGCCACTCTGGCCCTCCGGCGTCCCCATCCACAGAGACTGTGAATCCTGTGGCTCAGCCAGGCCTCCGGAATGACTCCCAGAGCAACGGGGGGGGTCGGTGGCAGACCCCCCTCCCCCTTGCCCTCACCTCAGGCCACGACGTGACCTCCTTGTGCCAGCCTGTCCCGGACCCTCCCAGCAGGGCGGCCGCGGGCAGGAAGAGGATAGAATAAAACCTGTCTGCCCCCATCCTGAGCTCGTGTCTGCGACGCCAGGCCCCAGATGTCCTCCCGCGGTCCCCACCCTCAGATCTCGCCCACCACCCGTGCTGGGACCACCCCTCCCCGCTCCCAGAGCAGGGGGGTGGTGGGGGGTCTCCTGTTGCCTCGTTTCTGTGTCCCATCCTGACAGCGGTGCCCCTGTAGGAGGAGCTGGACAGCCTCAGGAGTGGCTGGGACCACAGCGGGTAGGGGCACACTCTTAAAGGGTCAGGGGTCGGCGTGGCCACCAGGGGGCGAAGGGAGCGTGGGGTTTCTCCTGGGTGGGGGGGGGGGGGATGTTTTTGCACCAGGTTAGAATCCGACCCCCTGGCCCCATTCTAAGGACCCACCCCTCCTGGAGTTTTCTGCTAGAGGTGGGGTGGGGAGTGTCCCATGAGCACATAACAAGGGAGACCGCCTGGTGAGCAGTCCTAACGGAAGGGGGACTGGGGACCCCTGGGAGTCAGGTGGTCAGGGAAGGGAGGCCAGTGCGGAGTCACAGGAGCTCCCCGCCCGCGGGGATCCGCTGGAAGAGCCATCCGCATGGACAAGTTTCTCCCACCTGCCGGGAAAGACCAGCCAGGAGCCCCTGGCTCGTGCAGACGTGGGGTGGGGCGGAGGAGCCCCGAGGAGCTCAGTCTTGTCACTTGTGGTACCAGAATGTGCCTACCACCTTCGCAAGGTGCACAACCACTTAGCACTCAGAAGGTGCTTTAGGAACAGGTAGGGCTCAGCCGGGCAGCTGGGGACCAAGAGAGTGACCCCAGCCTCCGGGGAGCTGGGCTCGGGGTTGGGAATTGGGCCGGAAGGCTGTCCCTGGTCCGAGAACCAAGGAGAATGGCCGTGCTGCTCGGCCGATGGGGCTGAGATCCCTGAACTGCCCTCCTTGGCTCCCAGCTCCTACATGGAGCTCGGGACAAGCTCGAGACCAGCTAATGTTGGGGTGGGGGGTGGGGGTGACTATTATCAGCAGGGTCCCCTCAAAGCAGAAGGGCCCAGCAACAGGCAGAAATGGCAGGGACCTGGCTGGCTGGGCTCTGCCCTCACCGGGGTGCTGGGCCCCCTGTTCTGCCCCCACCCCCTAGCGATGACCTCCTTTGTGGGGGTCTGAGCATCCCAGGCCCCTGTGGGCTCCAGTGGCATCTGCCAGCACGTGGGCTCATGGTCAAGTGTGGGCACTCTGTGGGTGTCCCTGAGCTCTGTGACAAATCCTGCCCCTGGGGGGTGGGAGGGAGGCCCCGTACACCAGCCAGTGGTGCCTCACCTGCAACGGAGAGACTGAAGCCCCAGGAGGATGGGTGCTGAGCCTGAGTCCCGGCGGGATGGGTGCTGAGCCTGGGTCCTGAAGCAGTGGAGGGCTGCTTCTGCTGGGGCTGCCCCCATACCCCCCTTGAAAGGAGCTGCTCATCACGTGGGCCTGGAACATGTCCACATGTTCTACCCAGCCTTTTTTTTTTTTTAATGTTTATTTTTGAGAGAGAGACAGAGGGTGAGCAGAGGAGGGGCAGAGAGAAAGGGAGACACACAATTCGAAGCAGGCTCCAGGCTCCAAGCTGTCCGCACACAGCCCAATGTGGGACCCGAACTCGTGAACCGCAAGACCGTGACCTGAGCCGAAGTCGGACATTTAACAGACTGAGCCCCCCAGGCACCCTGTGTTATACTCAGGCTTGTTCAAAAAATATTGAAGGTCATCTACATCAAAACATCTTGTTATAAATTGGTGAATTACATAAGAAAAACCAGGGCCGAGCGTTACATAAATTAGGATAAATGACCAGCTATGGTAGCCCCCCCCCCAAATCCACAGAATGTGTGGGCCTTGGCCTTAGATGAAACACTGGTGACCCCCCCCCCCCCCGAGAACCAAACTTTCTTACGATGAAGGTCGCATCCCTGACCGGGTCTCACTTTGGCCGCCAGGGAGCTCAGGTCAAGCCCCAAGGTTGTGTCTGCCCCTCACACCCCAGCCCGCACCCTACGTCCAGTGTCTCCCCCTGTTCCCTCCATGGGATCTGGCACTGAAATTTCGGGGGTAGAATCAGGGGTCGTGGGACCAGAAGCTCATACAGTGTGGGAGTTTTCTTTAAAAGCAGACTGGAGAGAGATTCCAGTTGTGGAAAAACCCGTACATCTGCAACACCGTACCCCCTGGAAAAGACCTGAGTCCAAGAGAGGCCCCCGGGCGTTAGCCTCATGACTTCCTAGGAGACCTGCTCTGACAGATGAGTCCGTGATCGGTCTGCCCCTATGAGGAGGCCACCTGTCCTGTCCCCAGCCACAGGTCAACGAATCTGTTGAATGAGTGAAATAATTGGGATCTGTCAGCAGCCTCCCCAGGGAACCTTCTCCAATGGAATGTATTCTATGCATCCCCAGGGCTGGGGTTTAAGAAACCTTCTTAAATGAGGTCATGATCTCACAGTCTGTGAGTTTGAGCCCCTTGTGCTGACAGCTCAGAGCCTGGAGCCCGCTTGGGATTCTGTGTCTCCCTCTCTCTCCGCCCCTCCCCTGTGCACCTTCTGTCTCTCTCTCTCTCTCAAAAACAAATAAACATTAAAAAATTTTTTTTCATTCATCTCGGGAAACCAGGGCCGGGGTCCCACTCTGTCTCAGGGGGTCTTGAGTTGGTCCGTGTGACTCCTTCGGGCGTCCGGGGAAGCCCAGGGACACTTTTCTTAGAATAGTTTTTACAACAAAACACCTAAGATCCCGAAGGAAACCTCGTCTGTTGAAGCAGCATTCGACACATGTTTGAAACAAGTCAATGGGAACATCCACGCGTGTCCGTGACCGCATCAGCTGCCCGATCTCACGCAGGTCCCACGCAGACTGGGAGTTTGGAGGGGCCTGGAGCAGACGTGACTCGTCGGGGCATCGACCCCCCCCCCCCCCCCCCCCCCAGGCTGTGACGTGAGCATCTCTGATCTCTGCCGGGGACAAACCTTGGGGGCTGCTCATGAGGCGGGGCTTTGTTGACCGGCGGACGGGGGAGGGGGGGGCGGGGCTAACTTCCACCCAGAGGTCAGAGGTCAGGTAGCCGAAGCAGAGCTGCTGTTGCTCCTCCCCGAGCTGTCGCCCCGAGTTTTATCTGCAAGCAGCTCAGGGGGCCTGGAGTAGCGCTCCAGACCCTACAGTTCACCTCCAAGGGCAGGAGGGACACCAGGCCGCCCTCCCCTGCGGGCTCCCCACACCCGACTCCCTCCATGTATGTGCAGCACGTGCACACCCATACACGCACATGTGCACGCCCACGTACGTGCATGCACGCACATGTGCATACACACGCACGCCTATGCGTGTGTGCGCACGCGCGTGCACGCCCACGCACGCGCCCGTACGTGTGCGTGCGCGTGCACGCGCACACGTGCACACCCACGCACGCACCCGCTCTGGGCCAGCGTCTGCTCGGTCCTCCCGTCCCCGTCCCCCATCCCTGTCTCCGTCCCCGCCCTACCTGACAGGTGGCAGCGGCTCCACGAGGTGGGTGTGAGACAGGCCGCGGTCCCTCGGCTCTGAGAATGGCGGCCCCGGGAACGCTGTCCCAGCTCTGTCCCACTGCGGAGCTCTGGTGGCCGCTGGCCCGAGCATTTGGGGACGGGTCGTGGGACCCACGGCTGGGGGCCTGCACCCCCCGGGGCCTGGCTCAGGGGTTGCCCGTGTGGCACACGTCTGCGGGCTGAGCTGAACGGAAAAGGATCCTTTCGGAGGAGAGACGTCCAGGCCAGAGGGAGCCTTGGATCCTGTTCTTGGGAAACGGAGACCCTGCGGTATTCTTGGCCCCTCGTCTACCATTTCCTTCACGTCGTCCCAGACTTCAGCTCAGAATGCCACTGGCGTTTCTCCAGGGCGTCATTGTAGGCTGGGGCACGCTGCAAACGCAGCGGTCACCTGTGGGGCGCGCAGGGAGCGCGCGCGCACGCACACGCACGCACAGCCTCCCAGCCTCACCGGCAGACGGGGACGCGCGACCCAGTGGGGTATGCTCAGCCCGCCGAGCGGTCCCCTTCAGCTGCCGCCGCCGCTGCTCCCGACAGCCAGGACCCCCACGCAGGGCCCGCGCCTGGGGAGGGGGCTGCGCTCGGCTTTCATCGCCGCCCCGTCACGCGGAGGACCCGTGCTCCCAAGGACGCGGGTCCCGCAACTGCACACACTCACAGCGGCCAATATGCTCCCCTCGCCCCCACGGCAGTCCCAGAATCCACCACCCGGGGCCGTGGGAGGCCCCTGATCTTGTGTCCCAAGGGCCAGTCCGGGCTCCCCTGGCCGCCTCTTGGCTGAGGGCGGGGAACGGAGCTGCCCCAGGAGGCCCCACCCCTGCCACAGCTGGCCACGCGTCCACTCCTCCCACTGCTGAAACTCCCCTCCTCTCCGCCTCTCCGTGGCCTCTCCGTGCCTCCCCGAGCACGATGCCCCGCCCTCCTCCAGCCCCGGGCTCCAGATCCGGAGCCCCGCGCTGGGAAGGCTCTCTGGCTTGTCCCCACCGTGGTGTCGGTGACCTTCCCCGGGTCCGAGCTATTCCGTCTTCTCTCTCAGGCACACGCACACCGACAGGCACTTGCGCTCGCATGCACGTCCTTGCTCACACTCGCACCCCCGCGCACACCTGCAGGTTTGCACGCACTCGTGTGGCTCTGGGAAAGCAGCCTCCCCCCCCCCGGGGGGGGGGGGTCGTGCACAGGAGGGTCACACATCCTCCGACCACCTCCCGTCGCCCCCAGAGAGCCCTCCTCCCGTTGCCACCTGAACAAAGGTGTGGAGAAACGGTCGTCCGAGGCATCTGTCCGCATCTGCCGTCGCAGCTCCTGCGGCCACAACCAGTATCACAGGCTGCGGGGCTGAAGCCGCCACCCAGGAGCCCCGGATCCCACTTCCTATGAGGCACCTAGAGCCATCACGCTCATAGGGGCAGAAAGTAGAAGGGTGGTCGCCAGGGGCTTGGGAGGGGAAATGGGGTGTTGGGAGGAGAGATGCAGCGTCGCAGGGTGGAAAGCGTTCGGCCGCTCACACCGCACAATGAGCGTGCAATGCGCACTTAGGAGGCGTTGTGAAGGGGGCGCCTGGGGGGCTGAGGCGGTTAAACATCTGACTCTTGGCGTTGGCTCAGGTCATGATCCCCTGGTTTGTGAGTTCGAGTCCCGCGTCGGGCTCTGCGCTGACAGCCGGGAGCCTGCTTGGGATTCTCTCCCTCTCTCCCTGCCCCTCCCTCCTCCCTCTCTCTTTCTCTCTCTCAAAATAAATAAATAAACATTTGTTAAAAAGGAAATGGTTATGAAGGAGGAAGGATGATGGATGGAGGTGGAGAGGAGAGGAAGAAAGGAAGGGAGGGAGGAAGGAAGGAAGGAAGGGAGGGAGGAAGGGAGGGAGGAAGGAGGAGGAAGGAGGAGGAGGGAGGGAGGAAGGAAAAGGGAGGGAGGGAGGAAGAGGGAGGGAGGAAGGAAGGAAGGGAGGGAGGAAGGAAGGAAGGAAAGGAGGGAGGAAGGGAGGGAGGAAGGAGGAGGAGGGAGGGAGGGAGGGAGGGAGGAAGGAAGGAAGGGAGGGAGGAAGGGAGGGAGGGAGGGAGGAAGGAAGGAAAGAAGGAGGAGGGAGGGAGGAAGGGAGGGAGGAAGGAAGAGGGAGGGAGGAAGGAAGGAAGGAAAGAAGGAAGGGAGGGAGGAAGGAAGGAAGGAAAGAAGGAAGGGAGGGAGGAAGGAAGGAAGGAAGGGAGGAAGGGAGGGAGGAAGGAAGGAAGGAAAGGAGGAAGGAAGGGAGGGAGGGAGGAAGGGAGGGAGGGAGGAAGGAAGGAAAGGAGGGAGGAAGGGAGGGAGGAAGGAGGAGGAAGGAGGAGGAGGGAGGGAGGAAGGAAAAGGGAGGGAGGGAGGAAGAGGGAGGGAGGAAGGAAGGAAGGGAGGGAGGAAGGGAGGGAGGAAGGAAGGAAGGAAAGGAGGGAGGAAGGGAGGGAGGAAGGAGGAGGAGGGAGGGAGGGAGGGAGGAAGGAAGAGGGAGGAAGGGAGGAAGAGGGAGGGAGGGAGGGAGGAAGGAAGGAAAGAAGGAGGAGGGAGGGAGGAAGGGAGGGAGGAAGGAAGAGGGAGGGAGGAAGGAAGGAAGGAAAGAAGGAAGGGAGGGAGGAAGGAAGGAAGGAAGGGAGGAAGGGAGGGAGGAAGGAAGGGAGGAAGGGAGGGAGGAAGGAGGAGGAAGGAGGAGGAGGGAGGGAGGAAGGAAAAGGGAGGGAGGGAGGAAGAGGGAGGGAGGAAGGAAGGGAGGGAGGAAGGGAGGGAGGAAGGAAGGAAGGAAAGGAGGGAGGAGGGAGGGAGGAAGGAGGAGGAGGGAGGGAGGGAGGGAGGAAGGAAGGAAGGGAGGGAGGAAGGGAGGGAGGGAGGGAGGAAGGAAGGAAAGAAGGAGGAGGGAGGGAGGAAGGGAGGGAGGAAGGAAGAGGGAGGGAGGAAGGAAGGAAGGAAGAAGGAAGGGAGGGAGGAAGGAAGGAAGGAAAGAAGGAAGGGAGGGAGGAAGGAAGGAAGGAAGGGAGGAAGGGAGGGAGGAAGGAAGGAAGGAAAGGAGGAAGGAAGGGAGGGAGGAAGGAGGGAGGGAGGAAGGAAGAGGGAGGGAGGGAGGAAGAGGGAGGGAGGAAGGAAGGAAGGAAAGAAGGAAGGAAGGAAGGGAGGAAAGGAGGAAGAGGGAGGGAGGAAGGAAGGAAGGAAGAGGGAGGGAGGGAGGAAGGAAGGAAAGAAGGAAGGAAGGAAGGAAGGAAAGGAGGAAGGGAGGGAGGAAGGAAGGAAGGAAGAGGGAGGGAGGAGGAAGGAGGAAAGAAGGAAGGAAGGAAGAAGGAAAGGAGGAAGGAAGGAAGGAAAGGAGGAAGGGAGGGAGGAAGGAAGGAAGGAAAGAAGGAAAGGAGGAAGGAAGGAAGGAAGGAGGAAGGAAGGGAGGGAGGAAGGAGGAGGAAGGAGGAGGGAGGGAGGAAGGAAGGAAGGAAAGAAGGAAGGAAGGAAGGGAGGAAAGGAGGAAGAGGGAGGGAGGGAGGAAAGAAGGAAAGAAGGAGGAGGGAGGGAGGAAGGAGAGGGAGGGAGGAAGGAAGGAAGGAAAGGAGGAAGGAAGGAAGGAAGGAAGAGGGAGGGAGGGAGGAAGGAAGGAAAGAAGGAAGGAAGGAAAGAAGGAAAGGAGGAAGGAAGGAAGGAAAGGAGGAAGGGAGGGAGGGAGGAAGGAAGGAAGAGGGAGGGAGGGAGGAAGGAAGGAAAGAAGGAAGGAAGGAAAGAAGGAAAGGAGGAAGGAAGGAAGGAAAGGAGGAAGGAAGGGAGGGAGGAAGGAAGGAAGGAAGAGGGAGGGAGGGAGGAAGAGGGAGGGAGGAAGGAAGGAAAGAAGGAGGAGGAGGGAGGAAGGAAGGAAGGAAGGAAGGAAGGAAGGAAGGAAGGAAGGAAGGAAGGAAAGGAGGAAGGGAGGGAAGGAGACAAGAGGAAAGACCTCCTCCCTCCCCTCCCTGCAGCAGTCCTCTTGGGGAGTGTGGAATGCCCCGTGCTGGCTCCTCTGTTGAGGCGCCAGTGGAGAGGAGCATCATTCCAGTGGGCACTGTGGTCCCCGTGCTCCAGGAACGTCCAGCAGTGGAGTGGGCAGTAACCTTGGGGATTCAGTGGAGCACCAGCCTGGGGTGCACAGGGCACAGACTCAAGCCCCTGACCCCATGATGCTCTTCTGGGCCCTGGCTCCTGAACACACGGAAGGCCCGTACCTCCTTGTCTCCCGTGGTTGGGGGGGGGGGGGGGGTGGGGGCACGCGAGCAGCTCTGGCCAATGCATTGCGTGCAGAAGGGACATGGGACGCGTCGGTTGGAGCCGGGCCCCTTCTCTGCCAGGTGGAGACTCTCCAGAGCTCGCCTTCCCTCTGCCTGGTGACCGGTCGGATTCCAGATGGGACCGCTCCGGTAGGTGGGGTCCTGGGGGCTGCAGACACGTAGTGTGAATGAAAAGGAGACCTACGTGTGCGTAAACTCCTGAGACCGGGGGATGTTTGTTACTGTGGTGAACCTGGCTCAGTCTGACCGACACACTCCTCTTTCCCGAATCCTCTACAGGAGTGGGGAGAAGGCAGAATGGGGGATATGCTGTTTTATATGTATGTGTAACGCATGCCCTCATCGGCAGAGCCGGGACCCGGGGTTCTGATCCTGAACGGTCACTAACTTCCTGTGTGATATCGGGCAAGTCCTGTATCCTCAGTTTCCGCATCTGTAGCGAGGACTTTTCAAATGCAAAATTCTGCGACTGGTGATATTTCTTTGCTTGTCCACGCACTATGGACACACGCAGAGCATGGCTATAAGACCGTGAGATCCTAGACACCAGCGTCCCTGATTAAGTAGCCCCACGCAGATGACGGTGCGTCGGGCAGACAAGTACTTAACGGGTTTTGACCTGAAAGTGATAATGGCTTTGTAACAAACGGATGGTCTTAACCCCAAGAACGCTCTTCCTCGTTGACTGATGTGTTTGCTTAGAGCTCAGAGCTGCTTGAACAGGCTGTAAAAAGCTATAAAAATGTAAAGTCTCATCCACATCGTGGCGAGAAGAATTTCTCTTGCTGACATTTCTCTTTTCACTGCGAGGATTTATGTCAGCCTGGCTTTGGTGGGGGGAGAGGAACATGAGCTAGGCTGTGGGATCGGGCAGGGCTCTTATTTGCAAGCAAGCAAAGCAGATTCTGGCTGGTTGTGGAGAAGCAGTCCATTCAAGGACGCTGCGAGACCCCCAGCGTTGTCGGGACGTGGGAGAGCCAATGTTGACGTAATGCGCCTTCCAGGAGCAGTGCCTCGACCCCCCCCCCCCCAACACACACCTGATGAGACAACAGCCGCTCCTGCAGCCACTGCACCGGGACGCCCCCACTGGGATGAGACGCTCCCCCTGCACAGAGATGCTTCCCCTGCACAGAGATGCTCCCTCTGCACAGAGATGCTCCCCCTGAACAGAGACGTTCTCGCTGCACAGAGATGCTCCCATCGCACAGAGATGCTCCCCCTGAACAGAGACGCTCCCCCTGCACAGAGGTCCTCCCACTGCACAGAGATACTCCCCCTGCACAGAGATGCTCCCATCACACAGAGATGCTCCCCCTGCACAGAGATGCTCCCATGACACAGAGATGCTCCCCCTGAACAGAGACGCTCCCCCTGCACAGAGGTCCTCCCACTGCACAGAGATACTCTCCCTGCACAGAGATGCTCCCATCACACAGAGATGCTCCCCCTGCACAGAGATGCTCCCATCACAGAGATGCTCCCCCTGCACAGAGATGCTCCCATGGCACAGAGATGCTCCCATGGCACAGAGACGCTCCCGCTGCACAGAGATGCTCCCCCTGCACAGAGATGCTCCCATGGCACAGAGATGCTCCCATGGCACAGAGACGCTCCCGCTGCACAGAGATGCTCCCCCTGCACAGAGATGCTCCCATGGCACAGAGATGCTCCCCCTGCACAGAGATGCTCCCATGGCACAGAGATGCTCCCATGACACAGAGATGCTCCCCCTGCACAGAGATGCTCCCATCACACAGAGATGCTCCCCCTGCACAGAGATGCTCCCATCACACAGAGATGCTCCCCCTGCACAGAGATGCTCCCCCTGCACAGAGATGCTCCCACTGCACCTGAAGAACCCACAGCTGCCGCCAATCGTGTCCCAGGTACTTGTAGCCACTGCAGCCTCCCCCACCCCCCACGCTGAACATCGCGCAGCTGCCCTTTCCACTGCAATGTACCCCAGGGCTGCTTCCTCCCCCCAGGCCCACATCACAGTGATGGAGCCTAAGTCACTGTCTGGGCCCTGGTTGCAAAGCAGGCTCTGGGTAAACCCGTTGTCTGGCCACACTGGGCAGAGAGACCAGTAAGATCAGGAATCCCAGTGTGGCGGCGGCATGTGAAAGGTGCCAGGGTCCGGAGGCCACAAGCAGCGCCCCATGCTGACGCCCTCCCTGATGTCAATCAACTAGGGCATCAAGAGTGTGGCCTGCTCAGTTGGAAATCAAAAGGATTTCGATTGCTGGGTCCAAACGATTCCAGAAGACATTGCGGAGCACGGATGGGTTGCATTTAGTTGGCAGTAAGTGCCAACAGCCACGTGCATTTGCTCGGAAACGGAAGCGGGGTGTGGGGGGGGGGGCACCTGCGAGGAGGCCGGGGTCAGGAGGCCGGCGGGAGCCGGCCTGCGGAGAAGCCCCTCCCCTCGCTGGGCCTCAGGGTCCCGGCCCTCGAGGCTGAGGCGTGGGACGCGTTCTAGATCCCTTTAGGCTCAGCCCGGCTGCCTCGCCCACGCTCAGCAGGGAAACTACCCTTTCGCGGTTTTAATAAGGTTCAAAGCTGAGCGAGTCTTGGCTCAAGCAGCTGCAGGGAGAGTTAATTTGGGAGAAAACAAACGTGAAGCCTAAGACCTTGGACCGAAGGATCTTTATTTCCTCCTTCCTTCCAGCTCTCCAACCCCCAGTGCTTATTAATGTGGAATTTGCTACTTGGGGGAGAGCCAACTCTGACTTCATAAACATTTGTAAGAGCAAATTTAATAAAGCCGGGAATAATGCCATTCAGATGTAATTCCTCCGTTTCACATTATTATTCTTCCTCTTCTATTGCCGGGCGTTTGAAATGCACGGAGTTATTGTTATAGCAACAAAAGGAAACGAGGGACTGGTGGCTTGCCGATTAGACGCACTTGGGGAAAAACAGAAGCGAGAACCTAACCGGGATTCACCTGGGTTTTACGGTTCCTTTCTGTTTCTCTTTCCTTTTACTATGAATGGTGGAACACACCTGCATTGTTTCCCTTGTAATCGGTCTGTGTTATTATTGCTCGATTGTACGAATCTTAATCTCACTAAGCTACAGTTGTGGAATTTGTAGGAGGTTTTCACAAACACAAATACGAGGAGGGTGGCCTTTCCCCTCCAGGCCTTAATACCATGAAATTATGGGGGCAATTCTGTCCAAAGTCGCTTTTAATTTTATTAAAAGTTTATTTATTTAAAATTTTTTTAAAGTTTATTTTTGAGAGCAAGAGCAAGAGCAAGAGCTAGAAAGAGAGAGAGAGAGAGAGAGAGAGCGCACGCGCGCGCACGCACGCGCACTAGTGGGGGAGGGGCAGAGACAGACAGAATCTGAAACAGGCTCCAGGCTCAGAGCCGGATGTGGAGCTTGAACTTGGGAACCAGGAACAGTAAGATCATGACCTGAGCCGAAGTGGGACGCTTAAGCGACTGAGCTGCCCAGGTACCCCAAGTTTATTTATTTATTTCAAGAGAGAGAGAGAGAGTGAGTGAGTATGCCAGCAGGGGAGGGGCAGAGAGAGAGGGAGAGAGAGAGAGAATCCTAAGAAGGTCTGCACTGTCAGCACAGAGCCCATCTTGGGGCCCAAAGCCACAACCGCGAGGTCATGACCCACGAGGAAACTAAGAGTCAGACGCCTGCTTACCCGACTGAGCCACCCACGCGCCCCCAAAGTCACTTTTTAGGACAGAAATCCTGCAAACTGTCCCCCTTGCATGGAAGACTGATCTCGCACTGATACTAAAAAAAGACGTTTGCCTTCCAAAACAGGAAGACAAACAGCACCAAGGCAATCCGATCAATCGGATCCAATTCCCCGATTTCACGGTCTTGTTTTGGGAGCCAAGTATTTGGTGTAGAAAGAGGCCCATTCCTGCTCCATCCAGAGGCTCAGACGTGGACGTGGGAGGAGTGCCACAGTCCCCTCCCCACGAGAGTCCCTCGTGAGCAGGACGGTGCTAATAAGAACCCGCAGGTGCACTGTGTCGGTTGAACGGGCCGGCCGGTGACGATCCTTACGGATTCTTTGCACAGAAAAAGGCAGCCGCTCGGGTGACAGGTGATGTAGCTGGGGCACAGGGGCACGGGAGCGCCTGGCTCTGGGGTCCCACACAGACCACGTTCGGCCACCGTGGCTGACAAGATCCAAAGGCAGAGGAGCGAGTGGTGGGTAAAGAACAAAGGAATTTATTTCAGTGAGGCGACACCAGGTAGGCAACAGACTAACGTCGCAAAGACTCTCTCTAAAGAGCTGAAAATACTTCCCGGTTTACGAAGGTCGGTGCGTCCGTGCAGGTGGGCAGTAAAGGCCGGCCATCGTCCTGGGGTCGATCACTCGGGGACTTGCTGGCATGAGGGCAGGTCCCTAATGCTTAAGGGAGTAATTTCGGTTCCCGCCGCGGGTTTCTTGGCCTGCAGGGTCTTTTGCCCGAGTTAAGAGATACGCCGGGGAAAAAAACTTAATCAGAAGGTACAGACCGAGGTCAGAACGGAGGCCGTGGAAGTCCTCTTTCGACCCTAGGAGGAGACAGAGGTTATTTCTTCATTCACGTTGAAGCTGGTGCCAACTCTGAGGCAGGCAGAGAGCAAACAGCCTCGTGGCCCTGGCTTGCCATGGGACGGAAACAACCAACATTTAGTGCCGGGCACTGGTCCTGTCTACACTGGTCCATATTCGCTTATTTCATGGTCATCGTTAGCAAAACTGGCAGGAAGCCTGCTGTCTCGACTTTGGGGACGATCAGGGCTTGGTCTAACTCCTTTCCCACTCCTGGAAAGGTTATGGGTCTCAGACTCAGCCAGTCAGAGGCCTTCCCTGTTTTTGTTTGTTTGTGTGTTTGTTTGCCAGGGTTGTCAGGAAACAAACTCTACAACTTGGTTAAACTGTGAGAAGATGCTTTGGGTTGTAAGAAACAGAAAACGCAAACTAGTTTTGACCATGAGAGAATTTCTTGGTGCATCTAACTAGCAAGCCCAGAGGCGGATCAGGCTTCAGGGCAGGTTTGATCCAGGAGCTCTGCACTGTCACCAAGGACCCAGTTCCTTGCCGTCTCTGTGTAGATCTCTTTGCCTCTATCTCTTTGTGGTCAGCCCCGTGTCTCTAGTGCACCAAACTTCCTCATCTGGGCTGGGGGAGAGAACAGGAGAAAGCAGGATTTCTTTTCCCCCAACTATCCTGCTGGACTGGCCTTCACTGCTCACCGTGGCATGAAGAAGGGCTACGTTGACGGACTTCCAGAACCTTAACCATCGCTGTTAAGAGGGGCGGTATTATTGCGGACTGGCCTCTGCAACCAGATCGCCCCCCTAGAGGTGGGGAGAGATCAGTACGCCTGACTGATTACCTTGGTTGCTGTATAATGGCTATCGGACAGAGCAGAGCCCGTCACACATGAGCCCAGAGCCACCAGCAGCTGGGCCATCGTCCGTGCAAGGCGGCCTGTCCCTCCCCACTCCTCCTTTCCCCAGAAGAGAGGGAGTGGGGCACGGGAGTTGGGGCAAGGCAGGGTCTCAGGAAAGGGTCCTGTGGATGCTGTGTTGGGGCAGATCAAAGGGGCCAGGGCACAGCAGGGAGAGGCTGCTGCCCGGAGCCACATGACAGGTGCTGGTGGCCTGATCTATTTGGGACGGTGTGGGGGACAGAAGTGGCGGCACCATCATAAAGTTTGAAGTCGGAGCTCTCGGGGCTTGCCGGGGGAGCACGTATGGGATGTGGGAGCTGGAGGGGAGCCAAGGATGACCCCGAGGGTTTGGACAGCGCCGGTGGGGAGTGAGCTAGGAAGCCCAGGAGAGGACTTGAGCCGCCGCTCAGGTCTCCACATGCAGATGTCAGGTGGGCAGTGACAGATGGGACTCTGGTCAGGAGATATGGGTTAGGGACCCTCAGGGTATGGACCACGTGGAAAGCAGGAGGCTGGATGAGATCAGAGGGAACGTAGGTGAAAAGGGGGTGAAGATTCGGCCCCCGGGGGCGTGGACCTTCAGAAATCAGGGAGATGGGGCAGGGGGCAGAGGGGAGACTTTGTGGTGCATCTGGAAAGGAAGTGCTCCCCGAATCAGAATGCAGTGACGCTGGAGGACCAGGCATCCGCTCACCTGGGGCCCTGGGCACCTCTGGGCGTCTCTGGGTCCCAGCCTGGGCCTTCCTGATTCTATGACCCCTGCTTCAGGGCAGGGACAGTAACCGCTCCCATGGGAGGAAAGGCAGCACTTGGCCCTGAATGACCCTTTGGGAGCCCCAAGTCTTGGTCACACTGCCTCCTCCAGGGAGTCTTCCGGGCTCCTCAGCTTGGGTCAGGGCCGTCTCTGGGATTGCCCAGCCGCTGTCTCCGTGGAGTTCTGAGCCCAGCGTGGGGTCCCCGCCGCAGTCCCCGGAAGGCAGCCCGGGCCCAGAAGACGCTTTGGGAGATTTTGTGGAACGTTTCCTCTGAGCTCCTCGTAAACCTCCCCGCCCCGCACCTCACTGTGCACATCCCTGATGCCCCTGAAGCCCCTCCCGCCCCGCCCCTCCCGGCCCCGCGGAGACCCGGCTGACCCCCCCCCTCTCCCCCTGGAGCCCGCGCCCCAGGAATGCGGCGGCGGCGGCGGCGGCGGCGCGCGGCCAGGGGCGGGGCGAGGGGCGGGCCCGGCGTGGGGGCCGCTTCCGGGGCGGGGCCAGGTGAGTGGGCCGCACGGCGGAGCCCAGGTGAGGCGCCGGCCGGGCCGTAGGCAGGTAAGGCCCCGTGTCCGCGGGAGGGAGTCCGCCTGTGCCTCGCGTGGGGACGCCACGCGGGCTCTGAGGGTGTGAGGCGGCGGCCGGACGGGGTGGGAGCTCGGGTGGGCGCGGCCACACGTGACCCGGGCCAACCCAGCCGCCCCGCCCCGGCCGGCGGGCGTCCCTGCCCCTCACCGCCCCACCCCCACCCCCACCCCCACCCCTGGTTTTCTTGGAGCGCGCTCCTCCCCCCCCTCCCTGCACCCATCCCTCCCCGCCTCTCCTCCCTCCTCGCCACTCCTCCCCCTCCCCGCCCTGCACCCCTCCCTCCCCGCCTCTCCTCCCCCTCCCCGCCCCGCACCCCTCCTTCCCGGCCCCCCTCCTTCCCTCCCTCTTCCTCCTCCTGCACCCCCTCGCCTTCTAGCCCTGCACCCCTCCCTCTCTGCTCCCCGCTTCTCCTCCCCCTCCTTGCCCTGCACCCCTTCCTCCCTGCTCCCCGCCTGCCTCCTCCTCTCCCTCTTCCTCTGTCTCCTCCTTCTTGCCCCCAGCACCCTCCCTCCCCAGGTCTCCCCCACTTTTGTGTTTCCGTCTGGATAGGCTGTCTCAGTTCACACTTGCCGCCCCCCTTTTTCCTTCCCTAATTCGGGTTCTCCCATGACGCAGGGTGGCACTTCAGGCACATCAGCCCCCCCTCACACCGAACCAGGGAGGTGGGGGGCATCTTTCCACTTCCCAGATGAGAAAACAGAGGCAGAGCAGGCGCTAGGCTTATTCAAACTCCAGGCCGCTGGCTGGGCTGCTGGCTGGGTCAGCAGGGAGGATAGAAGCCAGAATTAATGGGCCAGAAACAGATCCCCGGCCGGTCAGCCTCTGGAACCGGTTAGGGGAGAGGTCTTGGCTGCTTTCACTGTTCTCAGCCCCTGGCATCGGCCGGCCTGAGAATTCCCAGGGTCACTGACAGCAGCACTGGCTTGGGGGTCCCCGCTGCCTCGGGAGGTGTGTGAAGGCTGGTGGCTAAGGTCCCCGGAGAAGGCCCCGCGGAATCCTCAGGAAGCGGGGCACAGGGCTTCCTGTGAGTCCTAGTTTGGTGGGGTGGGCACATGGCCTTGGCTGTCTGGCCGCCACAGACTTTGAGGTTTTGTTCGCGTCAGAGGCTGGGCGGGTTCCAGAGGGCGCTGTGCTGTGCTCCAGCGTGTCTGTGAAAGGCAGTGTTGACGTTTGTCCAGGTAGAAACTCAAAATTTAAATTAAGACTCAACAGTAAACCTCCTTTGGGTGGTTTCTGTTGGCACTTTGGGGACCTTGTGTGTGAGTTCCTCCTTTAATCCAACGCTGCGGGGGGGCAGGGGTGAACAGGGACCCAGGGTACTGGCCCGAGCCCAGCTACTCCGTGTGGACAGCCATCTATCTCCACAGTCCCTGCCCACAGGGGACCCAGAGGGAGGTCAGTGGCTAGTGGGAGGTCAGGGAGGGCATCCTGGAGGAGGCAGCCATTGAACTGGAAGATGGATGGGAGGTGGGCAGGAAGGTATGCATGTTGAGGTCACCCAGAGGGTGGGGGATAATTCACCTGTAAGCTGGGGTGGAAATGCCTGTGGGGTACCATAGGTGGAGCCATCAGGAATTTACTTGGAAAACGTCACTGGAGTCATTGGAAGGTGACCTCAGCGAGATGTTTTGAGGTCTGGACGCTTACTTGATTAGACATCCTGTGGACCAACGGCATCTGCCTACTAAGCTGGTTCCAGGCCAAGTCAGTTGTGGGCACACCAGAGACGGTGGCTTCCGTTAAAGAGGGGACAGTAAGAGCTCAGACCACCCGGATGTCCCCCGGGGTGCTTGTCTTTCCCCACACCCAAGAACCCATCCCATTCCTTGATTCTAACCCTCTTTCAGGGATGGGGAAACTGAGGCAAGGAGGCTCGGGTGCCTTTCCGAGGTCGCAGGGCCAGTGAGTGAGTGGAGAGCCAGCTTTGATGCCCGCTGTGCTGTGGCTCCTTCCAGGGCACTGAGGTCTGCCTTCGTGGTGGGGACAGTCAGAGTCGGCTGGTGACTGCCCTTCCGATCTCGAGGAAATCGGCATGGCAATGTAAGAATGACGTGTTCAGTTTTTCAGATACATCGTTAAACGTTTCCCTCAGTCCTTAAGTGAAAACGGATGCTCAGAGAACACGTGCCAGGCGTATCCAGAGGCTCCCCGAGCCTCCTGGGGCACATTTGAGGGGAGCCCTTCCGGGCCCGGTACTGGGTGGGGACGGCCTGAAGATGCCCGGTGTGGGGCTCTTGCAAGTGACGTACCGCTCCTGAGTCCTGCCCCAGCGACCTCACGCGGAGGCCCCGGGTGCAGTCCAAGTTTCTGGGTCCCTGGAAGGCCGGAGACCCGGCTGGGTCATGGTCACCGTTTGCTGACCTCTCAAACAGGCTGCGTCAGCAGGCTGCCCTGCGGCTCAGAGGGAGTACGTGGGCACTCAGTGGGGGTCGGGTGGTCAGCCTGACTCCCCCACCTCCCTGACCCCCGGCTGTGTGGCCTGCAGCTGCCAACCAGAGCCGTAGCCACCCTGTGCCCTGGTGTCCCATCTGCAAAATGCAGACAGTGTTATTACCTACTCGTGGGGTCATCGGGGTGGTTAATTTGTGCGAAGCGCCTCCGAATAAGCTGTGCACCTTTGTAAGTGTCAGTATCCCTTCTGCCCACGAGCGCGGGAAAGCAGGAAGGGCGAGCTTGTGTGGAACCCGTTCCTGCCCTTGGCCGAGGGGCGGAGTGGTTCTTTCTTCAGTGACGCTGGACAGAGCCGAGCCGTGAGTTAGCCCAGTGACTGTCCATCAGAAGGAACTGGTTTGGCAGGTCAGGAGTCCAGAAACTCCAGGGGAGCTGTCCCCTCCCTTCCCCCCACTCAGGGTCAAATTAAAACCAGCCAAGAAAAGGCGGGCGGGAGGTAGGCTGTCTGGGCTGGCACGTTTGTTATCTCCGGGAGAGCTTTGGTGGTTGAAGCCGGGGAGGATTTTGAACCAGCGGGCGTGGGTGGGGCTTCTAGAAATTGCCTCCTTTTTTTTTTTTTTTTTAACGTTTATTCATTTTTGAGAGACTGAGAGTGAGCGGGGGAGGGGCAGAGAGAGGGAATCCGAAGCAGGCTCCAGGCTCCGAGCTGTCCGCACAGAGCCCGACGAGGGGCTCGAACCCACAAACCGTGAGACCTGAGCCAAAGTCGGACGCTTAACCGCCTGAGCCACCCAGGCGCCCCTGGAAATTGCTTCTTCTTTAGACCTTGTTCTCCGCTAAGTTCTTGTTGCTACTGAGGCTCCCGTAACTCCCAGGTCACCAGCTTCGGTTCTGTGCTGTTACAACACCTTGCGTTCTTTATTCATTTGTGTTTTCTTATTTATGGAGAACGTCAGGTATTCAGAAGTAAGCAGGATCCCAGCGTCAACCACGGCCATGCTGCAGCCAAGCCTGGCCTAGGCTCCCCCACCTGGGACCTCCAACCCACTCCCCCGCACCTACTCACCTCCTCTTTCCCTTTCTTACTCGTGTGTTATTGTAAAGTGGTCCCCAGACCTCAGACTCCGTAAATATTCCAGTATGAATCCCCTTTTTCAACACGACCACAGAACTGGTGTTGCACTTAAAACAACTAACACAGGGATGCCCGGCGGGCTCAGTCGTGGAGCGTGTGACTCTTGATCTCAGGGTTGTGAGTTCGACCCCCCACGCTGGGTGTAGAGATGACTTAAAAATAAAATCCTAGGGGTGCCTGGGTGGCTCAGTCGGTTGAGCGTCCGACTTCGGCTCAGGTCACGATCTCACGATTCGTGAGTTCGAGCCCCGCGTCGGGCTCTGTGCTGACAGCTCAGAGCCTGGATCCTGCTTCGGATTCTGCGTCTCCTTTCTCTCTGCCCCTCCCCCGCTCATGCTTTGTCTCACTCTGTTTCTCAAAGATAAATCAATGTAAAAAAAAAAAATTTTCTTAAATCCTAAAAAAAAAAAATAGACCAATTAGCATAATTCCATAATATCCGACGGCCAGTTAGTATGTGGATTCCCATTTGCCTCAAATATCTTTTTTTGTTGTTGTTGTTGTTTTTTAAATCAGGATCCTGATAAGGTCCATGCATTTTGGCCGGTTAATCTGACTTGGGAGGTACCTGACCCCCCCCCCCCTTTCCGCGTGTTCTGTGCTTCGCTGCTGCATCCACAGTGACCATTACGATGCGTGTGGCTCTGAAGGCACTGACCCTTCAGCGTGACATCTTTCATTTGAGGCTCGTTGAGGTGTTGTGCCCACTGCACAGATCAGGAAGTGGGAGCTGAGGGGAGCTGACTGGCCCCGCTGAGGTGGCACCACGAGGAGGGATGAGCCCGGCTGGAACACGTCCCTCCCTGTGACTGTCCCTGCTGCTCACGGCGGCTGGAGCAGGGACTGGTGGCCACCCGTACGGAGGGGCCCCTGGATGGGGGCCCAGGGGGATCAGAACCAGGTCCCTGGCCCTGGGAGGTAGGGTGGGCCGACCTTCCCCTCAGACCCGGGGACCTTTTTCTCCGGCCACAGTGAGGGTAAGTCTTTATTTGACCTGGCAAACAGTAGCCGCGTCTTTAATAAAGAGGTATCTGAAGGTGGAGAGTGGGTTTAGTGGGGCCCCGTGGATCCTACTTTAGTTTCCAAGGAGCAGCAGGGAGCTTTGAATTCAGATTGAATTATTATTATGATTATTTTATTTTATTTTAAAATTTTTAATATTTATTTATTTTTGAAAGAGAGACAGCATGTGAGCAGGGGAGGGGCAGAGAGAGAGGAGACACAGAATCGGAAGCAGGCGCCAGGCTCCGAGCCATCAGCACAGAGCCCGACGCGGGGCTCGAACTCACGAATCGTGAGATCATGACCTGAGCTGAAGTTGGAGACTCAACCGACTGAGCCACCCAGGCGCCCCTATTATGATTATTTTAAAGAACTTTTTAAAAAAGGTTTTATTTTTAAGTAATCTCTCCACCCAGCTTGGGGTTTGAACTGATAACCCTGAGATCAAGAGTCGCATGCTCTATGGGCATGAGCTAGCCAGGCGCCCCCAGATTGAATTATTAAATTGCACTTGAGCCGGTGGTGATCATGGCGAACCACTTAGGGATCGCTTATTCCCTGTAGGGGCCGTGTGTTCCGGGTAGCTGAGACAGCATGTGTAAAGGCCCGGAGGCAGGCACAGCTTGATGTGTTTGAGGAGCAGCCTCGGAGACACTTGAGGCCTCTGTGGCCGGAGCAACGCAAGTGGGGTCGGTGCAGAGGTGGCGTGAGAGGGTGGCGGGCCCAGGCACAAAGAGCCAGTCTTTCAGGTGCTTTGCAGGAGTTTGAATGTTCTTCCAAGAACTGCAGGCAGGTGGTGCTCAGAGGGTGTCAGGAGAGGTGTGGATTGGGCAGTCGGGGTATTCAAGTGCAGCACTCAGGGGGAGGTCTGGGTGGTTTGAGGGTGGGGAGCACGGGACTGAACACCCCTTAGGAGAGGTGAGGGCCCGTGGTCCCCTCACCCTGAAGGTCTGAGTTGTATGGTGGAGATTATGACAGAGACCCCACTGTGTCTCCAGGGACAGAGCAACCTGGATGGCGGAGGATGGAGTGAGTGAGATGGGTAGTGGGAGTGATCTTGGGTTGTTGGTAAGACCAGGCCAAGGAGGCCTTGAATGCTGGACTCTGTTGTGTGCCCTTTGTGTGTTCTCTTGTTCAACAGATACTCCCAGCTCCTGCTGCGTCCCTACCCTGGGCTGGGGTGAGCCACCCACGGCCCTGGCTGTCGGTGAACACGTGGTGGCAGGTCAGGGACAGGACGTATGGTGCAGGCTGATGAGGGCTGTGATGGAGCTGGGAGCTGCCAGAGCCCCGAGGAAGCCCCTCTCCCAGCCTGGGGTGGGCAGGCAACCAAAGCACCAGGACACTGTTGATGAAGAGAAAGCCCAATTCTCAACGGGCCCAGAAAGTCAAGGCGGGGCGATTTATTGGCCCATGTAGCTGAAGTGGTATGGCAGTAGCGTGGAGATCAGGTATGGCTGGTTCAAGGTTTGGCAGTTCTCTGCCTTTTTTATATGGGCCTCTGGATCTTCAGTGGGAAGTGAGTTGGCTGCAGCCATTCCAGGCCTCTTCTGGCTCTTTGGAGAGAGATTTCTCCGGCACTCCTCTCTTGAGATCTTTCTCAGAAGCATCTGGAAATCGTCCCGGTGCCTCATGGGCCTGAACAAACTCACCCCTGAGACCAGAGAAACTGCCATGTGCCAACTGGCTCAGGCTTGGTTTCCCCCACAAACCTTTGAGAAGGGAGACAGGATTACTCTGAGGTAATCAGGCCACCCCACAGGGTCCTGCAGGTGATGGCATGAGCCCGAGTGAGCCCGAGTGAGCACGTGGGTAACCCCAGGCAGGGCGACAGGAATGCTGGGGAGGGAGCAGCCTTGTCTGTCCAGAGGCTGTGGGAGCAGCCGAGTCTTGACGTTGGCGACGAGAGGCATGGGAGGGGTGGGTGGCCCCAGCGGTCCCTTGGCCCTTTCAGAGCACCAGACTTCGCTGGGACTTGTGGGCAGGCTTCTGGCAAGGTCATGCAACCGGTCACAGCTTCTTTGGATTCTGCTGCTGCTGGTGTCTCACCTGGGCACCCTGCACAGGCTGTAGTGACCTCTGGCCCGGCTACCTGCACAAATGGTCGGCACAGGCCTTCCTGCTGGTGGCAGGGACCCAGTGCTGTCTGGGAGGCAGAGTGGGTAGTGTGGGGGGGTCTGAGTTCATGCATTTGGGGCATGGCTGAAACAAAGGGCAAAAATTACTTTTTGCAGGGTACCCTTAGAGAGCCCGGAATCCCAACTCAGCGGTGACCCCCTCCCAGCCACGAGCGAGGGCTCCTACCCCCTTGGGCGTGCCAGCCCCTTTCTCCCTGGGCCTTGGGGCCTGTGAAATATGGGGTTAGGGGCCCTCCGCTCCTCCCCGAGCCCTTTAGCAGAACCCCTTTTCTGAGACACAAGCCCCCTCCTCCCCGAGCCCTTCCTCTGTGCGCCCCGCACAGGACCACACCACTCGAATTCAGCGTGGTGCTAATTTGCCCGGGGTTGGTAGGTGTTAAGTTGTAGCTACCGCCTTAAGATAATTGCTGGGAGGGTCTATTTGTGAAATGTGCAAATATATTTTTATAGCAACAAACCATTTTGCTGTGAATTATAAACAGATGAGTTCGGTGGTTTGAAATCTCTTTTGCATAGGATCCAGGTTGCCACGTGCCTGCTCTGGTCCACCGTCTCCAGCCGGCGCAGCACCCCCGCCCCGGCTGCCCCAGCGCCCCCATCCCGGCGGGGGCTCCTCCGGGAGCCCGGCTCACAGCTCAGCTTGGCGGGAGTTGAGGTGGGCGGGCTCAGGTGGAGGGTGACGGGCTTGTGCCCCAAAGTCACCGCCGAGGAGAAAGGGTCCATTTGTAGTGTCTGCACGGAGCTGGGTTCTCGGGATCCCGTTTTAACAAGTCCACACAGCAGCTCGGCCCTCCTGAAACTGATCTGGTGAGGGCGGCCCGTGGTAACATTAACCTAAGGGCCACAGAAATAGGCACATGTTTGCAGCCGGTGCAGGTTTACGGACGGGGTGAGGGACACTAACCCTGTGGGGGAGTCTGCAGAGGGGGAGTCCTCTGACACGGTCCGAGGATAAAGGATAAACAGGCCGAGCAGTGTACTATCCATGTATTTGGTCTCTGTCCCATTTCCTGTCGGGGGGCTCCTGAGAACCCTGGAGACCCTCCTGGGGGCAGTGTCTTGTCTTATTCATAAAGGATCCCTTTTGACCTTACCTGAGTTCATGCTAATGAGGCGACTCTGGCTGGGCCCTCTGATAGCATGGGGATGGGACTGGTGGCCAGAATATCTCCCCCCATCCCCCCCCCAATCCTGATTAGAGGGTTAAAACTTTCAGTCCCACCCCTCAACTTCCAGGGAGGGGCCATCCCCCACGGCCGTGATTCAGCCATGCCCGTCTCCCGCAACGGGTAATGGGTAAAAGCTCTGAAACCGAGAAGCTTCCAGGTTGGGGAGCGCATTGATGTTCTGGGAGGGTGGCGCGCCCAGGGTGGGCGGGAGGCTCCGTGCGCACCCCCCTCTCCAGCGCTTGCCCTGTGCGGCTCCTGTTTGCCTGGTCCTGAGTCGTATCCCGTTCCGTGAGCCTGTGACCATAAGTGAAGTGCTTTCCTGAGTTTGTGAATTGTTCTACTGAGTTGCTGAACCTGAATGGGGGCTGTGGGAACCCCCGAACTTGTAGCCAAGTCAGACAGAAGTGCAACAGCCTGGGAACCTGGGACTCGGGACTGGTGTCCGAAATGGGGACAGTCACTGTGGGACTGAGCCATTCACCAGTGGGGTCTGTGCTGACTCCTGGTAGTTTGTGTCAGAACAGGGTTGCATTGTAGGACCCCAGTTCATGTCAGAGAATCAGAGAAGCGGTGTTGGAATAACATATTTGTTGTTTGGAGCAAACCTCACGGGGGCGGAAAGAACTTAAAAGGCTCAGGGAAGAGTCTGTGTCAAGGCCCTGGGGTAGGTGGGAGCAGCATGGGGTTTGGGAAAGCCTCAGATGCGCTGGGTTTCTGTGGCCATAGCCATGGGAGAGAGAGAGAGAGGAGAAGGAGGCCCAGGGTGAGGGGTGAGGGTGGAGTCCAAGCTGGACTTAAACCCTGGGCAGTGGGGCCTCATCCTCTATGCCCCTGTTTTCTTGTTAGTAAGGCAGGGATAGAAATGCCTTTCCTTCATTCAGCGTCCCTTCCTTGCAAGGCTCCAGGCGCCCAGAGCAAAGTCCCATTAAACGATAATTTTCAAAAAAGGCAGAAAACCCTGACCGTCCTACTGACGGAAAAATGAACACAGTTAAAGATTTTATTTAGCTTGTGAGGGAACCAGGCACACGCTGTCACTGGTCAAAAGGATCTGAAGTACAGAGGCACTTACAGATCGGGAGGATCGAAACGAAAATGGAGGCGATTTGGGGCATTTGGGGGGAGGAGGGCGGGGAAGGGAGAGAAGTCCACCAGACAGGATGGAATTTGCACGTCTGTAGGCGAGAATTATTCGTGTTGCTCTCAGCCGACAGCAGTGTGCAGTTATAAACTAGCTCCCAGGGGTGGAGTCAACCCCGAAGGGTGTTCTCTGTTCTAGACAAGGTGTAGTCTTTCCATCAAGGCACAGGTTTGCTCACACGGCTACGAGGAGGCACCTGCGAGGACTGGTCATAAATGCCAGGGGGTCCGTTTGTAGCGTGAGATTCAAATAACAGTTCAAGACACTTGATGAGTGGGGGGGGGGGGGGGTCCCGTTGCAGACACCAGCCGAGGATTCCTAGTTGAATCCTGGCCCGACACAGAGCAACACCTTGAATTTCCTGGAAGCAACAACGAGACTGAATTAACTGTGGTTGGGGCGGGGTGATGGAACGTGCCAGTGGTTCCTTTCCTCTTTGCATTTAAAAAAGTTTGGTTGACGATTTCCCGCCATATGTGGAGTCATTCTGGTTCTAGGCTGGAGTCAGGAGTCCTGGTTTTAAGATCCAGCTCTCCACTGACTTGCTGTGTGACTGTGGGCAAGTCCCTCACCCTCTCTGGGCCTCAGTTTTCTTGCTGCACAGTGAGAGTTGATGACACAGTATGTTCACTGCGGTCCTTCCTTGTGTCACTGTTTTTTGATTCTTTAAAGTTTATTTTCTTGTGTTTATTTTTGAGAGAGAGAGAGAGAGAGCGTGGGGCAGGGGCGGAGAGGGAGGGAGACACAGAATCCGAAGCAGGGTCCAGGCTCCCACTGTCAGCACAGAGCCCGACGCGGGGCTTCGATTCACGAACCCCGAGATCATGAGCTGAACTGAAATCAAGAGTCAGACGCTTAACCACCTGAACCACCCAGGCACTCCTTTATGTTGTAGTCTTGAGGCGGAAGTTGTTCTCTGAAAAAAACCTGTTTGCGCTTAAGGTCTTCACCTGATTAGATGAGGCCCATCCCCCATTATGGTGCATCATCTGTTTTATGCAGGGTCAGCTGACTGTAAACGTTAACGACATCTACAAATACCTCCAAGGCAGCATCTGAGCTAGTGCTTGACCAACAACTGGGCACCATTGGCCAGACAAGTTGACACATAAAATCAACCGTCACAAGGCCAATGGGACCAGACTCACCCTGGTGCCAGAGCCCTCTGCCCCCCTGGATGCCCAGCCAGCCAGTCGGCAGCGTTTGGGCTCCTGGACCTGGAAAGACAGGCCACCTGTGCCTGGCGGCCTTCCCGAGGAACCCCTGGGCTCCTGAGCAGCAGCACTGAGGATAGGCTTCCTTCCCCTGCCCTGGCCGCACTCCCATCCTGTGTGGGGTGGGGTCCCACCGACGGCCTGCAGCGGAGGGGTGTGGAGGGTTGGGGGAGGCCTGTGGTGCAAGCCTGCGGAGCACCCTGGGATGGTGGGGAGAGCCTGGGTTTCTTTTCCAGTGTAGGATTACGGTCGTGGGGGGGGGCAGCTCACAGGACTCCCCCTCCCCCAGACTAGCTGTTGCCACAAGGCACCAATTATGTGTGACGAGCCCACCATCTGGGCGTACAGACTTTAAGACAAATCCAGCTGCCTGTGCATTTTGAGATAGGGGATCGGGGTAAAGGTTTTGAGCCTGTAAGGGAAAAAGGGAGTAAATATTACTCTGCTTTAACCGAAGCAGACTCTGGAGGAAACACAAAGCCTTCTTGCCTTTGGGAGCTTTGAACTCCCGACTCCGCCTCGCCAGGACTTCCAGATGTGCTGCGTCGCAGGGAGGCCTTTCCCCACGGGCAATGGAGGAGGAAGAGGCCTGGGTCCACTCTGGCTGTTCCCCCTGGTGGTTGGTGCCCCCTGTGAGGCTTTGAAGCAGGAACGTTCCAGAAGGATTCTCCTCCCCTGGGTCGGGTGGGTCCCTCAAGAGGTGCCTCCAGAAGATTGCTTTCAAGCTGTTTGTCTGGCTTGTAACGGGCTTATCATCCCAGGCTAGCCCACGAAAGGGGCGGGTGGGACTCTGGGGGTGGGGACAGGGTGGCCCCCTTCCGTCATCAGACATCAGGGAGCCCCTCGTGCCTGTTGTAAGGGAAAAGTGGAATGACAGGGTGGCGGTGCGTTCCCCCCACAAGGCTGGGTTTTCCCCCGCCCCAGGCAGCAACGGCCCTTGGCATCCCTGTGCCCGGCCGCCAGCCTGGTTGGGTGGCCCAGGGACAAATGACTAACCTGAGGAGAGTTCTCGTCTCACCAGGCTTCCTGGCCACCTCTCCTCTCAGACCAGCTGCCGTGGCCGTGCCCAGAGTGAGGGTGCAGGTGATTGAGTTTCTTTTCTCAGTTTCTCTGCCAGCAGCAGGGCCTCTCAGCCAGGCCCGGTGTCACCCTCCTGTCCTCCCAGGTCCCCAGCCAGCTGCCTCCGGTTTGGGGAGAGCTGGACTGGGAAGAGGGCCCGGCGTTCCTGACGCGCACAGAGTGGGCCTTGGGGTCCGGGTCGGGCGGTGCGGGGCCTCCCCTGCCTGGTGCTCTGTGCACCCCATTCCTGCCAGGGAGCAAGCCCGATCCCCCGTGTGCACCCCGGCCCCGGTTGGCTGGCTGTGCGGCCGTCACCCCATCTACCTTCCCTGCCCTCAGAAGCCGTGGCCTCCAGGGTCAGGTGACCTCAGGAAAATGCAGGGTGTGCCAGCCCAGGGAGGCGAGGGCAGGGAGCCGGTGGGTCAGGTCACTGGTGTGAAATGCGGGTCTCCGGGGACTGGTCTGGAATTGTGCCACGGGGAGGGGCCTGCCCGAGGTGATGGCCCAGAGAGCACAGCCAGGGTGCCCTTGTCTGTGTGCGCAGGCATGTGACCCCGAGGCCTCCCCTGTCCCTCTTCCTGAGGCCTCTCTCCGGGTGCCTCTGCCCTCTCCCTCCCTCCCCCTGCCGGGGTCTCCCACCAACTGGCTTCAGCAGCAAGTCAGTGAGGCGGGCAGCGCAGAGCTTTTGCCGTGTCTCGGCCCGAGAGGGCAAAACCCTTGGCGAGGCCACATAGCCGTCCGAGGAGAGGAGGCGAGGAGGCCGGCCGGGGCCTCAGGGCAGGTGGAGGCAGGGGCGCACCAGGAGGCGAGGGAGGAGGCCGGTCGAGACTGGCCTGTGAGCTCGGGCAGTGTCGTGGCTCCCAGAAGCGGGAAATGCGGACAGCCTAGGCACGCGTGCGCCAGGGAGAAGGTGTGAGGAGCCCGGAACAAGTGGAGGCACCCCGGGGCTGACTTGGGCCTGTGTGCACAGTCCCTTGGCCTCAGTTTTGTTCTCTGGTAAATGGGGACAGTGGCCTTTCTCAGCGTGAGGGGGCCGGGCAAGGGCAGCATTCCAGCCTCCTTACTCTCATCTACGGTTGTTTTTTTAAGTGTTTGTTTATTTATTATGAGAGAGAGCCAGGGGAGGGCAGGGGGAGCAGAGAGAGAGAGAGAGAGAGAGAGTGAGGGGCAGAGGGGGGAGAGGGAGAGAATCCCAAGCAGGTTCTGCACGCTCAGCATAGAGTCCGACGGGGTGGTTCCATCCCACAAATGTGGGATCATGACCCGAGCCGAAATCAAGAGTTGGACGCTGAACCGACTGAGGCAAGCAGCCGCCCCTACAGCTGTTTCTTGGTCACAGTTGTCCAGAGTGCAGAAACTTGTAAGAGAACACACATGTGCATGATCCAGAAACTCGTGCCGTTCGTTACGGAGTCTCTGTCTCTCTCTCTACCCCTCCCCCACTCATTCTCTCCCCACCCCCCAAAAATGAATAAACATCAGAAAGTTAAAAAAAAAAAAAAAAAAAGAGAAGTGACAGGTTGTCTGTAACCCAAACCGACTTACGCAGAAGAGAGGATTTATGGGATCTTTGCATTTAGGTGCAGCTGGATCCGGGCGCATAGTGTTTTAGGGACTGTTTCCCTATCTAGCTGTGTCTTCTGCCTTTGGCTTCATTTTTTCAAGTTCCAGGTGGTGACCTTTGGTCATTCCAAGCCCATGTCCTCCAGGTTTGGGCCCAGCAGGACACATTTAAGAAGTATCTCTTTTCAGGGGTGCCCGGGGAAGCTCAGTCTTTGTTAAGCGTCCGACTCTCGATTTTAGCTCAGGTCATGATCTCACGGTTCGTGAGTTTGAGCCACACGCTGGGCTCTGAGCTGGGAGCCTGCTTGGGATTCTCTCTCTCCCTCGCTCTCTGCCTGTCCCCCACTGTGTGCCCCCTCTCTCTCTCAAAATAAATAAACTAAGAAAAAAAGTATTCTCAGTAGCTTCGATAGAAGTCTCAGAGTTCACTCTGGTTGGAACAGCAGGGGGCACGTGGTCACTCCTGAGCCCATCTCCGCGGCTCAGGGAATTTGGTGCCGTGATTGGCCAGGCGAAGACCCCTGGTTCTGTCCTCGGTGCCCAAAGCGGAGCTTCCTTCAACATTGCACAGGCTGTGTGAGCATACGATGTGCACACGGACTCTGCACATGTGGACGTACGTGCACGTGTGCGTGTGTGGGGGAAAGCCGGTGATTACCGGCGGGGGGTCGGGGGGGGGGGATGCCGGTGGCCAAGAGGACACCTGTCCGCCCTGTCCAGCCAGGAACCCCCCGCCCGTGTGACTGCAGGCCTGGGCTCTGCATAGCGTGTGTCCCCAGCATCGTCCTGTCGTGCACACGGCATAGGCAGCGGGGGCCGGGGAGGCTGTGCCCTGGTGTTCTTGGTGATCGCGGCCTCCCCGCCCGTGCGTGACCTCTGTCCGCGTCCCCACGTTTCCGGCGAGGTCGGCTCCCTTCTCCACGCCGACCTCTTCCTGTGTGGGTCCCTCTCTCGGCCGGAGCGCCTCCGAGGGCCCGAGTCTGTTCCCCTCCGTGTGAGGGGCTCGGCCGCCCTGCCCAGGACCCGGTTGCTCTCCCGGGCTCTGCCGCCCCCGGCCCGCCCTCCCGCCGCCTCCCTCCAGGGAACCCCACGCAGCCTCTCCAGTCCCTGGGCGCCCCCCGCCACCCCCCGACCGCTTGGCAGACCTGACCCGCCGGGTTCACCGAACTCTCGCAGCGTGAACGCGCTCGTAACGGCACCCAGAGACGGAGCGTGGCCGGCCCGGGGGCCCCTCCCGGGCCTCGTCACCGCGGGTTCGCTTCGCCTGCTTCGAGCTTCTGAAGAGCGGGGCCCCGCGGCCTCTCGTCTCTGGCGCCCCACCCTGTGCTCGGCGGGGCCGCGCGGCTGCGGAGCGCGACGGTGGCCGCTCCCCTCTGCCGTCCGCGGGTCCTCGGGTCGTCTCCCGTCTGGGGCTCTTTCGCTGGCGCTGCTCACGCCGTCCTGCTCCCGTGCACACATGGACACCTGCTGTGCGTGTGTGTCCGCGGGTGGAATGGCCGCGTCCCGGGCACACACGTGTCGTTTTCATTCTAGATTAGATCCTAATGTTTAAACCTCGGCAGCTGTCGTGCTCGCGGACGAGCACAGACGCCGACTTCTCCCCCGAGAGCCAGCGGGCGAAGCCACTGTGGGCTGGCTCTCAGTGACCCCCCTGGAGAAGGGCCGTGCCTGTCCTTGCCCGGGGCCCTCCCAGACTCGCCTCCGGCCAGTGTTGTGGGTAAGATCCCTGGGGTCCCGCCCTGCCGCCTCTTCACGGGGCTCTGCACCGGGCGGGTGACTCCCTGACCTCTGCTCTGCGTCAGTGTTACCGTCTGTAAAGTGGAGAGACGAAAGACAGCACTTAGCCAACGGGGAGTTTTATTTTGTTTTGTTTTTTTAATTAAAAAAAATTTTTTTTAATTTATTTTTGAGACAGAGAGAGACAGAGCAGGAGCAGGGGAGGGGCAGAGAGAGAGGGAGACACAAAATCGGGAGCAGGCTCCAGGCTCCGAGCTGTCAGCACAGAGCCCGACGCGGGGCTCGAACTCGTGGACCGCGAGATCATGACCTGAGCCGAAGTCGGACGCTCAGCCGACTGAGCCACCCAGGCGCCCCAAGGGAGTTTTGAAGAACTAGAAGGCAGCAAGGCTTTAAGTTTTTTATGTTCATAAAACATTATTTGTGTTGTTAGCCATACGTTGTCTTAGTTCAGATCACTGTATCTCATACCAAGGGCAGTACAGGCTTTTGCAAAAATGAGAAAGGGATAAACGTGGAAAACCGAATGGATTTATCAGTCCTAAACCTAAAGCTCCCAGGACACAGCATTGTAACAATGTCCGTTTTCTTTTACTGTTAAAAAATCAGGCCAAACTGTGTGTGCTGTTTTGACCCAGCTTTGTTAATTTTTTCAAACACCTTTATTGAGATATAATTCACATGACATTTGCCTGACCCCCATAAAGCCTACATAGTCCAGTGGTTTTTACTGTACCCACACATCATGTGAAACTGTCCCCCAGCCAACTTTAGGACGTTTCTTCACCTCGGAAAGAACCCGCACTGTTTGGCTGCTACCTGTCTAACCCCCCACCTCCCCCAGCAGCCACCGACCACTTTCTGTCTATGGACTTGCCTCTTGTGGACGTTTCGTATAAATGGGATCATCTCTTGTGCCTGGCTTCTTTCACATAACACGGTGCTTTCAGGGTTCATCCACGTGGTAGCATGTGTCAGTTCTGCGTTCCTTTTCGTGGATAAATCATATGCCATCATTTGGGTACTAACAGGGATTCTCGTAAAGATTTGCACAGGTACCGAAGTGCTATCCTGGGCACAGAACAACCACGTTTGGTAACTCCTAGCTGTAGAGGCATGAGCTGTTCTAATAGATCTTTGATGGCCTCAGTTTTCCCCTCCATAAAACGGGTGCAGGAGTGACCATGCATCTCTCTGGGCAGAGATGACGGGGGTCTTGAAATGATTCAGCCCTGAAAGGGCTGTTCGCATTCTGAGTGTGCCCCACCCCCACTGCCCCTCTGCCCCGCTCTCCTGGGACACGGGCCACCTGGGGACAGGAGCTCCGTCCAGGGGCACCAGTCCCGAGGAAGGGGCCCACACATGGGGTCGGCGCCACCTTCCAGGGCTCAGGCTCCCTTGGCTGCGAGAGCTGTTTGTGGAAGTGGACCTCCCCCTGTGTGGAAGAGGGTGGGCTGGGCAGGGGAACAGAGGTGGAAACATCGTCTTGACACGGGGTCTTGGAGAATCAGAAGTGGGTGCTTTTTTTATGTTCAGGAGGGAAAGCAAACCAGGCCCTTGCTTGAAGGGTGTTTCCTTCATTCCTTGAGCCCTCGTGTGCACGTGTGTGTTCAATGTCCCCGGGTTCCGTGTGCTTCTCCCTCAGGGTGTCGGAAGGACCCCGTGCCTGGACCCCTGAGAGGTGGCATCGGGGCCGTGTGCTGGGCCACCCTGGAGAGCAGCAGAACATGTCCCAGCCGGACCTGGAGGAGCTGGCCGAAATAGGTAAAAGCGCGTTCTCCTTCCAGCCTTGTCCCGCGAGGCGGCCGTTGGCGGATGTTTGCTTTAAACAGATACTAATACACTTACGCGGCTGGAAAAAGTCTAGCCCTGTAAGAAGGGCTTGGTGAGGTTGTCCTTCTCCCTCATCTGGGGTCTTACCCCTTCCCCACCCCCGTCAGCCCCAGGTAGTGACTTTTTAATCTTTCCAGGGTTCTTTTGTGCAAATTCAGGTGAGCCCCTCTGAGATGGAGCCACCTTCCTGGGTTGTTATGAGGCTCAAATGGGATAACATCCTCATTCACTGCTTGAGGCTACCCGCCAAGGTGCCAGCGTCCACATCCCCATCTTACAGACAAGCAAACTGAGGCCCGGGGTGACTGGAACACACGGCTGAGGGCACCCCGTGACAGGGGCCAAGCTGCGGGGAGGGCCTCTGCATAGACCCACCCCTTGGCGGTTTGGTTAACATCACGTGTGCACGTGTTTCCGCGAGAGGCCGTTCCTGCTACGCGCACTGGGGCCAGGCTACCCCGTGCGTCTCCCTCTAGTGCACATCTGTCCTCAAGGTTCGCAATAACCCAGAGTGGCTCCCGAGGATCCGCCGAAGGCCCGTGGCCCTGAAAGAAATGACTTTCCGTCCTGCGATGCAGCATCAGTGCATCACGCCCGATGCTGGGGGGAGCCTTGGCTGCGTCTACCTGTGCTGCTTGATTTGGGCTCCCGGGAGCCCGCAATTAATTACGCCTTCCGGTTTGCTCCCCTTGCTGCTTTAAGGCATGCGGCACAGTAAAGCATCTCTCGCTTGGGTCCATACGGTGGCAAGACAGTGAGCCCGATGTCAGCCCGATGTGTGGTTAGGGATGCGGGAAGAGCGTCCTTGTTTCCTCCGTCCGCTGCCTTCCTTAAGACGGTCCGGTTTGTTCTGCCTCCTCACGTTTCCTTATGGCCGGGCCCCCGTGTGCTGAACCGTTGTTTTCGGTTTTTTACGGAGGTGAAATTAACATGGCATAAAATGAGCCATCGTGAAGTATTTAGCCCATTCATAACGTGTAGTGTATCCACCTGTTAGAACATTTGCTTCGCCCCAAAAGGAAACCGCACACCCCATCAGGCAGTCACTCCTTCCCTCAGCCCCGGGCAGGCATCAGTCTGCTTTCTGACTCCGTGGATTTATCCGTCCCGGGCACTTTGTGTAAATGGAATCCCGCATCCTGTGGCCTGGCTTCTTTAACGTAGCGTAATATTTTCAGGGCTGTCTGTATCGTGGCGCGGGTCAGTACCACGTTCCTCTTGCGGCCAAATAGTACTCCATTGCGTGGGCAGCCCACATTGTGTCCACTCATCCGCGGACGGACACGTGGCCGGGGCCACTTTCTGGCTGTTGTGAAGGGTGCTGCTGTGACCACGGCGTGCACTTGTGTTTGTTAGAATTCCCGTTTCCAGTTCTCTGGGGCGCACTGTTGCCTACGACTCGCTTTAACATCGTACACGGCCCGCATGTCAGCATGCTTCCCTCCGTGTCTCTTCTCTTAGCAGGACCCCAGGCATCGGGTTTAGGGCCCACCCTGATCCAGTGTGACCTCGTCTGAACTAATTTCATCTCTACAGGCACTGTTTCCACATAAGGTCACATGTGAGCTTCCAGGCAGACGTGAATCTTGGAGCAACGCTCTTCCACCCAGTACATCTGGGGACCACAGTCTGCTCTCACCTGAAATTTGAAGGCCCCATTCTGTTTCCCGTTGGAAAGAGCTCTGTCTTGATTTGTTTTATATGAAGGAACCTCACCTACTAAAATTAAACCGGAGACAGCACTCCTTCCTACTTCGAGGCACAGTGACCCCCTTCTGCCCTCAACCCAGCCACGGTTTCCTGCCGGCTGCCTGGATCCACATTTCCCAGGAGGGCCTGGGTTGGAATTTGGAGTTGGGAAATCAAGTGCAAATCCACACTCCACTGCCAATGAGCATTGTGACCTTGGGCAACTCATTCCCTGTCTCTGAGCCTCAGTTTCCACTCCTGTCAGCGTGGAGGACAGTATTCGCCCCCAGGTCTCATTTTATCCCTCCGTGGTTGTGCCCACTGAGCAGACGCATAGTGGGTGCACAGGAGGAGTGGGTGCATAGTGGGCGCAAAGCAGAGATGGGGCATGGTGGGTGCACACCAAGCAGACGCATAGTGGGTCCACAGGAGAGGTGGGTGCCCACTGAGCATACACACAGTGGGTGCACAGGAGGGGAGGGTGCGCACTGAGCAGACGCACAGTGGGTGCACAGGAGGGGAGGGTGCGCACTGAGCAGACGCACAGTGGGTGCACAGGAGGGGAGGGTGCGCACTGAGCAGACGCACAGTGGGTGCACAGGAGGGGAGGGTGCGCACCGAGCAGACGCACAGTGGGTGCACAGGAGGGGAGGGTGCGCACCGAGCAGACGCACAGTGGGTGCACAGGAGGGGAGGGTGCGCACCGAGCAGACGCACAGTGGGTGCACAGGAGGGGAGGGTGCGCACCGAGCAGACGCACAGTGGGTGCACAACAGAGATGGGCGCACAGTAGGTATACAGTGAGCAGATGCACAGTGGGTGCACTCTTGAGGCATGATGACTGTCCTATGAAGAGACGCCGGGAGGCTCCCTCGTTGCCCATCTTTCTCAAGAGGACAGCTGACTCCCTGTAATCCTCATTGTCTGCCACAGAGCTGCAGAGGGACGAAGAGAAGGCGGCCGCCCTGAGCATAGCGAGAAAGCCCTTGGTGGTGCCCACACCTGGCCAGGACCCCGCGCTCAGCGTGAATCACCCCTTCTACGACGTGGCCAGACACGGTATCCTGCAGGTGGCAGGTGGGTTGCAGCTGGGTGGTCCCAGGATTCCCGACAGGTGCCAGCGTTCCCGTGGGCCCCGTGGGGTGGGGGTGGGTTCATCGGGCTGCCTCCCCGTTGCCTCCCTCTCCTTGGCGTTGTTAACCAAGGGCAGTGTTATGCTGCTTCCTCAAAGGGAACAAACACCTGTCCGGACGGAGAAGACGAGCCTCCCCTACGGCCAGCGGCGGGGCTGGGGGAACGTGTTGCATCGCTGTGACCAGGCGCGAGGGGATCGGGGCCGCTTGGTGTGTTTCTCACGTGGGCAGCGTGTGGGTTGATACGTGGAGAGACGTGAGAGAGGAGGTTTATCGTAGAGATTGGCTCTCTTGCGACCGTGGAGGCGGAGAGGTCCCAGGGTCTGCCTTCGGCAAGCGGGTGGTGGCACTCCCAGCAAGCTCTGGAGATCCTCCGGGAGCACTGGGGGCCCCTGTCCGCGGGCTGGAGAAAGTGGATCTCCCGGCTCAAGCACAGAGCAGATTCGCCCTGTGCCCCTTGTTCTGTCGAGGCCCCCGCCCGCGCTGGGGAGGGTGCCCTTCCTCACTCCGTTCAAACGCCGCTCTCCTGCACAAACACCCTCACGGACACGCCGAGAAGGAACGTCTTCCCAGCCGCCTGGGCCTCCCTTAGCCCAGTCAAGGTGACACGTGGAGTTGGCCACTGCAGGCGTGGACCCTGACACCTCACTGCTGCACTAAGAGCCCCGTGAACATTAGCTCCTGTCCCCACCGAGCTGGAATCTTGTCAAGGAAAGAGGAATGGTTTGTGACAGTTGGAGGCCCCGGAGGCACAGATGGGCGTCCTTTGTGCACACTCAGCTCGGAGAGACGAGGAGAGGGTGGGGGTTGGACAGGTGGTCAACCGTTTGAAGCCCCAGGTGTTCCTTCTGGAGAACCTTTAAGGTTTAGGTAGCAGGGGGGGTGCCTGGGCAGCTCAGTCGATTGAGCGTCCGACTTGGGCTTGGGTCATGATCTCATGGTTCGTGGGTTCGAGCCCCACGTCGGGCTCTGTGCTGAAGCTCAGAGCCTGGAGCCTGCTTCGGATTCTGTGTCCCCCACTCTCTCTCTGCCCCTCCCCCAACACCGGACCCAGTGTGGGAGCACAGACCAGGTGCCCACCAAAGGAAGGCAGGAAACAGTTATTTTTCCCGAGAATAAAACATACATTATTAGTATGCAATGGGTTATTTTTACTTTTTAATTTTTTTAATTTCATTTTTTTATTTTTTTAGGGAGAGAGCATGAGCAGGGGAGGGGGCAGAGGGACAGAGAGTATCTTAAGCAGGTTCCACACTCAGCACGGAGCCTGACGTGGGGCTCGATCCTACAACCTTGGGATCGTGACCTGAGCTGAAATCGAGAGTCAGACACCCAACCGACTGAGCCACCCAGGGGCCCTGCAGTGGGTTATTTTTAAATGAATGAATAAAAATTTTTAAATCTCCTCTTTTAGGTTTCTAGTATGGTCAACCTCTATAGAAACAACCCACTCTTTTTTTTTTTTTTTTTTTAAGCCTTTTGAGGGTCTCAGTAGCCTTAAGAGTATCAACAGGTTCTGCAGCCTGAAAGCTATCTAGGTGAACGTCCCTCATACACCTGGCAAGAATGTGTGTCCCAGGATCGGGCAGCGTGTTCTGTGTATTTCAGTGAGGTCCTGTTGATTGACGGCGTCCAGACCTTCTGTGTCCTTACTAACTTCTTTACTTCCATCAGCTGTCGACTGAGGAGTGTTCAAAGCGCCCACGATCGAAACGTGTCCGTTTCTGCCCTTGGTTCTGTACTTGTTCCGTGGGTCTTGATGCTTTGTTTTTAGGGGCAGCTACACTTCGGATTGCGAGGTCTTCTTGACGTGTTGTTCCTAAACGCCCTCCTTTACCAACGGCCGTGTGCCCGTGTTGGTGACTCCTCGCCTAGCATGTCTGACGTTAATCTAGCCGGGACAGCCGCACCAGCTTTCTCCTTATTGGCGTTGGTAGATACGCCTTCTCCATGCTTTTCCCTTCAGCCTGTCCCAGTCTCTCTCTTTTTTTTTTTAAGTTTATTTATTTTGAGAGAGAGCCTGCACGGGCAGGGGAGAGGAGAGGCAGAGAGACAGAGAGAGAGAGAGAGAGAGGGAATCCCAAGCAGGCTCTGCACTGTCAGCACAGAGCCCAACGTGGGGCTTGAACTCATGAACCGCGAGATCATGACTCGAGCCGAAATCAAAAGTTGGCTGCTTAACCGACTGAGCCACCCAGGCGCCCCTAACCTGTCCCAGTCTTTACAAATGAAGCCCATCGCATATAGACCGCTTCCCGTCAGATCTTTTTGTACTTTTGAGAGGTGGCTGCTTAGCGGGAACCGTGTTCTCAGCGCCTCACAGGGTGTGCTCAGGAGTTCGCATTTGGTCCTGGTGGCTCTGGGGAGCCTGAGGCGGAGGAGTGGGGCTTGTGGTTTAGAGCGACCCTTCTTGCCGCAGTGTGGAGGGTGCTGATGGCAGCCGCAGGGGGACCCAGCGGGAGCCAGGACAGAGGGCTGAGCCTGTGCTGTGGCGGTGGCGTGGAGAAGAGGGGATGAATTTGAGAGAGATTTTCAATGTCAGCCTGGAGGACAAGCAGAAACCTACCTGGGAAGGGTTTGCCGCACGGTAGGGTGAGGTTTCCAGGGGTGCAGGAGATTGAATCAAGAGCCAGGGGCCCTGGGAAGTAAGTTGGGGGTCATTGCTCTTTTTAATTTTTTTTTAGGTTTATTTATTTTTGAGAGAGAGACAGAGTGAGCAGGGGAGGGACAGGGAGAGAGAGAGAGAAGAGCATCCCAAGCAAGTTCTGTGCTGTCAGCACAGAGCCCGACACAGGGCTTGAACCCACGAACCCTGAGATTGTGCCCTGAGCCGAAGTCTGACGCTCAACCGACTGAGCCACCCAGGCGCCCCTGATTTCAGTATTTTCAGTGGTCACCGTCTGGAGCTTAGTCGGGGGCCGGGCTGTGAGCCCAGGGGGAGATTACCTGGTGGCGAGTGGGGTGGGCAGGGGGAAGGTTGGAGCCGGAGCAGCAGAGAGGCTGGAGATGTGATCCAGAGACACAGAGGAGGCGAGTGGCAGAGAAGAGGAGGACAGGAGGATCTGGTTCCACTGGGTGACAGGTCACCACCCCACACCCAGATCTTTGCCCCCAGGTTAGTCCCCAGCCAGGCTTCCCTGCAGGATGCAGAAAAATGGGTCTTCGCATTTCCTTCCTCTCTGCAAAACGATGAGCAGCCCTGAAACAGACACCCAAGGAGACGAACTCCCAAATTGCTCCTGGTTAGATGGCCCCTGCCTTTATTATGCATTTTAATCGTCCTTCACTCGGAGCGGATGACGGATCGTCTGGAGCGCGTTCCGGGCGATGGCTCTGGGAAGCACTTCTTTATTCATAAACTGGGCTTCTCCCGCCTTGGAGACAGTGAGCGATGCTGTGTTGTGCACAGCGAGGGGAGGGATAGGGGTCATGAATTACACTGAGGCCTCGGAGAATTTGCATCTTATTGATGGTTTTCATTTCCTTGCACATTATATCACTTTGAAGCCCGTCTTCGATACGCTGGCCCGTGTTACCAGAGAACGGCGAAGGGGTCTTTACTCATATTGACTGATGTCATTAATGCAGATGCCACCTCGACTGCTTAATAAGCAGGATCCTGGACGTCCCGGGGATTCCTCAGGGCTGCCGCGCAGGCGTGCACGCGGGAGGCCTCCCTGCTGCCACTGTGGGGTCCTCAGGGGCAGAGGACCCCGTGCAGGCCGGGAGTCAGCCAGCTGCAAGCGTGGACCCGGCCCCAATGCTCGCGTGGCCTCTCCGGGCCTCAGTTTCCTCTTCTGTAAACGAAACAGCACACCTGGAGGCACCCGGCGTCAGGCCTGGCACGTGGTAATGGGTCGCATTTATTGAGCACTTACTGCGTGCCGGTGCAGAGAGGCTGGTGTGGGGCTGCCCGGCTGTGGGGGGCAGGGACTCTGTCCCCGGGGCCAGGGCCGGCCTGTGCCTCCCTCCCTCGCTTTTTGTTCACTTTTTATGATGGAAATTTTCCGAAGCATCAGCTGCGGAGAGAACCGTATAAGGGACCCAGGTTGTTTGCCATTGCACTTGCCATGAGAGTTTGTTCGGTCTGATTAGTGCTGTGGGCGTAGTTTGGCGGGATGTTTGGAAGTCTATTGATACGAAAAGAAAATGCTGGGGCACCCGGGTGGCGCAGTCAGTTAAGCATCCGACTCTCGACTTCCGCTCAGCTCAGGATCTCACGGGTTCGTGAGTTCCAGCCCCGCGTTGGGCTCTGTGCTGACGGTGCGGAGCCTGCTTGGGATTGTCTCTCTTCCTCTCTTTCTCTCTCTCTAAATAAGCCAACAAACATTAAAAAGGAAAAGAAAAAATTAAGTTAGTTGCCTTTTTGGTTTTGAGGAGAGGAGAAGGCCTTCCATAGTAACTCAGCATCATGCAAGTTGAGGAACCTCGCACAGTAAGTGTTCGTGATGAGTGAGGGAGCTAGTCAGTGCTTTATACAAGCAGGAGGCCCTCACAGGGCGAGGCCCCGGGCCGGAAGCAGGTGCCCTGACCTTGACCTGCCCCGTCTCTGCACACCCCCTGCCCTCTGGGCCCGCTGACCTGAGCTGGCCAGCAAGGGGCCTGTCAGCAACCACGGGCCCGGGAGCAGGGACAGGCCGTGAGCCCCTCCCGCCGTCCTCGACAAACCAGGGAACGCGTGGTCTGGGGAGGGCTCTGGGGTCTGATGGAGACCCGCTGTGTTCTGGCCTAGCCCGGAGGGTTGGGGTCCCTGTACACCAAGTCCCTTGGGTTTTCCGGGAGCCTGAGTTCACAGTTCTTGCCCGGAATTTCCTGCTGTTCACCCTGGGCCCTGGGGTGGCCTTGCTGCGCCCCTGTGTGGCGGGGCATCTGGTCCCTGTGCCTGTCCCCCCCTCCTCTGTGAGGCTCTGCCCTGCCTGGCATTGAGCTCTGCTCTGCTCCTGTCTCTCGCTTCTCGCCGTCTTGGGGTGGGGACATTCTGCTTCCTGCCTCTTCTCAGCCTCAGTGGTGCCCGAGTGTCACCCACCAGGACCCTCTGTGGATCTTGACTGGGTGGCTTTGGTGGGGGGAGCTCACTCTTCCCTGGGATCCACCGGCCTGGGCAGCTGTTCCTCGTGCCCACAGGCCCCCTGGCCCCGCGTCCACTCCCAGGCCATCGTCACTCTGCACCAGGGACCTTCCGTCCTTGATGCTGCCTCAGCGGTTGTCCGTAGCTGTGCCCGGTGCTCCCCCCTTGGCCCTGCCCCTCCCCCTCGCCCCTCCCCCCGCAGCTTGCTAGAGTGGCTCTGGCTCCTGTGTCCACCCTCCCCCACCCTCCCTGAATGGCCCAGCAGCCCAAGCCAGCATTGGGGGCCCCTCCCCAGTCCTGGGGGTCTCTGTCCCCTGCCCCTCCCATCCCCCTCGCAGTCTCTACTTGGGACATCCCGCTTCAGGCCATCCTCACCAGCAGCCAAAGGGCCTGCAGAATAACCCATCAGATGGTGTCCCTTACTCACCCTCCTCACTGGCTCCCCGCCGTCAACCGGGTAAAGTCAGACCCTCACCCTCCTCGTCCCTGGGGCCTCGACCTCTTCTCACCATCATTTCCCGTCACCCCTTGCCGCCCACGATGGCACGTCTGCATCAGACCCCGTGCTGTTCCTCGGCTGCCCAGGGCGTCCCGTGAGCAGACGCCTGCCCTGCCCTCCGCCAGGCCCCGTCCGCAGAAGAAGAAGCTTCATCTCCTCTCTCTGGAGCTCGGCCTCTGCTCCTCTGGCCTGGTGGGTGACGTCCGTCCCCGCCCCGCGGTGCACCCCTCGGGCACGACTGACCACGGTGGGGGTGCGGGGTCGTGAGACGCGGTGGGGTCAAAGAATGCGTCTGGACTTTGTCCCCGGTTCTTGGGAAGTAGCCTCTAAATCCTTGGAATCCCCAAGTGATAGGAGGAGCTTTGTGACTCCTGCTGGTTTATGCCAGAGGGGAGGCTCACGGGGGACCCCCGTGTCGCGGGTGCCACTGAGACAGTTCAGGATGGAGCTGCTGTGCCAGGAGCGACCAACTGGGTCAGAGAGTCTGGGCGTCGTGACCTCCAGGGGCTGGAGACTGCGTTCAGTCCACAGCCAGGGATTCAGTCGGCAGTGCCTCCGGATTGATCGGTCAAGCCGCGCCTTGACTGGGTCACGGTTCAGTCAGCCACGTCCGTGTGATGAAACCCCGGAACCACTCTGGGTGCGCCTGCCCTGGGCGGTGGCGACATGGCGGTGTTCCAGACTGCACGGGGAGAGGGCACGGGGGCTCCGTGGGCAGGGCCCTCCCACACACCACCCCGCGCGTCTCCCCTCTTGGCTGGTCTTGACTGGTATCCTTTATGATAAAACGTAAGTGAGCGAGTGGATTATCGATCACAAGGGGGTGGTGGGAACCTCTGGATTTGTAGCCAGCTGGTCAGAAGCGGGGGGGCCTGGGGACCTCCGGCCGGCGTCCGCCGTCTGAAGCGAGCACCGTCCTGTGAAGGATGGAACCCCTCACCTGAGAAGCGTGGCCTAAGCCCAACCACGTGGAAGTCACTGCAGAAATGGCCTGGCCTGCCAGAGCCCCCGTGGCTTCTCGGGGGCTTGTGGGGCTGGGCCGAGACCCCGTCCCCGCATCACTGCCCTTCGCCCAGATCGGTGGGGCCGGGCAGGTGTCGTGTCTGGTCTTTCTCCCCAGAGCTGAGTGCACGGTGGGCTTCGGCGAGCATTTGCTGACCTGGTCTTCCGTTCGCCATATAACTTAGCACATCCCAGACTTTCCCCTTGGTCTGATTCCGGATGATGATGCCGTGTGTTCTTGGCTTCTTATCACGGACGTTAACAATGTCTTTCGACCCTGGGAGGAATCGATTCCTTGTTTCTTGAGTAGCCACACAGACGATTCCCAACTTGAGAAGCAATGCCGTCCTTTTCCCTCGGGCCCCACAGGCAAGCACAGACTCAGGGTGGCCGTGGGCCCCTGGCCCCCGACATGGTAGAAACGCTTTTCTTCTTCCAGGCGCAGCCATCGAGGCCCCCATTTGGCAAAGCAGATCACCCGTGTGGCTCCCGGTGCAGTCTTTCCAAACAGGGGCTTTCTAAACAAATGGGAAGCATGACCAGAATCCCTAAGGAGACCGTGCGATGAGAAGGTGCTGTGTCTGGAAACCAGAACAGCGCTGGAATTCTGAATATCAGAGAAGCTTCCAGGCTCCTGGGAAGAGCCACACATGTCCTAAATCACAAGCAGCTGCCCCGGGCGTGTGCAGGGGGCCGGGGCATGAGCGTGCGTGTGTGTGTGCAGTTGTGGTTCGTCTGATTCAGAGTTCTCATCCTTCCCCATTTCAAGCAAACCCTTGAAACAGATGCAAATGCTTCTTCGCCACGAAAGTGAGTTCACAGTTGTGCGATTTCTCAGACAGTACCTGTCCTCCTCAGGCTCTACAACGCGTCTTTCAGTCGATCAGTGACTGATTATCGGACACAATCTGGGCACAGGCAATGGGCAGCGAGCCTGGGTTCTGGGGCACATGGTTAGACACCGGCCCTTGGGGAGCATCCCCCCTCCGCTGTCCCTTGTGTGGTGAGCACCGCTGTGTGGGGACAGTCACAGGGTCACCTGGGCCACGCCGGGGGGCAGCACCGATCATCAGGGCTCCTGTACCCTGTGAGGTCCTGTCCAGGAGTGACTGTCCCCCAGGCCACCCAGCCTTCTCCAGGGCCCGGAGTCCTGGGGACGCCCCGGAGGACACTCGATGTGGGGAGGAAGCAGCAGACACTAGCTTTAAAGGCAGATGCGTCCAGGTTTCAGTCCTGGGGCCCTCAGCCCCGTGTGGCTTTGCACAGGGCCCGTTGCCCGTTTGTAAAATGGAGACATTGCTCCCAGCATGCAGGCTGGTGGTGAACGTGAACTTGGCTAATGTGCACAGAGCATCCGTAGTAGATGCTCCTTAGGTGCCGCCTGCCAGCCACCTGGGCTTCTCAGCTCGGGGCCGGCTGCTCAGGAGGCTTCCTTTTTCCATTAATGCCTGTGGGTGTCCCTGGAGAAGGCGGCCTCGGGTGCGGGCGGGCCTCACCCCTGTGTCTGCTCCTGCAGGGGAGGAGGGAGGCCTCGGGTGCGGGCGGGCCTCACCCCCGTGTCTGCTCCTGCAGGGGAGGAGGGAGGCCTCGGGTGCGGGCGGGCCTCACCCCCGTGTCTGCTCCTGCAGGGGAGGAGGGAGGCCTCGGGTGCGGGCGGGCCTCACCCCTGTGTCTGCTCCTGCAGGGGAGGATCGCTTTGGAAGACGGGTCATCACGTTCAGCTGCTGCCGGATGCCCCCCTCCCACGAGCTCAACCACAGGCGTCTGCTGGAGTAAGTCCTGCCTGTGTCCCTCCACACACGCCCCCCTGTGTGCGTGTGCCCTCCCGGTGTGCGTGCACACACCCGTGCACACACACCCCTGTGCACACACACACCCCATCCGCACGCACAGCCTGTGGTCTGCCTTCCCCACGACCGTGTGCACATCTCCCTCTCCACGCACACACACGCCCACTGTGCACACACCTGCCCGCGGCACACACAGTGCACACACACTCCCTCTGTGTGCACGCACACCCTATAGGCTGCCTGCCCCTCAACACGTGTGTATCCCCCTCCCTGTGCACAGGCCTCTCCCTCACCATCAGCACCGGGTGGACGTTTAGGGCTAAAGGCTCATGTATGAACATTGACTAGCGGCTCCCCGGATGGATGTCACATGTGTTGCCAGGTCAGCAAAGCCACCTGTGGGACTGATGGCCTCTCCAGCCTTGGGTGGCTTTGGGTCCACAGTCTGAAGCGCTGGGCCTAGATCTCGGGGCCCTTTCAAGCCTCCCTCCCTCTCAAAGCCCCGGGGAGCCCCGTCTCCTGCATCTGCTTAGTGTTCTCTGCTCGGGAGGAAGGCCTTCCGCTTACCTGCGTGCGGCCTCGGCCGCCATCGCCCCCCGTCTTGTCCCTGTGATGTCTGCACGCTCCGTGTGATGGCCAGGGTGCTTCTGGTGCCTCCTTTCTCGATCGACCCCATGAGCTTCGTGAGAGCCCGCGTGTACTGACCGCAGCCACTGCACGGAACCCCTCTGTGGGTGAGCAGGACCCCCGGGGCCTGGAGCGGAGGACGTTCTCCGAGGGCAGCACCACTTGAGTACCCGCCGTAGCTGCGTTTCCAGGCGCACTGTCCTCTCGCTCAGCGGATCTCGCTGTGAGCGAGGCCCTGCCGGGGTACCTGCCCAGGCTGGGGGCTGGCGGGACTCGCCTTGGTCACCACATTTGGTGGTGGTGGTCTCGCGCCTGTGGGGCGCACGCGGCTGCTCCTTGCCTTCGAATCTGCCCTCTGGCGGCGTGCCGGTTGCAACTCACTCGCACGGCCAGACCCTGGCTCACGTCTGGGTACGGCTTCCACTCCGGGTCACGACCGTTCTGGCTGACCTGCTCCTCCCCCCGCGACATAGCGCAGAGCCCCCAGCTCGAGTGAAAGCGTGAGCGGGCCCTGGAAGCACTCAGGAGCCTCTGGGTGGGTGGTTTTGTGAGAATCCCCTTGACCTGAGCATCCGACCTGGTCTGTCAAAGCCTCTTCCAACGGCAGCGGGAGGCGCACCAGTAACGGCAAGAGCCTGGCAGCAGGTGTTCAGGAGTCTCCAGCCGGTGCCGCTGTTGCCGCTGCGCGGCGAGACCTGCCGCGGGATTCCCGAGGGGCGCCCGCATCCCGGGCGGCCGGTGACCCCGGACAGCGGGCCGGCCCTCCCGCGAGGTGCTGGCCTCCCTCCCGCGCGCCCGCAGCATTACGGGGCACACGGGGTGGGGGGGGGTGGGGAGAGAGAAGCCGGATGAGGAGAGAGCTCTCGTCTGGGGTCCTCCAAGGCTGACACGTTCCCTTGCCGGATTGTTTCCTTTTGTGGCATCCCATGACCCACGACCGGCGGCTCGGCTCTCGCTGAAGTCACACCGCTGGGCCGGATGTGTTCGGAATTCCTTTCCTTGCAGAGACGGAAGTAACCTTGACAGAAAGCAGGTTGGCGGTTGCAGGAGGCGGGGTAATTGACTTCCTAATGGGTGGGGGCTCTCTTTCGGGCCGTGAGATTATTTTGGAACGGGATGGATGTGGCGGTTGCACACATGGGGAATGTACTTAATGCCACGAAGCGTCAGCTTTAAAATGGTACTGTTAGGAATTTCACCTCGGTCCGAAAACAACCAGCCTCTGACGACAGCTGGTGCGTTGTGTTTTCTCGTGTGCCCGCCTCCCTCAGAAACCTTCACTCCCAGAAGGAAGTGGTCAGCATGGCCTCTGTGAACAGTTGTGTAGGTTGTTCACTGCACAAGGGCATCACCGTGAGGGGCTGCCATTCAGCTGGTGCTCTTCTCACCCAGTGCTGGAGAGTGTCTAGCTAGAAGAAGGGGCATCTTTTCTAATCTACTCAGAGGTGCCTGTGGGCTTCTTGGCCTTGCTAGGAAGAGCCCTAAGGCTGAGCCTTCTCCACGTTTCCACGGAAAACCTTGTCGCCGCATACGCCATCCTCCCTCTCTCTGTCCACGCGGCAGCTTTCTTGTGGCCAGATGCGCGCTCCTATTTTTGAAGTGGGTGAAGAAATAAGTCGTGTCTCTGCAGCTCAACCCGTAATTTAGTTAATGGCTTCCTGTGCTGAGCACGCCTGGCAGATGTGTTCTGACAGCAGGAGGGCTCAGCATGTTTGTGGAAGGAACTGGGGAGCACGTTGGGCCACAGGTGCCTGCTTTTACTGATGCGTCCAGCGTGGATAAGCGAGCTGGCCAGACGTTCCCCTGCTCTCCCCTGGCAAGGGAGTTGGGGACTGCGACAGTGACTGTCCTTACAGAAGCGGGGGGTCCCCGGAGGTGCGGGACTCTGGAACTGGAGATCTCAGTCTGGCTTCTGTCTGCGAGGGTGACAGAAGGGATGGCCTTAGTGAATGGTGCTTCCACGGCTTAGTCCAGAGGGTGTGTGAACCGGCGCACCGGAGAGCATCTGGGACCTGGAACTCCTCCCGCAACAGGGAAGCCGAAACCAGGGTTACGACAGGATGGCTTTGCGTCACGTTTATACCTCAGAGACGATGGGCGGGAGCATGTGGCTGTCTGGGGGTGGGACAATGTGGGCAAGAGAGCGGACTCTGGAGCCAGGCTGCTCCCTTCACATCCTGGCTCTGCCCTTCCTGGTTCGCCTCTTCGGGCCTCAGTTGACTCCTCTGTCAAATGGGTCTATGGTGCCTGCCTCACAGGGTTAAGTGAGTAAATACGTGCAAAGGCCTGCTGTTCAGAGAGTCAGTGTTTTGGGCAGAGGGCACTCTAATGATGCTTTGAAGTCAGATGAGCAGAGGAGAAGCTGACGCCCTTTTGGGTGAGGTAAAGGGCCCACCGCAGTGTCCCTGCAGTGAAAGGCTGGCAGCTGAGCCCTTGCGGACAGGCAGAGGCTGCTGGGGTTTTCTCCTGGAGCAGATCCGCGGACTCTGTCCCCGTGAGCACCCGGCCCACAACCCGCTGGACCCAGGGCTCCGGGCAGGCCGCCTTCGCATGGCTCACAGCAGAAGCAGGTGTGATCCCTGCCACAGTGGCACGGAATCCGGGCTGAATTCCAGGATGCGCTTCTGGGTGGTGACTTGGGCAGCCCGTTCCGGCCCGCTCGACGTCAGGGGCCCTGGCCGAAACGCCGATGGATCAGCTCGCCTCCTGCGGGTGGCTGGATGCGGCCTTTTCAAGCGGGTCCCGCAGCTAGGCAGGGAGGGACCAAGGGCTGGGAAGTGACCACGGAGCTTTCTAGAACTTGTACTGTGGCGTGCGGTCAGGTGACCACAGAGCAGAGTCAGGATCCTGCTTTATGGGAACAAGAAAAACGTTCGGAGCTGATCTGGAAGGAAGTGGCTGCTTCTAGAGGTGCGGCAGAAGGGCAGGGAGTCTGAGGTGGGGGGGGGGCTGAACGGTCCGTCTGGGTTTGAATCCCGGTGCATCCTCCGAGAGTCTCCTGTGGCTGCTGCAGCTCATTACTGCTCGTTTGTGGGACAAAGCAACACGTTTATTCTGGCAGAGCCAGGAGTCCCAAACCAGGGTGTTGACTGGGCCCTGCTCCTCCAGAGGGAGCTCCCCGTCCAGGAGAGGAGGCTCCTTGCTTCTGTTTTCTGATGGCTGCCCGTGGTCCTGGCCCGGGGTCGGGGGGCGTCACCCTCCCCTGTGTCTTCTCAGACACACTCCCTTCCGTGTTTCTGTCTGTCCCATCAGCATACACGCCCACCTGGATGATCCTGGATAAGCTCCTGTTCAGGAACCTTTCCTCGATCACACACCTGCCGAGACCCGTTTCGTATAAGGTCACATTCACAGGTTCCAGAGACTTGACACGGATGTGTTTTCAGGGCCCTTTTTTGGCCTGCCACGTGCTGTGTGACCGTGGCCTTCAGTACTAACCTCACTGAGCCTCATGTAGCAAACGAGGACAGGGCCCCTGCAGGTGGATTCCCCGGTGCCCTGGACATGTCCCCACGTGACCCAGTGCCGGCCCGTCCCCGGTGCCCACAGCTTCTGTTGTGGCGAACGCGTATTTGGTTTCAGCGACGGCAGGAGCGTGATATTCGAAACCGAGTCTGTGCTTTGTGCCCAGGTATTTGAAGCACACGCTGGACCAGTACGTGGAGAGCGATTACACCATCGTCTACTTCCACTATGGGCTGAACAGCCGGAACAAGCCGTCCCTGGGCTGGCTCCAGAGCACCTACAAGGAGTTCGACAGGAGGTGTGTGCCCTCCAGCCCTCGGGGGTGGGCCTCAGGGCTGCGCTGAGCGACGGGCAGGCCCGGGGGGCAGGAGGGGTCTCGGCTGTGCGGCAGGGGGCCGGGAGCTAGGCCGAAGGAGCTCGGGGTCCCCTCCCTTCGGGGCCGGGGCTCTGTCCAGAGCTGTCGTTTGGGGCAGAGGCGGCCAGACGGCCCCTATCTGTGGGCCACCAGGCTCCTGTGGCAACTACCGGGTTCTGCCACGGGACACAAGAGCAGCCACAGATAATATGGAAACCGGGGGCTGGAACCCTGCTCTAGTGAAACTTTGTGGACCTGGCATGTGACTTTCGTGTCATTTTCTTTTAATTTTGTTAATGTTTATTTTTGAGAGAGAGTGCAAGCAGGGGAGGGGCAGAGAGCGAGGGAGACGCAGAATCCGAAGCAGGCTCCGGGCTCCGAGCGGTCGGCACAGAGCCCGACGCGACGCGGGGCTCGAACCCACGGACCGCGGGACCGTGACCTGAGCTGAAGTCGGGCGCCCAACCGACCGAGCCCCCCGGGTGCCCAAGTGTCATTCTCACATATCCTGAACTATCGTCTGTTTACTTCTTTTTCCAGCCGTTGACAACCTAAAACCCTTCACAGCTTGGAGGGCTGTGCAGTACTAGGTGGCCGGGTCTGGCCCGTGTCCCCCAGATTACTGACCCCCAAGACACACGGCAGAGAAACGTGGGCTCGCGCTGTCTTCCGGGTGCCCTTCGTGCTTGTGCAGGCCCACCTGCAAGGGGCTCTCTGGTGCCTCGTGTCGGAGAGGTGGGCAGGTGGGCAGCACGTTTTACAGGTGCGGACGCACAGGCCCCAGAGAGCGGGTGTCTCTCCCCCACCCCCATCCCGCACCTGGTGTGTGGCTGTGCCGGGACCCCCGCCGAGACCCCCCTCCCTGTCCCGCCCTGGGCCCCCCGCACCCCTTGGCAACGGCTTGGGGCTGGCGGATTTTTTTCCTGAGTGACGTCTTGTGTCACAGTCAGCTCTTCGGGGCTGCTAATAGACTGCACCGTCGGGCCTTCGCGCAGGTGTCCCGTGTTCCTCTGGCTTTTCCTTCTCGAAGGCCTTTCTAACCCGTGCTGGAAGTCTTCCCCTCAGAGCTCTGATGGGTGGGGTGGAGGAGGCGGAGCCTGATCTCCCAAAGCCCGCCCTCGCGTCTTTTGGGTCCTGCTGTCGCTGGGCCTCGAACCTTCGGAGGAATTTCTTGGCTTTCTGGCCTGTGTTTCGGGGAAAGGATGGTCGCTGAGCTGCACCGCCGTTTGCCTGACACTGGGTTCCTGGCCCTGAGCGGAGCCAGAGGCAACCAGGCCCCAGCTCTGGCCCCTCCCGCATGAAGCTTTCCTGGGTTGTCCCCGAAGCATCGCCGGCCCCTCCCCTGCGGCCTCAAGGTCCCTGAGCAGACAGCGCATGCGCAGAGCGGTGTGTTTGTGCCCACGCACCGTGCCTGGCTGCCGCCCTCCGACCCGTGTCCGTGTCCCCTCCCCTGCGCGTGGGAAGGGGTCTGCAGGTGGCAGGCTCTCCGTGTTGGGCGGGAAGACGGGAGCCAGGTGGGGCCAGAGGCCGGGTGGGGGAGGCGGCCTTTGAGCAGCCCCTGGAGGGGTGGGCAGGGCATTGCCAAGTGGCAGACGGAAGAAAGAGTCAGGAGAGCCGAGGCTCCGTGGTGGGAGGGCTGGACGAGGCGGGGGATGGGTTCCCCTGGGGAATCGCCGAGGGAGGTGGCGGAGGAGGCAACAGAGAGCCACGGAAGGTGCTTGAGGAGACGTGAGACGCCTGTGTAGGCCTGTGGTGAGCTGATACAGATAAATTGTCAGATGGAAGGAGGCCGACTTATTCTGTGGGAGTCCCTACTTGCCACCAAGGTGGACCAGGGGGTGGGGGTAGGATCACAGATCTTGGCTCGATAGAATCCAGAAAGATGGACCTTCTAGACATCGGAACCAGCAGGGGAGGGTCTGCTGGGGTAGTGAGTCCCCCGTCACCAGAGGTGTGCAAGTGGAGCTCCAAATCCAATTTGGTGAGATTTATACCGCAAGGGTTTTCCGTCTGCCGTGACTGCACCCCAGCGGGTTTTCCTGAATTTTTTCTCTTGGCTGTTGGCTCCTTATTCTCCAGACTGTGCCTCCAGGTCACTCCTTTCAAGGGAGAACCGGCCCCCCCACAGGTGTTGCGACCCCCTTCCGGGAAGCCACCTCCACGGAAGGATGCACTCGGTGGCCCCTGCCCTCTGGGACCCTGGACCATCCACAAGTCGCTACACCTCCCCCCTCTCTGCGTGAAGAGCCGTTCTTTTTGTCCTTAGTTAGTATCTCCTTGGGAGATACTTTGAGACTGTGGGTGTCTTGCTCCCCATCGAAGTGTCTTGTGATGGGCCTTTGTCTCCACTGCCGTTTCTTGGCCCAGTGGTTGCTGGGACGGTGGCCGAGCGGTGATTGAAGCCACCGGCAATTTACCATAAGGAAGAGCTTAGCCGTCCTGGCTCATTCGTATCAACGTGGACTTGTGATTTCCTGTTTCTTTCAATGGGTTATAATCCATGACCATATTCAGCGTTCAAATTCAAATTCGGCCAAGTGGGCCCCCTTCCAGCCTGGCTCCTGGGGCCCTCAGACGTGTCCCCTTACGCTGAGTGCCCCCCCCCCCCCCGTTTTCTAGCACAAGAAGATGCTCCAGGCGCCCCTTACATTGTCCTCACCCCGCACGGGGCGTTCCGCCATTTCTCTAGGAGCCGGGGTGTCAGAGTAGTGTGCTTGTTGCTTGTGGGGTGACTGGCTCCCAGGCACTACCCGTGGACCCTTGGGGTGTTGCTCACACCTGTCCGTCCCTGCCGGGCCCCGCGTGTTCACCCCGACGCCCGCTGTTCCTGTCCTGCAGCCCGGGGCCCGCTCTGGTTTCCTCTGTGGGTCTGCAGCCCTCGTCTCTGGTGGGGAGGCGCTGCTCGCGCTTCCCTCACTGACGTGCCTGCCCGTCTGTCACCCAGCATCTGACCAGCCCCCCTCACGGGTCCAGTTACTGATCGGGCCACCCGCCCCTGCACGCACCGCCTTCCCGTCCCACCACCTCCCCGTGAGGGAGCCCTGCGCACGCACACCTGCCGGCTCCAGCACCCCCCCTCCCGGCCTCTGTCACTCCCCTGTCCTCACCCCTGCCCCCGGGGTCTGACCCGGCAGCCCCCTGCTCCTCACGTGCTAACCAGCCCTCGGGGGCTTGGGGTGACTGGTTTGTGACCCGTGCGATCTCCTGCCACCGTGGCCAGCCTCAGGGCACCAGCGTGCCGCCCCTGGACGCGGAGTCGGAGGGGGACACTGGGTATGGACTTCTGTTATTCAGATACACAGACAGAATAGCCTCGGGGGCGCAGGAAAGAGTAAAGGGAGTAAAATGAGCCGGAAGTGAGGAGTTTCGAGTAGTTATTACCTTGGCGTTTAACGTGATTTACTTAATTACGTGTTCATATTATTTAATCATGGCTGCTTTTTACAACCAGCTCCCCAAATTCCTGAAATTCGGACAGCGGGCGAGAGGGGGACCGCGCTGGCGGCACGTGGACGCGCTCCCCCTCCCCGCAGCACCTGGCCAGGCCACCCCGCACGGTGCCAGCCTCCTTGCCTCAGCCTCGTGGCTCTGCGCTGACTTATTCTGGAAGGAGGGGAGCACGCAGGCTCTTTAAGTGGGTGCCCGGTACCCCGTCGGTGGGCACACCAGGGCTCTCCCGGCGGCCTGCCCTTGCGAACTGCTCGGTGTGCCCCGCCCCTCCCCTCCCCCTGGGTGAGCACCCGCAAGGGGGCTCTGCTCTCGCAAACGGTGAAGTGCCTTGTGCGTGCCAGGTGGTGCCAGTGGACGGGAGGTCCTGATTCCCCTTCCTGCTTTTGGGCCAACGTCCTTAAAGTGGCTCTGTTCAGAGAGCGAAGGTTCTGAGGCTCACGGTCAGGGCTCAGCTTCGGGTGCGGGGTGTAGCGCTCTGAAGTCCTCCCACGCTTCCCTCCTCAGGTACAAAAAGAACTTGAAGGCGCTCTATGTTGTGCACCCCACCAACTTCATCAAAGTCCTGTGGACCATCTTCAAACCCCTCATCAGGTACGTGGTGCTCTAGGCGAGGACCTCACCGGGGCAGGAGGCTGCATCCCGTGGGGCGGGGGGACGGCCCTCCCTCTGTGGCACCGTGGCGGTCTCGTCCCTGGGGCACCCGTGTCTGGGGCACTCTGCCCGCCCCACGGCTGTGGCGGGGCACAACGGCTGACGGTCACCAATAGGACGCCAGCTTACGACACCTGCGAGCTTTGCACCTGGCATTTTATTATTATTATTATTTTTTAATGTGTATTTATTTTTTGAGAGACAGAGAGAGAACAGAACAGGAGCAGGGGAGGGGCAGAGAGAGAGAGAGACACAGAATCCAAAGCAGACTCTCCAGGCTCCAAGCTGTCAGCACGGAGCCCGACACGGGGCTCAAACCCACAGACCGCGAGATCATGACCTGAGCTGAAGTCAGACGCTTAATCAACTGAGCCACCCAGGTGACCCTGTATCTGGTATTTTAAATCCCGCCCTGGCCTGAGCACCTACTTCATGCATCTGCGTTGGGGGTCCCCAATACCACCTCGGGTTTCATAATTCACTACAAGGACTCCCAAAACTCAGACCAGTGCTCGTTCCAGAGAGCGTGGCCCGTGTGGCCCTGTCATTGGGGCCGGCTGCGGTTCCCAGATCTGCAGGTGCCACTTGGAGCATGCCTGGAAGGGCAGCCTTGAGTCTGTTCCCATTTAAGGTGGGGAGAGATTTCTGAGGCCAGAGTTCTTTCGTTTCAGGAGGATTCCCACGCAGTCAGTGTTCCCACCTGGCTGCCTGTGCCGCAGCCACACACGCACCTGTTGGGACGGTGGGATTTCGTTCCTCTGTTCCGTTGTTTAGCCAGGACCAGCATGCCCGTCCCTAGCTGACGTGGTGAGAAAGCCAGTGCCCGTTACCCTAGTGCCCGAGAAGACCGCTCAGATGTTCTCCTGCTCCTGGGTGCTGTCACTCACCTTAGAAAAGCTCTGAGAGTTCTAGAAACCTCTCCAGTTCTTGGGGGAAAACCCCTCTCCCACTCTGTAGTGCGGCAGCCCAGAGGCTGCGGTGGTTCTGGAGCTCAGCTTGACTTGCCCCGCCTCTGATCACCTGTTCCTCTGCGCAAGACATGCAGCCTCCCTCTGCCTTAATTTCCCGGGGAGACAGACTGCGGCTGTACTCATCCTGTCGCAACAATGTATTGACGGAGTGTTTAGAACAGAGCCTGCCTGGCAATAGCCAGTGCTCAATGTTTGCTGCTAGCATTTGCCCAGCCCCTACCTCCTGACTCATTTTTTAAAAAATTTTTTTAACGTTTATGTATTATTGAGAGACAGAGAGACACAGAGCGTGAGCAGGGGAGGGGCAGAGACGGGGGGAGGCACAGAATCCGAAGCAGGCTCCAGGCTCTGAGCCATTAGCACAGACCCCGACGCGGGGCTCGAACCCACGAACCATTAGATCATGGCCTGAGCTGAAGCCGGTCGCCTAACCGACTGAGCCACCCGGGCGCCCCCTGACTCATTTTTTTAAAAAAACCTTTTTATTATCCTTTTGTGATTACTTTAATTACAATTTCTTACGCACCGTACGTGCATAGCACCCCAAAACAATCCTATGACATCAGCTGTATTTTCCCTCTTCCAAAGGAGAGGAGGTTAATGCTCAGAGAGATTAAGCAGCTTGCCTGAGGTCACACCGTGAGTAATGGCTCAGCTGGGATTCCCTGTGCGGCTCTGCCCCTTATCCTGCCTCAGGCATGGACATAAGCAGGTGCCAGGAGAGAACCTCAGGACTGAGGGTTGGAGACCCCGGAGCCGGGACTGGGCTCTGGCTGTGTGGCCTTGGGCAGCTGCTTGACCTCTCTGAGCCTTGAAGTCCTCATTTGAAAATGAGGAGGACAAGTCCAGAGGCTCTCCAGAGCCCATGAACAGGAGTTTCCCTGGGTCCAGCCCCTACCTCCTGACTCAGACCTCTGGAGGTGGGGCCTGGTGATTGAATTCCCTTGCCTGGACTGCCCCGGGGTCTTTCCGGGTATGAGAGGCAGGAAGCATCTGTCCTCCACAGCCTGGGGACCAGCAAATGCTAGAGGGGGTCAGGCAGAAACAGAGCAAAAGTGGGGGGCGCTCCTGCACGGGCAGTGTGGGTTGGCACCAGAGGCCTCCCTGCAGCGTGGAAGCTCTCTGTCCCCCCCCCCCCCCCCCCCACAGGCGGTTCATGGGAGACGGTCAGGCCCCCTCGGCCCTTAGGGGCAGGTGGTTGGGGGTCCGGGCACTTGGTCTGATTCCCACTCATCCACTAGGGGGAGCCAGCGCACACGGCTCGGCCTCCCGCGGGCTCTGGGCTCCAGCCTGCCTTCCGGTAGAACAGCTCAGCTTCAGTTAGAGAAGGGAAAGAAAGGTTCTAGAAGTTTGCTGGGCTCTGGATGGCCAGCGTGGAGCCTGCGGCGGCCAACACGGTGTCCCGCGCTTGAAGATTTGTCAAGAGGGCACATCTGCTGAGTGTTCTGACCACACACACAGAGCAAAGGGATGCCCAGGAGAGCTTGGTAGACAACGGATATGCTTGGTCCCTCGATCGTGGTGATGGCATCGCGGTGTGTGCCTGCGTCCACGTTCCCCGCGTTGTGCACGTGAGATCCGTGCACTTTTGTGGAAGCCGGCTGCACTTCAGTAGAGCCGCGGCAGGGGACAGGTGGTGGCCGCCTGCCAGGAGCAGGGCCGGGCATGTGGCTTCTCACCCGCCGGATCCTGTTCTGCGCCCGCCGTGCAGCTCAGGAAACGGGCGCGTTACTGACGGCAGCCAGGTGCCGGTGCCCACCAGGTGTCGGCCAGTGGGCATTCGCCTGGCTGGTCTCGCTCGGGGGGAGGACCCGTTTCCGAGGGAGGACTGAGGCGCTGGGCGGTGGGTGGGTGGATTTGGGGGGGGGGTTGTCTCCGTGACGCTCGCTCCGGTGTGGCCTCTTGGGGGCCACCGTGCTGGTGTCTCTCTTGGTCCCTGTCCCCGACGGGAGCCTGGAAGAGGGAGGGGTGCCCAAAAGGGAAGCCACCGCCAAGCGGGAACCGCAGGCCCTCTGGGCCCCTCCCTGCATCTCCCGGATCTGTGCAGATTCACTCAACGGCAGCTTCACATTGGAGGCAACTATTTATTTTCATGCAGATGAGACTCTCAAGAGTGTTTGGCGCATCCGAGATCTTATGAAAGCGAAACCTCTGCAGACGTGCGCTGCTTTCGTTATGGCCCGGTTTTCTCTGGCGTCAGCACTTAACGTTCACTTAACACGGAAAACGCCCGCATTGTTCTTCCTCGGCTGCCACCACCGCCCCTCCCCCCGGGCCCCTGGCCTCTCTGGTGCCACCTAATCGGTTTTTATTCTCTTGCTTCTGCCCTTCCAGTCATAAGTTTGGGAGAAAAATCATCTATTTCAACTATTTGAGTGAGCTGCGCGAACACCTCAAATACGGCCAGCTGATCGTCCCCCCCGAGGTCCTGCGGTGAGTCAGACCCTCTTCCGACAGCCGGGGAGAACACCTCCGTGGTTCCACTGGCCTCTGTCCAGTCCCGCCAGCGTGGAAGGCTTAATATTTCCAAACGTGCGCCCAGTGGATCCGGCCCAGAAATCTGCGGCGTCAACAAAGATGCCGGCTGCTGACGCAGAGAAACGAGGCTGCGGGAGGCCGTTGGCGGGACGGGAGGTTATTCTCTCCCCGCGTCGCAAACTGATTTTAAAAAATAAGCCGTGATCGTAGCTGCAGTTTGCTGCCTTGGTATTTGCCATTTTTGCTTTTCAGCAGAGAATTAGGGGAATTTCTCGGGTGTGTGGAATGAAGCGACCCGAGGCAGTGGCAGGTTCTCTGGAAACCAGCCCCGCCCCCCCTCACCCCCCCCCCCCCCCCGCCGTGGCTTCTGCTGAAACCCTATTAGTGCGTCTGTCACTTCATTTTATGTGGCTCTGTGGTCTCTCCCGTGGGGTCAGGGGAGCAGAGGAAGGCATGTGGCCGGTTGGCCCCACAGCCAGCACAGGGGCTGGTCTCAAAGTCCCTGCCAGGCACCCTCTGCCCTTTGCAGTCCCCACTCCGGGGGCTCGCTGAGGGAGCAGGGTCCTCGCCAAGCCGCATCGAGGTGGGCAGCCTTGCAGGGGCAGGGGAGATGTTAGCTCTTCTGGGCGCCAGGTCACGTGCCGCAAGTTGGGCACACAGAGCAGTGTAGGGAGTGACCTTGCCCTTGGAATGCTCCCATGCGGTGGGGACCACAAGTCCGTGAGAACAACTAGGGAGGGGACTATCAGGGAGAGCTTCCAGGAGGAGGTGACTGCTGAAGTGAGTTTCCAGGGGACAGGAAAGGCTGGGAAAGGGTGTGTCCAGCAGAGACGTGGGTGAAATGTTGGCCAAGGGTTGGCAGGCGAGGTTGGATGTGTGCTGGGGTGGGATGAAGGCCCAGGACGGCAGGGGATTGTGGGGCGGGGGGGTGGGGTGGGGGGCGCATGCACACGCGCACACAGCTGCACACGTGTGAGGTGGTGGTGCGGCACGTGGGCCCAGAAGCGTGAGGCTCGGGGCACCCGGCCCGTGGCCTGAGGCTCCTCCCCCGCGAGCTGAGCGCCGCGCCTCTGCTGTGTCCGCAGATACGACGAGAAGCTCCGGAACCTGCACGGGGGCCAGGTCCCTGCTCCCGCCAAGACGCCGCCACCGCGGCCCCCCCTGCCCACCCAGCAGTTTGGCGTCAGTCTGCAATAGTAAGTGAGCCGGTCCGCGGCCTGCTCGTTTCCTCGGTGGGACCGTGGGACACTCCCACGCCCCAGAGAGGTGGTCCCCAGGCCCTTGCCTTCCGCAGCCCAGCTTACCCTGCGGAGAATGCGAAAGGCGCCCTTTCCCTGCAGCGGGGAGTGCACGGCGCGCGTCCCCGGCGTGCCGTGCGCGCTCCCGCCGTGCCGTGCCAAGATCCGGCGGCGGCGAGCAGAGCTCTCGTCGCCGCTGCTCGGTGCTGCTCGCCGGCTGCGGTGGCTCCCGGCTCCCAGGCCACGGCAGGACACGTGCCACCACCCCGGAGTGCAGCGTGGTCTTGTTCTTTGCTTTGGCCAGCGAGCCGGCGCCACCGTGGGGCAGGCCACGTCGGGAGGGGAGTTTGGGAGCCATTAAGCGAGTTCGTGTCCTGGCCCGAGTGACCGCTGCGTGCCTCCCGCTGACGCCCACGCCTAGCACGAGGGAGCAACGCGCTCCTGTCGGGTCTAAGCCGCCGAGCAGGGAGTGTTCGTGTCACAGCGTGTCCAGCCCTTCCTGGCTGATCTCACCCCTTCTTAGCCACGCGACCCTGAACTCACTCCCCACCTCAGCTTGTTTGCTTATTTCTGGAGTGAGCGAGGTGGATGACGTGAGCTTAGGTCTTTCACGCCCCCTCCCAAAAGGGTTCCGGGCCAGCTTCCTCTCTTCGGAGACTCCTTCGGAGGCACCTTCTCCGGGAAGCCTTCCTTGATGCTCTGGGCTGTATCCAGGGCCCTCCTGCATCACCACCCCACCCGAGCAGGCTGCCCCGGGAGCCTCTCCGGATATTTCCCCCGCTTGGCAACAAGTGCCTTGGCCGTGCTCGTGCGCTCTGCTTCGGGCGGTTGGCCAGGCACTCGGGTACCTGGGATGACGGAGGACAAAGGAGACGTTTTATCCCGCGGCCCCGCCGGGCGGTCGGGTCTGGTCTACACCACGTGTAGGAAGACCAGGGTCTGCAGGGTGGGGGTGGGGCCCGGAGAGCAGTGTGCTGGGTCCCACTAGGCGGTCGTTTCGTGTCGGAAGGTGGCATGTAGTGTGCTTTCCCATGCAAAAAGCTGATGACCTTTAAGATCCACAGTGGGGCTCGATGAGGTTTGGAGGGATGAGAATGGAGACTCTCGGGGTGGTGTCCTGGCTGGGGCACTGGGGGGTGCCTACGTGCTGCCTCGTACCTGTCACTTGTCCTTCCCGAGGCATCTGGGCACAAGGACCCTTCATTGTTCCCTCTTACGGGCTCCGGGGCCACAGGGGAGACAGACGCTGGGGACCCTCTTTCTTCTTGACCTAGAGTGAAGGGGGTAGGATGTGGTGGGAAGAATGATGGCGTCCGGGGACATCAGTGTCCTGATTCTGAGCCCATGGTGGTGTCACCTTACATGGTGAAAGAAACTGCAGATGTGAGTCGGGGAAGGATCGTGGGACAGGGAGGGAATGATCCCGGATCATCCAGGCAGCCCCGGTGTCATCACAAGGGTCTGTCTGAGTCAGAGAAGAGGCCTGAGGACAGAAGCGGAGATTGGAGTGACATGGGACCTCGAGCCAGGGGATGCAGGCCGCCCTTTCGAGCTGGGAAAGACAAGGAACAGATCGTCCCTTAGAGCTTCTGTAAAACTACAGCCGTGTTGACCTGTTTTAGCCTTCTGACACCCCCATAAGTGCAGGATAGGAAGCTTCTGTGGTTTTGAACTACGGAGTTTGTAGCAATTAGTTTATAGGAGGTGTAGGAAATGACTGTGGGGCAGGGAGAGGTGTGTGGGGGAAGGAGGTACCTGGGGGGGGGGGCCTGGGAGAAGGAGCTGAGGGCGGAGCTGATAAGGGGGTGGGAGTCGGCACCTCGGGTGTGTCACCACAGCTAAAGGAATGCCCTGTCTTCCAGAACTTTCCGCGATGATAGACATGGTCCTCACTGCCAGGTTGTGGCTGTTGAGCACTTGAAATGTGGCTAGTGCAGTTGAGGCACTGAATTTCTAACTTTATTTAATTTTAACTGATGTAAAAGTTTTTTTAATGTTTGTCTATTTTGAGAGAGAGAGTGTGTGCACGTGTGGGCATGAACAGGGGAGGGGCAGAGAGAGAGAGAGAGAGAGAGAGAGAGAGAGAGAGAATCCCAAGCAGGCTCCACACTGTCCGTGCAGAGCCGGATGTAGGGCTCACACCCACAAGTCCTGAGATCACGACCTGAGCCGAAACCAAGAGTCAGACGCTCAACCGACCGTGTCACCCAGGCGGCCCCAACTGATGTGCCCCCCTCCCGCTGCCCCGCTGGACAGCTCAGCTCTAGACCTTTGGGGTCTCACCGCTGCCTCCCCTCCCCAGACATGCACACAGGTGGGGTCTCCCTGGAGAGCTATTTTGTAAGCACTTAGCGAACGCAGCATATGTTGACCTAAGTGTTCCCAAATGTATCTGGAACAAAAATTTACCAAAGTTTTCTTCTTTACACGCTGTCAATATGTACTGGAGTGACCTGTTCCCGCCCGTGGGTGTGGCCCCGGCACCCCTGCGGCCTGCCTGGGAAGGCGGCACTGGCCCATGCAGTGACGGCGGGCCCCTCTGGGGGCGCTGGAGAGAAGGGGCTCTGGGCGGGCCCAGGCTCTGGGATTTTCAGGCCTGAGGCTTCTGCTGTCTGTGTCTCCGCCTTCGGCCTGGCCTGTGTATCCATTGCTTCCGTCATCAGTCCCTTAGTCTGACGACTCTAGTGATGCCTTTCAGATGGCCGATTTCGTTGTTCCAAACCACTTCTGTCTCCTATTGTCTAATAATAAAACTTTATTTATTTCAAGTTTATTTATTCTGAGAGAGGGAGAAAGAGCATGTGAGCGGGGTAGGGGCAGAGAGAGAGAGGGAGAGAGAGAATCCCAAGCTGGCTTCGTGCTGGCGGGGCCCGATGTGGGGCTCAAACTCACAAACCTTGAGATCGTGATCCGAGGGGAAACCAAGAGTCGGACCTTAACCGACCGAGCGCCCCAGGCGTCCCTGTGTAATAAAGTTTTAAAAATGAAAGACGAAACACCTCTAACTCGTGGATTTCTAGAGCCATGTCTCTGAGCACAGTATGGGGGAGTCACCCTGGGACCCCTGTCTTGAGCAGGTGTCTTTCAGGGTGTGTTGACAGAGTTTGAACTCCAGAGATGTCCGTTACCAGATCGAAGACAGGTGTTAGAAATGCCTTTATAAAGGTCTTTGTTCATTCCTGTTCTGGGGCCAGTTTTAACTGTAAAAATCAGTTCCTTGTCTTTTTTTTAATGTCCAACGTGGGTTTCGAACCCACAGCCCCAAGATCAAGAGTCCTATGCTCTGCCCACTGAGCCCGCCAGGCGCCCCGGTTCCTTGTATCTTTAGGGAGTGCTGAGTCTCACTGGACAACCTTTGGAAAACGTCGTGTGTACCACTTTGAGAGATAATCCATGTGATTGCCTCTTTAAATTAATTTTTTATGCCGTTTCGTTGCAAACGACTACAATAAAACGGCAATAAACATATTAAATAGAGTACCAAATATGTAATTTGTTTGGACTGTGAATGAATGAAAGTCATTAAAATTCATCACCAAATCCTATTCACAAATGTTAATTTGCTGAGTTAAGTTCAGAAGCACACAACAGAAAGCTGTCACCTTAGAACAAGCTAATTAAGTTAACGTATCAAGGGGGACGTCAGAGACTCGAGGGATCTTTGGCCCTTGCCATCGCTGAAGAGAGAAAAGGCACGTGGGCACTTAGTACGGCTCTATCTGGGCAGATACGGGGTAGTGGAAAGAGGGAGGGCCTCCTCAGGGCAGAGGGGGGATGCAGGTCCCAGCTTTGGGAAGTCAGGCTGGTTAACTTAAGCAACCCCAGTTTCTCTCCCTGTGACTGGAGGTGAAACCATGCCCTCCCCACCTCCAGGGCCCGGGGGGGGGGGGGCATAACAACAGGGTGTGCGGACCACGTGAACCCGTTCCTGCTGCCAGGCTTGCCTGCCGTTAGTCCTCCTTCATAGTCTCCTCCTCCAGGAAGCCTTCCCGGATGACTCCACGCACACAAGGACCGTTTGTTAAAGACAGCATTCTTTCTGCCACTGAATTGCCTTGGCATCCTTGTCAAAAATCAGTGGCCCATCGCCTGGGTGGCTCAGTCGGTTGAGCGTCCGACTTCAGCTGAGGTCATGATCTCACGGTCCGTGAGTTCGAGCCCCGCGTCGGGCTCCGTGCTGACCGCTCGGAACCTGGAGCCTGCTCCGGATTCTGTGTCTCCCCCTCTCTCTGCCCCTCCCCTGCTCATGCTCTGTCTCTCTCTCTGTCTGAAAAATAAATAAAACATTAAAAAAAATGTGTTTTTAAAAAGAAATGCAATTGATTTTTGTAAGCTGATCTTATATCCTACTGCCTAAGTAAAATCATCTATTAGTTCTTATGGATGTTTTGTGATTTTTTTGTTTAGTATTTTCCACATCCAAGACCCTGTCGTCTGTAAATAGAGATACTTTTATTTCTCCCTGTTCATCTGGGGTGCCTTTCACTTCCTTTTTCTGCCTGATTGCACTGGCCGGACCTCCAGTCCTGGGAAGGAGTGGGGTGAGCACACATCCTTGTGTTTTCCTCTTCTTACGTCTGACTACAGAGCGTTTTCCCCTCCATCCAACCGTCTCCCAAATATGCTGCCTTCCGGGCAAGAGCGTTCTGCACGTGAGAAAGAGAAAAACAAAACGTTTCACGCGGGAGCCCAGCGGGGCCATAGAATGCACACGGTGGGCGGCTGTGACTTCACATCCTCTCTGCCGGCTGGGGTGGTGTATTTGTGGCTGTGTTTTAAAGTTGCCTTGTGTATCAATTCTCTACCAAATGAACACGGTAAGAGGCTGGGTCTTAACAGCCTGAGGCAGCACGTTAGGTTCCATCAAGCATGTTGTTTGATTGGTCAGCATATGGTCCAGGTTTCCCGGATCTGCCCTCACGGCCAAATCCACTCGTGCCTCTGGTCCTCCTCTGTGCATTTCCCCCCTGTTTGGAATGCTCCCCGCCCCCCGGCTTTGGTCCTCCACAAGCTCCTACTCATACCTCAAAACCTAGCTCAGAAGTGGCCCCACGTGAAGCCATCCCCGTTCCCCAGGTCTCCCCTGCATCATGGTGGAGTCCTCAGCTGCTGCCCTAGTGTATTATTTCTGTCTCTCTTTTGGCCACCAGAACACCTACTCTCTGAGCACCGAGTCTGCGTCTGTCCCTGTGTGGCTCCTCAGTCCTGTGTTTACACAGAGATGTGGAGAGGACCTGTCACCTCCAGCTAAAAACTGCTCTCTTTTCTTTTCCCTCAGCCTCAAGGACAAAAATCAAGGTGAACTCATCCCTCCTGTGCTGAGATTCACAGTGACATATCTAAGAGAGAAAGGTAAGTGAGAGCGGGCTTCAGCCAGGGGTGTGAGGGCCTCTGGGAGGCCCATCTCGTGTCCCGGGCACCGTGCAGACCGGCGACTTGGAGGGGCTGGGCCTCGTGCGGGAAGGGTGACCAGCATGGACCAGGGATGGACTCAGGCACACAGAATGTCTGGGTTTGCATCCCGGCTCTACTGTGTACTTGCTGTGTGACCTTGGGCAGTTACTTACCTTCTCTGGGCCTCTGATTCCTCCTCGGTGATCAGAGGGGGTGCGCCTTGTGGCTCCTCCAGGACTCCTGCCCGAGGCCAGAGTTCCCAGATCCACGGGAAAAGTGTGGACCCTGACAGGAGCGTAGTTCTCTGGGCAAACAGGCTGCTGGGGGGCGGGGGGGGGCCCCCGCAGGCAGGTGCCGCAGGGTGCGGGGGGGGGGGGGGCGCGTCCAACCAGCAGTGGGAGCCGTCATTTCTGGGGGCCCTGGGGGCCTTTTACCTGGCGCGCCCTCAGAATTGCATGTCCTAATGCTAGAAAGTTCTATGAGCTGGCGCCTCTCTAGCCGGAGGATCTGATTGTCGCTTAGAATGGTCTCTACTTTGGCGAGAAGTCCTTCGCGGCACCTCCCGTTCTGTTCCGTGTTTCGGGAGCAGACAGAAGATAGTGCATACGACCAGGTGTCAGAAACCGGGAGAGGGAGTGTCTCCCTTTTTAACGTATCAGGTCCTTTATTTATGAAAAAATCAAAAACCCAGCTCCAAGTGGGAACTCAGTATTGTATTTGTTGAATGAATGCACGATCAAACATGTACCCTTTGGGCACCTCCCCGTATCCAGCCCTGATTGAGGCGCTGGGGTTGCCATGGTAACGGCACCCCGCCCCCCACCAGCCGCCGTTCTGGGGGCTCACGGTCGCAACCGAGAAGACTCCATTGCGATTTCCTCTGTAAAGCTGTTTCCACGGGTCAGAAGTCCAGGCACACGGGGGCCGGGCTGCTCAGGGTCTCGCAAAGCAAAACTCAAGGTATCCCGCCAAGCTGCGCTCCTTTCTGGAGGCTCTGGGGAACAGTCCGCTTCCACCTTCATTCAGTTTGTTGGCCAAATTCAGTTCTTTGCAGAGATGCCTGTGTGTCCTTGGTGGCTGTCGGCCAGAGGCCTCTTTCTCTTCCTAGAGGCTGCACACTTTCCTTTCCGTGCGGCCCCCTCCACCAACAGAGACCTTCGCACCTGTCGAGTCCGGCCTCCATGCTTCAAATCTCTGTAGCCAGGAAGAACCCAGTCCCTTTTAAAAGTCTTGCCTGATTAGGTCAGGCCCGCCGAAGATGATCTCCGTATCTTAAGGTCAGCTTCTTGGGCCTGAATCCTGTCTGCAGAGTCCCTTCCCTGTGGCGCCTAGATTAGCGTTTGGATACCGGGCAGAATGAGTGTGCCCCACGGGGTCCGGGACTTTGGGAGCCACCTCAGAAATTTTCCTACTACCATCTGTCAGGAAAAAAAAGAGAGGGACCAGCCACCCACGCAGAGGGGACGGCGCGTGCAAAGGCCGGGAGGAGCAAGGAGCATGGGGCAGACTGGAGGCCGGAGGAGGGGGCTGAGGGGCAGTGGGGCAGGAGAGGCCGGACTGTGCAGGCCCGTGGGAAGTCCCCGTGGGAAGCTGCCCGGTGAAGACCAGCAAGGCCCGTGCACAGGCCGCTCCGACCTGGATATATTCGTTGAATAGACCCAGCTTCAGAAGGGCGAAGAGGCTGGGGAGGGAGCCCAGTGCTCCCTGTATTTGCCGCGTCCGGAACGGTAACTTCTAGCTGCTCGTGGCAATAGCCCAGTAGAGCACTTTCTAGGTGTCTCCTACGTCGGGTGACCGCATTTTTAATTTCACTTAATTTTTGCTAATTAAACGTAAATTTAAATCATGACGTATGGCCAGTGGCTGCCATACTGGACGGGTCACCCGTGTCGATGCAGCTGCGGGACTAAGCGGAAGCAGTGTGTATGGAGGCCACCCGGGTGCTTGAACATGTGCCATGCCCAGCCTTGTCGATTCTTTCTGCAGCCCTCAGAGGCAGGGGCTCAGGGCCTTACTCTGTAGACGGGGTGGCTGAGCTCAGAGAAGCTACGTGCTTTTGCTGCGGTCACACAGCGGGATGAGACAGAGTTGGGCTGGACTCCAGGTCTGTCTGACTTGGTTCTCTCTTCCCGGGGGCCACAGAAGTAGGCAGTCAGGTGGGGTTGGGAGTTTGGAAGTTTGAGGAATAAATAAAGGTGGGGATCGCGGGTGGTGGGCGTCAGGGGGGAGGGGGGGATGAACCAAGCTGGAGAGCATTCCCTGCCAGCCACGGGAGGGTGACGCATGGGCAGGAGGAATCGTGGAATGTTCCAGAAACCCAGTGTGCTAGGACCTGTGAGGTGCCTGGAGGCTCTCTCTCCTTAGGACTCCGCACTGAGGGCCTGTTCCGGAGATCGGCCAGTGTCCACACCATCCGCGAGATTCAGCGGTTGTACAATCAAGGTGAGTCTGTCCCCACAGAGACCCCTGACCCTGAGCCTCCCGCCTGCCCGGCCTGCACAGCCCTGCACGGCCGCAGAGCCCCCAGGCCCAAGGTGGCATGGCTCCCGCCCGCACCCAACCCCCAGCATAGTCCAGGGCCGGGCAGCTGCCCAGGCGAGGCCTGCGCCCGGAGCCCCGGCCCTCGGCAGGTGGCCGCACGCTGCCGTTGTGCCTTGAGGGCTTCTCCCATCATTGCAGGCGACAGGTGGTCTGAAATGTTCCATGGAGTCTCCATTCGGCAGCCCCTCCAGTGGGCCCGGCACTGCTTTCTCGGCTGCCTGTGGCGACACCCGCAGGTCGGGAGGCCGTGTCGGAGCTGAGCACCCTACAGCGACACTGCTGAGGCGGCTAGCTCTGCTCACGCCCCCGCCCACCCTCCTCGTACGGTTCGCCCGTCCGGTGACAGGGCCGGCGCGGGGTGCGTGTGGACTGGCCGTCCTCAGGCCCGTGTGCCGAGCACCTGCATCCGAGGCGGGGCCGACCCACACGGCAGGCGGACTGGGGGCACGCCCCAGACTCGGCCAGGTGCCCCAGAGGGCCGAGGGGGGCACGGTAGCAGCACCCCCCAGGTCCAGCAGGCGACAGGGTCATGCCTGGCGAGAGGTCTCCCCCTCGGGAGTGCTAAAGCCGTTTGCGTCGGGGCCCATCATGAAGCGGGACTCCGCGGCCCCGTCAGGACTCAGACTTGCGACATTCTGTGTCCAGGGAAGCCCGTGAACTTTGACGACTATGGGGACGTCCACATCCCTGCCGTGATCCTGAAGACCTTCCTGCGAGAGCTTCCCCAGCCGCTGCTGACCTTCACGGCCTATGAGCAGATTCTCGGGATCACCAGTGGGTACCTGCCCCGGGGGGGGCCCACCGAGGGCCAGTCTGGGGCGTGGGGGGAGGGGCTGCCGGCCTCTTCTTGTTGCCGTCCGGCCCCGTGGACAAGTGTCAGTGGCCGGGCCGGGCCACCACCGTCCATGGGTGGGGGCAGGGGTTGTCGGGTGCAGCTGGGGCGACAGGCAGCGTGGCAGAGGGCGTCTCTGGGTTCGGGGTGCACGGCCCGGTCCAAGGGCCGCCTCCAGGCCCTCCCTGCCCTGCTCTGGGGGAGCCCCCCACCTCCAGCACCCCAACTTCTGTGTCTAGAAGGGGGGTGGAGGATGGTGGGGGGCAGAGGCCCCGAATCCCCTCTTCGAGCGGTTACTGTAGAAAGCTTGCAGTTAGAAATCCCTCCTCTGCCCTTTGGGATGTGAATCTTCTACACCCAGAACTGTCAGGGACCCCAGAGCTGGCTCTGAGATGTAGACGTTCAAGGAGACCCCAGTGTCCCGTGACGGTGGGGGCCTAACCCAGCCTGCACCGCTGACCCCGTCCCAGGACACGAGGAGCGTGTTTCTCCCATGAACACAGCCGGATGGAACACACCCGGATAACTGCCCCCTCCCTGACTCTGCTCAGGGCCCCCCCAACCCCTGCACCCCTCCCTGTGCCCTCATTCTCCCTCTAAAACGCCAGTCACCTCAGCCGTTCGGCCGTGTCGGGCCGTCCCTCGTGCAGCGGTTATTACCGAACACGCACGTTCCTCTTTGACTCTGGCACCTGCTTGCCACGGCCGTGCGGGGTAGTTGCGGACGGGAGGGGAGTGAGCACGTAGGCCCTGCTCGCCAGGAGCGCTCAGGCTGGCCGCAGGGACAGGCGTGTCATTGAACCGGGTGTGGCAGGGTGATGTGGCTGCAGGGCGTCTGGCACTTACTGGAAGGAAAGCAGGGAAAGGCCTGCTGGGCAGGAGGTGAAGGCTTGTCAGGGTGTCTGAGGTTCCCAGACGTCCCCAGGCACCAGAACCCCCGGAGGGTGCATTAAAACATGGGTCACTGGGCCCCACCCCGGAGACTCCATAGGTGTGGGCAGTGGCCCAAGAATCTGCATTTCTAACTGGATCCTGGGAGATGCTGATGGTCTGGGTTTTGTGCCATGGAACGCCTAGCTCAGCGGGGTTGAGGCATGACCCGTGGGTAGAGATGTGGCCATGGAAAGCACAAATGTCTTAGGGGCAAAGCTCATCCTGTGCACCAGGGAGTGGGGCTGGGCTGGGGCAGCTGCTGAGAATTTTTAAAAAATTATATTATGAGAGGGCTCCTGGGTGGCTCAGTTAAGCGTCTTAACTCTTGATTTTGGCTCAGGTCATGATCTCACGGTTCGTGAGTTCAAGCCCTGCATCGGGTTGTGTGCTGCCAGCACAGAGATGCTTGGGATTCTCTCCCCAGCCCCCTCAAAATAAGTAAATAAACTTTAGGGGTGCCTGGGGGGCTCAGTCGGTTGAGCGTCCGACTTCGGCTCAGGTCACGATCTCGCAGTTCGTGAGTTCGAGCCCCGTGTCGGGCTCTGGGCTGACGGCTCGGAGCCTGGAGCCTGCTTCGGATTCTGTGTCCCCCTCTCTCTCTCTGCCCCTCCCCTGCTCGCACACTGTTTCTTCTCTGTCTCAAAAATAAATGTTAGAAAAAAATTTTGTTAAATAAAAAATAAATAAACTTTAAAATATAAAAATTAAAAAAAAAAAATGAATTCTATTTCGATGGAAATAACACCAGCACATAGCGTAGGAAACGAACAAAAGCCCCAAAGTCCACAGCAGTGACACGGGAGTCCCTGCCCCCCCCCCCCCGCGCTCCCACGCGGGCACATACCCCGGCGGGGGCTCCGTGGGCACCTGCCCCTCACGCCAGGAGCGCTGCTCCTATGCACGGTCCTGGAGCCTGGCTTTCGTGTGTTAGTGTCACATCTCCTCTCTCCCTCCTCGTGTGCAGTCACTCATTCTTTCAGTGGTCGTGTTGCACCAGCTTTATAATTTCACGGGTGAACGTTTGGAGCTGTTTCCATTTTCGGTTGGCCCTCCGCTAATTTGAAGACTCCGGAAGTCCCAACATTCCGGTCGTTGAGAACCGAGATGCTGCCCTGAGATGCGAACCGAGACCCTGCTTTCTGGACCGTGGTCTCACTCGGCCTGGCCGCACGGTGACGGGTGGAGGGTCACCAGATCTAGCAACAGAAAACAGAGGATGCCCACCCACCTCAATTTGAATTTGCGATAAAGGGTGAATGTCTGGTTTTTTTTTTTTAGCGTAAGTAATATTTGCTCTTTAGCTGAAATGCAAATTTAACGGAGTGTCCTCTCTTTTTTCTGGCAGCCCATTCTCAGGTGGGATGGGTTTCTCCGTGAAGTCGGGCAAAAGCAGGGGCTTCTGCGTGTGCTCGGGAAATGCAGGGACACTCGGGAAGTGTCCAGCCCACAAGGGAATTGCAGCCACGACCACCTCCCGGTGTGCAGCCAGGAGGTTGAGAGCACTGGCTTAGAGCCGCGCGGGTCTGGATCCAAGTCTGGGCTTCGCCATGCAGCTGTGTGACTGGGGACAAGTCACTTAACCTCTCTGAGCTCACTTCCCTTAGGTGCATAAAAGTGGGGGCTGTTTTGAGGATTAAAGGTGCGTAAAATGCAGTGCTTTGTGACAGCCTGCTCCCCCTTGCTCGCCGGTGAGCGCTCTTTCCCTGAGAGACCGTAGGGAGAGCGGGTGGCGGACCTTGTGCAAGGATGTGCTCTGGGACCATAAATCTTACAAAGAGGAGGTTGGGGCCGGGAAGCTGAGACCCAGGCAACGAGGTGGCGGCCCCCAAGCTCATTGGTTTCTTGAAGATCATTTCGCGGGAACTCCTTGTCCATTCCCGTTACCCACAACAGCTTGAGTTCACGAAAGAGAGGCTTTTCTTAAGAGGCCAACGAGAACGTTGACGGTAGGGACGTTTGTGTCTTTTGAGCAGGGGCTGTGTTTGGAAAGCACACAGGCGTTCACGGTAGCCCCGCCCAAGGCTTAGCCGGAAGAGGTTAGCGTCGGGGGATCGGGACGTGGGGAGCACGGTGAATAGTTGTGGGTGCGCCCTGGCTTGAGGTCTGGAGTTCAGCGGAGGACATGGTTATGAGGAAACGGGGGTCTGAGTCTGGGACAGCCTCCCCCAGGCTCTTGGTGGGTGTGGGGACCTGAGCTGCAGGGCATCACGAACAGGCTAAGTTGGTCTGGAGAGGGGCTGACGAACCTTTCCCGTAAAGGGCCAGGTAGTAGGTATTTGAGGCTTTGTGGGTCTGTCTGTGTTGCTCCTACTGGGCTCTGCTGTTGTGCAAAAGTAGCCACACGTGATGTGTGAGTGGGTGGGCGTGGCTCTGTACCAATGGTTTATTTTTTTCGTCTTTATTTATTTTTGAGAGAGAGAGAGTGTGAGCAGGGGAGGGGCAGAGAGAGAGGGAGGCACAGAATCCACAGCAGGTTCCAGGCTCCGAGCCGTCAGCACAGAGCGCGACGCGGGGCTCGAACGCTCGAACCCACGAACCGCGAGATCGTGACCTGAGCCGAAGTCGGACGCTCAGCCGACTGAGCCACCCAGGCGCCCCTGTATCAATAGTTTTATTGACAAAAATTGGCCTTTCTGTCCGAAGGCTGTAGTTTGCTGACCGCTGGTCTAGGCCATTCTCACTTACAAAGTGAGTGATTTGGCTTTACGGACTTTCTGGGAGGTAAGAGTTGCAGTACAGCTGTAAAGACGGGAACAGAGCTCATGGAAGGGAGGGCTTTGCTGCGAACAGCCACCCGGCCTGGGAGTAAGTGAGGGCTCCAGGCCCGACCTCGGGACAGTGCATCCTCAGAGCTGACCTCCTCCCTAGGCCCATGCCGGCCCCTCGGGCAGGACTGACTCAGGAGGGACCCCTGTGCCCCTGCAGGTGTGGAGAGCAGCCTGCGGGTGACCCGCTGCCACCAGATCCTGCAGAGCCTTCCAGAACACAACTACGCCGTCCTCCGCTACCTCATGGGCTTCCTGCATGAGGTGAGGGGGCTAAGCAGGGCCCGGGGCGGGGAGGCCCCAGTTCTGTGCCTGGCCCAGGCGGCCCTTCCCGCACCTGGTGCCCACACAGCCCGGGGTCCGGGGTCTCCCCCAGCCTTGGAACGCCACTCTCTGGCCCAGAAGACTTCAAGGCCTGACCGGGGAGCAGCTCCATTTCTGCGCCTGCCCCTGCTGACCGGTCACATGCCTGGCCGCGCTCGGTTACAGATGGGACCTTCTTTTTATTTCTGTTTTTTAACGTCTGCTTATTTTGACAGAGAGCATAGGCGGGGAGGGGCAGAGAGAAGGAGAGAGAATCCCAAGCAGACTCCACGCCGTCCCGACACGGGGCAGCCGCAATCAAGAGTCACAGGCTCAACCGACTGAGCCACCCAGGCACCCCACGTTGCGTGTAGAGATTGCTTTAAAAAATTTTTTTTAATGTTTATATATTTTTGAGAGCAGAACATGAGCAGGGGAGGGGCAGAGAGAGAGGGAGACACAGAATCTGAAGCAGGCTCCAGGCTCCGAGCTGTCAGCACAGAGCCTGATGCGGGGCTCGAACCCACGAGCCATGAGATCACGACCTGAGCCGAAGTCAGACGCTCAACCGACTGAGCCACCCAGGCGCCCAGGATTGCTTTTAAAAAATAATAAACTATTTCTCAGAGGCCAAAAACTAAGTTATTGCCCTAATTTTCTTGCTACTTGTTTTTCATCTGCTGGAGGTGGATTGATATCCCCGTCCTCCACGGCACTGATGTTGAAACTTCCCATGGGGCTGGGTGCTGTGTAGCATTGGCCCCGGTGGGCTCCTGCAGGGGCTTGGGGGCCGCTGTCCTCACCAGATCCAAGGGGGAGGGGTTCACCGGGTCATGCCCCACCCCCTGTTCTCTGCTCTCCCATGACCCCCGAGGTTCTGCCATTGTCTCTGCTTCCGATTGTCGGAGGTCCCCAGGACCCTGGAGGCGAGGGGGAGATCAGGCCTTCAGATGGGCCCAAGCGGCCCCCCTGCCCCCGACTGGCCACGTGACTTCGGGAAAGTTCCCTGCACCTTCTGGGCCTCCAGTTTCTTCATCTGTAAAATGGGTGATGCATCCTAACTTCATGGGGTTGTAATTGCTGTAAGGCAAGTTCGCCCCCTCCCCTGCTGCCCCCGATCCGCCAATGACCCCTGCCTGCTCTTTGGCCTTGACTGTGTCCAACTCGCTGGCCAGTGTGTGGCTATCAGAGAGGTGGTCTGGCTGGGTGACACCAAAGGCCAAGCTTGCACCCATTGTGCTAGAGACCCCTGTCCCCGAGGGGGCCTCCCGAGTCCTCTGGAGTGGGAGAGAAGGCTGGGGGTGCTGAGGAGATCCAGGAGGAGCTCAGAGACGGTCAGAGCCCGAGGTCTCTCAGAGCATCAAGACTGACTGCTTTCGGGGCGCCCGGGGGACTCAGTGGGTTGAGCGGCCGACTCTTGGTTTTGGCTCAGGGCGTGATCTCACGGTTTGTGGGTTCGGGCCCCGTGTCGGGCTCTGTGCTGACGGTGTGGAACCTGCTTGGGATTCTCCCTCCCTCCCTTTCTCTCTCTCTCTCTCTCTCTCTCTCTGCCTCTCCCCTGCTCACTCACTCTCTCTCAAATAAATACAGTTAAAAAAATTAAAAAGTTAAAAAAAAAAAAAAGACTGCTTCCTTTTACAGGTGGCGACACCGAGGCCCAGAGCCGGGAGGTGGCCGTGCAAGGCCGTTGCACTGAACCCACAGTCACGTCCCTTGTCTCATGTGTGTCCTCCAGGTGTCCCGGGAGAGCATTTTTAACAAGATGAACAGCTCCAACCTGGCGTGTGTCTTTGGGCTGAATTTAATCTGGCCGTCCCAGGGGGCGTCCTCCCTGAGTGCCCTCGTGCCCATGAACCTGTTCACCGAGCTGCTGATCGAGTACTACGAGATGGTCTTCAGCACCCAGGAGGCTCGCGGGGGGCTCGGTGCCGGTGCTGTTGAGGCAGGGGAGCAGAGTGGCCCCGTCTCTAGAGGCCGGACACCCCGACGGCCTGGCCTCGTGCCCCGCGCCTCCGCGGCCCCTGACGGTGCCCGGGAGACTCCTCTGGTGCTGGAAGCGTCACGCTGAGGCCCGTCTGTGCGTGCTGTCGTCGTGTTTTGTAAACTTGCCATTAAACAAACTTCTCGTGAACCTTCTAGTGAACGTCCGGGGTTCTGCGCTTTGCCCCTTGTGCGTGGTCCCTGGGCTGCGGGCTGGGACAAGATGACGGACCTACCAGGTTCGTAACCACGGCCTCAGCGGAAATGGGAATTTATCGGTGAGGGCCTCCCGTCCGGCCTCGACTGTTGCTGTCATGCCGGGTGGCAAACTGTAACTTCGGGTCACAGCCGTTCGTTATTGTCCGCGGGTGAGCGGGGAGCTGAGCGGTTCTGCTCCTGTCGGGCTGGCCAGAGGTCACCTGGAGGGACGCAGCTCCCTCAAGGGTGTCACATGCCTTCGGCAGGCGGGGCAGGGGCCGGGGTCGCTCGTGTGCGGGCAGGGGGCCGACACGGGTGCAGGTGGTTTTCAAGCTTTGGCTGGTGGTGTGGATACTCACACCCGTTGGCCAGGGCACATGTCATGTCTGAGGCCGGGGTCACAGTGGGAGGGCTCTGGGACGTTGTTTAGCAAAGGGCGGCCATGGGGGGGCTGGGGGATTGGGGCCTGCCGGGGGCTCCTGGTCGTGTTCCGCCTCTGCGTTGGGAGACGCGCGCTGTGTTTCCCGCTTAGATACGGCGGAGAAAGGTGGTTCCGCGTTCCCAGCACAGAGCCCCCCACATTCACCCCGATTGGACTGGCTTGGGCCACGTGCCCACCTTGACCCTCACCGTGGTTGGGTCTGTGCCGATTGCCCTGGGCCTGAGTCGTGCATCCCACCCTGGGCTGGGGTTAAGGACGGGTGGCGCCCCAGATGCGTCAAGCCCGGCTTCCGTCACAAACACCACAGGCTGGGGGCTTACGCGACAGACGTTTATTTCTTACAGGCTGGAGTCCAGAAGCTCGAGCTCTGCAGGCCCAGGCGGCTGGCTTCTGTCGAACGCCCTCTGGCTGGCTCGCGCACGGCCACCTTCTCGCAGTGTCCCCGCCCGGCAGGATGGGGAGAGAGGGAGACAGAGAGAGCCCTTTGGAGTCTCTTCACAGAAGGACACTAATCCTGGTGGCTCAAGGCCCACCCTCGTGACCTCATCCAACCTGAATTACTTCTGTAAGGGCCCCGTCCCCGGTTACAGCCGCCCTGGCGTTCGGGGCTTCAACGTACGGGTTTGGGGGTGAGGGGGCACAAACAGTGCATCCGTAGCACCAGACAGGATGGTGACAGGTCGCCTGCCACCCTCCAGCGAGCGTAAGCCGTGTGTCAGGACTGCGTCAGGGGCCCCAAGCTCTTGCTGCATGGAGGCGGGGAGGGCTGTCAGGGAGCAAAGGATAAATGTCCGTTGCACATCCCCCCAGGCTGTTCAGGCCTGGGATGGGGTGCTGACCCCCGACTGAGCGATGCCCCCGGGTGCCCGTGTGGGTCCTGGGGGGTCTCCCAGGAGAGAGTGGGTGCCTCCCTCACCTCTCCCTCTCTCTTCTCACTTTCACGGGGTTAATCCCCCTCCCTGAGCTGATGTGCTTGGCTTTGCTGTCTTTAAAGAAGGGGCCGTGTGAGCTTGGCCAGTACCTCCCAGCACCTGCCAGTGGACGGCTGACCCCTCCCACTGAGGACCGTTTGGACCCACAGAGTCCACAGAGACACAGGGACCCACAGAGAAACGGAGCCATTTCTCTGACATGGATTCCGGCCCTTGTCAGGGCTGTAGCCCAGCGTCCCTGGGCCCTGGCCGTCCATCCGGTTCGCAGGGACGTTGATCCCATTAAAGCCTCTGGAGCAGAGGGGGTGGGGATCCCCGGATGCTGCGAGGGGGTCCCTGCTGCTCCCTGAACGCCTTCCCTGGGAGAGGAGGGCTCTGTGGCCTCAGGTCGAACGTGGTCAGAGGTGAGGGGACAGACACGGCAACGCGGGGCCACAGGCCGGCGACAGGCAGCTGCGTTCCGCTGGGTCCCTGCTCCATAGGGGCTGGTTCTCGTCTGCTCTCACCCTTCACCGCGCTCGGTCCATCCCGTTCTTCTCACGCCTTTGGCTGACCCCGGCCAAAGCGACCCCATCACACAGCTTGGTGACCCTGGCTTCACTTTCTGTTCTGCCACAAAGCCTTTTCTCTTTTCCTTCTTCTTCTTTTTCAAATTCGACCCTCCGAGCCCTGACTGACCAGGGCAGAGAGGTGCAGAGAGCCAGGTGCAGAGAGCCCAGAGCGAACCCAAGAGACCTCCGTGGCCTCCAGGGAGGCTGCCTGGCCTCTGCCCCCCTGTGCCTGGGAAGGGGTCTTGTGCTCACGCACTCCAGCACAACCCCAGAAAAGCCTCCGGGTTCTGTTGCCAGGGAAAAAAAAAAAAAACAAAAACAAAAAAACCACCCTGAAATAAAAATGATGGCTCCCTTAAGAGCACACCGCTGTGAACAGCAGAATTAACAACGACATTAAATCAAATCTCGTGCATTATGCAGAAGGGTTTACAGGGTGACGCGCGTCTGTGAAATATATGTCTCAAATTTCCTGACTCCGAGAGGCGGCCCCGAGACGTGTCCCTGTGGCTGCCTTGATAACAGTCTCCCTTTCACGAACGACAATTGCGGAATCTCGGCTTCGGCACGGCGTGGCCTTGTCACCCTTCCTTGTATCAAAGCACGATTTCCCCCGTCATTTCCGCGGCAGAAGAAAGCGATCACGGTGGTCATGTGTTGGAGACACGTGTGGTGCATTTCATCGTAAAACAATGAGTTGTGACGCGGACCCGGGGACTCCAGGGTGTCTCTGTTGACAGGACGTGGGGAATACATTGTTCAAACATTCACCTTTGCAGAAACGGCAGAGGTTTTTAAGTGACCCCGGAGATTAGGCAGGCTGCCCAGATCTCGTCGCTGATACCCACGATGAATTATTGAATGCCGTCCAGAACATAAAAGTCGGCAGAATGCACGCGGTCGGTCGGTCTGCCCCGAGGAGAGCCACGCCGCCGTCACTGGGGGAGCAAGGACGGGGCACCTCGCTTCTGTCACCAGCTCGGATCCACAGCTGCGTGGCCCCGGGCCAGTCATTTTGCCCAGTCAGAAGGTTCAGCTTGGGTTTCTTTCTGTCCCCCGCTGTAGGGGTGTGAGCGGGGTGCAGGAGGCGCTGTCCCCTCTGCCGTCCATCCCGTGTGCTTCTGAGCACCTGCTTCGAGCCATCGGGAGTGCCAGTCTGTCAGTGACAGAGACGGGTAGGACGCACTTCCTGCCTTCCCAGGGCTGGCGGACTAGGCGAGTAAATAAGCAACGAAACGCACAAATCAGCGTGTCTCAAGCCAATGCGGTGTGCACGGGACACGGGCAAGTGTGGAGAGCGGGTAAGGGACAGAGGAGCGTGTCGCGGGCATCCGCCGGCCCTCTCACCTGACCTGCGGGCAGCCGAGGGTGGGGATCTGCCCTGACGTGGAGAGGGTGGGAGAGGAAGGACAAGTTCTGCTGGTTTGCGAACAGACAACCCCGCTGTTGTAAGAACAGCTGCTCAGAGCGGGGAGAGAACTGAACGGCAGAAAGTATGGAACGAGAAGGTGAAATCGCTCGGAATTGTACCGCTCGCACATAACCACTGTTAATATTTTGAGGCGCGGGCTTTTATGTGCTGCTGGGAGACCTGTAAATCGGCACACTTTGAGGCGAAAGCTGGCCCAGCAATCACGCGTCTGGGTGGAAAATCGAAGAGTCTTACGGCAGTGTTCCTGTCCCTGCGAGTGGCCAGCTGCGGCCTGAGTGTCCGTCGGTAGAAGAGAAGACAGACAAAGGAGTTAACGTCCACGGGGCTGAAGGGTAAAAATGAACGAATTGGGTCGGTATGGCTCGACACGGGTAGATCTCCAAATAGTACATCGAGAGGGGAAAGCGTGGGAGCCTGATAAACAGTGTGTTATCACTTGTGTGAAGTTCTAAGCATCCCCGACCCTATTTCTGTTCATAAGTTGTACAGTATTGCACTGTTGAAAAAAGAGCCCACTTGTAAAGTAATCTCTACACCCACCGTGGGAGCTGAACTCACAACCCCAAGATCAAGAGTCGCACGCTCTAGGGACTGAGCCAGCCGGGCGCTCCGGTATTAGGCTTTTCTGAACAATATACGTAGAAGACGGATTCTTAAAAAGTGAATAGGTGGAGACGTGCCAAATTCCTCAGGAGAGAAGCCAAGGGGCTTTATAGCTCCTACAAGACTCGGCCTTTCCACAGACGACATCTATGGACTCGACGAAATACAAAAGAACAAAAATAAACAAAAAGCAATGACTTGAAGGCACTGGAGAGTGAACAAGGACAGAGTCTGGAGGGGAGGCCACACCTGGAAAAGCGAATGGCACAGGGTGAGCTTCCGTTACGTGGCTTTTAACAACCGAGCCAGGCTGAAGCCGGCACTTGTGTTCGAGTGGCTGTATCTCCGGTAGAAATCTGGCCTTTTTGGCTGGGAGAACAGGACAGAGTTTGGGACGACAGTCACCAGGAAGCGGGGACGGGGTTCCACCCAGGAGAGAAACAGCTCGGGGGAGGCTAAATCGCGTGCATCAACTCCGCCCAAAGTTCTGCTTGATCCCTGAGCCACTCCTGTGCAGGACAGACACCAGCTGTGGCCAAAAGACCCAGCCTGAGGTTTATGCTTCTAGTAGAGTTTGCGGCCTGACTCCCAACGGAAGCCAAAGCCTCTACAACATAATAACAACGTCTAGCATACAACGAGAAATCGTTATGTGAACGACCAGGAAAACGCAGCCTACTCTAAGACAATCAACAGAGACCAAGGTGTTAGCAATAACGACCAGGGATGTGAAAACAGCGATTAAACACCTTCTCAAGCACATAAGGGCAAACGTGCTTACAATAAATGCAAAAATAGGGCGACCGGGTGGCCCAGTCAGAATGGTAGGCTTCAATCCAACCATGTCCATAACTATTTTCTTTACATTTTTTTAAATGTTTATTTTAGGGGCGCCTGGGTGGCGCAGTCGGTTAAGCGTCCAACTTCAGCCAGGTCACGATCTCGCGGTCCGTGAGTTCGAGCCCCGCGTCGGGCTCTGGGCTGATGGCTCGGAGCCTGGAGCCTGTTTCCGATTCTGTGTCTCCCTCTCTCTCTGCCCCTCCCCCGTTCATGCTCTGTCTCTCTCTGTCCCAAAAATAAATAAATGTTGAAAAAAAAAATAAAATAAATGTTTATTTTAGAGAGACAGAGACAGAGACAGAGAGACAGAGTACACACAGGGGAGGGGCAGACAGAGAGGGAGACACTGAATCCGAAGCAGGCTCCAACTTTGGATTTCAGCTCAACATCATCTCATGGTTTGTGGGATCGAGCCCTGCGTCAGGCTCTGCGCTAAAGGTGTGGAATCTGCGTGGGATTCTCTCTCTTCCTCTCTCTGGCCCTCCTCCATTCACGCTCTCATTTGCATGCAATTAATTAATTATTAATTAAAAAAGAAATGCAAAGATTAGAAGTCTCAGCAAAAAACATAGAAATCCTAGGAAACAAAGGGGGAATTCTAGAAAACCAAATACAATACCTGACAGTACAAGGGGGGGGGGGGAACTAAAAAGCAAGATAGAAACACTGGTTCTGTTTACTAGGAGAGTAGAGATGACAAAAGAAAGTCCGTGACCTTGAAGGTAGCCTAATAGAAATTACCCAATCTAAAGTATAAAGAGTCAAATGGGGTGCCTTCATGGATTGATCTGTAGAGCATGCAACTCGTAATCTCGGGGTTGTGAGTTTGAGCCCCACGTTGGGCCTAAGGATTACTTAAAAAAAAATAGAGTAAAAGGATTGAAAAATATGAACGGAGGCTGAGAGACCTGCGGGACAATATCAGAACATCTCACAAACATGTAACTGGAGTTCTGGAGGCAGGAGAGAATAGGACACAAAAAGTATTTGAAAATTAATGGCTAAAAGTATTTCCAGTTTGGTCAAAGACATACGTTTTCACATTCAGTCATCTCCATGAACCCCCAAACTGGATAAAATACAAAGAAAATGACACAGAGGCACCCTATAGTGAAACTTCTGGAAACCAAAGATAAAGAGGAAATCTTGAAAGCTTCCAGAAAAAAATGATACAGCAGACCAGCTGTTGGGTGCAGCGGACCTATGAGCTGAAACTATTTAGGCCAGAAGACAGTGGAATAAGGTCTTGTTCCAATACGGTAAAGGAACGATAATAAATTGCCCAAAGGAGGGGGACAGTGCGCAAACCACAATTCTCGGTCAGTCAAAAATATTTTAAGATTAAAGGTTGAATCAAAACTTTTTTTAGGTGAAAAACAAAACAAAAAACAAAAAAACTAAGGAATTTTTTTCATCAGCAGACCTGAACAACAACAAAAAATGCCAAAGGAAGTTCTTCAAGGTGATGGGAAATGAGAACAGATTGAAACCTGGATATGTTGGAATTAATGAAGATCACAGAGCCTCCGGAAGCTGTCCGCACAGAGCCCGACGCAGGGCTCGAACTCACGAACCGCGAGATCATGACCTGAGCTGAAGTCAGACGCTCAACCGACTGAGCCACCCGGGCGCCCCTCAATAGTTACTTTCTAATGTTAATGTACTACATTCTACAATGAAGATCAGGGCAGATATTGTCAAAATGGACATAAAAGCAAGACAGGACTATATGCACTTTAATTATTTATTTAGGGAGCACAAGTAAGGGAGGGGCGGAGGGAGAGAGAGAATCCTAAGCAAGCTTCGTGCGCAGTGCAGAGCCCGATACGGGGCTCGATCCCGTGACCCTGGGATCACGACCTGAGCCAAAACCAAGAGTCAGATACTGAACCGACGGAGCCGTCCGGGCTCCCCGACTGTGTGCACTTTAAGTATCTAGATAGGTTGGAGGTAAACAGAAGCAAAGACATATACCTGGATACATCGGTCAACGAGAATCGAGGGTGTCTACGTTACCAACATATAAGCCATTGCAATCTCGATCCGTCCACTTTTGGCCAACTGCTAAATTCCGAGAATTAGCTTGTGTCTGGAAATTTTGTGAGGAATCTGGGGTTGCGTTTTCAAACACAGCACCTGGGGCCGATCTGGACACACGCTGGCTTTGGAACCACAGCCCTCCACGTCTCTGTCATTTGCACGCAGGCGCATGGGTGTCTGGGTGTGTGCGGGTCAGTGGGCGTTTGGCCACTGGCTCTCTTAGGGACACAAGGGCCTGATGTGTAGCCTTCGCCCATTTCCCTGCTGTAAATACGCCCACCACGGCTAATTGCAAACTCCAACACGAAGTCCCCGGACACGGATCTGGTCGGAGAGGCACACAGGGACTTGGCCGAAACATCGCCGCACGTCCAGCGATGACCCTTTCCCGGCCGGGCCTCCCCTCCAAGACGGGCCGGTTCGGAGCTGCACTGTCCCGCAGGTGGGTGGGGTCCCTCCGTTCTGTTTGGAAACCAGGGATCCTTGGGGGTGGGTGACGGGGCCTCGCCACACAGAGGCTGGCTGGTGGAACTGGCAGCCGCAGCCAGCACCCGGCCCTCTGTGCCCGGTGCGGGATCCTCGCGGGGGTCCTGTGGGGGGAGAGACTCCTTCCCGCCCGTCAGCGGGGGCAGGGTGAGCGGCAGGTGCCTAAGTGGGGTTTAGCTCTGTGGGTGGGGTCACGCGCTCTGGTCGCAGACTTCTCCCTGGGATGGGCCCAGGCCTCCACGTGCAGAAATGCCGTCACCGGAACCCACCCAGGAACATCACCCAGAAACGGCAGGTGTTGTTTGGGGAGCCTGAAAGATGGGGTTGGGGGCAAAGCAGAGCTTAGCTTCAGAAGCTCCCTTCCCCCGCTGTGGGGCCACACAGGGCAGGGGGTGGGACTGGGCTCCCTGCCCAGCCTGCGGGGTCAGTACTTAGTTGGCTTGTGCTCCTTTGTCTGTCCCCTTGCACCTGTGCGTGGTCACCTGCAGCCTGGGGTGCTGTCGGCAGCTCCCAACAGGCGAGGTGGCTGGGTCAGGAGCGTGGGTGCCTGCAGCTTGGCAGGGCGGCCTCCGTCTGACCCCCTGTGTCCCAAGAGGTGACCAGGGTCCAGCGGGCAGGGTAGCAAAGGTGCCTGGAGCCGCGGTGTGGAGCCACAGCCCAGGCTGAAGCCACCGGCTGGCTGTGTGACCTCGGAGTGCCACTCAAGTCCCTGCGCTTTGGTCCCCTCTGAGGGGCCGTCATGTGCCTGGGTGGGTCCGAGGAAGGAGCCAGGTGGGACGGGGTGGGCAGAGAGCGGGTCGTCGGGCAGGATGGCACCACGGTGTCTCCACCTGTGAGCTGCGTGGGGGCAGATGAGGCAAAGGGGAGAGTGCCGAGGGGCCCGGGGGCCGGGGGGCAGAAGCCACGGGAAGCAGATCTCAGACAACAACCCAGGAAGGGTGTCTGTCATGGGTTGAATCGTGTTCTCCAAAAAGAGGTTGGAGTCCCAACCCCCAGGACGAGTGACTGTGACCTTATTTGGAAACGGGATGGCTCCGTTTGTGTGAAATCATGAGGGTGGGCCCTGGTCCGGTGTGACCTTGCCCTCGCAGAAGAGCCGCTCTGCCAGAGACCTGCACACAGGACAAAGTACGGGAACGGGGGGCAGAGATCGGGGTGATGGGTCTACGGGCCAGGGAACGCCACAGCTCGCCAGCAAGTTACAGACAGAAAATGACAAGGACACAGGGGGAGATGGCCACCCAGGAGCTGGGAGCCTGCGACAGCTTCTGTCCCCCAGTCCCAGGGGGAACCAGCCCAACTGGCAGAGAATTCATTTCTGTTGTTTAAACTGTGTGGTCTTGGGAGCAGGGGCGGTGGGGGGGTTCATCCAAATTTGGAGGGAATTCCTGTCCTGCTCTGAGGGTCCTGGACAACCCCGCCCCCCCCAACCGCCCCGCCACCCGTGCCTAAGCCCCTGCCTTTCGTGGTGGGAGCAAGGGCTCCCTGGAAGCCCCCGTGGGATTGGAGGACAGGGACAAGGCAGAGCGTGGACCCACCCCCCTCTGCAGCTGCAGGGGCTCGGGCAGCCCCCGTCTCTCCAGCTTCCTGCCCCCACCCTCCACCCTCAGGGGCCGAATGGGCCTGGCAGCTGGACTGGGAGCCGGGAGCCTGCGGGGACCAGGTCCTGAACCAGGATGGAGGCAGCCCGCGGCCTGGCAGCTGCTTCTCGAAAGGCTCCTTCATTTAGTCCGTGAGTATTTACCGAGCTCCTGCTTACTGTGTGTCAGGCAATGTTTTAGATGCTGGGAATTGGTGAGTAAAAGCGACCAAGTTCCTTGCGTTTGTGAAGCAAAGTCAAAAAAGGTGAATCACAGAAAGTTGTTAAAGACTAAGGAATCAACAGGGAAGGAGAGGAAATGCCAAGTCTTTGGGTGACCGGGCGCAGCTGCACAGAGGGGGGACGGTGGTCGACTCCCTAAGCGAGTGCAAGGGGGGAGCCAATCGAAGAGACAGCTGGGCATGCCGGGCAAGGACACGTGCGGCCTGTGCAAAGGCCCTGTGGCAGGAGCATGCCGCGTGGGTTCCAGGTAGAGCAGGGAGGCCCTGTGGCTGGAACACGGCAAGGAAACTGGAGAGAGGCAGGAATGTGGTAAGCGTGGCCCTTGTAGGGCTTGAGCTGTTGCTGGGCAAGATGGGCCGTGAAGCGGGGTTTCGGCAGAGGCCTCGCCTGCTAGCTGCTGGCCCGAGAACCGACGGCAGCGGCATGGGGGAGGAGCACGTGGCTGCGGTAATCCCGGTGAGGCGGTGGGCTGAGACCCACCCAGGTGACGCTGGTGTGGGTGGGGCACACGGCCACCTCCCGCGTGTATTCCGAGGGCACTGCCGATGACCAGGGGCGGAGGGTGAGGCCGCTGGGGCGCTAGCCCGTGTTATCAGGACGGTGGCACCTCCCGGACACAGGACACGAGCAGGGGACTGGCCTGGCGGACACAGACGCTTGCTGGTGCCCAGTGCGCTGGGGTCCGTGGCAGAGGCCCAGTCCGCAGGTAAGAGTTGGGAGCGGCCAGCATAGACACGGAAAACCAGGAGGCGGGACGAGGTCAGCCAAGGAATTCGGGAGCAGAGAGGTCAGAGCACAGACCGGGAGACCGGGGCTCTCGGGCATTCAGCGATTAGGCGGAAGAGAGAAACTGGAAAAAACAGGCGAGCGGGGGAGGGGGGTTGGGGGTGGGGGGGGTCCCGGAGTCTCCTCCAGCAGGAGGGCCAAGGTGTCACCCGCTAGGTCTGGCCACAGGAAGGTCACTCCTGACCCTGAACTGGGCAGCTCCAGGGGAGCAGAGGCAGCCTGACCGGAAAGGACCCCAAAAGGTGGGAGGAATATAAGGAACTCAGAACAAGGGGGCTCTGAGACCCCAGCCAGGAGGGCGAGGGGCTCCCCGGGGGCCCCGGGGCTGAGACTGGCCAGCTTTCGGGGGCGGGGAGGGGTGCGTAGGGGGTGGTGAGGGATCTTGTGGCTGGGGGTCGGGCAGAGCGGCCTTGAGTTCTAGGCCCCGCCCGAACCATGTGATTCTGGGCCAGCGTGGAAACCGGACAGGACTGTCGGGGACCCCGGCCAGGTGGCCCAGCCCTCCCCCGTCTCTGGGCACATCGCTCAGTCCTGGGGCTCCAGTCGGCCGTCACTTTGTATCCGATCCCACCCTCGGCCACATCTGGTTGTCCAGAGCTGGGCTCCTCCTCACCTGACTGAGCCTCCCGGAGGCCCCTGGAGCTAGGACGTGGGGGGGGGGGGGGTCTGGCTCCCCAGTTTGGCCGCCCTCCTGAAAGGCCAAGGACTAAGCCCCAGGGTGGCTGTGGGACCTCGTGTGGAACAGAAGAGGCAGGTGCTGTCGATGGGCGGAGAGAAGCAGGAACGAGTGAGGGAGCGGGGTCCACACCGCCCAGCGCCCGGCCTGCAGGGTTTCTGCCGCTGGACAGCCTCCGCCTGGTCCCAACAGGTGCGCCTGCCACCTCTGGGGGGTGCCCACGAGCTCTCCGCTGCCCCCCTCCCCGGGGGTGGGCCCGCGGCAGGACCCCACCGTTCCACTCCGCGAGTCTCCCCGCCCCACGTGCCCCCGGAGGCCTCTCTGCTGACGGCACGGAACGAGAAGCACACGGCTCTGAAATCGTCAGTTGCGTTTAATGCATCGCACAGAAGGAAAACTACACGGGCATATTTAAGACAAACACTTTTCTCTACCCTCACTATGCACTGGACGGTCCTCCTTGGTCCAAAACGCTACGCCTCGAGCCACGTCGGCAGCTACCCCTCCCGGGTCCAACCTCTCACATCCTCCCGTTACGTTTTTTTTTTTTTTTTAAAAAATGGAATCCGATCCATCCAAGAAGAAAAACGAACCAACAGAAAGGAACCTGAAGACATTTACATCGCAAGCCACGCGGTGACACACAATTGGCATCTAGAGTAACCAATATAGAAGACGTGTGTCTCACAGCTCACTTTGTTCATCAATAAAAGAATATAAAAATCTTGTTCAACCCAGTGTTGAGTGTATTAAAATAGATCTGTATCGTACAGCACAGTTTCTCCCGGAGTCGAGAAAATGACAGGAGGGACCACGGCAGCCCGTGGGATTCTGGCCAGCCTCCCTGCTCTGCACTCGTCGGCGTGCGCGTGTGCGTGTGTGTCTGGGGCCGCGTGTGCACGCACGCACGTGCGTCCGATGCAGCGCGGCACCGTGTGATATGCTGGGGTGGGAGCCCTGTGGCTTCCCCGACGCCTATCCCGTTGTGCTAGGCCCCTCGGGACCGGAGAAGCCGGAGGCGGGGTGTGACGACCCAGCCCAAGACTCGGGAGCCCTTTTAGGACGGCGCCCTCCGCTCTCACTAACTCAAGGAGGCAGCAAGAAAAGGGACTCTCGAGTCTCCAAAGGCCAAACCCTCCAGAGGCTACGGCCCCCTCTCCCTCCCCACCCTCCCTCCCCGCCCCCCAGCCTCCTTCTGAAAGAACCCTCTGGATCTCTCCAGCTTGGGAGTCCCCCAGGAAGGGCTTTTGCATTCGTACCTTGCAGCTGAGACTACCGTAAGCGGGAAAAGAAGTCCGCAAGCATCCCCCCTTCACATTAAATAGCTTACGATAAAAACGCCATACAAAAATGTAAAGTTATTTTTTGGCATAGTGTCTGTACTGGCAAGAAAAGAGGAGTGGAACACTTTATCGGCTCTTCGAGGGGAGAAAGGAAAAGGCTTCGGTCGTTAAGTTGAAGGATTCAACCCCAAGTAGAAAACCTGCCACGTGCCTCCCCTGCGTGCCTGCAGCCCCATCTTGCCCAAAAAACTCCATGAGAAAAATACGTCGGCGGCAAAAGGAGTCCAAACGATCAGCTAAGGGAAGGAGCCTCGGGGGCACGCGGGGACCCTGGCAGGTGGGTACCGCAGCGTCCCTGGAGGGACCCACAGTGTAGTTTCTTTCAAGTTCAACAGCTGTGACTCTTAACGCTAATAATACTGACAAGGGCCCGCGATCCGGAAGGCGCTGGAGCCCTGCGGCCTCGAGCCCCGAGCCCCGGGCCCCTACCTAGATTCGCTACCCACTGCTCGTCCCAACTACCCCTACTACTCAGCTAGGTCCCCGGCTCCCCTCCCAACCTCTCTCTGCCCTTCTCTCCCCCGGGGGCAGCACGAGGCCGGGGAGACAGCTGTGCCTGGAAGCCAGGGGCCCGGGCCAGCCCCCCAACGGCCGGGGGACTGACTGTGCGCCCGGCCGTCTCGCGCCCACCTGGCCTCCTGGGGTCCCGTCCGCACGTGGAGGGTAAGGACTGCATCCCAACCCGTCCCGCTTCCTTCTCCCCTTCTTTCCTCCGTCTCTCTCTCTCTCGGTCTGGTTTTAGTTTCGTCTGAAATCCATAGCGTTTATGAATTAAGGCGGACAGAACCCTCAGGTCTGGTGAGCGGGGTCCCAGGAACCTTCCGTGGGTGTGAAGCCGGTCCCTCGGGGTCAGTTGTGCCCCTGGGGCTGCTGGAGGGCGGGGTGCATGGCTGCTGCCGAGGGCTTGGTCCAGGGCCCGGCCAGCAGCGGGGCGGGGCCGGTGGTCGTCATGGCAACTTGCAGCACCTGCTCACCCTGTATCAGTCTCAGGAGGGCCCGCAGGCGGTCCAGGGATGTCTGGGTGCCCCTCTGCCGGGCCAGCAGGCTCGTCTTAAGCTCTAGGCATTTCTGTCAGGGGGAGAGAGGGGCAGGGGGAGGCTCTCAGAATTCAACCGCGCAGGTGTCCCGGGGCCGCCGCCCTCTCGGCTCCTCCCCTCCACTGCGGGGGCCCGAAGGACGCCGGCCAAGGGCCTCCCGCAGCGCAGGAGAGATCCGTTTTAGAGTTCAGGGCTAGAAACGGCGTGCCTGTGCCAGAGCGTGGAACGTTCTCCCTCGTGGCTGTGGTGCTGCCTTGCTGACCACGTCTCCCCCTCCTCCTCCGGGAGGAAGCTGGGGCCGGTTCAGCCTCAACGACAGCACCTGCAGGAGACCTACGGATTGCCAGCCCGCTCTCTGCTCTGCTCCCGCCTGCCGTGCTCTTGCCTCTTCGTGGGCTCTCTACGTGTCACGTGCGTAAGGCAGCCAGGACGGGCGCGCAGGCTACAGCATCAGCCACCTGCTGCTCGGGGAAACCGCTCCTACCCCCTGAAACTGCGTCCCGACTCCCAGATAGGAATGATCAGAGAGCCTCTGCCCGGGCTCTTGAGAGATTAAATGAGATAACCGCCTTTAAAGAGTTTCACTAGGGCCTGGCACCGCCCTCACCACCATTATCCCCTCCACGACCTCAGCCATCACCACCACCATCACCACCATCACCATCATCACCACCACCGCCACCATCGTGACCATCACATTATCACGACCACCACACTACAGGAGAGAAATCATCGCGTTCACATCACGCACGAAGCGCCTGAGGCTCCGAGAGCTTTGCCAAAGTCAAAGAGCCAGGAAGGAGCCCCAAGCCCAACCGCTCAAGACCTGAACGTCGAGCGGATCAGAGCCGCACTCTGCCTCGCGGAGCGACGTCCGTGAGTCCGTCTTCTCCTGGGGCCTCAGGGACGGGACAGCGAAACCCTGGCCTGGTATCTCGAGGCCGTAAGGTCCCCCAGCCCCCTGCCCCACACCCCCAGCGCACCTTCACCGCTGAGGCCAGGCGCCGGTCACACTCCTCCAGCTGCCGGAGCTCGCTCTGTAGCTCGCTGCCTCTCTGTAGCAGCTTCTGCTTCTCCTCTACCTTGACTAGGAAAGAGAAGGCCAGGTGAGCCAGCAAACTAGGTGAGCAAAAAGGCCGGGCCGTGGGCGAGCGGGAGAAGCATGGAGAACCCGAGCCTACGGGCCATTCTGGCCACATCCTCCCGCAGAAGCCAGTGGCCGTGGCTGAGGACACAGGGACTGGAGATGACCCCCCGCTCCCCCCACAGTGATGGCCCTGCACGCCGCACCGCTCCCAGGGTCCCTCCGCGCAGAGCCCTGGCTAGGAATGGCTGCGGATGGGCCCAGGGCGAGCCCAGGGGACTGGGTGGGGTGGGAGGGAAGGGAGCAAGACTGTCTTACCTGTCTTGTGGGTGACGCAGGAGTGCACAATGGCCAGCATCCCGGACCAGGGCACACCACCGTCTTTCTTTAAGGCCTAGAGGGCAGATGGGGAAATGAACAAGCAGACGGGCCTGCCTCGGTCTGGCCGCGCAGCGCTGGGGGGCGGGAGTGGGGGGGAGCAAGGCTTCCTGAGTTGCAGGTTCCTCAGCTGGGACGGGAGGGAGCCCGTCCCTCCTGCCTCACGGTCTGGCTCCCAGAGCTCCCCGAGGACAGGAGCCTGCGTATCGCCAGGGCCCCAGACCGTGCCGGCGGGGAGGAGGTTCTGATTTTTCCTGAATGAATGAATATGTGAATGACCACTGGGGTGTTCTTCCCTTGTGCTGGGCAGCCCCAGGCCAGCCGGGGGGGCAAATCGAGTGCCCGGTGAGGCCCCACCATCATGCCGAAGCGGGGAACAGAATCCTGTTCCCTCTGTCTTCCTGCAAAGAGCTGCGACCCCCGGGCAGTCACAGTGCAGGGGCTGGTGGCACAGTGACATAGGGCCCACTGTACCCACCCTCTCCCTGGGTTATTCTGCCTACAGTTTTTCTCAGGGAGCTGATGATTCAACCGTACAGCTGCTATGAAGCCTAGTGTTCTCTATCTTTTTCTTTTTAAACTTAATTCCATACGGCGAACAAGTCCAAAGAATCACAGAACCTTTGCAAAGATCATTTTCAATGACCACACAACATCTCACTGAGTGCACCCACTGGAATTAATTCCACTATCTCCTGCTGCTTTGAAGTAGGCTGTGTCTTTCGTTTGTAAGTAAGGGGCGAGGGGCTTCTTTGTGCCCAGAATCCTATCTGTATTTGGATTATTTCTGTAGACTGCGTTCCCCAAAGCTAGATTCTGGGTTTAAAAGATACGCACGCTTTTGAGGCTCGGATAAAATTCAGCACCGTCTAAGAGTGCCTGCCTCACCACATCGCCACCGGAAGGGAGTGTTACTGTTTTTTTGAATCTGATTGGTTTTCATTCGTGTGTCAGCAGGGAGATGGGACCTGCTAAGTAGTGCTATCGTTGTGGTCTGTGTTATCGGTCCAGCTCCACCCGGGAAGGAGTTTTGAGGCCAGAGCTGGAGTCACTGGGTCGTGCCGAGGCGGAGAAAGCCTCTCCCACGCCGGCCCCTCTGGTCACCCCTCCGCGGCCCGACCCGACCCGACCCCAAAACACAGTGTGAGCAGCTGCAGATGTTGTGCGGAGGGTCCCCGGGTACGGGGAGAGAGGCAGGGTGGGGGTGGGAGGGCCGGCCGCCCCGCAGCGCAGCCTCCTTACCTTCTGCTGGCACTTGGGACACACCCACACGCCCTTGGGCGCGGTCTTGAGGGGCGGGTCCAGGCAGCTGAGGTGGTAGGCCCCCGGGCAGGTGCCGCAGGGCTGCAGATTGGCCCCTTGCTTGCAGGCGGCACAGTGCTCATCGTGGGTGATCTCATTCTGAAAGAGAAGGGGGGGCGGGAGGCGGGTCAGTGGGGGGTGAGGGGTGGGGGTTAGGGGGTCCAGGTCAGCTGGGCTGGGAGGGAGCCGGACCCAGCTTCCGCCAGCGTTTCTCAGCAGCTCTGGGAGAGAGAGGGATAAGCCCGGAAGCCGGGGGGAGGAGGAGGCGGCCAGACGCGGGACTCTAGGGCATCCCCCAGGCCACGTTCACTAGGGGTGAGGGTCAGGTGGGTGTGGCCCCCGCATGAGACCTGGTCCCCAGGTGCAGGTGGCGGGGCAGGCGGTCCTGCCGTGGCTTAGGAAACGGTCCCCCTCGGGTCCACACTGCACCCCACGTCGGGGGGGAGGGGCCGGCCAGCGCTCGCCACACGTCCCTCCCACACGGATTTCCTGCACGCGCTGCCTCGGGAGGCCCGGATTCACGGCGCTCTCCAGGCCCCTTGAGGGAGCCGCAGCCCGACCTGGCACCTCCGGCCTCCCGTGTGGGTTACCGCGCCCCTGTTTCCGCCTCTGTAACGTGGGCTAGCGACACCCGCCCCCCGGGCCACCGGGATGACTCGAGAGGAGAGGGCACCCCAAGCGCAGTCCAGAAGGAGCCTGGGAAAGGGCAGCTCCCTCTTTCCTTGGGACAAAGGAACTTCAAATGTCCCTTGTGGCGTCGTCGCCATTTGGTCACTCAGCCTCCACTTACACACCTGCAGGGACAGGGGGCTCACTGCCTTTCCAGCCAGCCCGCTGCCCGGTGCCCGGCCCTGACCGAGAGAGGAGCTCTTCCTAATGCCCTGCTTCCCGTGACCTGCAAAGTCTGAACGGTTTTCCACCACCCGCTGGAAACCCTTCTCTGTGCCAGCGACGTCCCTTCTCTACCTGTGTGTCAGCGGCAGCTTCCGACTTCAGAGCTGCAAGGGACCAGAGGGCTCCCATCGGGAACGACCCAGGCCACGAGGACCCTGGAGCCCAGGCCGTCCACGAGGGAGGGGGTGGCAGACCAAGGGCCCAGGGAAGGTGAGCCACTCGCCCGAGACCACTCAGGGAGCTGGAGACAGAAGCAGGGCCAGCATCGGGGTCTCCCGCCTCGAGGCCAAGGCCCCTGCGGGACTCTGGGGTCTGCAGAAGCAAGGCTCAGGCTCCAGGCGTCTCCTGTGCTCACGCTGGTTGGGCACAGGTGGCTGTGGACGGGCACGGCAGGCCACTAGCCCTGATCCGTGACGCTACAGGGTTCTGGTGGCAAAAAGCCCGGAATAATTGGAGTTTATACCCGTGACCTGCTGCTGCTTAGTGGCTTGGCCATTCTAGGCATGTAGGGACTAGAAAATTCTTTTAGGACGAGATCCAAGACTCACTTAAAAAAAAAAAGCCACTAAATAAATTCTGAGGCCATGCCTGCACATGAGGTCACCGCCAGCCTGTGTCCTGGAAAGCAGGGACGTGGTCTGTGCACGGGGGGATTGGGGTCTCACAGGATCACAGAAACGGAGCCATGAGGGCTGAGACCCTGGGGGTTACTAAGTCTAGACCCTCGTGAGGTGGACAGTGAGAAACGGAGGGGACCCACTGCACCTAGCGTCACACTGGGGCCAAGAAGAGCCAGGTAGGGCCCGGCTGGCAGCCCCGGGATCAGCTGCCTCCACCTGGGCCTCCTTGGCTCCCGGGGTCCCTGCGTCCTCAGCTCGTGCTTGAACCCTGTGGGCTGGCCCTGGGGTGACGCCTAATGCACCACGCGGGCTGGACGACGGCCGACGTGTTGTCGCAAAGCTCTCGGCGCTGAGGACGGAGCCTGCAGCCCCTCTACTCGGCTCCCACCTGCCAGGAGCACCCACACCTGGACCGTGGAAACATGCCCCACCCCGCCCAGGCGTGACAGCGAGGGGACACGTACCTTCCAGCAGGGGTCCTCATTGGCTGGCACAGGGAAGAAGGGCGGAGAACATGTTAGTGGGCATTGGAGGAGCGCCGATCAGGACTGGAGGCCACGAGGCCCAGTAGGGGCGGGGGGTTCTCACCCGGGACATGACGGGAGCATCACTGGACCCGGGACACCCGGGTCTCACCTGGGACGTGACGGGAGCATCACTGGACCCGGGACACCTGGGTCTCACCTGGGACGTGACGGGAGCATCACTGGACCCAGGACACCCGGGTCTCACCCGGGACACTTGGGTCTCACCCGGGGCATGATGGGAGCACCACTGGACCTGGGACACCCGGGTCTCACCTGGGACACTTGAGTCTCACCCGAGGCATGACGGGAGCACCACTGGACCCGGGACACCCGGGTCTCACCTGGGACACTTGAGTCTCACCCGGGGCATGATGGGAGCATCACTGGACCCGGGACACCCGGGTCTCACCCGGGACACTTGGGTCTCACCCGGGGCATCATGGGAGCACCACTGGACCCGGGACACCCGGGTCTCGCCTGGGACGTGATGGGAGCATCACTGGACCCGGGACACCCGGGTCTCACCCGGGACACTTGGGTCTCACCCGGGGCATCATGGGAGCACCACTGGACCCGGGACACCCGGGTCTCACCTGGGACACTTGAATCTCACCCGGGGCATGATGGGAGCATCACTGGACCCAGGACACCCGGGTCTCGCCTGGGACGTGATGGGAGCATCATTAGACCCGGGACACCCGGGTCTCACCCGGGACACTTGTGTCTCACCCGGGGCATGATGGGAGCATCACTGGACCTGGGACACCTGGCTCTCACCAGGGACATGACAGGGGCATCACTGAATCTGGAACACCTGGGTCTCACTCGGGGCATGATGGGAGTATCACTGGACCCGGGACACCCGGCTCTCACCCGAGACACTTGGATCTCACCCAGGGCATGATGGGAACACCACTGGACCCGGGACACTTGGGTCTCACCCGGGGCATGATGGGAGCACCACTGGACCCGGGACACCCGGGTCTCACCTGGGACACTTGAGTCTCACCCGGGGCATGACGGGAGCATCACTGGACCCGGGACACCCGGGTCTCGCCTGGGACGTGATGGGAGCATCACTGGACCCGGGACACCCGGGTCTCACCCGGGGCATGATGGGAGCACCACTGGACCCGGGACACGACGGGAGGACCACTGGACCCAGGACACCTGGGTCTCACCCAGGGAGTGACAGGAATAAGGGTCTCTGCCCCGGTCATGGCCAGGACCCACCGTGGGACAGGCAGGGAGCTGCCCAGGGGAGGGACACATCATTCAGGGAACCTCTCAAGGTGATTTATTTTCAACTGTTTTTTCCCCCCCATAACCACCCACCCTCCTTCCAGTAAGCGATGCCAAACCACACATTTAATGATCACAAAAAGTGGTTTTCCTCTTAGTTTCTGGGTCAGGGCTGTCCGCACATAACGCCATCCAGGGGGAAGCTCAGCTTCGGTGTGTACGGGACAGTTTACAAACCGCAGTCACATCCGGCCCTTACGTCGTCACCCAGCTCAGAGTCCAGGCACCGCCACCCGCCCTCCTCCTCCCTACAGACGACGACAGGGCGAAGGGGGCCGGGGCGTGGCGCTGGAACGCACCATCCGCCGGAAACAACTGTCTGGGCCGCGGACGGGCCAGCCCAGCCCCACGGAGGCCAGGAGCGGAGGGCCACCAAAGCCACCAGAGCCACCAAAGCCGACCTGGCCCCCGGCCCCACAGCGGCCGCGGCAGGAGAAGCCACGCCCCGCAGGCACTTACCTCTTGCTGTGAGGAACAGGGGGCTGTTGAGATAGTTGGATGCCAGCCGTTTCCTCTGCAGGGGACACAAAACAAAAGAAAAACCGTCTCGCGGGGAGCTCTCCTCAGTGACCCTGCCCCTGCCCAGGGCGTACCCGGGACAGACTCCCCACCCAGGGCTCCGGAGGCAGAAACGGGGATGGACAGTGGGGCTGCAGGGCAGGGGAGGGGCGGGCTGGCGTCAGCAAGGGCTCTGCCCTGTGGCAGGTGTGGAACCCATGCCCGCTCCCCGCCGATACGTCCGCCTCACTCAGGAGGGACGAGTGGGGGACCCCGAATCGGGGCCAACCAGTAACAAGCAGCCACCAGGTTCCCCGTCCGTCTGCCTCCTGCACCTTGTCAGCTGGCTCTGGGGTCAGGTGGGGAGACGAGGGCGTGAGGGACTCGCTCCCCAAACCTCACTTCTTGGCACGGGGCCCAGGAACCCTCGGTACAGGGTCGTCCCCGGGCACCCAACATCGTGGAGACGCGGAGGCTTCCGGTACGTTCCGAACGGTGGCTTCAGCCACAGGCCGAGAACACACGACCACGACCGACTTTGCACCCGCCTCCCCCGTCGCGGTGGGGCTGTGCTCAGAGCCAAGGGCGAGGCCCCCGTGGCAGGGCCGCTCGTGGAGCCACAGCACAGATGTGTCCAGGGCTCAAGGGTCACGGCTGGGAGGCGGCTCCTGATTCCTTAATCAGGTCATCTCTGGCCCTGGCCACAGACTGGGGACACTGGGGTGTGGCTTCGCGCACAGAGCGGGGGACGGTTTCATCAGTGAGCACGGCAAAGGGAACGGGGCCCTTTGGTCCGGACAGCGGTCAGCACCTCCTTGCGTGGAGGTCAAGGAACAGCTCAGTGACATCCTTCCAAAAGGGCGCAGTGCTCGGGACACCACGGACCTGCTCGGGACATCATGGGCGGGGCGGGGGGGGGGTCCCTCCGCAGGTGCAGAGGGCGGGTCCCTCACCTCGGTCTCCAGGAGGCCGCTGTAGGCGGGATTGGCTGTGCTTCTTCTCTTCCGCTCTTGGCGCTTGCTCTGGATTTCTGGAAAGACACAGACACAGCACTTACTGGATCCTTCCTGTCCCGGGAACGCTGAACGCTTCCGCTGCAAGCCCTGGGCGGCCCCGTCCCCTCCTGCCCCGCATCCGCGCCCCAGAGTGGCCCCGGCACGGCTCCCTCTGGGGCGGACAGAGGTGCCGGCTTCCGGCTGGAGGGTGAAAGGTACCCACCGACAGTGCTGGTCCCCCGGGTGCCATCCCCCAGCCTGGGGCCGCCTCTCTCACGAACCCTGAGATCATAACCCGGGCCGAGGTCGGACGCTGAACCGACCGAGCCCCCCCAGGCGCCCCCAGGAGGGCTACTTACAAAAACCGTAGTAACAGTCACGAGTCTATCAGCAAAGCACCGTTAACGCAGCCCTCACACCCGTTCTGCCAAGTTGTGCGGGCAGCCACCGAGGCAGGGGGAGCCGGGAGGCTCTCCCTCTCTCTGTGCTCACAACCTCCGGCACTTGGGACACACGTCCCAGAAGGGACTGCCGCCCCCCCGCCGGCTGTCACCCCACGGCGCAGGCCGGTCCCAGCCCAGCCTGCCGCCGTGCGGGGTCCTTACCTTCCAAGTGCTCCGTTGTGACCAGGCCAAGAGCTACCATGAAGGCGATTTTCTAAGAGAGGGAAACGGAGAGGCGTTACCACCACCTTCCACGTCTTTCCAGTCATTCGACAAATTCGACAGGAGCACCTACTCATGGGGCTGGCTGATCTGTCTCGGGTCTCCTTCGTTGCTACCTACGGTCCCCTCTCTGTCCCAGGACCCCATCCAGGATCTCCCGTTGCACTCGGTTGCCGTGCCTCCTTAGCTCCTCTGGGCTGGGCCGGATTTCTCTGCTTTTCTTTGTTTCTGATGGGGACAGTTCTGAGCTTGGGCTGGTCAGGTGTTTCAAAGGATGCCCCTCAGTTAGGATTCGCCTGATGGTTTTCTCATGGTTAGACTGGGCTATGGGCCTGGGGGAGGAGGACCACAGAGGGGACGTGTCCCGCCAACCCATCGTATCCAGGGCACGTGTTATCAACGTGACTCAGCACTGTGACGTTGCCCTTGACCACCCGGCTGAGGCATCGGTCGGCCTTCTCCACTGAAAATCCCTCTTTCCCCGTCCACACTGTCCTCATTGGCAGGAAGTGGCTGGTCACCACTCACACTTAAGAAGCAGGGAATTGTGCTCCCCGGTGGCCTTTTTTGGCCACGTAGACAAAAAAAATTTGTACGTAGTAGAATTTAGCAGTATTTTCTTTTTCAGCGTTTCGGTTTTTGAATCTTAGCTACAGACTCTGAGGTTGTAAACCAAGTTGCTTATGTTTTATTTCAGTATTTGTAATTTCACTGCTTAGTTTATTTTATTATGATTTTTTAAGTTTATTTATTTTGAGAGAGAGAGAGAGCAGGGGAGGAGCAGGGGGTGGGGAGAGAGACTCCCAAGCAGGCTCCACCTGTCAGTGGAGAGCCAGCCCAACACGGGGCTTGAACTCACGAACGCTGAGATCATGACTTGAACCGAGATTAAGAGTCAAGACGCTTAACCGACTGAGCCACCCAGATGCCCCTATGATTTTTTCATTTTTTTTAATCTTCATTTATTTTTGAGAGAGAGAGAGACAGAGTGCGAGCGGGGGAGGGACAGAGAGAGAGGGGGACACAGAATCCGAAGCAGGCTCCGGGCTCCGAGCTGTCGGCACAGAGCCCCACGCGGGGCCTGAACCCACGAACCGTGAGGTCATGACCTGAGCCGAAGACGGAGGCTTAACCGACTGAGCCACCCAGGCGCCCCTATGACTTTTTAAAAGGAGGCTCCCCACCCAACGTGGGGCTTGAACTCACAACCCCGAGATCAAGAGTCACACGCTCTACCGACGGAGGCAGCCAGGCCCCCCTCACTGTTTACATGCAGGTTTATGAGCCGTTGGGAACGTATCCTGGCGTGAAATGCGGATTCCTTTCAGTCCACATGGCTACTACTCACTTGTTCCAACACCATTTATTGAAACTTCCATCTTTCCACTTTTCACTGGTTTGAGGAGCCACTTGAATCATACGCTAAAGGATCACTCGTATCCGTGGTCTCTTTCTGGGCCCCCTGTTCTGTTCCTACCTGTTCGGGAGCTCCCGTGGCACCGTGTCCCTACCTTGGCTTTACAGAACTCTGGCAGGATTAGGATCCTTTTCTCTGTGTTCTTCCTGTTCAGGGCTCTCCGGTCCTTCCTGCTTGTTTTTTCCAGGTGAAATTTACAAACCATGAAGGAGCCGGAGGGAGCCCCTTGGCAGCTTTTCTGGGATGATGTCAAGACGATAAATTAATGTAGGGCGGGGCGCCTGGGTGGCTCAGTCGGTTAAGCATCCGACTTCGGCTCAGGTCATGATCTCGCGGTCCGTGAGTTCGAGCCCCGTGTCGGGCTCTGTGCTGACAGCTCAGAGCCCGGAGCCTGTTTCAGATTCTGTGTCTCCCTCTCTCTCTGACCCTCCCCCAGGCACACTCTGTCTCTCTCTCTCTCCCTCTAAAAAATAAACATTAAAAAAAATTTTTAAAATTAACGTAGGGCATAATGACAACTTTGTGATACGCAATCTTCCCCCCAAAACTGTGGTGTGCCTCTCTCTCTGTTCCTCTTCTGCCTTCGGGGGTTTAAACTGACCCTCCAGCGGGGTTTGACTGTTGTCAGCGTGTCTGTCCCTAGATATTTAATCTTTTTGTTGCTACTGTAAATACGGTTATCTGTAAGGCTTCTAACAGGCTGCTCTGTGTTTCTGTTGACGATTATCGATGTTTTGCGTTAATACTAAACCCCGCTGCCTCTACAACTTCTGTCTGCAGATTTGTTTTCTTATCATCGATTCTCTTGGGTTTTCCAAATCATTCCAAATAGTGACTGTTTACGCTTCCATTTTTTTTACTTCTGTGCTGCTAAAACCAGTTTTCCCCCTCCATCTGTCAGCTTTACGTGATATTCTTTGATTCACTGAAAGTCTCGGCTACGACGGAGACTCCCCCGGAGCTCATTCTGCCTCCCACCTTCTCTCACGGCCCCCCCCACCCCCGACGCTACGGAGATGAAGCATTTGTACGCGATCGGAGAAGGTCCTACTTCAGTTCTGACCTGACATCCTTACCCTTTTCGTTTCACCCCGCGGCTGAGTTTTGGAGCCGCCCGCCCGACGGCTGGTGCCAGAGGGGCCCCGGTCTCCTCTGGGCCGGTGGGCGTCGAGCCACGCCCACGGAACAGCATCTCCCGAGTTTTTAGCAGATTTAAAACCTATCTGGAGGGGGGGCGCCTGGGAGTGGGAGGGGGGGCTCGGTCGGTGAAGCGACCGACTCTTGACTTCGGCTCAGCACGATCTCACGGTTCGTGGGATCGAGCCCCGCGTCGGGCTCCGCGCTGACAACACAGAGCCTGTTTCAGATCCTCTGTCTCCCTCTCTCCGCCCCGCTCTCGCTCTCTCAAAAATAAATACACATTAAAAAAATAATAAAACCTTCCACGCGGATGGAGGCTTCCAGTTTGAAGGCCAGCTTGGCGGGACATAAAACCCTAGGCTCTGTCTCTCCTCAGGATCTTGTTGCGAACTCATGAACCATGAGATCATGCCCTGAGCCGAAATCAAGAGTCGGACACTCAGCAGACTGAGACCCCGAGGCGCCCCCGTCCAGTAAGACTCTTAATTTCCACCAATCACCATGTTCTTTATCACCAAGATTTCCAAACGGGTTTTACATTCACCTGATCTCGCTTTAACTTTCATGACATCGTTTGCCCCGTTATTTCTTATTTATTCCAAAAAGGGGCTGTTATTCCCTTTTTTAAAACACAAACTTGCCCGAGTACCCCCTAAACAAACTCGTGTGCAAGTCGTGGCTAGACGGTGCCACAAAACGAAGTCCATCTTGAGGAAATTCACGTTCCACGCGTGGACTCTGTCATACTCCGCGTGGACCGCGTCACGTGTTCCAGAATTCTGTCCAGACTCATCTTGGGCACAGCTCCTCCTTCCTGTTCTGTGTTTCCGTTTTTGTCTGCCTCCCTCCTGCTCGCCCCTCTCCCCCTCCCTCCCCCCCTCCCTCCCCCTCCTGCTCGCCCCTCCCTCCCCTCCATCCCTCCCTCTCCCTCCCTCCCCCTCCCCCTCCTGCTCGCCCCTCCCTCCCCTCCATCCCTCCCTCTCCCTCCCTCCCCCTCCACCTCCTGCTCGCCCCTCCCTCCCCATCCATCCCTCCCCCTCCTGCTTGCCCCTCTCCCCCTCCCTTTCCCTCCCCCTCCATCCCTCCACCTCCTGCTTGCCCCTCTCTCCCCCTCCCTCCCTCCCTCCCCCCCTCCCTCCCCTTCCCTCCACCTCCAGCTCGCCTCTCCTTCCCCGTCCATCCCTCCCCCTCCCTCCACCTCCTGCTCGCCCCCTCCCTCCCCCTCCATCCCCTCCCCCTCCCTCCACCTCCTGCTCGCCCCTCCCTCCCCCTCCATCCCTCCTCCTTCCTCCACCTCCTGCTCGCCCCTCCCTCCCCCTCCATCCCTCCCCCTCCCTCCACCTCCTACTCGCCCCTCCCTCCCCCTCCATCCCTCTCCCTCCCTCCCTCTCCCTCCCCCCCTCCCTCCACCTCCTGCTCGCCCCTCCCTCCCCCTCCATCCCTCCCCCTTCCTCCACCTCCTGCTCTCCCCCTCCCTCCCTCTCCTGCTTGCCCCTCTCCCCCTCCCTTTCCCTCCCCCTCCATCCCTCCACCTCCCGCTCTCCCCTCTCCCGCTCCCTCCCCCTCCCCAGGTGCGGCTGTGGCCTCAGGCTCAGGTTGGCTCCTTTCCTTCTTGAAGAGCTTCACCCGATTCCGGCATTCCGGACCTGCAGCCCGGTGGCCCTAGGGTCCTGCTCACTGCTTGGGCATCTGGGACCCAGCACAGCAGCCTCTCTGTGGTCTCTTCCTGTCACCGGCTAGTCCCCAGGACCTGGCCTTTATTGCCCACCTGCTCGTACCCACAAACGTCTTACATTTTTCCTGAAGCTCTCCCTTCCGGCTTAGCTCTTAAACTCAGGCAAACGACACCCGAAACCGGCCCTCAGGTGATGGCGACTGTCCCGTCAAGACCCGGCCCAGACCTCCAGGCCGTGACAGCCAAGCCCCCACCTCGTGCCTCCGCAGGTGGACCACGGAGTGACGCTGGAATGACGGGCAATCGCCTGAGCCTCAATATGATACCGAAACCTCCCCCCGGAGGAGCCTCAGCCGCGTTTACAGGACACGCACTGGGTGCACTGGCAGCTTTCGTCAAGGCGCCCTGTCTCCCTACGATGACAAGCCTTCCCTGTCTACTCATCCTGACCCTAAACCAAAGGCACCACCCCCCCCACCCCGGGCAGTCAGTGTCCAGAGCTATTCCAAAGCTGACTTTGTGTGTGCCAACTCCGCCTGGCGCGCCTGTGACTCCCCACGAAACGAACTCGCGTTGGTCCCGTGACGTTCCTACACTTTTTCTGCCGTTGTTGTGGGTCTGCCGCAGGGGGCTACCTCCAAGTCGGAACCCCGAGCCGCCCCAGATCGGTTTCAAGAAGCGGGAGTGCCTTGGTTATTTCTGAAGTTTAGAAAGATCCTTCTAGCTACTGGGAGGACAGACACGGAGGAACCCGTCCAGGGGCAGGAACGGGGGCCGTGGTGACCCGGACGGCGTGGGCATCTGTGCGCACGGGTCCCGCCCAGGGAGGTGGCCGCAGTCAGGGCTCGTGTGGGGCTGGGGCCCCTGCAGTCCTCGTGCTGCTCTGACGGCGGCCAGTCTCAGTCAGGTGCTGCCCGAGGCCAGGATGATGGGCGGCACAGGCAAGGCCACAGCTGTGTCCTAAAGGTGGCCGTGGGCCTCGAGATAGGGCCGAGGGGAGAGAGCCTTGGAGTCATTCCGGGTGCCGGTAAACTCGGCGTTCCCTTCCCTTCAGCGGGGCTCCGGGCTGCAGGCACCCTGGGCTCGCTCGTGCAGCCCCGGGAGCCTCCATTGCCACCAGCCACCCAGGACGCCAGCCCACTCCTCCGGCGAAGCTTCTGGGGCAGGGGCCGCCCTGGCCTCGGGAGCTCTTGACTCGGGCTCTTGGTGAACCGGCTCAAAGGGCGCCACAGAGCCCCGCATCGGCCGCGCACAACCGCTCCCAGACCCCGTGTTATAAAAAAGAAAGTTTAATAAGGATTTTTACGCCGGGACGTGTTGTAATTGCCAGTTCTATTTAAGTCATTACACGTATTTACGCTAATTATGTAGTTAAATGTAATTATACTAATTGTATAAACGCACAATAACCGGGTGAGATATACTTTGAGGGAACACAGAGAATCCGCCCGGAAAACCTCCAGGAAGGCTGCGGGTCCCCGTGGGAAGACACAGGGGCGCAGGCAGAGGCCGGCCCGGGGCTCACCGCGCACGCAGCAGGTGCGCAAACGTCACGGAGGGACGGAACGGAGAGCCTCCTGAGACAAATCGGGCCCGGGGCCCGCAGAGGACACCCGGTTATCTCAGCCTCAGTGAATGGTCGACTCTGAATCGAAGCTACTCCCAAAAAGCCAATGGGCTTTCTGGACACGCCAAAGGACAATAATGAAGTCACTCTCCCGCTCAAGGATATTCCATGGCTCCCCAATGCCCAAGGAATGAAGTTGCACCACGGCAGCCAGCATGCAGGCCCCCCAGGGTCAGGCTCCAACGTCTCTCCGACCCTGGGTTTAGGGTTTTCTCACGCACACGTGCCACCTGAGGTCCAAGCAGACCCGCTGGCTTTCCTGGGCCTGCTAAATGCCTTCTCACAGCCACGAGATTGTGCAAGCCGGGTTGCCACGAGATTGTGGTCGTGCCGGGAGGAGTGAGTTCCCCCGGGGCCAGGGCTCCAACTGCCCCATCTCCACATCCCTACCCTCAGCACGGAGCCTGGCACGGAGCAAACTCTAAGACATGTCCGAAGAGTAAGTGAATGAACGGAAGAAAGGCTGACTTCTTTTGATAACGACAGCCCGTTGGTTTAAAAGAATCGTAAGGGCTCAGGAAATGACAGATGTCGGCAAGGATGCGGAGGAGGCACCGTTGGTGGGAACGCACGCTGGTGCAGCCGCTCTGGAAAACAGTATGGGGGGGTCCTCAAAAAACTGAAAACGGAATTACCCTACGACCCAGCAATAGCGCTACTGGGAATTTACCCAAAGGACACAAAAGTGCTGATTCGAAGGGGCACATGCACCCCAATGTTTACAGCAGTATTATCAACAACAGCAGAGTATGGGAAGGGCCCCGAGTGTCCATCGACGGACGACTGGATAAAGATGATGTGGTGTAGACGATGTGGTATATACACATACACCGTGGAATACTACTCAGCGATGGAAAAGAATGAAATCTTACCATTTGCAATGACGTGGGTGGAACTGGACGGTATTACGCTAAGTGAAGTAAGTCAGGCAGAGAAAGACAGATGTCATCTGAGAAACTTACAGATGACCATGGGAGAAGGGAAGGAAAAATAAGATAAAAACAGAGAGGGAGGCAAACCATAAGAGACTCTCAGATACAGAGAACAAACAGGGCTGATGCGGGTAGGGGGTCGGGGGGAGGAGGAGGGGAAAATGGGCGGTGGGCATTGAGGAGGGCACTTGCTGGGGTGAGCACCGCGTAGTGTAAGTGACGCATCGCGGGAATCTCCCCCCAAAACCAAGAGCACACTGTGCACACTGCATGTTAGCCAACTTGACAATAAATTATTTAAAGAACAACAACAACAAAAAAAGAATCACAAGTTGCTGTAGGAGCCCAGAGGGATCTCTTCTGCCCAGTGAGGTGAGGTGGTCAGGGAAGGCTGCTTGGAGGAGAGGATGTCTGAAGTGAATCTCATCGGACAAACAAATAGGGGAGAAAAGGGGGGTCAGGTGAGGGTAGCCGCATGGAAAAAGGCCCAAAGGGTTGACTTTGGCCCAGGATGGCCGAGGACAGAAGCAGTAACACAAGAACGGTCACCTGCTGTCCCTGAAAGTTAACAAAGAATGACCTTGAATTAGCTGCTGGCCTCTTCCACTCCCTGGTGCAGGTGGCTCTGTGTTAGCCACGGAGAAGGATGCCATTCGTCCCTCCTCCTTCAGGTGGGGGTGGGGGAGGAGGCACTCACGTGCAATTTCTGGAAAGTTCTACAGGAACTTCGGGGAGACATCTGCCTCTCCAGCGCCAGCCTTGGCTGCAGCTGGCTTCTGAGGCATTCGGGGTCTCGCTCTGCCCACCGGAGGGCCGTGCGTGTGCGCCGCCCGGAGCAGCCCCATCCCCTGGACTGAGCAGACCCCGACCCGCGGGATCTTCCCAAGGACGCTGCCAGCAACGCTCACCACCCGCATTACAGACAGAGACACAGACGGGACCTGCCCCCGGTCACACTTCTAGAAAGCTGGCGGCAGGAAATGCAAAGCCAGGCGCCTGCTTCTAGAATCTGTGCGAACGTCCGCCCCACAGCGCCACTCCGCGAGCCCATCTGCGAGACGCAAGGCCGAGGCCCAACCCCAGGGAGCTTCTGTTGTCCCTGCCTCCTGCACCGCGCCCTGCCCGACCCCGGCCACCTACCTCGGGGTTCTCCTGGCTCGGGGGCCGGTCTTCCTTCTTCTTTTTGGTGGCCTGAGCTCCCTGAGATGGCTCCTCCGTGGGCGGCCGTGGCTCCGCCGTGCTCTCGGGCTGTGTCTGCACTTGAGGCTGGATGATGATGACCTGGAAGTGGCGGGGGAGGGGGGAGGGGTGAGGGGGGGAGAACTGGGGAGGGAGAGGGGCCTTGGAAGGCGGGATCACAGCGGACCGAGGAGGCTCTCGGGCCCAGGGGGCGCCTGCCCCCAGGGTGTGCGCCTCCAGCCCGCCCTTCACACCGGGAGGAGGGTCTGCGCGAGGCTGGGCCTGGTTTAGGAACCAGAAGGGCCTGGGTTCAGGCCTCCGCTGGCATGTCGCAGCTGTGTGGCCTCGGGGCGGTCACTTTGCTTCTCTGAGCCTCAGCTTCCTCGCAATAAACACCCACCTCCAGGGAGGCGGTGGAGACCCGGGCAGCAGAGACTCAGGAAAGGTTGGTTTCTTTACCCCTACCTCAAACGCAGGTAAACGGAGGCCAGGAGGGCTCAGATTTGCCGCCTGAGGTCATCAGGGGTCTATCTGTCTGCAGGGCCCAGCCTGCCCACTCCCCAGCATGCCCCTGGGCCCCCGGGCCACTGTGTCTGAGGCTCTCCCATCTGGCCTCAGCGGGGTGGGGGCGAGAAGGGGGAGGTAGACTCCAGACCCAGCTCAGTATCTCCCAGAGCGGCCCCACTCCAGCCAGCTTCCATCAGGGTTCAGGGTAACCGTGTGGTTTGATCGAAGGGTCTGGGGCTGAAAAGTCAGAAAGGGATTCGTGCAGCCCAGCCTCTCCCTCCCTCCATCTGTGGCTCAACTATTTTATTAATTGTTTTGGGCAGGGAATTGGCAAAGGATCGCTATCTTGCACGGATCCGAGGGAAGGAAATCACCAGGAGCAGCCAGCCAGGGTCTGACCCAAGCCAGGAAGAACCTGAACTTGTATGTCTCCCCCTGAGAACATGACTGTCTCGTGAATTTGGAGCTCCTGAGCACGAAGAGAAAACGCATTCTGTTTTTCGGCTGGCTCGAGGAGAGGTTCTTTGTTCTCCTTTGTATCACAATTTTAAAACCCCAGAATTCTCGGGATGGGAAAAAAAAAAAAGGTCCCTCTTTATATTCGTGGGAAGAAAAACGTTAAGATCCCCAGTAGAAAACAGGGCAAAAAATATCCTCAAGCGAGTCACGTTGAAGGAGACAGGATTCTTGAAAAGTATAGAGGAAACATTCGAGCTTCCTAATAACCAAAGGAATTCAACTTTGAACAGCGAGCATCTGTTCGCACCGATTAAACAGCAAACAGTGTTTAAAGCGGCAACACGGAATGCTGCTGAGGTTGCAGTGAAAAGGGCACTCATCCCACAAACGCCTGCTGAGCTCCCCCCTCGTGACCGGCCGTGGTCCTGAGGGCCACGTCTCCCCCACCTGACCATGGCTTGTCCTAACCGAGGATCCCCCGGGCTACCGTCCGCGGGTGGCAGGGCCCAGAATGACAATACTCCCAGAAATACACCGTGTGCAACCACGTACAGGAGCAGGAAAGCCGGCCGCCAGCTCCCAGGCTGGGAATTAGGAGGGACGCTGGCCATCGGCAAGACAGGGGCCTTGTGGCAGATCCCGAACTGGGGACAGAGGACAAGGGGCCACCGAGAAGAAGGGGTGCCTTTCACGCAGCCCCAGAGGCCTCGAGCCGCACAAGCACCAAGGAGTTCGGAGAGGGACACAGAGAGGATCTGAGTTTCGGTTTTCAATCTTGCCAAGACATCACGGGTTTTCCTTCCGGGCACCTGGCGTCCCCGAAGGTCCTCGGCTACCCAACGACACTGGCCAGAGACCCATCGTCACCAGCTCCGGCCTCCTCCGGGCACAGACCTCACTGCCCAGTTAATGACTCCCGTGAATGAAGTCGCTCATTCGCTGCCCAATCATCGTTTTTCCACCGATACGGATGCATTCGGCCACGCGTTTCGGCCACACACCCGCCCGTCCGTGCCGCCCCATTCACGTGTGGAGCCGTTCCCCTTCGTGCCTCGTTCCCACCACCATCCCTTCCGCCACCGACTCCCTCCCTCCCTCGCTGGGTCGTTCCTTCGTGCCCCAGGCGCTCGAGCACTGACCCCTCTCCTGACGGCTCATTCGCGCCTCTGTTCACGCCAGCTTGGTTCACCGGGCCCTCGGGTGGTCACTCCAGCAGCCACCCGCCCACTCTGTCCGGGCCTCCCGCGCCTGCGGGCACAACACACCCACCTTCTTGTCGGCACTGATGAGGAGGGGCTGGACCATGACGCTGTCGCTGACCACAGACACGGCGGTGCTGGGGGCGATGGCGGTGGCATTGCTGGGGGCGGTGGAGATGATGGCGTAGGCCACCCCGGCGCCGCTCAGGGGGGAGGTGATGGCCGAGGACTCGGCGAGGGCCTGGGACTGGCTGCTGGGCGTTGGCACATGGCTCACGGTGTTGTTGGCGGTGGGGAGGGCCGGGCTGGGGTTCTTGACGCTGACCACGGTGGCCTTCTGGAACGTGGGGGGCTGCTTGGGGGGCCGGTCCCGGCCTGGGGTGACGGGGAGGCTGTCTGGAATCAGAGTCTTTGGCCTAACCTGGGGAGGGAGGGAAGGACAGTCGCACGGTGGGGCAGACACACAGGCAGGCGGGGTGACGACAGACGCGGAGGAGGGGCGGGCCCCGAACACAGCCGGGACTCGGGAAGGGAGGAGCCCGGGCACGGACGCGGCCGGGCTCAGAGGCCTCCCGGGTGAGAGGCGAGGGGACAGCAGTGGAGAGGCCGCGGGGCCCAGCTCCGGACCCAAGCCCCTTCCGGCTCAACCCAAAACGGTGACGAGCAGGAGGGCGATGGGAAAGCTGCACGTGGGCCAGTCGGGTGCCCTCTGGCTCCAGCCGCAAAGCCGTGAGCTCTCCCGGAAGACAGAAGTCCACACGGCGCTGTCATTGTGGGGGGGGGGGGGGGGACTGGGAGGGGCCACCGGGGGCTCCCGGCCCCGCTCAGTCTGCTTCGTGATCGGGGTGGGGGCTGCCACCGTGTCCCCTGCGGAAGCCACCGGGCCGGGAGCCACATCGCGCTCTGCGAGGCCCACGCACGTGGAGTGAAAGCAGGTGCAGGCAGCCACGACGTGGTTCCGGCCAGCACTCTGGACGGCTCGTCCGGGGTCAGCCCTGCCCCTCTGGGACCCGTGTGGTGCCGGACACGCGCCTCATCCGTGCGCTGGGGGTGGGGAGAAGGCACAACGTGTGCATCCTGTCAGCTGTCGCCAGCTCCCCTGCTTTCCTGCGACCAGAAACGAGCCTCACGCCAACCCCGTGACATCTGCCCTAGGGCCACCTTCTTAGGGACAAGGAGGCGGAAGAGGGCCTGCCTTGTCTTACCTTACTGGCCCCGCCCCCCCCCCGTGACCGCGTTGTGAAGCAGGTACGTTGGCCTATCCTACAGATGAGCAAATGGAGGCCTGGAGAGGAAGGGGCTTCCCCAGGGAGAAGAACAAGGCTCCAGCCGTCGTTAGGGCAGAGGGACGTGCACGCGGGACCTCCACGAGCCTGCCAGGTGTTGGCGTGGGCTGGCGGCGGGCTGGGTTGGCTCCACCCATGCCCTCGTGGAGGGAGGGGTTCGGGGTGGCTCCCACAGGGCTCCGGGACCTTGAGCAGGTCACCTCGGTGCGGCGTGCCCCTCAGTCAAGCTGGCGTCTCTTCCACCTGCTCCTCGCCAGGGCCCGCCAGGGAGCTGGCCTCCCTTCTAGTGCCCTGCCCTTCCCCCGCCGCTGGGCCCTCCTGCCATGGGGGGACTCCCCTAGGCGCGTGATCCTGTCCTGCTGCATCCTTGGCACACGGGGTCAGGATCAGAGCCCGGCACAAACACCGATTCTGAACGTGAGAACCTCGGGAAGTTTCCTTCTTCTGGTCCTCGCCCGCCTTGGGCCAGCCTGGGGACCCGCCGTCCTCTTGGGATGGGGGGTGGACCGGGTGGGCGGGGGACCTCCCAGCTGCGATGTCTGTTCAGGTCAAGTGAGGCCGTTCTGGGCCGCCGGTTCCTCCCAGGTCACTCCGAGTTTGGTCCACACTGGCCAGCTCACACCACATAATCCCAACTCCGGACGGGGGCGAGCCGTGCCCAGGCTGCAGGGGCTGGGCCTCCAAGCCCGAGAACACGGATGCGGGGGACCCCAGAGCTCATGACTTGCGGGAGTCGTCCTCCCCTCTGGGGCCAGCAGCCCTGACGGGCCACCGGGCACACAACACTCGCTCAACACGGCCGAGCACCGGTGAACCACTAGCCTGCACCTGCTCCGTACCAGGACGCCTCTGTGCCGTCCGATTCATCCCCCCGGCCACCAAGGAGCCACCTGCACCAGCCCCTCTGCAGCACAGGAGATTCGGTCCAGGAGGGTCGAGAGGCCAGGCGACTTGTCCAAAGTGCGGAGCCCAGGCACAGACTAGCCGAGCACCTCGCTGCCTCCCCGAATGAATCATCTTGGGCAGAGTTTCTCGCGCTGCTTTAACTGTGACCGAAACGCCTGTGACCTCGCGACCCGGTCCTGACACAAGGGATTCGAGAAACAATGCCTTTGGTGCATCTTGCTACGTTCTGTCCTATTCTAGTCCAGCCTCGTTGATTCCGTGAAAACAGAAAAAGTCCTGGTCACGACCCACTAAAAGGATTCTGCAATTCCTCACTGTCGACACTGGGTCTACTCGGAACGTCCGTCTCCTCCTCTCACAGGCAGGAGAGGCAGGGGAGGGAAGGGACGGGAGCACGTCCTCGGCGCCAGAGGGGCTGGGGACAGACAGACAGACTCTCCGGGGCCCACCTGCGAGCTGCTTACCTGAGGTAGCACGGCCGCTCCTTGTCCCGCCAACCTCTGCAAGGAGCTGACCTGAGGACCCGTGACAGGCACTGCAGTGATGGTTCCCAAAGCCTGCAAGACAGGAGGGGGCGCTGAGCCAGGACCACGGGGACACGGCGCTGAGACCACGAGGCCCACCCGGCGGGTGCGTGGCTCCTGCCGGGCTGGCCGAGCAGGGGGCATCAAACCCCGCCCTTCCCTTCCTTCATCAGGAGTTTACGATCACCGAGGTAACTTGGTCATGTAAGAAATTCTGGAAACTAGGAGTGCCTGGGTGGCTCAGTCGGTTAAATGTCCGACTTCGGCTCAGGTCACGATCTCGCGGTTCGTGAGTTCAAGCCCCGCATCAGGCTCTGTGCTGACGGCTCGGAGCCTGGAGCCTGGAGCCTGGTTCACATTCTGTGTCTCCCTCTCTCTCTGACCCTCCCCCGTTCATGCTCTGTCTCTCTCTCTCTCAAAAATAAATAAACGTTAAAAAAAAATTAAAAAAAAAAAAAAAAGAAAAGAAATTCTGGAAACTAGAGCGAGAGAAAGGACGGCATCATCCAGAAAATAATTAGCCCTGAGGCACCTCAGCTTTTTCTCTTTTTTAATGTTACTTATTTATTTTGAGAGAGAGAGAGAGAGAGAGGGAGGGGCAGAGAGAGAGCTAGAGAGAGAGAGAAAATCCCAAACAGGCTCCCAGCTGTCAGCACATAGCCCGACACGGGGCTCGACCCCACGACCCTGGGATCATGACCCGAGCTGAAATTAAGTGTCAGACGCTTAATCGTCTGCAACACCCAGGTGCCTTGACTTCTTATTTATTTATTTATTTATTTATTTATTTATTATCTACTTATTTTCGGGGGGAGCAAGTGAGCATGGGGCAGAGAGGGGGAGAGAGAGAGAGAAGAAGGCTGGAGCTCACCCAATGTGAGGCCCCAACTTATTTATTTATTTTGGGGGCGGGGGACGCAAGTGCGTGAGGGGCAAAGAGAAAAGGAGAGAGAGAGAGAGAGAGAGAGAGAGAGAATCCCACAGCGGGGGCAGAGAGGGAGAGAAAGGGAGGGAGAGAGAAGCAGGTCTCACCCGAAGCAGGGCTCGTGCTCACCCGACTGGGGGCTGGAACTCATGGACCTGAGCCAAAGTCTGAGGTTTAACCGACCGAGCCACCCACACACCCCCCAACTTGCTTTTTTAAAAGTAAGGTTTTTCACATGGATACCTGTACACTAAAAACCAAGAAAAATGAACTTGAATCCATACGTGGCGTAATATTTTAAAAACCACAGCAAAATGAAGCAGAGCCTAAATGTAAAGCCTAGAAATACAAAGCATCTAGAAAAAAAAAGCAGGAGAAAATCTTTGGGACCCTCGGGTAAGCAAAGAGTCATACGTTTAACACCAAAAGCATGATCCATATGAGAATGAATTAGTAAACTGGGCTACAAAAAGAATTTAAAAACTCCTGAAGCTTACCTGTGAAGAGAGTAGAAAGCCCCAGACTGGGAAAAACACACTTAAAAGTTGGCTGATAAAAGACTGGTGTCCAGACTTCGACTAACTCTTGAGGGGCGCCTGGGTGGCTCGGTCAGTTGAGCGTCTGACTTCAGCTCAGGTCATGATCTCATGGTTCGTGGCTTCGAGCCCCGTGTCGGGCTCTGTGCTAACAGATCAGACCCTGGAGCTGCTTCGGATTCTGTGTCTCCCTCCCTCCCTCTCTCTCTCTCTCCCTCCCCCCTCCCCGGCTCACTCTGTCTCTCAAAAATAAACAAACATCAAAAAAACCCAAAAAACTCTTGAAACACGCTAATCAGAAAACATGATGAAGACAATGAACACAAGATCCGAACGGATACTTCACTAAAGACGCATGGACGGCAAACGAGCCCCCAAGAAGATGCTGGACAGCGTCAGTCATTCGGGAAGTGCTCACTAAAGCCCCAATGAGGCACTCTTCCCGCCTCCTCGGGGACGGACCAGATCGGGACGTGGTGGTGACAGACAGCAGCTGACCCACGGCTCCTGGGAACGTAAGAGGGCACAGTAACCCCAGAAAACAGTCTGCCCGTTTCTCAAAAAGTTAAACACACATTTACTGCTATGGACTGAATGTGCGTGTCCCCCCAAAATCACATGTTGGGAGTCCAGGCTCTCGATGTGGGGGTGTCAGGAGGTGGGGACTTTGGGAAGTGTTCAGTCAGGAGGGTGGAGCCTTATGAACTCGGTGGGATTAGCGTCGTGTAAAAAGAGCCCCAGAGAGACCGCTAGCCCCTTACCCCACGCGAGGTCTCAGCGAGAAGAGGGCACCCGAACACAGAGGCGCCCCGATCTGGGACTTCCAGACGTCCCGTTTGGGAACGGCCTAAATGCCACCAGACCCGCAGCTGAACAACCTGTGCTCTCTGCACCCAACGGGGCATTGCTCGGCGATCAAAAGGAATGAGCAACTCTTACACGCGGCCGGGACGAACCTCCAAACGTTGGCTGAATGAGGGAGCCGGGCGCCCCCGCCAAAAAGGAAAGGAGGACGTGTCGTACGATGCCATTTATGTAAGATTCCAGAAAGAGCAAACCAATCTCCAAAACGAAGAAGCAGGTCAGATCACGTGGAGATGGGGGGATGGGAGGAAGGGATTACAAAACGCACCGGGAAACGTTTCCAGGTTGTGGGCGGGGGATGTGTTCGCCGTCCCGATTCTGGTGCTGGTTTCATCTGTCCCCAAATGACACAGCGGAGGGTCTCAGGCCCCACAAGCCCCAGCGCAGCTTCTCCTGATGGAGGGCCGGCTCCTCCCTCCTCTGGAATAGGTCACCTGCCCCAAGTGGGTTCAGGTCGTCCAAGCCGGCTGCCCGCCTCTCGGTGGGGAGCCACACCCTGCACATTTAACCAGAAATCCACCGTGGACATTGGCCGGAACAGGGCTGGACGCACAACACAGCCAGCATGAAAAACATGCGGTCTCTTCTCGGGGATGCGTCTCAACCCGTAATGCCGTCTCAGGTCTCTGGCCAGAACAGCTTGGGGAGCAGTGCTAAAATAACGCCCCAGGCGCCCCCCAACGCGCACATTTTAAGAGTCTGCCCTGCCTTCTGCAAAGGGATGAGTGTGGAAGGTTCTGCCCTCCCCGGCCCAGCCCTGCTGGCGATCCGCACCACCTGTGGGGCCTGCCTCCAGCCGGATACGCACCCCCCACCCCGACCACCCCCGTCCGCCCCGCTCCGGCCCAGGCGTGCACAGGTGGAGGCAGGCACGGTGCCCATCTGATTAGCAAGCTTTCGGGTGATTCTGCCAACCTGGGGACCACAAGCCAAGAGGAAACCGCCCTGTCCCTCTAGCACGTTCTGCATCAGAGACCCCCACGGGCACCTGGTGTCATCAGTGAGCGAAGCTGTGTGGCCCCCTGGGAGCAGGGATTCCTGCACAGACGGGAGCCGACCGGAAGATCCTGAGGCCGCACAACTTCTGGGCAAATGCACGCCCAGCACCTACAGGAGCCAGGGAACAAGGGGCCAGCCTACTTCCCCTGGGAATCCCCTTCTGGCTAAGACGCCCCCAGACAAGCCCCCGGATGCCACCAGCTCGCAGAACGAACAGCATTCACCCCCTGACTCCACCAGCTAAAACCCTGCCTGACTGCAGCCCAGCCCCACGGCGGCCGCTGCCTGGGGCTCGCTCGGGGTGCCTGACCAGGCTTTAAGGAGCACCTCGCAGGGTGTCGGGGTCCCTCTGTGCCGGGGCATCGAGAGGAGACCCAGAGACGGGACCACTCCCGGGTCCCTCCACCTCGCGCTTCTGGGAACGCTGGGTCGCCTCCCAGGACACCAAAATCACCTGCCACGAGCGTCCATTCCCCGTCTGCGCGGGGCAGGCTTCCGGGCACCCTGCAAGCCTCATCTGTTTGCTCCTTTTCTAAGTTCCGCCCCCAGAGTGCGTTCTTCCATGTCCTTATGAAGCTTTAATTAACAAGCTGAAAAGACATTTTATCTGGCAGGGGCTGACCTTTCTGCTCCGCGTCAGAATTTATCGGTACCAGCAGAAACAATCATCTCAGCGGCTATGTCACGAGCACTGGATAGTTTATAGCCACACTTTCGTCAGGATAAATGAGCTCTTTAGGACTACATTTACAGCTCTAAGCATCTTAATAGGAAAAAAAAGGGCCATAAAAGTCAAAGATAACTTCACATTTGTCCTGCATCGGCGGAGTCCCTGGGGCAGCCCGGCTCTGACAGCAGCTGCGTGGGGCCCCCCAGCTCTCGGGGCCCAGTCCCCTCATCTGCCACAGGAACAGAGCCTGCTGCACGGGGCGCGGGCGGGTCGGAGGCAGCGGGCGCCGTGGGGCCGGCTCGCACGGTGAGCGCTGGGCAAAGGGGGAGGGTCGGAGCCGGCCAGCCTGCCGGGAACGGGGGAGGGACGGGACTCGTGGCATCAGCCTGACCAGGTACCCGCGCCGGAGTGGCCCCTGTCTTGTTGGGCAAACCTGGGCACCCCCTGACTCTCAGATGGGGTGTACGGACTTGCCTCTCCCTGCCCCCAAAATCAGAGTAAAATACCCTGGTGCCCAGCAGCGCGAGGAAGAAGAAAAGAAAACCAGACCCACCACCTCTCGGGCTTCCCGCCTGTGTTCCCATCCACCGTGTTTCCTTCTGTGCCCAAGTGCAGACACCAGAGCCTGCTGGGTTTTCAGTAAACCCCCAGCCAGGGCGAGCCACGGGACCAGGCCACGGGGCCACGCCCCTGCCGGGTGGAGGTGCTTTCATCCCGACTTGCTGCTCGTGCACTGTGGTGGCCAAGGTTCTTCCCCGTCGTGGCCTCCCTAGACCTCCGGGCACTGCCAGACACCCCCGCCCACGGTGACCCCCTTCTCTCCCTCATTCGTTCAGCAAACGTCCCGGAGCACCCACGGGGTATCTGGCTGGCAACGGGGTCCGTGAGCCTCACCGCGGCTGCTCCCACCCCAGCCTCTGACCCGAGGGACCAGAACCGGTCTCTGCTCCCCCGCGGGGCGGGACAGGAGGGCCCCTCAGGCAAGGCGGGGCGGGGCAGGGCTGAAGCCCCTCTCCGTGTGGAGTCCAGCCCAGGTCCTGGCCGGAGCGGGTGTCTGACAGATGTCGTTAAACCAGGAGGGCCTCGGGGAGCAGCCGAGGCATGGGGGGGCTCTTTCTGCACGCCTGCACGCACGGCCACCAGGGTCCACCATCAGATGGGCCTGCCCTCTGCCACCTGCACAGGCGGCAGGCCACGGCCAGCTTCACCCCTGCCTGAGCCCGCTCTCCACACCCACGCAGACCGTGACCTCTGGGCGCTGACCCCAGACCTCACAGGGCTGTCCTCTCGGCGGAACCCAGGGGGTCCTGAGGTGGCCCCATCCAGGTCACGTGGGTAGACGTGTTCCCGAAGCAACCCAGCCGTGAGCACTGGCCAACCTCTAGGACCGGACAGAACGACTCCCATGCAGGACCTCGAGCCAGGGCCTGCCCTGACCCGCCAGCTTCCGGCCTGTCTGACCCCGAAGGTCAGCCCCTGACGCTCAACGATGGGAAGAGTGACCGTCATACCTCCCACCGCATCCGGGGACCGTCCTCGGGCAGGCGTGTGCCTGCGCCTTCCACACGGCCCACCAGCAAGGGCCTTGCACGCGGACAGCAGGAAGGGACCCCAGCGGCCACCAGAACTGGCGGAGAGGGCAATCACGGGAAGGCTCCATCAGCGTGCAGGGCCTCGGTGGCCGTCTGCCTCTCCTGCCCAGGCTGTGGCCCCCGGGACAGGCCGCGAGTCAGTGGGACCCAGTCGTCCAGACCCTCCCCTTTCCTCTCCCTTGGTGCAGGGGGCAGGCATGGGGTCACAGTGAGCCCCTCCCCCGGGTCACGTTAGGGACAGGATGGACAGGGAGGAGGACGGAGATCCAGTGTGAGCCCTGGCTGGTGTGTGTGTGGGGGGGGGCGGGGGGGGTGTTGTGTACCCGTGGCGTGGTGAGTGGCCAGAGTGGAAGGTGGCCCTTAAGGACCTTGGAATTCATACAGGAGCAGCGGCCTCACAGAAGGAGGCCGCATCATACAGAGACAAATGTTTCTGTAAGTGCACCCCTGTCCCTCCCTTACTTGACCGTACGTGTTCCATATGAGGTGACAGGCCCAGAGGGGGCGGTCTTGCTGGGCCCCGGGACAGTGGGTGGCAGAGCCGCGACCTGCCCTCCGCCCTCGGTGGCGGGGCTCCGGCCAGCACTGTGGACACAGGAGCCGGGTTGCCCCGGAGGAACCCGCCTCTCCCCGCAACTTCCACTAACCTTGCCTGGGAGGGTGCCGTCCGGCAGGGGACGCGGGGTGCCAAGCGCAGCTTTGAGGACAGCAGGGAAGCGTGCGGCCCCGCTTCTCGGGCCTCTCCAGTGGCTGGGACGGGACTTGCTGCCCAGAACCGGGGCTCCCACATCCCACACCGCTCCTGGCTCCCGCCTCCCCCCGAGCTGGGTGACGACAGTGGGGCAGCAGCCCCGGGCACCCCAGGACCACCCAGCAGCCCCAGGGAAGGTGGCCTCGGTTTGCATCCCTCCACTCGAGCCGCGCGGCTGTGTGGCTTCTGGAGCTCTGAGGTCCCTTGCCTTCTCAGAGGCTGGCTGGGACGCGGGCCAAACGCAAGTGAGCGCCAACACCAGTAAGCGCCGATAAACAGTACTCTAACACAAGCACCACTTTGGCTGTCGTGCGAAACCAGCTTGTGGCTCGCAGGTGAACCCTGGCTGCCGGAGACGGGCCCTGGGCTCACTCCGCGTGCGGCCAGCGTGCTCCCGCTCAGCCCGGCCACCACCGCCCACCCGGCCCGGGGCCCCCACGCCGGCTCCCGCTAACCCGAGCCCGTCCACGCAGGGCCACCGGGGGCCACTGGAGGTTCGTGCGAAAGCCCAGGGAAACACGCACCTGCTTTTGCTCCCGCCGCCGTGTCCCGGACACAAAGCCTGTGTCCACCACGCCCGTGTCCCTACCGGGGGGGGGGGGGCTCGGCCGACCGGCAGACACATTCATTCCCATCGCCGGGAATGGGACAAGCGTCCCTCCCACCTGGCCCAGAGCTGCTGGCGCCTGGGTCCTTCCAGTGGCTCCTCCCGTCACGAATGTGCGTCAAGGACCAAGGCGGCATCGAGACAAGGAAGAGAGGGAGAGGCCGGCGTGGGGACGACGGCCACGGGGTTGCCCGACAGAGTGAACACAGGCAGGACCAGGTCCGCGGCTCCCCTTCTGGACACAACCCCCAGGGCCACACGTGCCCACGTGCCCACGTGCCCGGGACACATGTGTTGCACAACAGCACCTGCCTCGGGGAAAAGGGACTGTCCCATCGGCAGGGGACGGACCCACCACAATGTCCCCCCGACGGGGGACGTTCTCTGGCTCCCGGCAGCCAGAGCCACAAGCCGGATGTAGACGCGTCACCGCAGAGACAGGCCCTTGGTGAAACCCACGAGCGGTACCCGCCACCCGCTACGTTCACGTAGAGTAAGCACCACGGGACGGCCTGGTTTGCTGACGCTGAGTAAACGTGCAAAACCGACTCACGATCGTGGGTGCCCCTGGCGGTGGGGGGAGAGGGGGACGGCGAGGGGGAGTCCGGAGGGCACCTGCTTCTTCTGCGCATCTTACTTCTTCAAAAGACGATCAGCGCAAATGTGACGAAGTGCCCACTGATTCCTTCGGGCAGAGAGCACATGCAGGCTTATCACAGCACCCTTGCGTACTTGTAATTAAAAACTAAGCGTAAAAGAAGGCAGAAAGGGCTCTGCAGAGGGGAAGGGGGGAGGCATCCTGGAGGAGTGGTGTCCGAGCCGGGCCCTGAGAGATGCACCGGAATTGATCAAGGGGGCAGCCAGGTAAGTGCGTGGTAAATAGGAGGGATGGGGAGGGGCGAGGGCACCAGGAGCTCGGAGCACTGGGGGCCAAACCACAAAGCCAAAGGTGGGTACGGTGAAGTAGAGAGCCAGGTAGGGCCTTGAATGCCACACCCAAGAGCTTGGCCATGCCCTGTGGGAGATGGGGAGTCGTCAGCCACTGTAGGCTCTTGGATGGTGTAGCAGGGCAGGGAGGGGGCTTCTGTGTGGAGGCCAGATCTGAGGCCGGGGGGTAAGGTGTCGACTGTAAGCCAGGGAGCCCTCTGGGGCAAGCAGGAAGTGGGTTCTGGCCTCCTCTGACACGACGGATTGCTGGCTGGCTGCTTCCCGAGGGGGCGGGGCTTCTGAGCATCCCACGGTGGCGCCCAGCCCAGGACCGGCCTTGTTCTAAGGCTCTTCTTGCCCACGGGCACACCCACACCTGCCAGCCCTGCCCTGGGCGTCCTGTTCTCCCCCGGGGGCTGGCAGGTGGTCCCCACTGAGAGCAGCTCCCGGGAGAGGGGGGCACGTCCAAGGGGACTCTCAGGAGACTGTGGCACTGGGGCTTTAACACAAGAACCGTCTCCCGAAACCGGCTTCTCCAAGCACCACAGCGTTTGCAACGCAAACCCATTTCCCGAGTGCACAGCGGGGGAAACGGCACGGCCCCCCGCACAGGCGGCTCCTGCCCAGCCAGGTCCCGGTGACCCTGACCGAGTGGGCCAGCTGAGGCAGGCTGCCCGGGGCCACTTAACCAATGCAGAGGTCCTTCCAGGGGAGGCCGCTCGTAATCAGCAAGCCCCAGAGAACACAGGCGGCTTCTCTGCGCTGACATTTAACCCCCCCCACCCCACCCCCCGCCCCAGCAGCCCCAGCGTCGCCAAGTGCTTTCATTAACTTGAAAGGGTGTAATTTTATGCTATTTAGTAGGAAACACACGCTCTAAATGGCCTGGTGGACTGAAGATGGGGGGCTGTGCCCTTTCTGCAGTTGGGGGGGTAGTGGAGAGGGGCGTCCGGGAGAGCAGCTAAAGCAGCCGTATCACATCAACAAAACTGGGGAAAAAGTGCCATTTCTGAGACGGCACTGGACTACGGAGGGCAGAAGCCAGCTGGCACCCCTGCCCGGCCCTCCAGGTACCCCTGTCCCCAGGGATGGTGGCCCCTGGCTAGAAGGCCCGAGAGCAGGCTGCCTCCCGCACTCTGCAGGGGTCCTCTCAAGGAGGGGCCGGGCCACAGCGAAGATGCTGTGGCCGGAGCCCCCCGCCTGCCGGGAAGGCCGCCGGCTTGTCTCCGAGGCTGCCCGGGCAGGGGCCCGAGGCCAGAGGAAAACACGGCAGGGGTGGTACCTGCCTGTCCCCAGGCCTTGCTCCCCACCGGCCACCTGTCACCCTCACCTCGGGGCCCCTGCTGTCTGGGACTTGAAGTATCTGTGTCTGCCCCTTGGCGGGAGGCCCGGAGCAGCTCTCTGGGCCCTCGGATGTGGAGGCGGCCCCGCCAGGTCCGCGTCTTCAAACAAATCACAACGGCCGAGCCGTGCGATCCACGGGAGGGCTTCTCCCGGCTCTCCCCACCGACCCGCGGACCTTGGGAAGATAAATCTAATTTCCACGTGTGGTCGGTGGCCGCGCACTCCTCCTGGCCTCGGCCTCATCATCTTGCCACCTCCGATGCCCCGGAATCCGATTTGCCCCGGAATCTAATTTAGGGGACGCACATCTGCACGGAGCCCCGGGAAGCCCGCTGACGGAGCGCCTCCGCCGAGCCTCCCGTGGGCAGTGACCCAGACACTCTCGGCTTCCGAAAGGGGGCCCGCCCTGCGTGAAACGGAGACACGATTTACTCACAGTGAAAGGCGCAGAGCTCAGCCCAAGTAACCACCACCCAGACGAAGATACAGAACCTTCCAGCAACTCGGCGGGGGGCTCCTGAGCACCCCTCAGGGGAGGGCCGGGCATCCCCACAAGGGTTCTAGCTGGGGGAGCAGCGTACCGTGCGGACAGATGTAAGCAAGTCAAGGTTCCCACCCGGGCTGTGAGGGTACAGGCTCTCAGCAGGTGCGGGGCCGGGACGTGAACTCAGATCTGAAGGTGCCAGCCGGTGAGCGGGCCCCCCCACTCGGCCTCCACTCGGCCAGCACAGACGGAGGCGGATGGGAGGTTCCTGCCAGCAGGGGAGGGCGTGGGAGCATTGGTCGTCGTTGATAAAGCACCTCTGTGTCTAGCTGGTCGCCACCGTTCTGGAAGACGAGTACCAGGACTCCGCTGGATGTGTGGATGTTCAAAACGTAGGGAGAGGAAGTGACCTGCCCCAGGCGGTGGCCTGAGGGAGACGGCTGGGAGGGGACCTGGGGGGCACCCTGGGAGGGGACCCTTCTCTTCCCACCACCCTGCCCTACCCCTCCCTCTCTTCCTCCTGACTCTGTCCTGCAGGATGAGACCTGGTCATGGGGAGGAAGGGAGGACACACAGAGAGGGGCTCAGGGTCCCCCGAGGGCTCAGCACGGCCATCTCAGCCATGCAGGGGGTCGGCGGAAGACAGTGCCTGGCACACAGGAGGCGCTTGATAAAGGCACAAGCCGAACCCCTTCCCTCCCACAGGTACGTCCCAGCACCAGCCTGTCTGGAGCAGGACACGAGGGGCCTGTGACACTTACTTGGTGGCAGGACTCTGGGACCTGGGCGGTGACAGCCATGGTAGGGATTACAGGGGTCACTCTTCTGCACGTGGCCCCGTGTGGGAGGAGGGGAGGGCCCCAAGGTCTCTTGGGCCAAAGAGAAACAAGGTGGTGCTGCCTTCACCTCGCAGTGACCTCATCTCCTGACTCAGTTTCCCCATCTCTGACGGGGTCACCACTGTCTAGGGGGGTGGTCAACCAGATCACTGGAAGACATCTTTTGAACTCGACACTGACCGCCCAGGCCTAGGGCAGGGGGTGTGGTGGGCGTGGTGAAGGCCTGGCTAAGAGCATTCCACGCGTCACCTGCTCTGACAGCACCCACCGTGGCATCTCCAGGCCCGTGCCGCGCCCGCGCGCTCCCCCCGCAGGAGAGAACACCCTGTCTGATCCTCACTCTTTCCCCGACACGCTTCCGGATGCCAGACCCACTGCACCCTGAGCAGGCTCCACGAGGTCATGTCCTGGGAGGCGCCCCAGCCTCGCTGAGATGCGCCCCCAGGTCAGGGTAAGAAGACAGGAGCGAGGCCGGCCATAGCAGGTGAGGCGCAGATGCTGGAGGAAGCCCACCCAGAACCCACCTCCGGCCTCCCCACATCCCGGGGAAGAAGATCCATCATCCTCTCAGGGGGAGGGGACCAGGTCTGTTAGGTGGCTGCAGCCACAGGCACAGAGGGACACTCAGCATGGCTTAGCGGGGACAGAGACCCTCTCACACCATTCCCTCCAGGGACTGTTCAGCCTAAAGGGCATTTCTCGGGGCAGTAGCATCCCCTGCGACTCTACAGGAAACAGGAAGGGGCCAGAGCATCTCTGAGCACTCCCGTGCCCCGCAGACCAACCTTTATGCCCCACAGGATGGCGGCCCGGCAGCTGCTTAGAGAGCCGAACGGGGCAGACGTCTCAGGCCAGCCTTCTAAGAACACGAACAGTTGCTGATGGTCGTGAGCTGCCGGATGCGACCTCACAGAATCTCTCTAGGCTTCCCATTTTACAGGTGGGGAAACTGAGCCCTGGAGCAGGTGATACTGACCCAAAAAGACAAAGAGAAGGGGCCCAACAGCAAATGTTTCCCGTCTGCCCGTGGGAGCCTGACGCCCGCCCTAGTCCAGCGAGACTGTAAGAAGGTTACTGCTCACCCACCGGCCGCCAGGCACCGCACCTACCCGGTGCTTCGCATACACCACCTCGGCCGACCGTCCCGCCATTCTGTGAGGCGCAGAGGGCCGCCCATTTTACAGACAAGAAAGCTGAGGCCCAAGAACTCAATGCCGTGCCGGGAGAGGAATTTTTTTTTTAAGTTCACTTATTTATTTTGAGAGAGAGAGAGAGAGAGAGAGAGAGAGAATGTGCTAGCAGGATAGGGGCAGAGAGAGAGGGAGAGAATCCCAAGCAGGCTGTCAGCGCAGAGCCCGAAGCTGGGCTGGAACCCACGAACTGTGAGATCATGACTTGAGCAGAAACCAAGAGTCAGACAGCCGACTGAGCCACCCAGGTGCCCCAGGAGAATCGTCAATTTGCTTTCTTCAGTGGCTCCCCCCTTCACCCCTGGGTGAACGGCTGAGCAGACTCTTGGGGGCCTTTCCTCTGACATGCATGTCCCTCCTGGATTCACCCTGGCCAGGCTCCGCCCACGTCCCCAAGGACGGTGGTCTGGAAACACCACCGCCTAGCCCACTCCCTGGGAAGCAGGGTGACAAGGGGCCAGCAGACCCGGGGACACTTCGTGCGTCCACGCCCTCGCACACGCGTGTGTTGGTGCACACTGGGGCCCCTGCCTGGCATGCCCTCCCTGGCTCCCGTGCCAGGCCAGCAGCCCTTCTTCAGCCTTCACTCAACAAGAGCATGGGCTACAGGAGGACGCTCGCCCACTGGGTCCGGGGCGGGCTGGGCCACATGACTCAACCGGGCCAATCACGGCACCGGATTATCCGGGATCTGTTGTTGGTCTAGAGGGCGGGCATGTGACCCAGCAGACCAATCAGAGTGCTTCCCTGGGACGGCTTCTCCAGCGTGGAAAGAGAAGCCGTCCTCCCCATCCGGTTGTGGTCTTGCTCAGAGACTGCAGGAAGTGTCCCCCGAACCCTGGGGCCATCCCCGGGCTGCTTCACGTTGCCACCCCGGGGCTGTCATCCTCCCCTCGAGAGTCCCAGGGAGACCTCGGGCTGGGAGCCACGCACCTGCAGCCTAATGCCTTGCGGGGGAGGGCAGCGCCCGCTGCACTTGGGGAAACTCCCGGGGCCTTGGAAGCGTCGAAGCCCCGTTAAACACACACTCGAACACAGCGTCCACTCTTGCCACGTTTAGAGCAGAGCTTCTAAAAATGCCACGCCAACCACACGTCCACATGTGTAGGCTGCTGCTGACGGTTCCAAGGGGTCGCGGTGACCCGTCCAGCTGTCACTCCTGCCCCCACACGCGCCCGAGGTGCCTCGCTGGGAGCTGCAGGGAAGCGGCCGAAAGACCTGGAGTCAAATCCCAGCCCTGCCATGGACGGGCTGTCACTGCTTGCACAGCTTTATGCAAACTCGCCGGACCTCAGGCTGTCTCCTTTGTAAAACGGGGACAATTAACTGGTCCACACTGGTTTGCTCTGACAGTCCAAAGGGAAGCAGGGGACACATACCTGGCGCCTCGGAGTCCCTGAAACAACGGTGGCTCCCTGAGGACAACATGGTCTCAGGCAGCTGGGACTTTGGTGAGGCCACCTCGCCACCAGAGCCTCAGCTTCTCTACAAGACGGGGACGCGGGGTCGCCGACATCGGCTTCACAGGGGGGTGAGGGATCGGCGAGATTAGGAACGCAAGACCTTCAGCTCTGGAAGGGGCGGCCCCGCCCCCTCCCCACCCCGCGCAGGGACGCCCGGGCCTCACCCAGAGCCTGCTCTGAGCTGGACGCGGCGACGGGCCGTGCCGTGCGTGGTGACGGTGTGCCCACAGCCCGCTGCCCCCGGGAGACAACATCCTGCTCTCTCCGCCGGGGTATTTTTAGAAGAAACAGCACTTCGGCATGGAAACGAATAAAGTGTTGAAAGTAAGTTTTAGAGTTTGGGATCCGTGTACTAGGGGAGGGGAAAAAAGTCCTTGTAGGCGAAATATAGTGGAGAACACCTCTAGGGGGGTCCTGAGGAAGCAAGATGCTGTGTCTCCACAGCTGGGATGCACCCCCGCCCCATGCGCCCCTGGAGGGCTCCGCCCAGTGGGGGTCCAGACCAAGGGCAGGGGCGTTGCTGGGCTTCCGGGGCAGGGAAGGTGCTAGCAGCCCACCCACTTCGAGGCTGCTCTCTTGCAGAGGATGCTGCTGTGCCAAGCGCCGCTCCAGGCCGTGGCCCCCGCTTCTCAATACTCAGGCGCTCCCTTCTCCCCCCACAACCCTCCCAGGGTCGCACCCCAGGCCCCTGAGACATCCTGCCAAGAAACCCCAGAGACGAGCAACGACACGGACGGTCTCCACTGGCACAGCTTGTCAGCCACAACCTGGAGCTGAAGCCCCATTTCACGGGGAAGGAAACTTAAGGCTCAGAGAGGCAGAGTGGCGTGTTCAAATCGCACAGCGCGTCAGAGGCAGAGCTGGGATCCGAGCTCAGTTCTCCACGGCTCCAGAGCCACCTCTGAGTTCTGGGCAGCCAGGCACTCGTTGCCGGTGAGCACATGAAATGTGGCCGGTGCCACCGAAGATTTGCTGTCAGCGTAAGGCACACACGGGACTTCACAGACTTAGTGTGAATAAAACAGCTCGCGAATATTTGGAGAGGTTAGTTACGTGTTGCAGTGATAAGGTTTTGGATATACTGGTTACGAGGCTTCCAAGATGTGAGGTTACGCACGTGGCTCCCTTTATACTTCCGTTGGATGGAGCTCTTCTACGGGACGTTGCAATTTCAAGACAAAAGCCGCAGGCGTCCGCTTCTAACGAGAAAGCAGAAGGATGAACGGCCTCGACCCTGTGCTCCATGGTAACAAGAAGGAAGACTCACTCAGAATAAAAACCATAATTCTCTATGGAAGGACTGGAGACAAGTGATGGACACAAGAAAGACCAAGTTCCAGGGAGTAAGGGGGAGCAGCAAGGGGAGTGTCCACACCGGGGCGGGCGCCTGGTGTGAGCACAGGTGCACAGGGGACCCAGGCACCGAGGCACGGGGCCGTCACAGACCGCTGCTGGGGACCGGGAGGTGCGGCCACCCCTCTGGGAAAGAGCTTGGCGATTTCTTGCAAACTCGAACACGCACCTGTGCCCCAGGAGCTGGCGGTTTCCCTCCTAGGTATTGACACGAGAAATGAAAACGTGTCCCCAAAACGATGTGCACACAGATGCTCCGAGCTTTATTCATAACCGCTGGAACGCGGGAACCACCCGAATGTCCGTCAGCTGGTGAATGTGGGATGGGGAGCCTCAAAAATGGGGCCGAATGAACAGAGCAAGACAGGCCACTCGCTGAGCACTTAGTTCCACTGACACGAAGCCCAGGAGCTGGTGGGCTCATCGGGTGGGGGAAATCAGAAGGGGGGTCTGCCCTGGGGGAGCCTCACCGGGCAGGTACACGGGGGAGCTTTCTGAGGTGGTGAGAACGTTCTGGGGGGATCAGTTACTCGAGCGTATACAGGTGTCAAAACTCGTCACACGATACGGCTAAGATCTGTGAAGTTCAAGGTACGTAAATATATATATTTTTTAATGTTTGTTTATTTTTGAGACAGAGACAGAGACAGAGAGTTAGTGGGGGAGGGGCAGAGAGAGAGGGAGACACAGAATCCGACGCAGGCTCCAGGTTCCGAGCTGTCGGCACAGAGCCCGACGCGGGGGCTCGAACCCACGGACCGCGAGATCGTGACCTGAGCTGAAGTCAGACGCTCAACCGACTGAGCCACCCAGGCGCCCTTTTTTGCCGTAAATATATTTCAAAGGAAAAAACTATACGTATTTACACAATGCAAGGGTTGCAATGCCAACCCCCCAGAGAGCAAGGAAAAGTGGGGGCAGCTGGGGTGCAGACCCCTCCCCCTGCCCCTGGATTTCGAGACTTCACGGCTAACTCGCTGCGTTCGGACTGGAATTGTGTTTGTGGTTACGTCAGTTACGGCCTAAAAGGCGAGGTGTCATCAAATGGAATCAGGAACATGTCAGAGGGAATCTGTCGGGGCCCCAAGGGGAAGATGATGGAGACGCTGGGACAGGATCTTACAGGTGGGGGGCACGGAGTGGGGATGCCCGGGACACCAGAAGATGACAGGGACACGGGACGGGCAGAGATGCAGAGGGGGCCGAGGCTGGGGAGGCTGGGTGGGGGGGAGTGGGTCCCAGGGCCCCGGAGGCCACCCCGTGCAGGGTGGATAGAGAGCTGGGGACACGCGAGGCTACCACAGAACAGCGCAGGGGCTCGAGATGGGCCACAAGGGGTACAAGTGGAGGCAGGGAAGTGAGGGAGGAGAGGCGGGGAGGAGTCAGGGGAACAAGTGATGCGAACAAGAAGCCACGGAGACCTGCTGGGGCCCCGGGGGCTTTAAGCAGGAGACTGACCTTGCTGAAAACCCCAGCAAGCCCACCTTTAGGTGGTGGGGACAAAGATGTGAAGATCAGGCCCTCGTCCTCAAGAAAATGACAGCCGCGGTTACTGGGTGGGGATGGGGGGGTGGGGGGTGGGGGGTGGGGGGTGGCCCCCGCCCAGAGCCTCCGCTTCCCCACGCGTCAAAGGGAACAGTCAAGGTAAAACGCAGATGTGCTTAAAACTCCGCCAACCCGTGCCGGGCACGGAGTGTTCAGATCAGCAGGAAATCATTCGCCCCTGCTCTCGGCAAGAGGGTCCGACCCGGGCAGGCCTGCTCTTAAGCCTCCCGTCGGCTTAATTATTTCCACACCCGAAACCCAAAACCCAGCCCCGACGGGCACCGCGAGGCTGCACGCACCATCCGACCACGTTCTAATCACCGGACATTAGCATTTCTCGTCTGCCCGCCTGCTGCGCGACTTCAGAGGCGCGTGGCCGAGCGTCGCGTCCTCACGTTAACGAGCCAGGATAACGAGGCTGCACCCAGCAGCGGGGCCCAACGGGACGGAGGGCTATTTTGATTTCAGGTCTTGGGGTCTCAGGTTCTTCGGGACCACCAGAAGGAGCGGGGAGGGGGCCGAGTGCCGCCCCCGGTCGGCAGGCTGCCGGAAGACAGCATGAACAAGGCTGGGGGACCGGGGCTCGGCCTTGTGTCAGGACAGAGCCTCGTGCTGGGCTCAAGAGAAGGCTCTCACGCCATCCCTGCGCACGTCTGGGGGCCAGGACACGGCGTGTGGACCGACGGGGGGCACAGAGGGAGCGCATCACGTGGGTCCTCGCTGACGGGCCCGGGGGGAAAAGGAAGGTCGCCTTTGGCCGTGACTCCCAGCCCTTGGCCAAAGACCCAAGTGCACCCAAGCCTGTCCCTGGGGCAGAAGGTGGGTGTCCCGGAGTCCCCCGAAGTGTCAAGGGCTCAAGGAGGGAGAGGGTGGAGCAGGAGGCCGGGGCAAGGACAGATCACCCCCACATGCGGCCTCACGGAGAGGGGGACACAGTGCGGCCTGGGACTCCCCGCTGAGGACCTGGCTTAGCAGTGGCAGCAGCAGACCCGTGGGAGCTTCCTTGCCTCGGGGTCCCGGGGCCTCCCCCACCACTGGGACCGCCCCCTGCAGCTGGCGAGCTCCGGCCAGGCCAAGGTGGGGCCGGCCTACCCAGTACTGCCTCCTCCAGGGCTGGGGGCCCGAGGTGGACACGAGGTCCACCGTGGGCAGAAGGGGACACACGTAGGAGACGTCCGGGGACATGCCAACCCAGCCCACAGACACGGACGGCAGCCCCCCTTACTGTCATTTTCGTGGAATTTAATTTTAATTTATAATGCTAGACCAACTTCTGAAATTCCAGCCTCTTCAAGCTTTAAAAAACGTTCTGCAAACATTTGCGGAGCAAGGAGAGAGATCACAGAGTGATGACGGCATTCCTGGCATGACCCCTGCCCTGGGTCACGCAGCCCCGACTTGACTCGATCCTTCAGGAGCCCGGAGTGCTCACGACCGCTGTTCCCTTTCACGTGCAGAAACGGAGGCTCAGAAGACACTGTGACTTGCCCAAGGTCACCCCCAGCTTCCGGCCCCTCCCAGGTCCCCACCGCCAGCCTCCCCGACTCCCAGGAGCCCTGCAGCGCTGGGCATGTGCCATCGGCCTGGGGCGGGGGGGGGAGGGGGGTCAGGCGGCCCCTGACCTCACATCCTTAGCTGGTCTCATCACCATCGCTGCACCTTGCACCCTGCACCTTCACACCCTCAGCTGGTCTCATCTCCATCGCTGAGAATAAGCAGGTGCAGCAGAAGGGGTGGAGAGACGACAAAGGCACAGATCCCACCCAAGCTGAGCACGCCTCGCGCCTCTGACCCAGCGGCGGCCGTGGAAGGTCACGGTACAGCTCCATTTTCACACCAAACCTGACTCTGAGCCCCTCCCTTGTTCAGAAAACCGCCCGCGCACCTACTGTGTGCCAGGCAAGGGGCTTCGGTGGGCCAGACACACCGGCTGACGGTGACAGACTGCGGTGAGGGCAGTGTCGGAGCGGTGCCACGACGGGGACCCCCGCGGGGCCCTCCTGAGGCACGGAAGCTGCCTCCCTCCCTGCCTCCCTCCCTTACTCCCTTCTGCATTCGGTTCTGCATTCAGGCAAGCAGGGGTGAATCGGACGCCACTCCCGTCCCCCAGGGGCTCAGTTCGGTGGGTACAGACCCATCCCCCCTCAGTTTGTGGGGGCAGAGGGAGCACCTTCCCAGAGGAGGGGAGTGAGGTGGCCCAGGAGAGAGGACACAGCGGAGGCTAAGGCCTGGTGGAGAGGGTGTGCCCTTGGGGGGCCTAGGGAGCAGCCTGCAGGGGGCGGGGGCGGGGCAGCAGGTCTGGGGCCAGAAGGGCCTCAGGCTATCATGCTCAGGACCGGCACTGAGGGTTCCTCTCCCTTTTCCCAGCAGACGATCCAGGGCCTGGAGCGTCTCAAAGCTGGCCACGGGGGCCCGGGGACACAGAGTCAGGTCCCCGGTATCTGGGGACCAAGACTGCGGCAGGGGAAGAGAGCAGGATGCCAGGCGCACAGGCCACCCTGGCCTAGGCCCCTGACCCTGACGGGCACGGCTCATTTCATTCCCTCCACAAGCCTGAGAAGATCATTCCACTTCCGTGACCAGATCCGGCCACGAGGTGAAGGGAGCCGGGCCAGAACCAGCCTGGCCACAGAGACGGTGCTCGCTCTAGACTGTCCTCAGAGGCCCGGCGAACGCACAGCAAAGGTTCAGGGTGGCAGCAAGATGCCTGCAGCTCCAGCAAGGCCTGGCTGCTGAGCTGAGACCCCCAAGGAGGAGCAGGAGGCCACACGGAGGGCAGGACCACCCACACATGCCAGGAGGTTACAGTCAATCTCCGGAGAACACCCAGGAGGTGGGTGTGCGGGGTGTCTGGTTCAGGTCCAGCAAACCCTTTGACCCAGACGGACCTCAGTTGCCCCACCTGCACGATGGGGGTCTACACTGGCTGATCCCCGAGGTCCAGCGTGGTGGGTCTGACTCAGAGAAGGAGGAAGGATCTGAGAACCTTAGGACGTAAGCCGGGGGCAGAGGCCCCTGGATTAGGTGGGGCAGGGGGCCCGGGAGCCACAGCCAAGGCCTGCCAAGGCTGGAAGAAAGATCTAGAACAGGTTCCTGCTCAGTGAGACCCCTGACCACCCAGCCGGGCCCCTCATATCCACCCCAACCCTCTACTTCTCCTTCCCCAACAGGTGCGATCCTGCCCGCAGGCCCCCATTGTAGCGGAGACCAGGGCGGAACCAGACAGGTCCCGGCGTCTGTCCCCCAGCAGCGCACCGTGAGGGGGTGGGGGTCACCTCCACCCAGAGGACTGCAACAACAGCATGAGAATCCCCGGGACAGAGGAAGCCTGGGATCTCGGCAGGACAGACAGACCTATGTTCCCGTTTCGTTTGATGCGGGACCAGATCTGTACAGACACGTGGGGAAGGTTCAGGACGCGGAGAGGAGGAAGCGTGTGGGGCTCTGGGCAAGGCCCCACGAGAGGTCAGGAGGCCTGGCTCCCCAGAAGGCTGGGCTGTGCCTCGGTTTCCTCCCCGGGACGTGGCCAGCTCACGCGCTCCGGCAGGCCCCACCCTGCCGTCTGGAATCCCTGGCGGGCACCGTGCCCGCCGTGCCGCCTCCAAGCCCTTCTTTGGCAACCTTACGTTCAGCCGAGTGACAGGGTTTGGTCCCCACGTGCAGTGACGCACATGACAAGTGCTCCCCGGCCGGGGGGAGGGGTGAGAGGCTTACCCCTGGGCTCTGCCCAAGGGACAGAGGCGTCAGCGTCTGGCCCAGCAGCCCCCCTGCCCCGCGCAGGTCCACGGGCCCCAAGGAAATCTGCCTGGCGCATTCCAGCCTGTGTCGAAGCAGCCGGGAGACCAACTCGGTCTCCAACGCATGCAAACCCTCGGTGCCCCGCGTGTGGCAGGCGGTCGAGAAAACGTCTTCGGCCATTCAGCCCACTGACCCTCCGTGACAGGCTGAGCCCCGTGAGCCTCAGTTTCCCCATCTGCAAATGGGAATCCTATCGCCACCTACTGGTAAGACACGATCGGGCTGTCAAAACTTCTGATGAGCCGTGCGGAGCGCGCTCTGTGTGGAAGCGGAAAACCACATCCCTTCAAGAGAAGGTAAGGGAGGAAACACGCATCACTCCTGTGCGCATCTCATCTCCAGACTTGGTGTTGTGAGGGAGGAGCTCCCAGGGGCCGCGCGCTCACATGGGGGGGCGGGGGGCACAACTCCAGCCCACGTGCCATGTGACGTCCTCCTGTTCTTCCTCCCTCAGCCGCAAAGGACCCAGAAAAGACTGTCCGGAGGCCCTGACCACAGCTGGGCCATCAATAACGTGTCGGTACCGCCTCGGGTCAGGGACACGCTGGGGACTCAAAGGAGGCAGCCGCAGAGCTAGGAAATGCACTGACCGCCACGTCACGCGCCCCGCCAAGCCCCGCCGCCACCGACCAGCAAGCTGACGCGACCCCGGGTCGGCCGGCACACGTTGGTTCCGCCAGCCGGAGACGCGCAGCGTGGACCATCAGGACGTGCAATGGGACGTCCGGCTGTCTGCCCGGGGAGAGACGGGCTCCTGATGAGTGAGTGAGCGAGCGAATGAATGACGCCAGAAACCGCAGATCCCTGGCCCAGCCCACCTCACGGGGGGGTGGGGGGGGGACCTAAAACCCACGCGAGAGCCCCAGACTAGAGCAGGGAACTAGAGTGGGGGAACGGGAGCGTCCAGGCTCCGCAGTCAGGCAGGGAGAGCGGGACTCTGGCCTGGCACTCGCGTCCTGCTCGGTCGGAGGTCCACCCGAACCTCAGCTTCCTCCTCCGTCAGTTGGGGAGGGAGACCCTTTCCCTGCAGGATCGCGGTGCACCTGCTGCATGGGGGGCTGACTGCGTGCTTAGAAGGCGCTTGATCACGGCCCGCTCCCGTCCCTCTCCTGCTTTAATTTCCTGTGATTGGCCGGTGACGAGGCTCACCTAACACAACGAGGGGGAGCACGTGAAATGCTGCAGAAGCACTGGCATTTATGAAGCTCTGGTTCACGTGGAAATTACTTTATACTTTTTAAAAACTATTTATTTTGAGGAGAACCTGGGTGGCTGGGTCGGTGAAGCGTCCGACTTCGGCTCAGGTCACGATCTCGCGGTTCATGAGTTCGAGCCCCACGTTGGGCTCTGTGCTGACAGCTCGGAGCCCGGAGCCTGCTTCGGATCCTGGGTCTCCCTCTCTATCTTTCCCCTGCTCATACTCTGTCTCTTTGTCTCTCAAAATATGAATGTTTAAAAAACATTTTTAAAAATTTTTTTAATATTTTGAGAGAGAGCACATATGCACACACACTAGCAGGAGAGGGGCAGAGAGTGAGGGGGGTGGGGGAAGTAGGGAGAAAGAATACCAAACAGGCTCCACACTGTCAGTGCAGAGCCTGACACGGGGGTCGATCTCATGAACCTCGAGATCCTGACCTGAGCAGAAACCAAGAATCAGACGCTTCACCGACTGAGCCACCCAGGCGTAGTACTTTAAGTAGGCTCCACACCCAACATGGGGTTTGAACTCATGACCCTGAGATCAAGAGTCGCACGCTCAACCCACTGAGCCAGCTAGGCACCCTACTTTATAGTATTTCTGGCCCAGGTTCCTGACACCCCTGAGTGGGGCCTGTACTCCCTTCACTGTAAAATGGGGCAACTTAACTCCGACCCAGTGACATGGGGTCCTGGGCTCCCAAGGCAGACGAGAGCCTTGAATCTGAGCCCCTCCCGCCCCTGAGTGGGGAGCGAGTTTTACTGCCCCAAGAGGAAATGTGGGGCAGTGCCCAAGCAGTGGCCGGCAGCCTGGGGCTTGCGTCCCTGTCCCTGCACCTGGGCCTCAGGGAGGGCTTGAATTGAGGGGGCAGGCAGTGATGGGGGGGGTCCTGGGATCCCCTCCTCTTCTGGCACCTGACTGGGCTCCCCTCAAATACCGATGGCAGGGTGGGGGAGTAAAGGGTCCCTGCCTCCCCCAACCTCAGCAGGCAGCCCGGGCAGGCACCGGGTGCGGTGGCCTGGACACACTGAATCTTGGGGCTCCACGCAGGGCTGGGGGTCCCAGAACTCTCCGAGTCTCAGCAGCAAGACACCGTGTCTTGCGTCCGGATCTCTCTCCCTTTCCCTTGGCCCAAGTCGCTCATTTATCCATTCCACGAGGGGCCCTTTCAGTCGGCCCTCCTGAGCAGTGGGTGCACCCCTCTCCTGACCCCCCTCCCCCTCCTTCCGCTCCAGAGCCTCTGGGGTTTCTCCTACAGCAGCCCAGAGTGGCCAGGGGGTGGGGTGGGCTTGGTGCCGGAAGCCCAGGTGTGGGGCCTGGCTCCAGCCAGAGAAGGTTCCCCGCTGCGCCTTCCACACGGACTCGGAGAACCCGGGCCGGGGCAGAGAGGCTCTGGGGGATCTGGTCCCGCAGCTCGGGACGGAAGGCACCTGCTAGTCTGAGTGTGGTTTCCCAGTTCGTTTTCTTTTAAGCAGAGAAGCTCGACCAATTAGGAACATCAAACTGGCCGATCCAGCCTTCGCCCTCCCGCGGGCACCCCGCCTCGGCCCCCAGTCCCTCACAAACCCCACCAGTCCCAGACCCCGTGGGGCTTTCCTGCCTTGATCACCCCTCACTTCCCCACGTTCCCTTTCGTTTTATTTTTCCTGTTCTAATTCATTAATTAGTCTCTCTGCTCACAACATAATCCCAGCCCCGGAGTGGATCCCTTCAACACAGCCAACATCTCTGAGCGTTTTCTCTTCTTCTGCTTGCGGGGGGCAGGGGCGGGGGGAGCCACGCGGGGCTCCCTGCTAACATGGAGCCCCCCGCCCCCTCCTCTGGAGGCTTCCAGCCCTCCCCCTTGAGACCCACAGCTTCCAGGTGTGTGGGTTTGGCGACCGAAGCTGCGAGTCCTATTTGATTAGGAATCAAGGTTCTGAGGGTGCCCCTCCTTCCATCCGCTGGGGCCTCCCTGAATCCTGTATGCCCTCGGGGAGCCTCCCCCAGCTCAGGACCCCACCGTGTGGGGTGTGACCCACAGCATTCCTCGGCCGAGAAAGGGGCCGCGTTTACATTGGTGAAGTGCCATCCGTCAAGGTCTTTTTCTCGTGACTGCGTTGAGCGGCTACCAGTTCCTTTCTCTTTTCAAATCCCCTCGGAAAATACTTTTGCAAGCGCCCAATGCTTCTTCGGTTCTTTCCAGCCCCCCCCCCCCCGAAATCCACGGCCACCAGGACACATCGCTCCCTCCCTCCTCTGGACCCCAACATCTCTGTCTCTGAGACGTTAGGTGACTCTTGTCCGAGCCCCTCCTACACAGGCATCTGGCTGAACTGCCCCAAACCACGGCCGGAAGGTGCTCAAATGAACAGGCACGGTGGCACCCGGTGGCTAGCTGTCCCTTCCCCAGCAGGGCTTCTGAGGCCAGGACCGCCTCGCATCAACCCAGCCAACCTGAGCCACGTGGCAGTATTTCTGCACAAAGTCCTGCCTCGACTTCACCAACGTTCCGTCCCATCTCACCCTGCTTCTCTGCGAACATCCATCTGGCCCGTTCTGGAGTAATTCGGGGCTACGGACTGAGAAGTGGTCATCCACACCGCAAAAGTTGGCTCTGAAGAAGGGGGCAGGTCTTGACAGATGGCAAGGGGCTCTCCCTGCAGGGAGGAGGAAAGGGAGTCCAAGGCAAGGAGGTGAGAGACGCGGAGCAAACGGGGCCAGGAGCGCGTGGGGCGGACGGGCAGGTGGACGGGATGGGGCTACCAGCCCAGAGCAAGCACCCTGCCAGTCACGCCCCAGTGATCCAGCCGGGTCGGGGCTAAGGAGACAAAGGGTGGAGGCCCAGTCTTCGGTCAGAATCCTGGTCACCGCCCAGCTGTGTGACCTTGACCTCAGAGAGGTCCCTGAACCTCTCTGGGCTCCAGTTCCTCATCTGGGTGATCTCGATCTATGCTCACAGGTCACTGGTTGTGGCCATTAAGTGAGGAGGAGAGTGTCCCAAGTTCCTGCAGTTACCTGATACACATGTCACCAGCCCCGCCCACGCTGAGCTGACACTGAGCCACCTGGGGCTCAGGGTCCCCTCCCTGCCCCACAGAGCCAAGCCAGCAGCCAGCAAGGAAGGGCGCCAAGCATCTCAGCCCCAACGGCGTGAAGCCACCACCCCCATCCTGGAAGACCAGCCTCCAGTAGAAGACCCCGGCTTCCCCTCGGGAGGAAGCCAGAGTTTCTCAATCTTTCCTGGGGGACAAGGTACGGCTGCTGCGGGGGGAGGAGGGGGGCAGCCCCCATCACTCGGCCCCAGACTGACCGGGCAGCGACCTGAGAGCCAGGACTTGCTCGCCTGGGTGAGTAATCTTTTCCTTATCAGTCAGCTCTTAACGGGGATGACAGCCAGGATTAAATAGTAAGTCATTTCCAGCCCCATTACGGCCGCAGCAAGATGGCTCCAAATTAAATCTAACAGTCAATGAAATCGTCAATATTTAATTTACTCATTGCAGGTGGCAATTCAGCCCTCGTGACGCTATTGTTTAATGGCAGAAATATTGGGATTTCTCACACATTACGGGACACAGAACTGCTGGACCTTCTCCACGAGGCGGCTTGTGAGTGAGGGGCGTGGAGACCGCGGGGGGCATCCCCGCGCTGCTCGGGAACACGGAGGCCCATGGGGCGCTGTCTCCCGGAGGCCCCGCTGTGCCCACCTGGGGCAGTGGTTCCCATTCCTGGAATCCACTCGGCCCCTCTGGAAGCTGGAAAGAGGCAGAGGGAAGGGATGGGTGGTCCCGCCTGGTCCTCTGACCTCCCTCACTGGGTCTCACTGAGAGCCGGGAAGGGGGAAGGGTTCAAGGAGAGCAGCATCCCACACGCTCTGGGGCATTCAAGAGTGCCACCCATGCCCTCTGCTGCCCCCACGGTGGCCCCACAGCCACAGCTATCTGAGCACACCCCCTCCCCGCAGGTCACCACCGCCCCATCCGCATAACCTTCCGACCCGGCTCCCTGCCCGGTTTCCCCCAACCCTGCATGCCCCGCCCACCACCACCAAGGATGCTTCCTGTTGGCCACGGCCACGGCCTGGCCTGGCCCTTGACCTTCTGCAGAAGGACCACATTTCCATACACCGAGTTGAGAACACGCCCTTTCCTGGGTCAAGCAGTGGACTGTATCCTTTACGAGGATTAACTCTCTTTGAAAAGTTTTCTTTTCCCCCAATTACATGTATGAACACCTTTACGAAGGTACCATGCACCGCTGGTGCATGTGGCGGTCAGTCGCGGAAGAATGGGGGCGGGGGTGTGACGTCCCTTTCTGTCTGCTCCTCCTCCCTGCTGCCTCCAGGGGCAGTTTTCAAATTAACTTGATTTGTCTTTAAATAATGCACATCCATAATCAATAGTCAGCCCTCCCACAAAACTGCTTTTTCTTTCCGCTCCGACTTTTCACTGGCTTGGTTTCCTATGATCCTCTTGCTAATTTTTCCAGAATGCCCCGACTGAATTATTAAGTTCTTTCTCTAGGGGCGCCTGGGTAGCTCAGTCGGTTAAGCGTCTGACTCCTGGTTTCAGCTCAGGTCACGATCTCACGGTTTGTGAGTTCGAGCCCCACCTCGGGCTCCGTGCTGACAGCACAGAGCCTGCTTACGATTCTCTCTCTCAATCTCTCTCTCTGCTCCTCCCCCACTTGCGCTGCCTCTCTCAAATAAACTTAAAAAAAAAGTTAAGGGACACCTGGGTGGCTCAGTCGGTTAAGCATCCGACTTCGGCTCAGGTCGGATCTCACATGTTCATGAGCTCGAGCCCCCCATCGGGCTCTGTGCTGACGGCTCAGAGCCTGGAGCCTGCGTTGGATTCTGTGTCTCCCTCTCTCTGCCCCTCCCCCACTTGCATTCTGCCTCTCTCTCTCTCTCTCTCTAAAATAAATAAATGTAAAAAATTTTAAAAAATATTTTAAGTTTATTTATTTATTTTGCTTGGAGAACTTATTTGGGCTTAAGGTTTTGGAAGACTCGAATGTGCCATGACCCCTGACTATTCACCCCCACTTCAAGACAAGGCATTGAAAGCCTCTGGAGGGTCTGCACTGGGTCACCAACGTCGTCTACGGGTGACGGCATTTTGTCCTTATCCACCTTTTCATGCACCTACTCTGGGCTTCGTGCTGCATCTACGGAACTTCTCACGATGTCCGGGCCCCTCGGTGCCTCCACACCTGCCCGAGCCCTCTGCCCTCTTCTAACCGTGGTCCTGATGAGCGAGGCCACCCCCACGCCCCTCTGGAAAAGTGCTCACTCATTCAGCAGGCCTTTGGGACACCTGGCTGCAGCGGGCCCTGGCCGAGAGGACACGGGCCGGTGGGGAAGGCGGGCACGTGATGAGAGGCATGAGGGACAGGGCCCGGGGCTGGAGGATGTCTGTTTGCAGTGCCTGGAGGCATCGATGCAGGGAAGCCGGCGCCTCCCCGGGGCAGGAAGAGCTGAGAACTGAAATTAAGCGGATCCTCGATGGGTGATGGGAGGGAAAGGCCATTCCAGGAGAGAAACACATTTCTGCAAAGACTGGAGGTAGGAGCGGAGGCCAGCCTGTTGAAGGAGATGCAGGGATGCGGCCTGACTGGGGCGAAGGCGATGGGGGCTGAGGCGGAATAAGCCAGGCCATTCCAGAAGGCTGTGGGGCCCGGAAGGTCCTGCGCAGGGCAGCGAGCACCTGCGGCAAGGGCACCGCACTCTTCTCTCTGTGCGCAAACCTTTCTCTCACGGAAACCCGAGTTTTCAGGGTGCTTACTCACCAGTGTGCATCCAACACGGAGCACAAGGCCTGGCACGGGGTAAATGCTAAATAAACATCCGCCTGGACAAAACCCCCCAGATGCTCAGTCTTCCGAGAGCCGAGCCGACGGACCCGCTTCCCGGATGTATTTTTCCATTTCCTGCTGTTTTATTTACAGTTAACCTGGTGGCCCTGCAGAGACACTCCTTCCCTCCACGGCTACCTAAGTTCACTGCCAAATGTTGGCTTTAAAAGACAACGTCCAGGGGCGCCCGGGCGGCTCAGAAGGTTAAACGTCCGACTCCTGGTTTCGGCTCAGGTCATGATCTCACAGTTTCATGAGTCTGAACCTCACGTCGGGCTGTGCGCTGGAAGCACAGAGCCTGCTTGGGATTCTCTCCCTCTCCCTCTCTCTCAATAAATAAACTTCAAAAGAAGATAACATCGAGACATCTTTTTTTCCCTCACCGCCTTAAAAATCAGACGACCCTTCGGGGCGCCTGGGTGGCGCAGTCGGTTGGGCGGCAGACTTCGGCTCAGGTCATGATCTCGTGGTCCGTGAGTTCGAGCCCCGCGTCGGGCTGTGTGCTGACCCGCTCAGAGCCCGGAGCCTGTTTCGCATTCTGTGTCTCCCTCTCTCTCTGACCCTCCCCCGTTCATGCTCTGCCTCTCTCTGTCTCAAAAATAAATAAACATTAAAAAAAAAATTAAAAAAAAAATCAGACGACCTTTGGCACAGGGCAGGTGTGGTGGGCAGCAGGCAGACGCGGTCCGCCCTCCCGTGTCTCCAAGGCCCCCTATCTGCCCCCATCTTTCCCCTACCAGCTGGCATCACTTCCAGCTCCTCTGTGCTCCAGGCCCCGAGTTGGGGGAGGTGCTCGCACTGCCCGGGGCTGCTGGCTCTTTCGGAGGTCTGGTCCCCCGAGGGGCCGCGCGATGGTTAATCTTATGTGCCAGCCTGACGGGGTGCGTGCCGGGCGCCCAGACATCCGGTTAAACGTTACTCTGGGTGCGTCTGGACGAGACGAACATTCGGAGCAGCCGACGGGGTAAAGCAGGAGGCCCTCTCCGATGAGGGTGGGCCTCATCCAACCTACCGGAGGCCTGAGTAAGACGGAAAGGCTGAGTAAGAAGGAATTCTTCCTGCCTGCCCGCGAGCTGAGACATCGGGCTTACCCTGCCTTCAGACTCAGAGCGAAACATGGGCCCTTCTAGGGTCTCGTGCCTCTGCTGGCTCTTGGGCTGGAACTTACACCGTCAGAGCTCCTGGGTCTCCAAATTCCCAACTTGCCAGCCTCCAGAATTGAACGCGCCGATTCCTTGCCACAAATCTCTTGCGTTTACGCACGCTTGTGTCTATGGACGTACGTACATAATATACACGTTACGTATGTTAAATACGTGCGTGTGCATAAACGTTAACGTATCACATATATTAAAAACATACGTAAACACGTAATGTAAACGTGTACGATACGTGAACGTGCATATGCTAAAAGTTCCATCCTGTTGGCTCTGTTTCCCTGGAGAGCCCAGCGCAAGCTGGTCACAGGCTGCTCCGAGTCCTGCCTGCAGGGGACACTTGGTAGCAATGGAAGACGAATGCACAAAGAGCCCTCTGTTCCTCGTGGGACAGTGGTGGGCGGCAGTGGGGGACACAGGGGCCCCCCCTACTCTCCACGTGGCTGGAGGACACAGGCCTCCCAGGAACACGTCACTACCACTGCCACATTTGCCCCGAGGTGACAAGGGCCATAAAACAGTGACGCCTCAGACCTGTGCGTGGTGGCCCGAGAGCCGCAAAGCATCAGCTCGTCCATTCTCGTTTGGTTCCTTCTTGTTCTTCGGTTCCTTCTGCGGAGGAGGAAACAGAGCTCTCTGGAGCGCAGGGGCTCCCCCCCCACCGGCTCTCACCTCCTAAAGGATAAGGTCTTGGCTCCAACCTGGGCCCTCCCTGCGTGGGGACCCTTTGCTCGCGTGCAGTGGACTGCCAGCCCCCTCGTCATGTGTGAATGACTGGGGGACTCACGCGAGCCTGGGCGCAGGGACGACTTCCACGCCATCTGGCAGTGGCCCGGGGAGCGAGACCTCACACCGACGAGCAGAGGGCGAGCGTTACACTGGACGGCCTTTCAGGACACGCACGTGCTGAGCACAGAGCCCCTCCTGCGGCTCCGGGGCCAACAGGCTCGTTTGGCTTCCACCCAGAAAGCTGGCTGCTATGGGGACCTCGCCAGCCGGGTCCGAAGGCTCCAAGACGGCCAGACCCACACGGTGTCACCAAGCCTCCGTGGGCCATCAGTGTCACAGCTGTCGCCATCATCATCCCGAGTGCAAAGTGCAGCTCAGGTGGAGAATGAAGAGAACGGAGGTGCTTTCCGGACCCACAGGAAGCGTGCAGACACGAACCGAAGACTTCACTTTAACCCCCCGAACCCCACGCCTTTCTCTGACCTAACCTCCACAGGGCGTGCCTGACTGATGCCCCTGCAGGCCTGGCCCCTGGGGCAGAACCAGGAAACACCCCAAGTTCAGAGAAGAGGGCCACGCCCGAGCACGGGCAGAGGGCCCAAAGGACCAGCCCCAGCAGGTGTTTTTTTTTTTAACGTTTATTTATTTTTGAGACAGAGCATGAACGGGGGAGGGACAGAGAGAGAGGGAGACACAGAATCGGAAGCAGGCTCCAGGCTCTGAGCTGTCAGCCCAGAGCCCGACGCGGGGCTCGAGCTCACAGACCGCGAGATCGTGACCTGGGCCGAAGTCGGCCGCTTAACCGACTGAGCCACCCAGGTGCCCCCCAGCAGATGTTTTTAAACACCTGCTGTATGAACACACACCACTGTGTCCTTCCTCACGGAGAAAAGCCTGGAAGGCACGGGGCGCTCAGGTTACTCTCTGGAGGGGCACTGGCTCCAGAGCCAGGTGGCCTGCCCTCACACCCCGACCCTGGCCCCGTCCGGCTGTGTGTTGGCGGGGGGAAGGGGGCCCACAAGCCTCAGCTTCCCCTTCCCCACAAGGACCAACGAGAACACACAAATCACTGTTATTACTGATCGAGGCCCCAGCCCCTGTTCTCCCCTCACAGTGCTGGTTCAGGTGACCGTCCTCAAAACACAAACCCCAGAGCACACCTGCCAGACCGGCTCACCGAGAGCCCCAGCCCTGAGAGGGCGGGAGCTCACGTGGCTCACCTTGGGGGCCCCCGTTCCCCTCCCGCCTCACTCCCCAGGCCCAGCTGGGCTCAAGGCCCCCCCAAGACTCCCGCAACCCTGCACCCGGCCCCTCCCACTCGGAGCTCAGGCCTGACCCCTGGGCCGTCCCTGGGTACCCCGAACTCCAGCAGTAAGACGAGCCCCCGCCCCCCCCTCCACGGGAGATCCTCACTCACTGCGCTCTGCATTTAAACGAACAGATTATGCTAATTTCAGCTACAGTGATTAATAACTACATGTTAAAGGGAGATACCTCCCAGGGTGAGATCTTTGGGGGAAAGTTCTTGCCTGCAGCAAATGTTCTAATGTGACTTTAGACAAGAAACAGGTCTCCTCGATTTACTTATTTATTCGCGGGAGCAGATAAAAGCCTGAGCCACCAACAGCCCAAATGGAAAGACCTCCTTTCTTGGGCCTCGTGGACACTCACACGAAACTCTGGATGGTTCTCAGGGCGGAGGGTGTGGCCCAACCCTGCCCCGGCTGCTTTCTGCTGTGTGTGCCTGGGCAAGCAACCCTAACCTCTCTGGTCCTCAGCTTCCCATCCACGTGCTGGAGAGGAGGCGGCTGGCAAGCAAGGGGTCCTGAGGCCTTCCCGGCGGGGCTGCCCTGCACGTGGTGTGGATGACCCAGCCACTCGGAGTCTCAGCCTTGGACCCCACCCGGCCTGAACCGGCCTGGAGATGCGCTTGGCCGGAAGTCCCCCCACGTGGGCCACCTGTTCAGGGCAGCCGCCAGGCAGGGCTTTCCGACCTCTCAATCCGGCGGCCCCGCCCAGCCTCGGGCACACACCCATGTGCAGGTGGCGGGCCACACTCCTCCTCCCTCAAGGGATGCGTGGCCCTTGCACGGCACCACCGGATGGCACACCTCTCCCCACCTCCCCCGTCCTCACTACGCCAAGCCACCTCCATCCGGGTCTCTGGCGCAGGCCCCCCTGCCCTTCTGGGGGTGGGAGAGGCAAGCAGGCGGCTCAGGTGCCCACGTCTCGGGCGGAAGTCACCACTGTTCCAGCCAGGACCTCCGCCCCCGTCCCCTCCCCCCTCAGCCCACAGGTCCTGCTTCTTCTGGCTCTTTCCACCCCTCTCGGTCCTGCTTGATCCCAGCCTGACAAGTCCCGTCTATCCTCAAAGATGCCGTGCAGCGTCCCCCCAGCTCCTTTCCCGGCGTGCTGGGCCCAGTCCCTCCCTGACTCTGGGGCTCCCCTCCCTCTCGGAGCCCTGCTGCTGCTGTCAGCTAATCTGGCTCCTTCCCCTCCAGACAAGAGCCCCAGTGGCCCTGCCGGACCCGGGAGCCGGCGGGCAGGGTCTCAGTGAGGGGGTCCAGCACTTGCTCCTCCAGGGCCTCAGACCCGGCACGGCCGGCAGAGGGTGGCAGGGGACGCGCCCATCCCTGGAGCCTGGGGCACAAGCACCAGCCATTTATCCCCAGGAGCTCCGAGCCGACCACCAGCGCGTTTCCCCACCCTGATCACCCACCTGCCCCAGCCACCTGTGCCCTGCACACAGGAGGCGGGCGCCGGCCAGAAATCCTCTTTCCGGAGGCCTCACTTCCACACGTCTGTTCACCCAACCACCCCAAGGCAGGGATGAGTCTTCACCTGGAACTAAGCCTCGCCGGGAGGGGGCGGGCAGGCGCGGGAGGATTCCAGAGACGGCCACGCGTTTCCCTCCTGCTGCCCCTTCAGCCTGGAAGGCCCTTTCCTCCCGCTAGCCACGGCACAGACCCAACTCAACCCCACCCGCCTGTCACCCAAGTCACCCCACGTCACCCAGGTCCCCCTCACGCTGCCACCCACTGCCTCCTCCTTGCTGTGGTCAGGAGCTGCCAGGACAGGGGGGCAAGGGCCCAGTAGGCACGCCTCTGGAAAGATGATGTGCAAAAAAGTCCAAGCCTCTGAGTCCGGCCTGGGCTCTCCCCTGGCGTTCCAGGCCCCGGGAGCACCCTCACTGGCTTTCCAGCACAGACAGAGACGGGGGGAGGGGGGGGGGTTGGGGGGGGTGAGCCCGGAGCCCCGAGCACACCCCGCCCGGCCCCGGTCAGCCCTCACGTGGCCGCAGAGAAAGCTCACAAACCCGGTGGGTCGGGCGCCTGCGTGGCTCAGTCGGCCAACTGCCCAACTCAATTCATGATTTTTCGGTTTGTGAGATCTGTACTGATGGCACAGAGCCTGCTTGGGATTCTCTCTGCCCCTCCCTCTCTCTCTGCCCCTCCCTGGCTCTCTCTTTCTCTCTCTCGAAATGAACAACTAAGCTTAAAAAAAAAATTAAAACAACCAAAAAGAAACCCGGTGTTTCAGTCCCTTTCACGGAGAAGCCTGAACCTCGGGGCTCGCCTGCCCATGGCCTCAGGTGGGCCGCACGCTCTGCTCCTGCTTCTCAGAGGCCGGCCTCTCGGGAAGCTCGGGGTCACACGGAAGGGCCGGCCTGGGCACTGGAGACATAGGGGAGTCAGGCCCAGCCACTGTCCTCACAAAGTCCCCAGGCATGGGGGGGGGGGGGGGGAGGGCGGCGGGAAACGACAGGTCCAAGGCCATTCTGTCCCCGGGGCCCCAAGAGGAGGGCAGCAAGAAGCAGGTGACCATGCCAGCGTCCGTGAGCATCAAGGTGCCAGCACAGGAGCCCTGGTGCCCACCTACTGTGACCACAAGCAAAGTCGTAAAGGCCGAATGAAATGACAGGCGGCCACTGGGAACCAGTGAGGGGCAGCCATTGTCAGATTGGTGCCTGCGGAAGAGACGCCAGAATCCCCTTCTGTTTTGTTTTTTTATTATTAAAAACAAATTTTTTGATGTTTATTTTTGAGAAAGAGAGAGAGACCGAGCACGAGCGGGGGAGGGGCACAGAGAGAGAGGGAGACACAGAATCTGAAGCAGGCTCCAGGCTCCGAGCTGTCAGCACAGAGCCCGACGCGGGGCTCGAACCCACGAACGGCGAGATCATGACCTGAGTCGAAGTCGGAGGCTTAACCAACTGAGCCACCCAGGTGCCCCCTTAATCCTAATTTTTTACAAATAATCTTTTCATTGTAGGATAGTTTCAGACATACAGAAAAGTGGCCCAGATGGTACCGGGTCCCACACACCCACGCCTGGCTTTCCCTGCCGTCATCGCCTCCCCCTGGGGTCTGGCACATTCGTCTCAACTATGGACCCAGGATCTGTATGCTCCTTGTTAACTGACGTCCACACTCCATCCGGAGCTCCAGTGTTTCCACCTCACGTCCTCTTCCCGGGACCCCGCCCAGGACCCCACGTGACACAGCCATCACGCCTCCTTGGGCCCCTCCTGCACCGTGACAGTTTTTCAGACTTTCCCCGTTTTTGACGACCTTGACAGATTCAAGGCAAGTTCGTCCGGCATTCTGCAGAACGAACCTCAACCGGGACTCGTCTGATGTCTTGCTCGGGGTTGAACTGGGGTCCCGGGTTTGGGAGGAAGCACACAGAAGGGCCCTCCTCGTCCCGCCCCATCAGGGCGCCTGCCGTCGGTCGGCCTGACTGATCCCCGAGGTGCCGGCCTCAGTCACCCCCCCCCCCCACCCCGTCCACGCTGCCCTGGAGGGGGCGGCACTGCACAGCCCACGCGGAAGGAGGCGGTTCTGCCCCAGTTCCTCCGGGGCCAAGTATCTGCGTCCTGCACTTGGAATCTTCCGTGTGGGAGCCTTGTCTCTTCTCCCCTGCTGAGTCAATCCCTTATTTATAAAGCAGGAAGTCACGTTACCCTTGGGATTATAACCCCACACTATGTTTTGCTCCTCAAACTGTCCCAGCCGTGGCCAGGGGGTGCTCTGAGTCGGCTCCTGTGTCCCTCCGACATATTCCCATCATTGTGATTTTTCTTTGTTTCCAGCACTGCAAGATGCTGTGCTCCTGGACACCCTTTATCTGTTGCATCGAAGGACGTGGCCAGAGTCACCCCTGGCTTCGTGGAGCTAAGGCGTTGGAGCGATGGGGTCTCTGTGCGGTGCCAAGGCCCCCCTCACGTCAGTCAGCAGGAGACCCCCCCAAACAAAGGGTGTTTCCATCACAAATGACACCCCGTAGCCGGTGGCACGTGAGCTGTGGAGTCAGGAGGGGCCGGGATTCAACAGAAAAACGGAGCTGCTTGAGGATAACCGATTAGGGGCGAGAGGCTGCTTGCGCTTGGTTAGAATAAAGTCTAGTGTTTGTGCAGGATTTCCATCATCTCACGTCATCCTTGCCACAGTCCCACAGGAGCCTTTACCGTCCCCATTTTGCAGATGAGGAAATAGAGGCACAGAGAGGTTGAGTAACTGGCCCAAGGACACCCAGCTGCTAAGCGTTGGCATGGAGATCGAAACCCCGTCTCATCGTCTGCCTGCTCTGGAAAGCCTTCAGGGTCACTGCTCCGTTGTCCTCAGGTCCTCTGGTAGAACCCTCGTCTCCTGAAACCACAGGAGGTGAGCTCTGAAAGGCCCAGAGATCACAGCCCCACACCAGTGTCTGATACGTGGGGACACCAGAGCCCAGAGAGGCCACAGAGCCCGCTCATCAGACAGCCGGAGGGCATCCCTGCCTCCCAGCCCCTGGGCACCGGGACTCTGCGGTGTCTCCCCAGCCCTTCTCGTGGGGCTGGCCACGCGATCTGCTCTGCGGAGAAGGCCGAGGGAATCCTTCCCTGCACACTGTTCTTTCAGGACGGACTCCAGCAAAGGTCCGTCCTGCAGAGCCACAGGGCAGGTGCTGATCAACCGGAGCTGAAACGCCAAAGGCGGCACCTGAGCCCCGGGAGGGCGGGGCCCGGCAGGGCCAGATGCACCTCACTCGCTCGCTCGTGCATCGGAGGGCATGAGCAGTGCCGCCACACCCCTGCCAGCAGGTCTGCTGCTGCACAGCCCCCAGGCACCCCCCCTGTGCCTGCTCCTGAGGCCAGGTCAGTGCATCACCAAGGCTGCTGTGACCCCGGCCACCCCTGTAGGCTTCCCTCTCTGCCGGGGGCAGGGCGGGCCGCCTCTCACCGCACAGACAACGGCCCACACGCCGCTGTCGCCGGCTCCAGCAGCAGCTCCTAGGCTCGATTCTCGAACCCTCCCTAGAGCCCTGACCACCGGGAGCAAAGGTGGGGCAGGGCACTGTGTGACCAGAACTCCCTTGGCCACTCTGAGGCGACCCATCCTCAGACCAGCTCTGAGGAATGAGGACCTCGGCGCATGTCCACATACCTCATTCTGGAACTTGAGGCTTCGGCATCCGGGTCCTGAATCCCCTTCAGTACCCCCCTCCGAGGCTTCCCCTCCCTGTCCCCAGGGGACTGGACACAGAGGGGTCTGTAATACACTTCCGGGCATTTCTTCCTTCCCAGCTAGACAGAGCAAGCCGCCATCAGTGACCCCCCCCCCCGCCAGCCCCCACTACAAAGCCTGTCCGATGAGGATGCCTCTGATGTCCTCACCTGCACCTCTCACCTGGTGGGATCGCTCTGTCCTCCCTTGGATTTTCCGCCATTTTCCAGATGACGAAAGAAGGCGCTCATGCCCGGTAAGCGGCACCACTCTGCAGGATTTTGGGCCCTTTCAGGAGCCAGTCAGGGCCGGCGGTCGAGATGATGTACCCGGCACCCGGTATAGACGCGTGACTAACACCCCAGAGTCAGGAAGATGGGGAGAAGGGGCTTTACGTTTCCACTTGGGCGTGGCTGACCTTGGTGGAAATGGAGCCAATGATGTGTGTGTGTTCCCCCATTGTGTCCCCAGGTCCCAGCAGACATCTGGAGGCCTCAACACAGCTCTGATCGACCCGGGGATGTGCGGTGCCTTCAGGCAGCCAGGACGGGGCCTGGCCCTTGGGTGGCCCTGCCCTCTTGGCACTGGTCCACCCCCTGCAGAACGTGACTGAAGCCTGTGCTGATCCTTCCCCTGTGGGGTTGGGGGCGTCTCCCCACTGGGCAGGGAGCTCCCTGAGGGCATCTTACAGATCTCGCCCCCCACCTGGCTCAGTGCAGAGTCACGCATGCAACAGGTGTCCCCAGCTTCCAACAAACGAGTAAGAACAAGCTAGCTGCTCAGGGAGGTGACGCAGCTCTGAACTGGGTCCCTGGACTGGGGTGGGAGGGGGCAGTCACGTGGGCTCACAGTGGGGCCACCAGCACCGTCAGCACGGAAGGCTTTAAAGCGAGCAAGGACTACAGATCCACCATCCAGCAGCTCCCCTAATGGATGACACGGCTGGGTCTTGGGGGAGCCCTCACAGCAGAAAGCATTAATGAGAGATAAAGGCTCGGCTTTGAAATTCAAATTCTTTTGCGTTCCTCATCCACCTCTTCTGAGATGACTATGGTTCGACCGGTTTTTCCAGAGCTAATCGCTTTGATGTTGTTAATGAAAATATGAAAGGTGATTAAGGGGGACCCTTTTTCTTCCTTTCTTTCTTTTTTAACTTTGGGAGAACGTACAATGCGTTCTGGATTTGGGCATTCTGGCCGATTGTGCATTTTCATCATTTTGTTAAGGGGGAGGGGAGCCAGAGTAGCCTGGAACCTCGTCTTGGCTGAGACGGCTCCCCGACTGGACCGAGTGCCCGAGGCTGGCGATGGCCCTCTTGGCACGCGCCTTTGGGTCCGGATTCCTCTGCCAGGGTCAGCTCAAGGGTGCTCCGGGCAGAGCCAGGCACAGCGCCGGCCTCACAAACCCTCAGTCGGTCAACAAACGCTGAAGGAGCATTTCTGCCTGCCTGGGCCGGGTGCAGCTGACCCGGTCCTGGGACCAAGACGATTGCGGCCCTTCCCCTCCGCAAAGAAGTGTGCGCCGGGGCTGCGTGTGTCTGCCCCAAATGGGGATTTCCTCTTTGCTGCCAGACGCAGCCCTGGCACAACCCTGGTACCCCATAAGCCCAGAGAGCGAGCAGGAGGCTGCCTGGAGACGGGGAGCTACAGACAATCACAGCTGACTGAGAACAGAGCTGCTGGCCAGGAACCGGCAAAACACTCGTAACAGTGGCTTCAAAGACCTTCTGGAGGCTGAATGCGAACAAGCTGGAGAGTTAAAATCTCCTGACGGCTCAGTCGAAGGGGCCCCTCATACTCTGGTGGGTTTCCCTCCAGGAACCCCATCAGGTTCTCCTAGTAAATCCTGGAGGAAAATCCTCTCGTGCTTGACCGAGGGGAGGGGAAAAGTAACCATTTTGAAATACGATGAACACATATTGATCACCTACTGATTTCCCAGCTTTGGCAAGGTATGATGGGAGGGGACTATGTGGCCCCTGCTCCCTCCCAGAGCTGTGCAGCTGGTTGAGGAAGACCCAGCCCAGCACTGTGAAGTCAGGAAAGCCTTCCCGGAGGAGGAAGTACCAAGTCAGTTCTTAAAGGATTTGCAGGAATGAGCCAGGAGACAAGGCAGGAAGAGACAACACAGAATTAGCAAAAACAATACTAAATGCACACGTTTTGGACACTGATGAGCCATCCAAGTGTGGAACGTGGGGCCTAGGGTTGTGTCCCTGGACCCCTGGGCTAGGCTAAACTCTCCTCCTGGCTCAGAAGCACTGTGAACTTTGGGCTGCAGCCATAGCGGTTATGACAACAGACAGGAGTGGAACATCAGTTCTGTTCTTTGCCCTGGAGGGCCGGTGTGTGAAGTCATAATCGGCCTCATTAGGGACATGACGGTCTGTACAAACATGCCCCGATGTGGCACACGCTTGCATTTTCACGTACACAACCCACACAACTCGAGTGTGCTGGTGCAACACAGCACCGAGTCCTGCCTCTGTGCAACGTACGTTGAGTTTTCACACCAGACAGACACGCCCTGCCGACGGTGGGTCACTTCTGGGACCCTGCCACCACCTCGCAGGCCCTTACAGACACGGCCTGACGCTGTACAGCTAATGTCGAATCAAGCCAGAAATCAGAGGAGAAAGAAAGATAGGTCTTCAAACAGCAGGTATCCCTCCACCACGCTGGGCTTACAGTTCAAATCAGACCTGCCGAGTGTGAATGTGATTTAGATTTAATGAGATCAGGGCGATACACGGAGATACAGATGCCAACCAATTCGTTCCAACTAATGGCGTAACGTTCTTGCTGTAGCTGAAAGTTTAGGTCATATGATACCACTCAGTGCCCCAAACGCTGAACAAGTAAATCAAAAAGAAACGTGGGGACGCCTGGGTGGCTCAGTCGGTTGAGCATCCGACTTCGGCTCAGGTCACGATCTCACGGTTCGTGGGTTCGAGCCCCGCGTCGGGCTCTGTGCTGACAGCTCGGAGCCCGGAGCCTGCTTCGGATTCTGTGTCTCCCTCTCTCTCTTCCCCTCCCCTGTTCACGCTCTGTCTCTCTCTGTCTCAAAAATAAATAAACGTTAAAAAATTAAAAACAAAAAATCATTCCAGGGGCGCCTGGGTGGCTCAGTCGGTTAGGCGGCCAACTTCGGCTCAGGTCATGATCTCGCGGTCTGTGAGTTCGAGCCCCGTGTCGGGCTCTGTGCTGACAGCTCAGAGCCTGGAGCTGCTTCGGATTCTGTGTCTCCTCCTCTCTCTGCCCCTCCCCTGCTCATGCTCTGTCTCTCTGTCTCTCAATAATAAATAAACGTTAAAAAAAAAAAAAAAAAGAAACGTGGATTAACAAATGAGCATTGTTGTGGCTGAAAACAAATGGCCTAGAATTTAAAGCCGAATCCTGAGATCTTCCTTCAGACTTTGCCTCTTCTCCAGCACGAAGCCACCTGGCCAACTCTCCTGGCCAATCCCTCCTCACCTGCTCCCCCCTCCCCTGCTGCATCCCCACACTCAGCTGAGGGCCTTGCTTCTCATTTCACTCAGAAAACACAGCAAAGAACTTTCCAGAAGCCACCGCCACCACCATCTCACTACCCTCCCACGTGCACCAAGCCACCTTCTCTGCAGAGACTGAGGGCCAAGCAAGGGTCCAAGCTCTTGATGGAGACCCCTCTGCTGGCTCCACCTGCCTCACCACTGAGGCAAGCAAGCCCAAGGCAACGCCTGCACCTGCCTGGCCTCGCTCCTCTTCTGGTCACCTGGAGGCTGGCCCTGGGCGGGAAATGCAGGTGGCAGATGGGCAGGTGCCCAGAGCCACAGTGACGCTCCTGCCCACCCCGGGAGCCCCAGCCAGCCAGCCTAGCAAGTGTGTGCAGAGCCTGGTTACACGAGTCACACGGTTCCTCACAAGTCACACGGTTCCAACAAGGACTGACTGATCTGGCATCTTCTGCCCTGCCCTGCCCATCCCATTCAGCCCCATCAGACCCTGGATGACCGTTTCTGGAGCACAGAGCCCATGCTGGGTGCCATGGCGGTAGCTTTCCTCACTCTGTGTTCCCCGAGGAGGGGAGCCCCTCCAGGATCCTAAGAGACTTGCCCAAAGCCACACCGCTACCAAGTGCGGGAAGCCCAATTCCAGCCGCGCCCAACGGGGTGGCGACCAAAGACGCGGACGCTGTCCGTGGTGCTGAATCAACGCGGGCCCAGCTCTCCTACCACCCGGGACACCAGGGGTTCCACCCCGTCTTGCCCAGGAGAGGGCGCTAAGCGGTTTTGCTGCATTATCCAGGTTAAAAACAAAACTTTTAAATGTGGCCTTTAAGCTATCTTAGATTGGGTGGAAAGCAGATTTACGATTTAGGTTTCACAATGTACACATCTAGTATCATGCAGTTTTCACCATTCTGTCTCGTTTCCAAAAGTTACACAACTTTTCCTCTGGGAAGCTGGAAATGCCCTATCCCTGGAGGCTTCATGGCCAAAGACAGCCCTAACCACCCCCAACCCGTCTGCCTGCTCTAAAGCACATCATCTCACTGTGCATTTGAGGCAGGACACTTCATGCCTGCAGGTTCACCTTTTGAACGTATATGTATTTTATTAAGTACTAAAGACATACCAAAGACGATAAGATACGTGCATCATTTAAAGAATAACAATACCGGGCGCCTGGGTGGCTCAGTTGGTTGAACATCCAGCTTTGGCTCAGGTCATGACCTCATGGTTCATGAGTTCGAGCCCCGCGTCGGGCTCTGTGCTGACAGCTTGGAGCCTGGAGCCTGCTTGGGATTCTGTGTCTCCCTCTCTCTCTGCCCCTCCCCCACTGGCGCTCTGTCTCTCTGCCTCTCAAAAATAAAGAAATGTAATTTAAAAAATTAAAGACTAACTATACTGTGTGTGTGCCCAGTGCCCAGGTTACAGAAGGAAAATCAACACTAGCTTTGAAATACCCCTACGTGCCCTCCCCACTCCCTCCCACGTACAGGTAACTATGATTTTGCATTTATCACTCCCTGAATTTTCTTCGTAGTTTACCAAATCTACGTATCCAAAAATACAGTTTTGTTTTGCCTATCTCTGAACTTTATATAAATGGAATCATACCAAAGTACCGTGCAACCTCCACTCTGGGCTCAACGACACATTCCTAAGGTTCGCTGCTGTTGCTTGTGGCCCGGCTCGCCCCTCCCCACTGCCACACGGCGCATGCGTGTACCTGGTGACCCATTCACAGTCAGCACACATCTGATGGTCTTGTTTGGGCTGCTAGGAACGTGCAGATCTGGCACACGCGTGTCAGACTTTTTCTAAGGCACGCACCCAAAAGTAGGACTTCTGGCCACAGGATAAATGTGTCTTCAGCTTTACTGGATGACTCCAAATTGTTTTCCAAGTTCCCCAATTTCTGGCCCTCGAGCACTGCATAGTTTGGGCTGGTCTGTGTGTGCTCACCAGCCCCCAGCACCATCAGACTGGTATCACAAGGAGGAGGCAGAATCTCAACGTGGTTTTCGTGGGTATTTCCCGGACATGGGTAAGGCCGAGCATCTTTTCACAAGTTGACTGACTCTTCGCTTCTAGGAAGGTCTGTCCAACACCCCCTGCTCCCGCCCTGCCGACACCTCTGGGTTCCGGCTTCAGTAGAAAGGCTCTGGACCAAAAACGCATATCCTTCAGAGGACCGGACAGACTGATGCTCTGTGTGGAGTCTGCCTGGAGCTGCAGAGGACAGCAGCCCCGCCCACCCCCAGGGTCCTCACCCCCCAGGTGAGCCCACTTTTCAGGTTCACAGTTAAATGCGTTCTTGCTGCCCCCACCCCTGATAATAACAGCCCCTAAGCTCCAATCACACTTCGGGTTCAGAAAGCATCTCCTCGAGCTGTAGCCCTTCCCAGGTCCCCCGGAAACCCCACCACGCAGCCTTAGGGGCAGTTCCGGGCTGACTCTCGGGGGCTCTAGCCCCCGTGGGCACGCCATGCCTGTCTCACTCTGCTGCACCTGCAGTGAGTGCCTGGTCCAGGTCTGGCACAGATCTGGAACCCAGAGGATCCTCCCGATGGTGGGGGCTGTGGAGGATGGGAAAAAGTTACCGTCTGGGGGCTCCAAGCAGGCCTGGCAGATGCCACGGCTGAGGCCAAGACCGCCTTGGGGCCAGGGAAAGGGCAGCCACACTGGAGAGGCGGCTGTGGTCTGTAACGTGCACAAGAGCCCCGGGTGGCAACAGAGGCAGGTGGGGCTGCCTCCTCCCAGCATAAACGTGGCTCGTGCTCCCCCTTCCTACAGCCCCCGGAGGGCAGCCAAGGCAGAAAGGAAATGTGGTCTCACTTGCACTCTTTCGCCTCTTCCTCACTCTTGTCCAAAGATTGCACCTCCAGCACCTGGGGCCTCAGTGGAGGCAGGGGGAGGGCTCTTCCCTCCTCCCCCCTTGTGCTCCCTCAACCCCAGAGGCAAACTCAGCATCCATGATCATCTCTAATACTGGCTCTGTGTTCTCAGAAACTTTATCTCCTTAAAGCCTCTGAGATATGCTCAGTGTAGAGTGCTTGGGCTTCCAAAATACACTTCTTAGCACTCTGCTGCCTTTTTAAAGACCGGAGGTGACATTCACATAATGTGAAAGTAACTATTTTAAGTGTTTTTTCGTTTGTTTGTTTTTACTTATTTATTTTTGAGAGAGTGCAAGCAGGGGAGGGGCAGAGGGAAGGAGACAGAGGATCCGAAGCGGGTTCTGCAATGACAGCAGCGAGCCTGACGCGGGGCTCGAACTCAAAACCGTGAGATCATGACCTGAGCCAAGGTCGGATACTCAACTGACTGAGCCACCCAGGCGCCCCAAAATAACTATTTTAAAGAGGACAACTCGGTGGCATTCGACCCACTCACAGAGTCAGGCAACCCCCATGTCCACCCAGCTCTAAAACATTCCCTTCCCCCCACAAGAAGCACTTGGCTTGTTCCTGCAAGGACGTTTTCAAGTCTGGGGTCTGGGGCCTCCGTGGGGAGACTGGGAACTCCTTCCTGGAGGGCAGGCGGGGTCTTGGGCCATTTCCGCCCCACCCTTATCCTTGCTCAAAGTCACTGACAACCGGGGCACCTGGGTGGCTCATTCGGTTAAGTGTCTGACTTCGGCTCAGGTCACGATCTCGCAGTTCATGAGTTCGAGCCCTACATTGGGCTCTGTGCTGACAGCTCAGAGCCCGCTTGGGATTCTCTCTCTCTCCCTCCCTGCATGTGCATGCGTGCTCTCTCTCCCAAAAATAAACATTTAAACAAAACAAAACAAAGTCACCGACACGTGCAGTAACTTCTAAACATGAGGCATATAGTCTCCAGGGTCTCCTAAGTGTAAACCCAGCACCTTCCAGTGTCACCACCCTCCACCACAGCAGCATCAGCGAATGTAACCAAGGGCATCTCCCCGCAGCCTAGGCCGGGGGGGCCTCAGGGAGAGAACCCACAAGGAAACCCAAGCGAATGGGGTACAGAGGGCTGGGCCATGATAAAGACGTGGAGACAGATGAGTCAGGTACGAAGGAATCCACTGCTATGGTCATCCATGGTGCCAAACCAAAGCAGCCTGGAAGGTTCTGGTTCCCCAAAAGTCAGGCCCACTGCCCCCCAAACACCAAGAAGTCACTTTACACAAGTGGGTCCGGCACACGTGTCTCTGTGAAGTGACTAATTAGCTGTGACTCAGACACGCTGACGACACGGCTGGGGTCCTATGTCTCCAGGGAGCCGAATGAGTCCCTTCACAAGGGGAAAGTGCCCCCCCCCCCAATCTAACCCGGGACCAGGAAGCAACATCTGTCACCCTGCACTGCCACCCAGAGTCATCAGCACAACTAATTACCACTAATTGTAATATCGTTTCTGTCTTGCTGCTAATACATTTAGACTTGCTAATCAAATCAAACCGTCCCACCTTGCCGTGCGGCTTCGAAATAAACATTTCTGCAAAGCGAGAAATAAATCACTCCTGAGCTTTGTTCTCTTTTTTTTCTGCAGCCGTGTCTGTGGGGACGTGGGGTGGGGGTGGGGGGTCCACATACTTGTCTCTGGGACCAAAGGCATGGGAGAAATCTGACAAGGAACTGGCCTTTACTATCCAAAGCTTCCAAAGAGAGGGGGAGAGAAAGGGTTAAGAGACACTCGGGGACTGGGAGAGAAGGAGGGGAGGAGGTGAGCAGGAAACCCTCCTAACTGAGCCTGCACAATTTGCTAAGCACTGTTCCTGTGTCACCTCCACCCTCTCGGGGTCCCTGTCTCCTGTGGCCCCTGGCTGGACTGGTGGGTCCTTTGCAGGACCCCCTCTGAGCTCCCTCCTTTTACTCACCAAGGAGGGCTGCCCTGATGTGTCCCCAGACCTGGCTAGGAGCTTGTAGAGGGCAGGGACCTTGTGCAGTTGCTCTGTTTTCCCAGCACCTCAGCCAAGGCCAGGCACACAGCAGGTGCACAGGAAACGCCACCACCCCCCCCATAAACACGCGAACAGACCGTAAGAACTAGGTCACAGTGCTACTCTATCCCTATCTGCAGACAAGGAAACTGAGGTGTGAAGAGATACTAAGTAGTAGCTGTCCAGCATCTGTAGTCAGTAAAGGGCAGGACCTAAGGACCAGTCCTGGGTAGGTCTAAGCCTGCGCTCGTGCTCCTTCAGGAAGCGGGGTGGGGGAGGTGGCCCCTCATATAGCTACACAGGGACCAGTAATGAAATGCTAAGGGCCACAGGGCTCTGTGCTCAAGGACACACTGCCGTGATTCGCAGAATTCTGGAAAGCAAGCTGACAAAAGGTTGACCACGAACGCAAGTTAGTATAAATGCACCTGTTACTACAGCAATGCTGCCCTCCTCACCTCTCCACGTCCACCCCATTGCTGAGAAAGGGGCTTATGCCACCCCAGGGTGGGGGCAGGGGAACCACAGAGCGGTGGCCCTCGGCTGGCTCCTGCCTTGGCAACAGCCAACTCCCAGCGACCCCAACAGCCTGGCGAGGCCATCGGTGTGGTAGCGTGGAAAGGTGCACGCCTGGTTCGGCCAGGCCTGGCCTTGATCAAGTCACTTCCCCACCTTCAACATCCTCAGGTGCTTCGCGGGGAGGAGGGGAACTAGTCAGCTTCCGTGTTGATCTCGCGGCAGAAGTAAGTGAATGAATGGAACGATACGACCCGAATAACAGAAGTGTGGGGTAACCTTTCCAGGGCAAGGGAAGGGACAGTGGGGAGGACAGAGGCTGAGACTAAGCACTGACCACAGCCTCACAGCAGCACCTCCTCGCCATCACCCTCCACCAGCTGCCCGCGGGGCCGACACTGATAAACCCATTTCACAGATGTGGAGCTGGAGGCATGGAAAGTCAGCCAACCCCACTGTAAGAGGATGCAGGGCTGCCAGCCAGGTCCGGACGACTCCAGACCCGGGGGAGGGGGGTACAGAGAGCTCAGCTCCTCCTCCTGCAAATACCCCCACCCGGCATCTCGCAGCCACTGGTTCTGCCAGAGCAGAGTATCCGCACGGCTCCCGTACGTAACTAAAAAATGAGAAGCGCATCCCACATCAAACGAGGCTGTCGGTTTTAATTAATTTCAGATCTTGCGTGTTTCTGGCAATTATTTGTAACAAGGCTTACAGAGGGCATTTAAAATTAATTGTGATTTTTATCTAGAAATCAATGCTTATTTTTTAAGTAGCTCATTAGGGGTGAGGATGTATTACAGGAGCAGCAGGCCCTGTGTCAGGAAGGAGGCACCTGGGGCTAACAGGAGAAGCCAGCAAAGGAAGATGTCTAAACTGTGATGGCAAGATCAAAGCCAGCAGAATTATGAAATGGAGCTCCAATAGATAAAACAAAACCTGATCTGGATGGGGCAAAGGCAAAGTCACCCAGAATGGGGAAGGAGAGCTTCTCAGCCTCGGCCAGTGGCTCTCAGGGAGCCCAGCCGTCCAGGCAGCTCGCTGACACGGGCAGGGGCTACGGCAGCAGCATCAGGCGCCCTGCGTGGGGACCGGAGCACAGACTGTACGGAGGGCACCAAGAGAGGAGCCTGCGAGAACTGGGGCGTGTGACACGGGGCCCAGGCCTGTCCCCAGACATCACACCGAGGGGCAGGTAATGGAGGCTGGTGCCATGACCCTCACTTTCTGTGTTCGTCTTTTAAACACATGTTTACGGAAATAGGTTTTAAAATTCATCCCGAGAAAGAGGAAGGAAAGAACAAATGTCCAAGTATCAGCGACACAAAACAGGAGTGCAAACAGTCTAACGTCACAGACCATTCTCACTGATAGTCCTCCTTCCTCCGCTACCCCTTCGCGTGCAGAGGTCACGTGATTAAAACCGAGGCCAGTCCTCCGAGTTATAATAAAACCACGAATGTCGACACAAGCTCTTACAGCTTATAGAGATACAGCTACGTCCCTTTAGCGAGCAGGGTAAGTAAGGTTTGGGAAGTTTCCATGCCTTACTCGAGAGGGCAAGGCGAGCACTCGGAGGACCTGGGGCTGGGCCCCCCTCGCACGCCCCAACCTCAACCCTTCTGTGAGGGTAGCAAGGCGGGACACACCCATCACCACCCACACTGCCACCATCACAACAGTCACCACCCTTGTCTTCTTCTTCATCATCATCATCACCCCCATGATCACGAAAGAGGGAAAGGACGGAAGACGCAGGCTGTCCACACCCTTCCATTGTGTCAGGTGCCCAGGGAAAGGGTTATCCCCACTCAGAGGACTGGTTCTCACTCTTCAGGGGCTCCAGAATCTCACGGGGGGAGAGGGGCACATCGCACATACTTCTGGGCTCAGGATGGAGCTGCTGCTTCTGCAACTACGGACCAAGCACCTACTGGCAGATGGAGCTCCCAGGAGATTCAGGTGAAGACAGGTGGTCAAGGGGCCAGAACCTAGAGACCCTGACCAAGGTCCGATTGGGGCCCGAGTCTCTGCAAAGCCCGAAAACACCGCAGTGGAGGGTAGAGAGTCACCTGGAAGTTAAAAAAAAACACGCGCTATGTGCAACAAGGAGCGATTACGTCAACGATGAGACGGATGCTTATTTTTATTTCGATATCGCTCCCGAACCCGTTAATGACATTTGTAGGGGTGGCAGGATTGCTTATCTCGTTCTTTTTCATTTAAAGTTTTAATTTTCGGCGCGCCTGGGTGGCTCAGTCGGTTAACCGTCCGACTTCAGCTCAGGTCATGAGCTCGCGGCTCGTGGGTTCGAGCCCCGCGTCGGGCTCTGTGCTGACAGCTCGGAGCCCTGGAGCCTGCTTCGGATTCTGTGTCTCCCTCGCTCTGCCCTTCCCCTGCTCATGCTCTGTCTCTGTCTCAAAAATAGATAAAAACATTAAGAATAATAATAACTTATAAAATAATAAAGTTTTTATTTTCAAGGGGTACCTGGCTGGCTCGGGTGGAGGAACGCGACCTGACTCTTGATCTCAGGGTTGTGGGTTCGAGCCCCACACTGGGGGTAGAGATTACTTAAATAAGTAAATAAATCTTTTAAAAAGTCGTTATTTTCAAGAAAAATCACATAGTATTTTCTACGCCTGGGATTCCCCTCCAGAACCTCAGCGGCGACAAGAGGGGACAGTCGACTTCCAAGGAGACCTACTAAGTGGCGGCAGATGTCACAAACATATGGAAAATGCTTTATCAATAATACTGGCAGAGTCTCGTGTTCTGTCATCTGTTATCAACCCTGTAGGGGTTCCCAGGATGGTACGCAAGGGGCACGAGGGACTTTGTTGCTTGGGTGTTGACTCTGGTCACTTTAGAACCTCTAGAGCTTTTTGCTTCCCCTCTACACACACACACACACACACACACACACACACACACACACGAGCATTTTGTCTTTTTTTTTTTTTTTTTTTTAGTTTTAAACATTTACTTATTTTTGAGAGACAGCACACGCAATTTGGGAGGGCAGAGAGCGAGCGGGGAGACAGAGGATCTGAAGCGGGCTCTAATGCGGGGCTCAAACTCACGAACTGTGAGATCATGACCTGAGCTGAACTCGGATGCTTAACTAACTGAGCCACCCAGGTGCCCCACGGGCATTCTGTCTTCAGGGACACAATAGAACAGCAAAGACATTTCTTTTTCTTTTTTTTTAATTTTTTCTAATGTTTATTTATTTTTGAGAGAAACAGAGAGACAGAGAGTGAGTGGGGAGGGGCAGAGAGAGAGAGAGGGAGGCACAGAATCTGAAGCAGGCTCCAGGCTCCGAGCCGTCAGCATAGAGCCCGATGCAGGGCTCGACCCCACGGACCGTGAGATCATGACCTCAGCCGAAGGCAGGTGCTCAATCGACCAAGCCACCCAGGTGCCCCACAAGCATTTCGTCTTCAGGGACACAATATAACAGCAAAGAAGACATTTCTATCACATTTACAGTTTTTAAGGCACATCCCCGCCCACTACCCACTAATTAAAACAGAACTGTTGTGCACGGATGGGTCAGACACAGACAACACCCCTCAGTCTTCCATTTTACTGAGGAGTCTGATCGGCCCCTAAGTAGCAAAGCCAAGCCCAGCCCGGCCGCACTAGCCCCTGCCACGCGTCTGTCTCCTCCAGTGTGTGGTGGGGATGAGACTTCCTCACGGGGATGTGCTGCGATCCCAGGTCAGGCAGCTCAGAAAACACTCACACCCACGGCGGGAGTGGTCCCCAAATGATAGCGGCTCTCACCATCGCTGACAGTGTTCTCGCCATCCCCTCTACGGTAACCGGCATCCTCACCATCATCAGCAGCACCGCATCACCACCCTCATCACCCCTGGTGTCAGCATCGCCGTCACCTTCCTCCCCACCACCACCGTCACCGTGACCATCGTCACTCCCCTCCGCGATCCGATCCAAATGAATCCAGAGGTGCCTTCCTGGAGGCTGAGCAGATGACCTCGACCTTGGCAGATGAGCAAGATCTTGCTAAATTCAAAAGGGCAATCCACAGCGTTTATACTGTGTCTGAGAAATGGTCAACAGCTCTGTGTCGGGACACGAGGCTGAAGACATGATCCGAGGTCACATAACAAAAGGCCCGTCATCAAAGAATTTCTGAATCTTCTTCAAGTCACTAGCCCCCTCCACGCGGTGTCCCCTGGAGCCCCAGGCGTCCCCCACTCACCAGCGGCCCTGCGGAGGGGCACAGGGCAGGGTGCATGGGGGGTCGGGCCCCAGCCCTGCTTCAGGCAGAGCACCCCTCGCGGGACTCACACCCGGAGCTCCGCTGTGGGCACTGGGGAGTGGGAGAGAAGGCAGGGCTGAACCTCAGAATGAGAACCATGGTGATGGTGTGGAGGACCAGTGCAGGAGGCAAGTGAGGGCAGCGAGGAGGCTCCGGAACCCTCTGAGTGAGAGCAGCTGAAGACGAATGAGAGCAGCAGAGGCAGGGAAGCAGAGTGAACTAGGAGGAGGTGACCGGCAAGACGATGGTGGGGAGCTGGGGTGCAGATGAGCCCCAGGGAGAGAAGGTCGCAGAGACTCGCCCCTGCTGAGCCCTCACCGCACACCAGCCTCACCTCTCACTTCAGGCCCCACCACCCGTGTTGTCTCTGCCGCCCCGGGGGCCTAAGCGGAGGCCCAAGGACGGCCAATACCTTGCGCGAGGTCATAAGACCTATACCAATGGCTGCCGTCTCCGGTCGCTGCGCCCCGAGCTGCTACACCACTGCCCTCGGGGTGATGCAGAGCTCTTGGGGGACAGTTTGTTCGTAATCCCACAAAGCAGCCCCCCAAGTACTGCATCGTCGACTGGTCCGTGGATCAATAAGGTCTTCCCCAGTGGGTGGATGGATGGAGGAACGAGAGATCAGGGACGGGGGGATCTGGGACCTGACACAGGAGGTCCCAGACCCAAACTAAAAACCAAATCCTCCCCATCAAATTCCTCTCTTCTTCCTCAGACAGCACATGCGTGATGAATACTGAGCCAGGCCGTGTCAGGCACAGTGCACTTTGGCTCAGCCATCAGGGGACTCTGTGCACTTAGAGGGGACAGGGCAGGGACAGTGTCCACCAGCCAAGTGACCTGAAGACCAGGGCCACACCGAATCCCCCCCACCCAGGTCTCCGGGAGCCACACAGCCCAGAAGGAAGTGAGAACTTGGGGTCAAGAGACCTGGGTGGGGATCTGAGCACCGCCATCTAGGAGGTAGGTGACTTGGGAAAGCCAATGACCTCCTGGGGCCTCAGTTTGTTCACCTTTCAAAGGGGGGTAAGAGTGCCTACTGGAGTCAAGCAGATGCCTCTGGAATCCGGCACTGCCCCTTGGCTGCTGTGGGCCTTAGGACGGTCACTTGTTTCCTCGTCTGAAAACTGGGGAGAATCACACGGTGACGCCTCCCAGAGAACCGACCGCCCCCTCCTCAGAGCCACCACCGTCACCAGGTGGCTGTCTCAGAGCGTCTGTGACAACTGGGCCAGAAGCTGATGGAGCACGTGCCCTCATCCTGTCTCTGTCTCCCTCCTGGAGGCCGAGTCTTGAGTCTTGTCTACATCGGCACGCTCACCTCTGCCACGTGGCAGGTGCCCAGTGAACTGGCAGGGATGGATGGATGGATGGATGGATGGACGGACGGACGGACGGATGGATGGACGGACAGAGAGATGGATGGACGGGCGGATGGATGGACGGGTGGACGGATGGATGGACGGGCGGACGGATGGATGGATGGACGGATGGATGATGGACGGATGGATGGACAGATGGATGGATGGATAGACGGGTGGATGGATGGATGGACGGACGGATGGATGGACCGACCGATGGATGGATGGATGGATGGACAGGTGGATGAATGGATGGAGGATGGATGGATGGATGGGTGGGGGGTCAAAGGGCATCCAAGCGCCGACAGGGACGAGCAAGGCTACTGGGGATGACGGCAATGACAGTCACTCCCAGCCACCCCTCCTCTGGGGTCCTGAGCCTCGGGCGGAGCGCTGCGCTATGGTGGAAGTGAATGCTTACTGAACGACAAATGCTTACTGGAGACCAGGTGGAAAAGTTAACTGAAGAAGAGCTTAACACACAGCCTCCGAGGGAAAGGATTCCCTTACAAACGCAGGTAGCTGCGTCCCCTGGCGGCCAGGCCAGGCTGTCTAGTTCCCGCCCAGTGCAGGCAGGCCAGGTGAGGCACCCGGGAGGGGGAGGGGCGGGCCCAGCCCCGCCTCATGCAGCCGCCGCCCCCCCTCCCCACCACTGCCCTCCATCAGTAACTGCAGAGCCGCAGAGGACAGGGACGGGGACCCGGGGCATTGGGGTGCCAGGGACGCACTGCCTGAAGGACAGACAGGTCAAACCCAGCCCGACAGGTGAGCGGATCTGGGAGCGGATCTGGGAGCTGGGAGAGCACACAGGTGCACAGGCGCCGGGAGCAGGGCGGGGATGGTTTCCACAGGACAGAGGGCTCGTAGGGGCGGGACGTGGACGCAGGTCTGTGGGCTCCAGAGGCCACTCTCTCCCACCCCCACCCACCCCCCCCCCCGCCGCCACTTGTCCCAGGGGTGATGGGAAGTGGGTGTGCCAAGCGGCCACCTGCGCAGGTGCCTGGGTGGTGACCAGCCACACACTGTGGCACGATGGCACCGCTCAGGGACCCTCTGCTGGCAAGTTGGCCACGTGGCCCGCCTTTGCCAACAGAATAGGAGCCAGAGTGCCTCGGGACACGGCCCGAGGTCCAAAGGCCCCAAAGGGAAGGCGCTGAGCAAAAGCAGGCACCTGGGGGGCCTGACCAACACAGCCTCCCGGCATCCGAGCCTCCTCGCAGCACAGCCCCTTCCCGCCTCCTTTGGGAGGGGACGAGTCTGGATTCTGTTTATCTACCAATGAGCCACTGACACATTCTAGCCCTGCAGAATTTTCCAGCTCGGTGTACGGTAATGACAGGGGTCCAAATGAAAGCACCGGAAAGGTGGTCTCTGCGCCTTCAGGTGGCGGGACGGGATAGGGGCCTCCCTGCCAAAGGAGAGAGGGTGGACCGACACTAGGAGGAGCCCCTCGGCGGGGGGAGGGGCGCCTTGGGAGTGCCAGACCTGAGCGCCCCCCCCGCCAGCGCGCGGGAGGAGAGACAGCACCCCCCTCGCCCCCCGGCCTTTCCCACCAGCCACGTCGTCCAGTCCTGCTCCGCTGCGGGCGGCACCCAAGCGAGGGCGATGACCGACCACGTCACCCCGCTCAACCCTCCGAAGACCCGGGAGCTGCTGTGGAAGGTATTTTGCACGCGAGGAGCGGAGGCTCCGAATCTGGAGGCGGGAGAGGGTTCCGGGTTCAAAGCCTGCTCCTCTGTGCCGTTAGCCACTCCCGCTCCTGAAAGCTGCTTCTACGCTTCCTGTTCCCGTAAATAGGGATCAGGGCTCGGTTCCAAGGAGGACCGTGGCGCTATCGTGTGTAAAGCACCTGACACACAGTAGGCTCAAAATAAGAGATGGGGATGGGGATGGGGAAGACCATCTCTCTGGGCACTCCGACCCACTCACGTGGCCCCAGCAGCCCAGGCCCAGTCCCCTGAGCCCCCGGGTTTCCCCTCGTGTTTTTTCATTCCGCTCTTGCAATTCCCCTGTGAGTGGGGAGTGACGTCCCATTCCCACGTTACAGATGCAGAAAAAGAGGTGGGAGCCCCTCGGAGGGGAGCCTCTAACTCCAGCCCGGGGTTGGAGGCCAACCTCCCTACGAGACAAATGGGAGGTTCTGCGCAGCCCCGCGGGTGCCCTTTCCTGCTTACCATCCACCGTGTTCTAGAGCATTCTGTCCCCGCTACCGAATGAGGACAACTCCGGGTGAAACCAGGGGCCGGCTGGTTTTCCAAACCGCAAATTCACGGCAAACCCTCCACGTGTGGTGGGCCACCAGCTAGACGAAACGACACCCCCTGGTTTTCTGGGGTGGCCCTGATTTCAAATGTCCACACCAACTGCCATGCTGGGGGAACAGGGCCACCCTGTTGCTCATGACGGAGCGTGGCTTCAGCAGCTTCTCTGTCGGCTCCCGACCGAAGGGAAAGGGTGGGGAGGCCAGCGCCGAGGGAGCCCAGGGCGTTCCTGGCGCTGGGTGAGCATCAAGGGTTCACCATCTACTCTGACCCCCCGACCCTGACCTCAGTTGGGCGTGGTAACCTTCCACTGGCAGGTGCACTGGGTTGAACAGTGTCTGCCCCAAATTCACGTCCACCCAACCTCTCAGAACGTGACCTTGTGTGGAAATAGGATGCTTGCAGATGAGATCGCTTGAGGCCACACTGGATTAAGGCAGATCCTAAGTCCAATGACCGGGGTCCTGATGGGAACAGGAGAGGACAGAGACACAGGAAAGACGGCCACGTGCGGGCAGAGACAGAGACTGAAGGGACTTGGCCACGAACCCAGGAGAGCCCGGAGCCACCCGGAGCTGGGAGAGGTGGGTGGGACCCTCCTCTGGTGCCTCAGGAGGGACCACCGCCCTGCCCACACCTTGACTTCAGGCTTCCAGCTCTAAACCGTGAGAGGGTAAATTTCTGCTGTCGTAAGCCACCGGTTTGTGGCCCTTTGTGACAACGGCCCCGGGACACTCACGCAGCAAGAAAGTTAAGCTCAGAGAAGGCAACTTGGCTGAGCACCCTGGGGGCCCCGTGTCCTAGCCCTCCTTCCTTCCGCCCCCGTCCTGCCCTCCCCCACCACGGCCACCTCATCTAGAACGCTCCCCGGCCCCACTCACAGGCTGCTGATTACCGCGAACGATTTGCAAACGTCCTCACTTCCACCACATCCGAACTGGTGTCATGACAAGAAGTCCAGATAAAAATACCCAAAGTCAGGGAGCGCCCGGGAGCGAATCGGCACTTGGACGGGCGGCACCCGGACTCGCGGGCGGCCCGGCCGCGGGAGGGCTGCCCCCCTCTCGGGCCGGGGCCGGGGTCCCCTCCGTGCCAGCTCGAGCCAGCGGGCAGGGCCCCCGCTCCCAACGCCGCGTGCGCCCTTTCCAACCGCCGGAACAAAGCCGAAGCGATGCAAACAGAGCCCGGGGGAAAGCGGGCCTTGCGTCCTTCCCTCTGTCACCTCTGTCACCAAAGAGAGCCGGGGTGGGGGGCGCCGCCGGGGGAGGGGATAAATTACCGGGCTGCGCGTCCAGCTGCACCAGGATGTAATAAAATGTGTTGCTAAGATACGAGTTCCAAAGAAGTTCATCAAAGGACACTTAGACCGAGCCACCAGACTCTTCTCCCTTCGAAGGCCAGTTATTTGGTTCTGTCCCTCATGTTTATAATTAGCTCGACAACACGAGAGCGGCGGCCCCCACGCGAGCCCACTCAGCAGAACTCGTTAATAAAATAACTTCAACGAGGCGCCGACTTCAGCTGGGGCGCGGGCGGCCGCGGGCCCGTTTTATTTACAGAAATGTATTTGAGTCCCGCTTACGCATCTGAGTGAGAGATGAACGTTCTTGAAGAAAACCGCAATGGCCCTCTAGCCCCGCGGTCGGCCGTGTTCCCCTAAGTGACAAGGCGGGGGGGGGGGCGGGGGGGAGTCCCTGGGGCCGCAGAATGGCTGACCCTTCAGGGCTCTGGTTATCAGACACTCACGCCCTAGCGACTGAAGGTTACAGAACCACCCAAGGGCCCGGCTCTCACGCCCTCCGCCCGCGGCTCTGTGTTTAGTGCTCTGTGCGTGGACACCACGCAAGACTGTGACCGGGGGACGTGCGGGCGGCAACGACTAGATCGTGACCCCGGTGCGATGGAGCCCTGAAGGGCGCTGGCCCGGAGGAGGGACACCCGGCCCGTCTGCGAGGTCAGGGCGACTGACCGCCTCAGCGAGGCCCAGACGCTGCCGAGGAAGGCACCAGGGCACGGGGAAGGGGACTCGGGGCGGTGATCGGAAGAGGCGCCTCGGGTCTGGCTGCAGGGGTGCTCCCTCGGGCGGGCGGGCAGCATTTACAAAAGGCCTTATGCACTGCCCACACCTACCCCTCAGGAGGTCCCACAGAAGCACGACTTTCCGGCTTCTCTTGAAGTATCAAAGGGGCAGGTGCTGGGCCACACTGCCCTCCCCCTGCAGGGGGGACCTCAGGACCACTGGGGACAGGCAGGGTCAAAGTCTGCGGTTCTGCATTAGTCAGAGCATCTCTGCTTCTCATCAGGCAGCTGCAGGATCCTTGACGAGCCTCGGCACTTCTGGGCAGAACCTCGGTGTCGGGAGAAGCGGCCTGGGGGTCCCCTCCCGCTGTCACAGGGGCCGCCTCGCTTCGCCTCGCCTCGCCTCGGCTGACGAGGCGCTGGTGTGGCGGACAAAGGATTCCCAGCAAAACCACTTCTGCCCCGGGCCAGCTCTGTCAGGGAATTTTTCCAGACCTGGGAGTTAAGGCTGCCCTTTTGAAAACGTCCAGCTTCTACTCAAAATTCTGCCCCAGCCAACGGCTGTTCCCGCTTATTCGTTACGGGCGGTGCACAATTTATTTTTTTTATTATTATTGATTTTTAATATTTTATTTATTTTTGAGAGAGGGCGAGTGGGGGAAGGGCAGAGAGAGGGAGGGGGAGAGAGAGAGAGAGAGAGAAGATCCTAAGCAGGCTCTGAAATATCAGGGTAAGCCCAATGCAGGGCTCAAACTCATAAACCTAAGCCTAAGTCAGGGGCTCAACCAACTGAGCCACCCAGGCACTGCACGCCCCCCCCCCCCGCCCCCAGCCAGTAGACAAGTTAATGGCAGAGGGCAGTCATGCTGGAGAGGACAGCCCCCCACCCTGCCTCAGTTCCCAGATCTCCCTCGTGCTCACCTGTCACTCTCCCCCTGCCACACTGGCCTCCACTGGAAATGCCAGGCACGCCCCACCTCAGGGCCTTTGCACAGGCTTTGCCTCTGCCTGGGACACTCTTCCTGCAGAGAACCACGAGGCCCACCCCCGCAGCTTCTGCAGGCTTTTGCTCCAGGGCTGTCTCCTCAATGACGGGCTTAAAACACACACACTCTTTCACCCCGCTCCCTTCCAGCCCCCTCCCTACGCTGAACCCCTCGGACCTCCCACATCCCGGCTCCTGGTGTAGCCGCAGGGCACGGGTGGCTCCTCGTGACCTCCCTGTGACGTGCCCACTTCCTGGCGCCGCGGCTGTAACCAGGTTCAGGACCCCTCTGATCTCTGCCCACGATGATGCCAGCAACTGTCATCACCTCTCCCGTCCAGCCGGACAAGCCCTTGGAGGGGCCTTCTTGAGGACGTGTCCCCTCAGCAGTGGCAGCTGGGGGCAGGTTAGCGGCGTGGGCCGAGCAAACTCTGCGTTCAGTGGGGGCTGTTCTGGTGTTTATCTGTGGCTGCGTTTATCACCGCCGAGATGAGACGCGTTAATCACAGAGAAGAGCTGGTAACACTGATTGTCGGAAATGCTGTTTGTCACTTTGCAACCTGTATCCCCCATTAAACTCTGGATCACAGTCTCTAATATGTATATATTTTTAATTGCATTTTCAAGTTCATTTACATGTGCAGATTGGCTTTCCGCCTGAATGACATCAAGGAGAAACACATCTTCTCTCTCTCTCTCTCTCTCCTGCCCCAGCCCTGCCTTCTTCTCTTTCGTGGGGCAAAAAGTCTGTCCCCAGATGGATTACGGTATCGCCCGGGGACAGCCTGCGGGCGCCCCCCGGGGAGGCTCCACAGACCTCTCCCAACTGCTGTTTCAAGTAACTTTTGGGGTTCCGCTCAACAGACGAGACGGCAGACGCGTTTCCCCTGAAGATGGCTGCTCCCCGCAAACTGCAGCCCTCACCGCCTTTTCTACTCAGGAGGGGGGCTGCCCACCCGAGGCCATAACTAGTCTCCACCTCGAGGGCAGACTTGAAAGGCAGGAAGCGTCCAGGGGGCTGGGTGACAAGCGGCCCCCCCGCAGGGACTCTTTCTGAACCATCGTTTTGGAACACACTGGCACCTACAGAGCTCCAGTCAATCAGATTCAGCCGCTTGCGTAAAATGGACAGTTCCGGAATGCGTGGTGCTCTACCAAAGCGGCCGGGCCCCCCCCCCCCACTTGGGCCAATCGGGGGTCAACCGCTCTTAAAGTCTAAGACTGAGGTGGTCGGGTGGTCCTGAGGTCACAGGGGACATCTTGTGCGAGACCCCGGCCCGTCACGCAGGGGACACCCAAGAGGGTGCTTCCAAAGGAAACCTCCAGTGAATGAAGCAGAACTGCCTGAGCAAAGACGACAGACTTCTTGCATGACTGCGGAGTGGGGTCGGGAAGACAGGCGTCCTCCGGGGCTCGTTCTGGGTCCTGGGTGCCACCCCCACCCCCACTCAGGGCCTCGGTCCCCCACGTGTAACGTGGGGGCTGGGCACAGGGGCCCCGCAAAGCCCCCCGTGGCTCTTGCATCTTGTTCCTTAAGCCATCACGCCGAGTCTGGGGGACACGCACCCTCCATTTCCACTGAACCCCAAACTCACGACCCAACCCAGCTGCGGACATGCCAGTCCGGGGAGACCAAAGCAAGCCAGAGGCTCCCACCCTGACAAAAAGCCCCAGTTGCCGGTCTACTTCCCCATGGCAGTGAGATCTCTGGGGTGTGACCAGCTCTCCACATCTCACACCCTGGTTGACGGAGGGATACTGCTCACCGCGCTCCCTCGGACTCCGCTGCCCTGCAGCATGCTGGGAATTACGCCTGGCACCTGGGACACACATCCTCACCGATCCTCAGGACAACTTGCCTGGGAAGCAGCATTTTCCCCTCTGAGATACTCTGAGATCAGGACGCAGCCACCTGCCCTTCCTCTTGTAATGACCTGGAGGCTGATGAGCCCCTCGGCCTTAGACAAAAAAAAGAAAAAGAGGAAGGAAAAGAAAATGCCCCAAGGAAGCCCTTCCTTCTGCTGTGTTTTAGCAAGACCGACACAGAAGGAGGTGCCAAGCAGAAGAAGCAAAAGGAAACAGCAGGGCCCATCTGAGACCGCACGGGACGCCCGCTGCTGGCGGGCAGAGGCTATAACCAGAATGGATCTGTAGCAGCAATTTCTTACCACACTCTGGAAACTGCTGCTACCCAACAAGAAGTAACCGCCGATAATAATAAAAAAAAAGCTTGAGAAAGCGGATCTGTTCCTTTCGAAAACAGAGGCCATTTCAAAACGAGGCAACGCCTCGACGTTCAAGTGTGAAATGACACTGGAAATAAAAAGATTCGTAAGTAACCTAGCCACAGGGCCCAAGGTGGGGCTCACAGAGCGGGGGGGGGGGGGGGCGCCCACGGGCTTCTCACCGAGGGCGGGGTCAGCACAAACCCCGGCTTCCACACCGCGGAGCCCCCCACCCCCTGCACCCAGCCCGCTGCCCACTCCCCACCCTGGTGCCGTGTGCAGAGACCAGATGCAGGCCCAGGCCCCTTCCAAAGTTCTAGAACCTTCCACCTCAGAGTGAAACTTCCGCTCCTCATTGCGGAACGGCTGCTTCTGGTTCACCCGCGCTCGTCTCTGAGGCGCGAACACCACTTACTTGCATCCGAACGCACGCCCTGGCCGTTTTTCTAACTCGTGGCCCAACATGTGTCCTCTCCACGCCCCCCCCCCCCCCACGCTCCTCCTCCGACGCGGCGAGGACCACAAGGCCCGGAACCGGACTGCAGCCCCTCCGCTCGTCGCCTGACATGCGTCAAGTCAAGAAGCCGGTCAACCTCTCTGGGCTTCAGCCGGTGCTGAGCATGACGATGCAATTCAGAGCAGGCCTTCCCCAAGGGCTCTGTGAACGGTGGACGGGTCCAAGGAACCCTCGGAGGGGCGTGGCTCCAGTTAGCATCAGACAGGGAGGCCGGGACTCAGCACCGAACAGGTCCCACCTGCTGAGGACCTGCGGGGGGGCTTACCGCGTCCTCTTGGCTGAACCCTCCGAGCGCCTCTCTCGGGTCATTTCCTTAGCTCTTACTGTGTGCCAGCCCTCTGCCACCTGGTTCGCAATGCAGTGTCATACCCATTTTACGGCCACTGAGTGTGGAACAGCCACAGAAGGGTGGCGTTGGGTCTATAACCCCGTCTGTCCTGCTCTAAAGCCTGTGCTTTAAGCTCTTTGTTATGTGCCTCTCAGAGACAAAAGTTAAAAGCCTTCTCAGCAGCCCTCTTCTGGGAGGGAAACCAAATCCAGGGTCCTAGCTCCTTAAACAGCGCACTTTGCAAACAGCATAGCCATACTGACTGCAGACACCCTCCTCTTCCCCCGAAGTCCCCCCGTGTCTGGGGTGAGGGCCTCGGAGGCCGAGCCAACAGATACCCCCAGAGGGCCCTCCTCAAGTCCCCCGTGTGTCACCAAAGCGTGCCAAGACACTGCTCTGCTGGAGAAGGAAGGCGTGTCCTCAGACCCAGCGGCGAGCTCCAGCGGGCGGACCAGGCAGCGGCACACTTAGGTTTGGCTCGTACAAGGGACACGAACAGAGCAGCGAGCCGGTCACTCAGCTCCTGGACAGACAAAGGTATTGGAGAAAAAACTTGTGAAATCACGGGGCTAATCATCATAGCCAGCAGCTCTAATGAGGCATCGTGGGATTACCAAAGTTATCAGAGTCGTCTCACTGAAAAAATTCAAAGCTAATGGAAATCAATTGTGCAGTTCCGTCGGCAGGTGTTGTAAGAGGCTAAGTATCAAAGCGAACCTTGCACCGGCTGGAGAAGACGGCACAGCCAACGTCAAGCTCACCCGGGGCCACCGAGCAACGGGACGCCCACACTTGGAAAAAGGAAATGCCCCCAACTGTGAGCAGGAGGCAAGTGGAAATGCAAAGGTGGCAGGTTCCACAGGTGCAGGACAGGGATCGGCAGGTGTCTTCTGTGGCCACAGGGACAGCGACCACAATTCGCTCCAATCAACCCCTTCGCTTCCCGGCTGACGCGCACTTTTACATCCCTTATCTGACTTCATCTCAACGACCTGGTGAGGTAAGTCTCACTGCTATGCCCACCTTACGGACGGGGGGGAAACAGAGCCCAAGGAAGCAACACGACTCGTCGAAGGCTACTCAGCCAGATGCGGGGAGCTGGGACACGAACCCCATTTGCCCGAGCTTGCCCAGCCTGATGCGGAAAGCTAGGATGTGAACGCTGGCGTGTGACTTTAGGGCCTCTGCTCTTCTGGCTGTATCATGCTATGCTCTGGAATGCAGGCGGCCAGTTGGGGACGAGGCAGTGGCTGAAACAGAGGGCACCCTCTCAGTGGTCCCAAGCTGGGTGACCTCGGGAAGCTGCCCTTCTCTGACCTGTCTGGCAGGAAGCGTGTACCTGCCCGGCCTGACCCAAGTCACGGGATCATCCCGACAATCAAATAAAAAGACAGCACGAAAGAGGTGACAGAACTGATCGCTGCTGCTGACGGCCAAGGGATCGTGTGCGCAATCTGTCTCTAGGCTTCTCTACAGGTGGACACGTCACCTCCTCGGCGCGGTGTCCAAGCACCCCATCAGAGCACACCATCCCGTCTGCTGCCCGAGTGAGCCTGGTGGTTAAACATCTCACGCAGACACCTCACTGGGCTCCACGGGATAGGGAGCTGTGGAGGCACCTGTCTCCCCAACTGTATGTGACATGTGTGCAACCAAAGAGGGGTGACAGCATCCTGTCAGCATAAAGCCTTACAAAATGAGACGCCCCCGTTGCTCACGGCACACTACCCACCATCACCTCCATATCCCCAGTACTTGGTGGATGCTCGTTAAGTGTTTACGGAATAATTAAACTGAGTTATTCCCA